>NC_092278.1:10734179-11454179 GCF_036320965.1 Panulirus ornatus
AAACAATATCACAGTATAAAAACCATGACAGTATAAGTGACATGATGATATGATATCCATACACTTACACTTACAATACCAAAGAAGCCGCCATGAATATATTGTTATCATGATCATATAATCACAACAATATTGTAGGTAATGAGAAAATATATCCCCAACGACAAAATTAATCATAGCAATATAGCCATCAACTTGTTATAGCGACCAAGATAATGTAGCGAGCATTGTATTGAGAATTACAATACAGCCACCGTGCCAATGTCGTCACCATGACAATATAGCTACCATGAAAATATAGTAACGTTGATAATGTAGCTGCCATGGCAAAATATTCAAGATAGAAAATACCCAAAAGATAACCACAACAAGAGTTTAGCTGCTAAGACGATATATCACCATGCCAATATCTCTAAAATGTTAGTATAGCTATCATGGCAATATATCAACAGAAAAAATACTCATCACAACGATATAGCTAACTTGACAATATACTACTCTGGCAATATAGGTAACATTAAAAGACAGCCACCTCCTTGAAATATAAAAAAAAAAGACAAATAGCCATCATGGCAATATGGTAACTAAACAATATAGCCATCATGGCAATATGATAACCAAACAATATAGCCATCATGGCAATATGATTACCATAGCAATGTATTCTTAATGGCAATATAGTCACCATGTCCATATAGTGACGATGACAATACAACTACCATGACAATACAGAAAACATCAAAATACAGTCTCTATGACAGTATTGCCACTAATTCAACAAGTTAAATGACAATATAGATATTATGGTAACACAATCACTATGACAATATACTCAGAAATGTTATATAATCGTCATAATGAAATGATCTTACCATGAAAATATAGTCACCCTGCCACTATGGCTTCCATTACAATATAGCCACAATAACAAAACATTCACCCCGACAGTACTGAAACCATAACAATATAGCATATCATGACAATGTAGTCAATTGATCATTTAATGAAAAATAAAAATTTCGCTTCCATTATGGTATAACCTCATTGACAAAATTTTATACACCATTAAAAAGCTGCCATGAAAATACAGTCACTATGACATAAATATCATGATGAAATAGTGACCATGGCAACATAGCCACTCTGAGATTATAGTCATTATGACAATATAGTCGCTATTAAAATACTGTCACCTTAATAATAAATTTATCAAAATGATATATCGCTTGTGACAAAATATTCATGATTAGGAAATGACAGTATAGCACCTATAAAAAAGATCACCTTGCCACTATAGTCAAGGTGACGATATATACATCATAGCAACGTAAAGAAAAAGAGATGATAACCATAACGACGGTATGTTCATAATGACAATACTGCAACTATGAAAATATGTTCCCCACGATTCTCCAGCTTCACTGACAATAAAGCCATCTTCACAAAAAGAGTACTATTGAAAAAATAGCAAACGGCTATACAGCCATCAAGACAGTACAGCCACCATAACAATAATCTCTCGATATAAATCAATCGCCAGGACATTAGAGTCACCTTGATAATGAATATACAATGAGTACATGAACATCATGAAAATATAACGTCCATATAAATATATCTGTCGTGAAAATATAGCCTCCATATGAATATCTTGGAAATAACAATCTAGCCATTCTGATAATACAGTCAAGACGATGATATATTCACCATAACAATAAAGCCACCATGATCACATAAATGATATGACAATATAGTCAACGCAACAATAAACGCATTTATAAATTATATCCACTCTGAGAATATAGATAGCCACATGAAAATATAGATACTATGACAAAATAGTCATTTTTGGATCATAGCAAACATATAGCGTCCAAGAGAATATAGTCTCTATGACAAAATAGCGAAGAAGACAGGATTTATCATCACAAAACAGTCACCTTGACAGTATAGCCAATAAAACAGTGGAACAACCAAGAAAATGTACCTACTATAACAATATAGCTTACATGAAAATATAGTTACTATGACAAATTCATTACAATGAAATACAAACGGTATCACATTATGGTTTCCATAATCATATACCAATCATCATCATATAAGATAAAATCTTCAAAACAAAGCAAGGGTAGCGACAACGCAGGGAGGAATAGCTACAACCTAGCTCTGAAAGACGACAGCAGATCCGTACACGTCGGTAGCTGGTGCGCGACTGTCATCAGGTGATTCCATTGTTATGATATGTTATATTGATATGGTTTCAGTACTATCGTAGTGAATGTATTATTATGTTAGCTATATTGCAGTGGCAGGGTGGCTAAATTATCATGGTAGGAAAATTTTGTTATCGCGGTTATATTGCATTTGTGATAATACTGTCATGGTGACTGTGTTCCAGTAATATCTATATTATCATTTAATTTGTTGAAGCGATTGCAATATTGTCGTAGAGACTCTAATGTCATGTTGCCTGTATTGTCATGATGGTTGCATGTCATCTTGACTATATAGTCATGTTGGTTATATTCCAGATATGATTACATGGTTATGGTAACTATATTGCCATGGTGACTATAGTGATAGGTGACTACATTGCCATGATAGCTATTTTCCATTATATAACTATATAACTCAATCACCAGGACAATAGAGTCACCTCGACAGTAATATTACAATGACTTTATAAATATCATGAAAATATAGTCCCCATGTCAAGATGTTTGCTATGACAATTTAGCCATTATGAAAATGTAGTCACGACTACAATTAAAGTCATAGTGGCAGGGTAACTCTATTTTCATAGTTGGATCATTTTGTTATGACGATTTTATTGTATTTGTGAGTATATTCTCATGGTTACTGTGTTGCTGTAATTTCTATATTGTCCTGGACACTACATATCCTAAAATCTATATTGTCATATCAGTTATATGATCATGGTAGCTTTATTGTCATAGTGACAATAGTGTCGTCGTGACTATATTATCATAATGGCTAATTTGTCATAGGAAATATGTTGACATGAGGGCTATATTTTCATGATATTCATAAAGTTATTGAAAGATTACTATCAAGGTGACTCTAATAGCCTGGCGATTGATATGTATCGTGACATTATTGTCACGATAGCTGCATTGTCATGGTGGCTATATTGTCGTTTCCTGTATTTTCAATGTTACTCTTTTGTGAAGATTGCTTTATTTTCATTGTAGCTATAGTGTCATGGGGAATATATTTTCGTAGTAGCAGTATTGTCATTATAAACATACAGTCATTTTGGCTTTCTGCTCATTTTGGTTACATTGCGAAGATTTACATATCG
This sequence comes from Panulirus ornatus, assembly GCF_036320965.1. Taxonomy (NCBI): domain Eukaryota; kingdom Metazoa; phylum Arthropoda; class Malacostraca; order Decapoda; family Palinuridae; genus Panulirus; species Panulirus ornatus. The sequence goes on from NC_092278.1 coordinate 10,737,505, forward strand.
TCACCTTGGCTATATTGGCAAGGTGATCTCTTTTATAGTTGCTATATTGTCATGTTTTTTAATCATGTATATTTTTTCATGAGCGATAACTTATCTTGATAACTATATCATTAAAGTGACAGTATATTGTCATGGTGACTACATTCTCATTATGACTACAATCTCTTAGTGGTTATATTGATAAGATAACTACATGTGACTACATTTTCATTGTAGCTTATTTAATGGTGTTGATTTACCCTTGGAGATATATCATTATAAAAACGGATTTTTCATTTTGTTTAAATTATGAGGTGAATACATTGTCATGATATGCTATATTGTTATAGTTTCAGTACTGTCATGGTGAATGTATATTATGTTGGCTACATTACAATGGAAGCCATAGTGGCAGGGTGGCTATATTTTCATGGTTTGATCATTTTGTTATTAGTATTTTATTGTATTTTTGAACATATTGTCATGGTGACTGTGTTGCTATAATTTCTATATTGTCATTTGATTTATCAAATTGATGGGAATATTGTCAAAGAGACTGTATTGTCATGTTGCCTGTATGGTCATCATGGTTGTCTTGTCATCTTGACTCTATGGTCATGATGGCTATACTGTCATTAAGATTACATTCCTATGGTAATTATATTGCCATCATGGCTTTTTGTCAGAGTAGCTATAGTGTTAAGTTAGCTATCTTATCGTGGTGGCTATTTTTTTTCCTTTTGGTATAGTGCCATGATGGCTATACTAGAATTTTGGCAAGATTATCATGGTGATATAGTGTTCGCAGCCCAACTGTTGTTTTGGACATGTTTTCATAGGAATACATTAGCATGGTACCTACATTGTCAAGGTTACTATATTTCATGCATGCTACATTGTAAAGATGACGATATTGGCATGGCGGGTGTATTGTTATGTTCAATATAACGCCATCCTGGCTACATTATCTTGGTCGCTATATCAACTTGATGGCTATATTGCTACGGTCAATTTCATCGTTGGCGATGTATTTTGCGTTTACCTACAATTTGGTTGTGATTATATGATCATGATAATATTTCTATGACGGCTTATTTGGCATCTTGAGTGTATCTGTTTGGATATCATATCATCATGTAACTTTGTCATGCTTTTAAACGGTGATGGTGCTTATGTGAAAATGCTGATTACATTATCATCATTAATGTATGATTATTGTAACTATATAGCAATGGCAATATCTTTTTTGATCATTTTGGTGTGTTGACTTCATTTTGATAGTAGTTATATTGGTATGGCAGGTACATTTTCATGGTTCTGACATTGCTTTAAGGGCTATACTGTCAAGGCGGCTCTATAGTATTGATAAATTCAGTTTTGGACGCTATTGTCTCCTTAACACTATAAACTTTAGAGGCTATATGTTTCCTATGATCCGAAAGCGACTATTTTGTCACGGTATCTATACTGTCAGGTGGCTATATTGACGTTGTGAACATATTCTGAATGTTTCTTTAATGTTTCGTTGACTATATTGTTATATCAGTTATATGGCCATGGTGGCTTTGTTTTTATAGTGAATATATTGTAGTTGTGACCATACTATCATAATGCCTAAATTCTTATGGGAAATATGTTGATATAGATCCTATATTCTCATGATACTTTTATGGAAATTGTAAAATTTTCTTCAAGTTTACTCTAATATCACAGTGATTGATTTATGTTGTAACATTATTGTTATGGTGGCTGTACAATCATGGTGGCTATATTGTCGTTTGATGCGTTTTCATTGTTACTATTTAGTGAATATGGCTTTAATGTCAGTGTAGCTATACTTTCATTGGGAATAAATTTTCATTGTGACGCAATTGTCATTATGAAATAAAGTCATTTTGGCTATCTTCTAATTTGGGTTACATTGCTATGTTATATATATCGTCACCTTGGGTATATTGGGAAGGTGATTTTTTTTTATAGGTGGTATATTGTCATTTTTTAATCGTGCATGTTCTGTTATAAGCGATATATTATCGTGATATCCAAATCATTAAGGTCAAAATATTGGCAGGGCGACTATATTGTCTTTATGACTGTAATCTTATGATAACAGTATAGGTACCCTGATATATAGGCAACATGAAATGACAATCACCCCCTTGTAATATAACAAAAGATAACAAATAGCCATCATGGCAATATATTCATTTAACAATATAGTCACCATGGGAATATAGTTACCATATCAATATAATCTTAATGGAAATATAACTACCATGACCATATAGACACGATGACAATACAACGACCAAGACAATACAGGAACGATGACATAACATTATGACAATATAGCCACCAATTCAAAAAATCAAATGACAGTATAGATATTATGGCAATAGTCACCATGACAATATACACACAAGTGGAATATAATCGACATAAAAAATGATTATATTATGAAAATATAGCCACTCTCCCACTATGGCTTCCATTGGAATATAGCCAACATAATAATACATATACAATGACATTCCTGAAACCATAACGATATAGCATATCACGACAATGTAGTCCCCTAATGATTTAATCAAAATGAGAATCTCGTTTTATAATGATACATCCTCAAGGGGAAACCCAACACCAATATAAAAGCTACCGTGAAAATGTAGTCACCATGACATTACAACCATCATGATGAAATAGACACCATGACAATAAAGTTACTTTGGTAAGATATCCAACATGATATCATTGTAATAATAACAATATAGTCAAAATGCCAGTATATAGTTACAGGAATGTTATAGTTATCAAGATAATGTATCACTTACGGCAAAAAATGCATGATTAAAAAAATGAAAATATAGCAACCGTAACTAAAGATCACCTTGCTAATATAGCCAAGGTGATGATATATTTATGATAGAAATGTAACCACAATAATAAGATGGCCAAAATGACAGTATGTTCATAATGACAATAATTCCACTATGAAAATATATTCTCCATGACACTATAGGTACACTGATAGTAAAGCTATCTTCACAAAAGCGTAAAATTAGAATACAGCATAGTAAAATATAGACACCATGACAATACAGCCATCTTGACAATAATATCACGATATAACTCAATCACCGGGACAATAGAGTCACCTTGACAGTAATCTTACAATGACTTTATAAATATCATGAAAATATAGCCCCCATGTCAAGATATTTGCTATGACAATTTAGCCATTATGAAAATGTAGTCACGACGACAATCTATTCACTATGACAATAAAGCTACCATGATCATATAACTGATATGACAATATAATCAAAGCAAAAATATAGAAACATTCAACTTATATTCACAATGGCAATATAACCACCTGACAATATAGATACTGTTAATAGATAGTCGTTTTCGGATCATAGCAAAAATATAGACTCCAGGACAATATACTCTCTGTGAAAAAACAGTGACTCAGACAAAATTTATCATCATGATATGGTCATCATTATAGTTGTCATGAAATTGTAGTCAACATGACAAAATTATCACAATGAAATAAAACGACATTACAATATAGTTACCATAATCATACACCAATCATGATTATATAATCAGCAGGTTGACATAAACAAGATCATAGTGTAAAAACCATGACAATTTAAGTGATATGATGAGATGATATCCATTCACTTACACTTACAATACCACATAAGTTTTCATGAAAATATTATCATGTTCATATAATCACAACAGTATTGTCACTAATTACAAAATATATCCCGAAAGACAAAATTAACCATAACGATATACCCATCAAGTTGATATAGCGACCAAGATAATGTAGCCAGGACGGCATTATATTGAAAGTAAGAATACAACCACCATGCCAATGTCTTCACCATGACAATGTAGCTACCATGAAAATGTAGTAACTTTGACTATGTAGGTACCATAATAAAATATACAATTGAAAAATATCCACAACAAGAGTTTAGCTGCTAAAATACTATATCGCGATGCCAATATCGCCAAAATGTTATTATTGCCATCATGATAATATACCGCCAGAAAAGAAATATATATACCCACTACTCGACAATATAGCTATTCTGACAATATTGCCAAAATGAAAAGACAGTCATCTCCTTGTTATATAACAAAAATGACAAATAGCCATCATGGCGATATAGTGATTTAACAATACAGCCACTATGGTAATATAGTTACCATAACAATGTGATCTTAACGACAATGTAGCCAACATGACTATATAGTCACCTTGACAATACAACCACCGTGACAATACAGATAACGTGACAGTACCGTCTCTAAGACAATATTGCCATCAATTTGACAAATTATATGACAATATAGATATTATGGCAACATAGTCACCATGATAATATACTCAAAAATGCAATGTAATCGCCATGATAAAAATATCCTATCATGAAAATATAGCCACGTACCATTTTGGTTTCCATTGCAATGTAGGAACAGTAATAAAAGATTTACTATGACAGTACTGAAACCATAACTGTATAGCATATCATGGCAATGTAGTCAGCTGATAATTTAATCAAAATGACAATTTCTCTTCTATAATGGTATATCCTCAAGGGCAATATCAACACCATTAAAGCTTTTACGAAAATACATTGGTTATGACATTATAAAAATCATGATAAAAAAGTCATAATGACAATATACTTATCTTGGCAACATAGCCACTGTAACATTATAGCCATAATGATAACATAGTCGCTATGACAATATTGTCACCATAAAAATATAATAGTCATGATAATATTTCGCTTATGACAAAGTATGCAAGAGTTAGATAATGACAATATATCACCTATAAAAAGATCACGTTGCCAATATAGCTAAGGTGACGATATATACATTATAGTAATGTAACTAAAATGAAAAGATAGCCAAAATGACGGTATTGTCATAATGACAATACTGCCACTATGAAAATATGCTCCCCATGACACTATAGCTACACTGACAACAAAGCCACATTCACAAAAGAGCAACATTGAAAATAGAGCAAACGAGAATATAACCACCATCATAGTTCAGCCACCATGATAATAATGTCACGATACATATCATCACCATGTCATTAGTCACCTTGATAAGAAACTTACAATGACTATATAAATATAATGAAAATATAGCCTTCATGTCAACATGTCTGCCATGATAATCTAGCCATTATGATAATATAGTCATGACGGCAGTTTATTCACTATAACAATATAGCCACAGTGATCATATAACTGATGTTGCAACAGTCAAAGAAGCAAAAAAGAAATATACAAATCATATTCACTATGGCAGTATAACTACATGACAATATAGATACTGTGACAAATAGTCGCTTTTGAATCATAGCAAACATATAGCCGGCAGGACAACATAGTCTCTATGACAAAATAGCGACCAAGACAGGATATATCATTATAATATAGACACCTTGACAGTATAGACCATAAAACAATGTAACAATCATGAAACTGTACCTGCCAAAACATTATAGATGTCATGAAATTTTAGTCAACATGACAGAATTATCATAATTAAATATCATCGGTATTACAATATAGTTACCATAATCATAGACCAATCATGATCATATAATCAGCAGGTTGACATAAACAATATTACAGTATAAAAACCATGACAGTATAAGTGACATGATGATATGATATCCATACACGTATACTTACAAAACCAAAGAAGCCGCCATGAATATATTGTTATCATGATCATATAATCACAACAATATTGTAGGTAGTAACAAATGTATCCCCAACGACAAAATTAATCATAGCAATATAGCCATCAACTTGTTATAGCGACCAAGATAATGTAGCGAGCATTGTATTGAGAATTACAATACAGCCACCGTGCCAATGTCGTCACCATGACAATATAGCTACCATGAAAATATAGTAACGTTGATAATGTATCATATATCAACAGAATATATTGATAATATATCACAGAAAAAATACTCTTCACAACGATATAGCTAACTTGATAAATACTACTCTGACAATATAGGTAACATTAAAAGACAGCCACCTCCTTGAAATATAAAAAAAAAAAATGAAAAATAGCCATCATGGCAATATGGTAACATAACAATATATAGCCATCATGGCAATATGGTAACCAAACAATATAGCCATCATGGCAATATGATTACCATAGCAATGTATTTTTAATGGCAATATAGTCACCATGTCCTTATCGTCACGATGACAATACAACTACCATGACAAAACAGAAAACATCAAAATGCGGTCTCTAAGACAATATTGCCACTAATTCAACAAGTTAAATGACAATATAGATATTATGGCAACACAATCACGATGACAATATACTCAGAAATGTTATATAATCGTCATAATAAAATGATCCTACCATAAAAAGATAGTCACCCTGCCACTATGGCTTCCATTACAATATAGCCACAATAACAAAACATTCACCACGACAGTACTGAAACCATAACAATATAGCATATCATGACAATGTAGTCACTTGATCATTTAATGACAAATAAAAATTTCGCTTCTATTATGGTATTACCTCAGGGACAAAATTTCATGCACTATTAAAAAGCTGCCATGAAAATATAGTCAATATGACATAAATATCATGATAAAATAGTGACCATGGCAATATAGCCACTCTGAGATTATAGTCATTATGACAATATAGTCGCTATTAAAATACTGTCCCCTTAATAATAAAGTTATCAAAATGATATATCGCTTGTAACAAAATATGCATGATTAGAAAATGACAGTATAGCACCTATAAAAAAAGATCACCTTGCCACTATAGTCAAGGTGACCATATATACATCATAGCAACGTAAAGAAAAAGAGATGATAACCAGGACGACGGTATGTTCATAATGACAATACTGCAACTATGAAAATATGTTCCCCACGATTCTCCAGCTTCACTGACAATAAATCCATCTTCACAAAAAGAGTACTATTGAAAAAATTGCAAACGACTATACAACCATCAAGACAGTACAGCCACCATGACAATAATCTCCCGATATAAATCAATCGCCAGGACATTAGCGTCACCTTGATAATGAATATGCAATGAGTACATGAACATCATGAAAATATAGCGTCCTTATAAATATATTTGTCGTGAGAATATAGCCTCATATGAATATCTTTAAAGTGACAGTTTCGCCATTCTGATAATACAGTCAAGACGCTAATATATTCACCATAACAATAAAGCCACCAAGATCACATAAATGATATGACAATAAAGTCAACGCAACAATAAACGCATTTATAAATTATATCCACTCTGAGAATACAGCCACATTAAAATATATATACTGTGACAAAATAGTCATTTTTGGATCATAGCAAACATATAGCGTCCAAGAGAATATAGTCTCTCCGACAAAATAGCGACGAAGACAGGATTTATCATCACAATACAGTCACCTTGACAGTATAGCCAATAAAACAGTGGAACAACCTTGAAAATGTACCTACCATAACAATATAGCTTACATGAAAATATAGTTACTATGACAAATTCATTACAATGAAATACAAACTATATCACACTATGGTTTCGATAATCATACACCAATCATCATCATATAAGATAAAACCTTGAAAACAAAGCAAGGGTAGCGACAACGCAGGTAGGAATAGCTACAACCCAGCTCTGAAAGACGAAAGCAGCTCCGTACACGTGTGTAGCTGGTGCGTGACTGTCATCAGGTGACTACATTGTCATGATATGCTATATTGTCATGGTTTCAGTACTGTCGTAGTGAATGTATTATTATGTTAGCTATATTGCAGTGGCAGGGTGGCTAAATTTAGTGGTAGGATAATTTTGTTATCGCGGTTATATTGCATTTGTGATAATATTGTCAGGGTGACTGTGTTCCAGTAATATCTATATTATCATTTAATTTGTTGAAGCGATTGCAATATTATCGTAGAGACTCTAATGTCATGTTTCCTGTATTGTCATGATGGTTGTATGTCATCTTGAGTATATAGTCATGTTGGTTATATTCCAGTTATGATTACATGGTTATGGTAACTATATTGCCATGGTGAATATATTGATAGGTGACTACATTGCCATGATAGCTATTTTTCATTGTTGTTATACTGTAAGGAGGTGACTGTCTTTTCATATTGAATATATTATCAGGGTAGCTATATTGTTAAGTTAGCTATATCATTGTGGTGCTTATTTTCTTTTTCTGGATGTATATTGCCATGATGCCTCGACTAACATTTTGGCGATATTGGTATGACGATACAGTGTCTTAGCAAATAAACTGTTATTGTGGATATGTTCCATGGGATTTTATTATCATAGTAGCTACATTGTCAATGTTACTATATTTTCATGGTAGCTCCATTGTCATGGTGACGATATTGCCATTGTGGCTGTATTGTTATTTTCAATATAATGCCATCCTAACTACATTATCTTGGTCGCTATATTTACTTGCTGGCTATATTCCTATGGTTAATTTTGTCGTTGGGGATATATTTTGTCATTAACTACAATTTTGTTTTCATCATATGATCATGATAATATTTTCATGGCGGCTTATTTGGTAATGTGAGTGCAAGTGTATGGATATCATATTATCATGTCACTATATTGTCACGGTTTTTATACTGTGATGGTGTTTATGTCAGCCTCCTGATGATATTATCATGATAGATTATGATTATGGTAACTAAATTGTAATGGCGATTATATTTCATTGTGACAATTTTGTCATGTTGCCTGCATTTTCATGGTAGCTATATTGTTATGGCAGGTACATTTTCATTGTTGTTTCATTGTTTTATCATCTATACTGTCAAGGTGACTATATCTTAATTAAAAATCTTGTCTTGGTCGCTATTGTTACATTGCTATAGTGTATATATCGTCACCTTAGCTATATTGGCAACGTGATCTTTTTTTAGGTGATATATTGTCATTATTTAACTCTTGCATACTTTATCATAAGCGAAATATTATCATGATAAGTACATATTTATGGTGACAATATTGTCATAGCGACTATTTTATCATTATGGCTATAATGTAACAGTGGCTATATTTCCAAGATAACTATATTGTCATGGTGACTTTTTTATCATGATTTTTATAATGTCATAATGACTGTATTTTCGTAGAAGCTTTTTTAATGGAGTTGATATTGCCCTTGAGGATATACCATTATAGAAGAGAAATTGTCATTTTGATTAAATTGTCAGCTGACTACATTGCCATGATATGCTAGACTATTATGGTTTCAGTACTGTCATGGTATATCTTTTATTACTGTTTCTACATTGCAATGGAAACCAAAATGTTAGGTGGCTATATTTTCATGGAAGGATAATTTTATCATGGCGATTATATTGCATTTCTGAGTATATTGTCATGGTGACTATGTTGCCATAATATCTATATTGTCATATAATTTGTCAAATTGATGGCAATATTGTCTTAGAGACGGTACTGTCATGTTATCTGTATTGTCACGGTGGTTGTATTGTCAAGGTGAATATATAGTCATGTTGGCCACATTGTCGTTAAGATCACATTGTTATGGTAACTATATTACCATAGTGGCTGTATTGTTAAATCACTATATCGCCATGATGGCTATTTGTCATTTTTGTTATATAACAAGGAGGTGACTCTCTTTTCATGTTGGCAATTTTGTCAGAATAGCTATATTGTCGAGCAGTGGGTATATATATTTCTTTTCCGGCGGTATATTATCATGATGGCAATAATAACATTTTGGCGATATTGGCATGGCGATATAGTGTTTTAGCAGCTAAACTCTTGTTGTGGATATTTTTCAATTGTATATTTTATCATGTTAGCTACATAGTCGAGGTTACTATATTTTCATGGTAGCTACATTGTCATGGTGAAGACATTGGCATGGTGGTTGTATTCTTACTTTCAATATGATGCCGTCCTGGCTACATTATCTTGGTCGCTATATCAACTTGATGGCTACATTGTTATTGTTAATTTTCTCTTTCGGGATATGTTTCGTAATTAGTGACCATACTGTTGTGATTATATGAACATGATAATATTTTCATGAAAACTTATGTGGTAATGTAAGTGTAAGTGAATGGATATCATCTCATCATCTCACTTAAATTGTCATGGTTTTTACACTACGATCTTGTTTATGTCAACCTGCTGATTATATAATCATGATTGGTGTATGATTATGCTAACAATATTGTAATGTCGTTTTATTTCATTGTGATAATTTTGTCATGTTGACTACAATTCCATGACAGCTATAATGTTATAAGCATATCATGATGATAAATCCTGTTTGAGTCACTGTTTTTACACAGAGACTATATTGTCCTGGAGTCTATATTTTTGCTATGATCCGAAAACGACTACCTATTATCAGTATCTATATTGTCAGTTGGTTATATTGCCATTGTGAATATAAGTTGAATGTTTCTATACTTTTGCTTTGATTATATTGTCATATCAGTCATATGATCATGGTGGCTTTATTGTCATAGTGAATAGATTGTCGTCGTGACTACATTTTCATAATGGCTAAATTGTCATAGCAAATATCTTGACATGGGGGCTATATTTTCATGATATTTATAAAGTCATTGTAAGATTACTGTCAAGGTGACTCTATTGTCCCGGTGATTGAGTTATATCGTGATATTATTGTCAAGATGGCTGTATTGTCATGGTGGCTATATTGTAGTTTGGTGTATTTTGATTTTACGCTTTGGTGAAGATAGCTTTACTGTCAGTGTACTTATAGTGTCATGGAGAATATATTTTCATAATGGAATTATTGTCATTATGAACATACTTTTATTTTGGCCATCTCCTTATTTTGGTTACATTTCTATTGTATATATATCATCACTTTGGCTATATTAGCAACGTGATCTTTTTTTTACGGTTGCTATATTTTAATTTTTTCTAATCATGCATTTTTTGTCGTAAGTGATACATTATCATGATAACTGTATCATTCCTGTAACTATATATTGGCATTTTGACTATATTGTTATTATGACAATTATATCATGTTGGATATCTTGCCAAAGTAACTTTATTGTCATGGTGTCTATTTCATCATGAAGGTTATAATGTCATGGTGACTACATTTTCATGGTAGCTTTTATATTGGTGTTGGGTTTGCCCTTGAGGATTTATCATTATAAAACGAGATTCTCATTTTCATTAAATCATTAGGGGACTACATTGTCGTGATATGCTATATTGCTCTGGTTTCAGGAATGTCATTGTATATGTATTATTATGTTGGCTATATTCCAATGGAAGCCATTGTGGCAGAGTGGTTATATTTTCATAATATTCTCATTCTGTTATGTCGATTATATTCCACTTGTGTGTATATTTTCATGGTGACTATTGCCATAATATCTATACTGTCATTTGATTTGTTGAATTGGTGGCTATATTGTCATAATGTAATATCATGGTTCCTGTATTGTCTTGGTGGTTTTATTGTCATCGTGTCTATATGGTCATGGTAGTTATATTTCCATTAAGATTATATTGATATGGTAACTATATTGCCATGGTGGCTATATTGTTAAATGAATATATTGCCATGATGGCTATTTGTTATCTTTTGTTATATTACAAGGGGGTGATTGTCTTTTCATGTTGCTTATATATCAGGTTACCTATATTGTTATCATAAGATTACAGTCATAAAGACAATATAGTCGCGATGCCAATATTTTCATCTTAATGATATGGGTATCATGATAATATATCGCTTATAACAGAATATGCACGATCAAAAAATGACAATATACCACCTATAAAATAAAATCACCTTCCCAATATAGCCACGGTGACGATATATATAACATAGCAATGTAACCCAAATTTGAAGATAGCCAAAATGACTTTATTTCATAATGACAATTGCCTCACTATGAAAATTTGTTCCCAATGAAAGTATAGCTACACTGACATTAAAGCCATATTCACTAAACAGTAACATTGAAAACGCATGAAACGACAATATAGCCACCATGATTGTACAGAAACCATAACAATAATGTTGCAACATAAATCAATCACTGTGATATTAGAGTAAACTTGAAAATTTTTTTACAATTACCCTAAAAGTATCATGAGAATATAGGATCGATATCAATATATTTCCCATGACAATTTAGCCATTATGGTAGTATAGTCACAACTACAATATATTCAATATAACAACAAAGCGACCATGGCCATATAACTGATATAACAATAGTCAACGCAACATTAAAGAAATATTCAGAATATGTTCACAACGTCAATATAGCCACCTGACAATATAGAGCCCGTGACAAAATAGTCGCTTTCGGATCATAGGAACAATATAGCCTCTAAAGTATATAGTGTCCAGGAGACAATAGCGTCCAAAACAGAATATATCAATACTATAGAACCGCCTTGACAGTATAGCCCATAAAACGATGTCAGAACCATGAAAATGTATCTGCCATACCAATATAACTACTATCAAAATGAAGTCAACATACTAAAATGATCAAAAAAGATATTGCCATTGCTATATAGTTACAATAATCATACATTGATGATGATAATGTAATCAGCATTTTCACATAAGCACCATCACCGTTTAAAAGCATGACGGACTAAGTTACATGATGATATGATATCCAGACAGATACACTCAAGATGCCAAATAAGCCGTCATAGAAATATTATCATGATCATATAATCACAACCAAATTGTAGGTAAAGACAGAATACATCCCCAACGATGAAATTGACCGTACCAATATAGCCACTACGTTGATATAGCGACCAAGATAATGTAGCCAGGATGGCGTTATATTGAACATAACAATACACCCGCCATGCCAATATCGTCATCTTTACAATGTAGCATGCATGAAATATAGTAACCTTGACAATGTAGGTACCATGATAATGTATTCACATGAAAAAATGTCCAAAACAACAGTTGGGCTGCGAACACTATATCACCATGCTAATCTTGCCAAAATTCTAGTATAGCCATCATGGAAATATACGAAAAGGAAAAAAAAATACCCACCACAATAAGATAGCTAACTTAACAATATAGCTACTCTGACAAAAAGCCATGATGGCAATATAGTTACCATAAGAAGGTAATGTTAACGACAGTATAGCCATCATGACCATAGAGTCACGATGGCAAGACAACCATGATGACCATACAGGCAACATGACAATACAGTCTCTATGACAATATTGCCATCAATTTAATAAATCAAATGACAATATAGAAATTATGGCAACACAGTCACCATGACAATATATTCAAAAATACAATAAAATACTAATAACAAAATGATCAAACCATGAAAATATAGCCACCCTGCCACTATGGCTTCCATTGTAATGTAGCCAACATAATATACATTCATCATGACAGTACTGAAACTATAACAATATAGCATATCATGACAATGTATTCACCTCATAATTTAAACAAAATGAAATATCCGTTTTTATAATGATATATCTCCAAGGGTAAATCAACACCATTAAATAAGCTACAATGAAAATGTAGTCACATGTAGTTATCTTAGCAATATAGCCACTAAGAGATTGTAGTCATAATGACAATATAGTCACCATGACAATATACTGTCACTTTAATGACATAGTTATCAAGATAATGTATCACTCATGAGAAAATATACATGATTAAAAAAAATGACAATATAGCAACTATAAAGAAATCACCTTGCCAATATAGCCAAGGTGACGATATGTAAATCTTCGCAATGTAACCAAAGTGAGCAGATAGCCAAAATGACGATATGTTCATAATGACAATACTGCTACTACGAAAATATATTCCCCATGACACTATAGCTACAATGACAATAAAGCAATCTTTACAAAAGAGTAACATTGAAAATACAGGAAACGACAATATAGCCACCATGACAATACAGCTATCGTGACAATAATGTCACGATATACATCAATCGCCAGGTTATTAGAGTCACCTTGATAGTAATCTTTCAATGACTTTATGAATATCATGAAAATATAGTCCTCATGTCAATATATTTCCTATGACAATTTAGCCATTATGATAATATAATCACGACGACAAGATATTCACTATGACAATAAAGCTACCATTATCATATAACTGATATGACAATATAGATTTCAGGATATGTAGTGTCCAGGACAATAGAGAAATTACGGCAACACAGAAACCATGAGAATATACTCAAAAATACAATAAAATCGTCATAACAAAATGATCCAACCATGAAAATATAGTTACCCTGCCACTATGACTTTAATTGTAATGTAACCAACATAATATACATTCAACATGACAGTACTGAAAGTATAACAATATCGCATATCATGGCAATATATTTACATGATAATTTAAAAAAAAGGAAATTTTCGTTTTTATAATATATCTTTAAGGGCAAAATCAACACCTTTAAATACGCTACAATGAAATTGCAGTCAAACTGTCATTATAACCATCATCATGAAATAGTCACCATGACAGTATAGTTATCTTAGCAATATAGCTACTAAGAGATTATAGTCATAATGTCGACATTGTCATAATGACAATATACTGTCACCTTAATAGTAAAGTTATCACGATAATGTATCGCTTATGAAAAAATATGCATGACTAAAAAAAATGACAATATAGCAACTATAAAAGAGATCACCTTGACAATATAGCCAAGGTGACGATATGTAAATCTTCACAATATAACCAAAATGAGTAGATAGCCAAAATGACCGTATGTTCATAATGACAATACTGCTGCTATGAAAATATATCCCCCATGACACTATAGCTACAATGACAATAAAGTAATCTTCACAAAAGAGTAACAGTGAAAATACAGCAAACGACTATATAGCCACCATGAAAGTACAGCCACTATGACAATAATATCACGATATAATTCACTGACTTTATAAACATCATGAAAATAAGGCTTCAATGCCAACATACTTACCATGACAATTTAGCCAATATGATAATATAGTCAAGACGGCAATATATTCACTATAACAATATAGCCATGATCATATAAGTGATATGACAATACAGTCAACGCAACAATAAGGAAGCCTTCAAATTATATTTATTATGGCAATATAAGCACCTGACAATATTGATGCTGTGACAAAATAGTCTCTTTCGGATCATAGCAAACATAAAGGCTCCAGGACAATGTAGTGTCCATGACAAAATAGTGACCAAGACAAGATTTTTAATTAAGATATAGTCACCTTGACAGTATAGTCGATAAAACAATGAAACAGCAGTGAAAATGTACCTGACATAACAATATAGCTACCATGAAAATGCAGGCAACATGACAAAATTGTCACAATGAAATATAATCACCATTACAATTTATTTACCATAATCATATATCAATCATGATAATATCATCAGGAGGCTGACATAAACACCATCACAGTATAAAAACCATGACAATATAGTGACATGATAATATGATATCCATACACTTGCACTCACATTACCAAATAAGCCGCCATGAAAATATTGTTATCATGATCATATGATTAAAACAAAATTGTAGTTAATGACAAAATATATCCCCAACGACAAAATTAACCATAGCAATATAGCCAGCAAGTAAATATAGCGACCAAGATAATGTAGTTAGGATGGCATTATATTGAAAATAACAATACAGCCACAATGGCAATATCGTCACCATGACAATGGAGCTACCATGAAAATATAGTACATTGACAATGTAGCTACTATGATAATAAAATCAAATGGAACATATCCACAATAACAGTTTATTTGCAAAGACACTATATCACCATGCCAATATCGCCAAAATATTAGTCTAGGCATCATGGCAATATACCACCAGAAAAAGAAAATAAGCACCACAATGATATAGCTAACTTAACAATATAGTTACCCTGACAATATATTCAATATGAAAAGACAGTCACCTCCTTACAGTATAACAAAAATGAAAAATAGCTATCATGGCAATGTAGTCACCTATCAATATAGTCACCATGGCAATATAGTTACCATAACCATGTAATCATAACTGGAATATAACCAACATGACTATATAGTCAAGATGACATGCAACCATCATGACAATACAGGCAACATGACATTAGGGTCTCTACGACAATATTGCAATCGCTTCAACAAATTAAATGATAATATAGATATTACTGGAACACAGTCACCATGACAGTATTATCACAAATGCAATATAACCGCGATAACAAAATTATCCTACCATGAAATTTAGCCACCCTGTCACTGCAATATAGCTAACATAATAATACATTCACTAAGACAGTACTGAAACCATGACAATATAGCATATGACAATGTAGTCACCTGATGACAGTCGCGCACCAGCTACCGACGTGTACGGAGCTGCTGTCGTCTTTCAGAGCTGGGTTGTAGCTATTCCTCCCTGCGTTGTCGTTACCCTTGCTTTGTTTTGAAGGTTTTATCTTTTATGATCATAATTGGTGTATGATTATCGAAACCATAATGTGATATCGTTTGTATTTCATTGTAATGAATTTGTCATAGTAACTATATTTTCATGTAAGCTATATTGTTATGGTAGTTACATTTTCATGGTTGTTCCACTGTTTTATTGGCTATACTGTCAAGGTGACTGTATTGTGATGATAAATCCTTTCTTCGTCGCTATTTTGTCATAGAGACTATATTCTCTTGGACGCTATATGTTTGCTATGATCCAAAAATGACTATTTTGTCACAGTATCTATATTTTCATGTGACTGTATTGTCAGAGTGGATATAATTTACAAATGTGTTTATTTTTGCGTTGACTATATTGTCATATCATTTATGTGATCATGGTGGCTTTATTGTTATGGTGAATATATTAGTTTCTTGACTATATTATCAGAAAGGCGAAACTGTCACTTTAAAGATATTCATATGGAGGCTATATTTTCACGACAAATATATTTATATGGACGCTATATTTTCATGATGTTCATGTACTCATTGTATATTCATTATCAAGGTGACGCTAATGTCCTGGCGATTGATTTATATCGAGAGATTATTGTCATGGTGGCTGTACTGTCTTGATGGCTGTATAGTCGTTTGCTATTTTTTTCAATAGTACTCTTTTTGTGAAGATGGCTTTATTGTCAGTGAAGCTGGAGAATCGTGGGGAACATATTTTCATAGTTGCAGTATTGTCATTATGAAGATACCGTCGTTCTGGTTATCATCTCTTTTCCTTTACGATGCTATGATGTATATATCGTCACCTTGACTATAGTGGCAAGGTGATCTTTTTTATAGGTGCTATACTGTCATTTTCTAATCATGCATATTTTGTCACACTCGATATATCATTTTGATAACTTTATTATTAAGGTGACAGTGTTTTAATAGCGACTATTTTGTCATAATGACTATAATATCAGAGTGGCTATATTGCCATGGTCACTATTTTATCATGATATTTATGTCATAGTGACTGTATTTTCATGGCAGCTCTTTAAGGTTGTATAAAATTTTGTCCCTGAGGTTATACCATAATAGAAGTGAAATTTTTCTTTTTCATTAAATTATCAAGTGACTACATTGTCATGATATGCTATATTGTTATGGTTTCAGTACTGTCGTGGTGAATGTTTTGTTATTGTGGCTATATTGTAATGGAAGCCATAGTGGCAGGGTGACTATATTTTCATGGTAGGATCATTTTATTATGACGATTATATAACATTTCTGAGTATATTGTCATCGTGATTGTGTTGCCATAATATCTATATTGTAATTTAACTTGTTGAATTAGTGGCAATATTGTCTTAGAGACTCTATTTTGATGTTTTCTATATTGTCATGGTAGTTGTATTGTCATCGTGACTATAAGGACATGGTGACTATATTGCCATTAAGAATACATTGCTATGGTAATCATATTGCCATAACGGCTATATTGTTTGGTTACCATATTGTCATGATGGCTATATTGTTTAGTTACCATATTGCCATGATGGCTATTTGTCACTTTTTTTTTTATATATTTCGAGGAGGTGGCTGTCTTTTAATGTTACCTATATTTTCAGAGTAGTATATTGTCAAGTTAGCTATATCGTTGTGATGAGTATTTTTTCTGTTGATATATTGCCATGATGGCTATACTAACATTTTAGAGATATTGGCATGGTGATATATCGTCTTAGCAGCTAAACTCTTGTTGTGGCTATCTTTTGGGTATTTTCTATCTTGAATATTTTGCCATGGCAGCTACATTATCAACGTTACTATATTTTCATGGTAGCTATATTGTCATGGTGACGACATTGGCACGGTGGCTGTATTGTAATTCTTAATACAATGCTCGCTACATTATCTTGGTAGCTATAAGAAGTTGATGGTTATATTGCTATGATTAATTTTGTCGTTGGGGATATATTTGTCACTACCTACAATATTGTTGTGATTATATGATCATGATAACAATATATTCATGGCGGCTTCTTTGGTATTGTAAGTGTAAGTGTATGGATATCATATCATCATGTCACTTATACTGTCATGGCTTTTATACTGTGATATTGTTTATGTCAACCTGCTGATTATATGATCATGAGTGGTCTATGATTATGGTAACTATATTGTAATGCCGATGGTATTTCATTATGGTAATTTTGTCATGTTGACTAAAATTTCATGACATCTATAATGTTTTGGCAGGTACAGTTTCATTATTGTTACATTGTTTTATGGTCTATACTGTCAAGGTGTCTATATTATAATGATACATCCTGTCTTGGTCACTATTTTGTCATAGAGACTATGTTGTCCTGCCGGCTATATGCTTGCTCTGATTCAAAAACGACTATTTGTCACAGTATCTATATTGTCAAGTAGTTATATTGCCATAGTGAATATGATTTGTATATTTCTTTTTTACTTCTTTGTATTTTCACATCAGTTATATGATCACTGTGGCTATATTGCTATAGTGAATAAATTGCCGTCATGACTATATTATCATAATGGCCAGATTATCATGGCAGACATGTTGACATGGAGGCTATATTTTCATGATATTTATAGAGTCATTGTAAGTTTATTATCAAGGTGACTAATGACATGTTGATGATTTGTATCGTGACATTATTATCATGGTGGCTGATCTATGCTGGTGGCTATATTCTCGGTTGCTGTATTTTCAATGTTGCTCTTTTGTGAATATGGCTTTGTTGTCAGTGTAGCTATAGTGTCATGGGGAACATATTTTCATAGTGGCAGTATTTTCATTATGACCCTACCGTCATTTTGGCTATCTTTTCATTTTAGTTACATTTGTATAATGTATATATCGTCACCTTAGCCATATTGGCAAGGTGATCTTTTTATAGGTGATATATTGTCATTATTTAACTCTTGCATACTTTGTCATAAGCGAAATATTATCATGATAATTATTTTTATGATGACAATATTGTCATAGCGACTATATTATCATTATGACTATAATGTCAGAGTGGCTATTTTGCCAAGATAACTATATTATCATGGTGACTTTTTTAATCATGATTATAATTTTATAATGTCATAATGACTGTATTTTCGTAGAAGCTTTTTTAATGGTGTTGATATTGCCCTTGAGGATATACCATTATTGAAGAGAAATTGTCATTTTGATTAAATTATCAGCTGACTACATTGCCATGATATGCTATACTGTTATGGTTTCTGTACTGTCATGGTAAATCTTTCATTACTGTTTCTACATTGCAATGGAAACCAAAATGGTAGGTGGCTATATTTTCATGGTAGGATAATCTTATCATGGCGATTATATTGCATTTCTGAGTATATTTACAGTGTGACTATGTTGCCATGATATCTATATTGTCATATAATTTGTCAAATTGATGGCAATATTGTCTTAGTGACGGCAATGTCATGTTATCTGTATTGTCACGGTGGTTGTATTGTCAACGTGACTATATAGTCATGTTGGCTACATTGTCGTTAAGATCACATTGTTATGTTAACAATATTACCATAGTGGCTCTATTGTTAAATCACTATATCGCCATGTTGACTATTTGTTATTTTTTGTTAAATAAGAAGGAGGTCACTGTCTTTTCATATTGGCAATATTGTCAGATTAGCCACATTGTCGAGTAGTGGGTATATATATTTCTTTTCAGGCGGTATATTATCATGATGGCAATAATAACATTTTGGCGATATTGGCACGGCGATATAGTGTTTTAGTAGCTAGACTCTTGTGGATATTTTTCAATTGTATATTTTATCATGGTAGCTACATAGTCAAGGTTACTATATTTTCATGGTAGCTACATTGTCATGGTGGTTATATTCTTACTTTCAATATAATGCCGTCCTGGCTACATTATCTTGGTCGCTATATCAACTTGATGGCCATATTGTTATGGTTAATTTTGTCTTTCGGGATATATTTTGTAATTAGTGGCAATACTATTGTGATTATATGATCATGATAATATTTTCATGAAAATATATGTGGTATTGTAAGTGTAAGTGAATGGATATCATCTCATCATGTCACTTAAATTGTCATGGTTTTTACACTATTATCTTGTTTATGTCAACCTGCTGATTATATAATCATGATTGGTGTATGATTATGGTAACTATATTGTAATGTTTTTTATTTCATTATGATAATTTTGTCATGTTGACTACAATTCCATAACAGCTATAATGTTATGACCATATCATGACGATAAATCCTATCTAAGTCACTGTTTTTTCACAGAGACTATATTGTCCTGGAGTCTATATTTTTGCTATGATCCGAAAACGACTATCTATTAACAGTATCTATATTGTCAGTTGGTTATATTGCCATTGTGAATATAAGTTGAATGTTTCTATATTTTTGCTTTGATTATATTGTCATATCAGTTACATGATTATGGTAGCTTTATTGTCATAGTGAATAGATTGTCGTCTTGACTATATTTTCATAATGGCTAAATTGTCATAGCAAATATCTTGACATGAGGCTATATTTTCATGATATTTATAAAGTCATTGTAAGATTACGGTCAAGGTGACTCTATTGTCCTAGTGATTGAGTTATTTCGTGAGATTATTGTCAAGATGGCTCTATTGTCATGGTGGCTATATTGTACTTTGCTGTATTTTAATTCTACGCTTTTTTGAAGATAGCTTTACTGTCAGTGTACCTATAGTGTCATGGAGAATATATTTTCATAGTGGAATTATTGTCATTATGATCATACTGTTATTTTGGCCACCTCATTATTTTGGTTACATTTCTATCATATATATATATATATCATCACCTTGGCAATATTAGCAAAGTGATCTTTTTTTACGGTTGCTATATTTTCATTTTTTAAATCATGCATTTTTTGTCGTAAGTGATACATTATCATGATAACTATAACATTCTGGTAACTATATATTGGCATTTTGACTATATTGTTATTATGACAATGATATCATGTTGGGAATCTTTCCAAAGTAACTTTATTGTCTTGGTGTATATTTCATCATGATGGTTATAATGTCATGGTGACTACATTTTCACGGTAGCTTTTATATTGGTGCTGGGTTTGCCCTTGAGGATGTATCATTACAAAATGAGATTCTCATTTTGATTAAATCATTAGGGGACTACATTGTCGTGATATGCTATATTGTTATGGTTTCAGGAATGTCATTGTATGTATTATGATGTTGGCTATATTCCAATGGAAGCCATAGTGGGAGAGTGGCTATATTTTCATAATGTAATCATTATGTTATGTTGATCATATTCCACTTGTGTGTATATTGTCATGGTGACTATTGCCATAATATCTATACTGTCATTTGATTTGTTGAATTGGTGGCTATATTGTCATAATGTAATGTCATGGTTCCTGTATTCTCTTGGTGGTTGTATTGTCATCGTGTCTATACGGTCATGGTAGTTATATTTCCATTAAGATTATATTGATATGGTAACTGAATTGCCAGGGTGGCTATATTGTTAAATGAATATATTGCCATGATGGCTATTTGTTTTTTTTTTTGTCATATTACAGTGGGGTGATTGTCTTTTCATGTTACCTATATATCGGGGTACCTATATTGTTATCATAAGATTACAGTCATAAAGACAATATAGTCGCCATGCCAATATTTTCACCTTAATGATATGGGTATTATGATAATATATCGCTTATAACAGAATATGCACGATTAAAAAATGACAATATACCACCTACAAAAAAAATCACACTCCCAATATACCCAAGGTGACGATATATATAACATAGCAATGTAACCCAAATTAGAAGATAGCCAAAATGACTTTATTTCATAATGACAATTGCGTTACTATGAAAAGTTGTTCCCAGTGAAAGTATAGCTACATTGACATTAAAGCCATATTCGCTAAATAGTAACATTGAAAACCCATCAAACGACAATATAGCCACCATGATTGTACAGCCACCATTAAAATAACTTTACAACATAAATCAATCACTGTGATATTAGAGTAAACTTGAAAAAATGTTTACAATTACCATAAAAGTATCGAGAATATAGCATCCATATCAACATATTTCCCATGACAATTTAGCCATTATGATAGTATAGTCACAACTACAATATATTCACTATAACACCAAAGCCACCATGGCCATATAACCGATATAACAATATAGTCAACGCAACATGAAAGAAACATTCAGAATATGTTCACAACGTCAATATAGCCACCTGACAATATAGATACCGTGAGAAAATAGTCGCTTTCGGTTCATAGGAAACATATAGCCACTAAAGTATATAGTTTCCAGGAGACAATAGCGTCCAAAACTGAATTTATCAATAGTATAGAGCCGCCTTGACAGTATAGCCCTTAAAACAATGTCAGAACTATGAAAATGTACCTGCCATACCAATATAACTACTATCAAAATGAAGTCAACATACCAAAATGATCAAAAAAGATATTGCCATTGCTATATAGTTACAATAATCATACATTAATGATGATAATCTAATCAGCATTTTCACATAAGCACCATCACCGGTTAAAAGCATGATAGACTAAGTTACATGATTATATGATATCCAGACAGATACACTCAAGAACCCAAATAAGCCGTTATAGAAATATTATCATGATCATATAATCACAACCAAATTGTAGGTAAAGACAAAATATATCCCCAACGATTAAATTGATCGTAGCCACATAGCCATCAAGTTAATATAGCGACCAAGACAATGTAGCCAGGATGGCGTTATATTCAACATAACAGTACACCCGCCATGCCAATATCGTCATCTTTACAATGTAGCTTGTACGAAATTTAGTAACCTTGACAATGTAGGTACCATGATAATGAATTCCCATGAAAAAATGTCCAAAACAACAATTGGGCTGCGAACACTATATCACCATGCTAATCTTGCAAAAATTCTAGTATAGACATAATGGCAATATACCAAAAGGAAAAAAAAATACCCACCACAATAAGATAGCTAACTTAACACTATAGCTACTCTGACAAAAAGCCATGGTGGCAATATAGATACCAGAAGAATGTAATCTTAATGACAGTATAGCCATCATGACCATAGAGTCACGATGACAAGACAACCATGATGACCATACAAGCAACATGACAATACAGTCTCTATGACAATATTGCCATCAATTTAATAAATCAAATGACAATATAGAAATTATGGCAACACAGTCACCATGACAATATATTCAAAAATATATTGCCACTATGGCTTCCATTGTAATGTAGCCAATATAATATACATTCACCATGAGAGTACTGAAACTATAACAATATAGAATATCATGACAATGTATTCACCTCATAATTTAAACAAAATGAAATATCTGTTTTTATAATGATATATCTCAAAGGGTAAATCAACACCATTAAATAAGCTAAAATGAAAATATAGTCACATTTAGTTATATTACCAATATAGCCACTAAGAGATTGAAGTCATAATGACAATGTAGTCACCATGACAATATACTGTCACTTTAATGATATAGTTATCAAGATAATGTATCACTCATGAAAAAATATACATGATTAAAAAAGAATGACAATATAACAACTATAAAGAAATCACCTTGCCAATATAGCCAAGGTGACGATATGTAAATCTTCACAATGTAACCAAAATGAGCAGATAGCCAAAATGACGATATGTTCATAATGACAATACTGCTACTAAGAAAATATATTCCCCATGACACTATAGCTGCAATGGCAATGAAGCAATCTTCACAAAGGAGTAACATTGAAAATACAGGAAACGATAATATAACCACCATGACAATGCAGCTATCGTGACAATAATGTCACGGTATACATCAATCGCCAGGCTATTAGAGTCACCTTGATAGTAATCTTTCAATGACTTCATTAATATCATGAAAATATAGCCCTCATGTCAACATATATCCTATGAAAATTTAGCCTTTATGATGATATAGTCACGACGACAAGATATTTTCTAAAACAATAAAGCTGATATTCACTATGACAATAAAGCTACCATGATCATATAACTGATGTGACAATATAGATTTCAGGATAGGTAGTGTCCAGGACAATATAGAAATTACGGCAACACAGAAACCATGAGAATATACTCACAAATATAATAAAATCGTCATAACAAAATGATCCATCCATGAAAATATAGTTACCCTGCCACTATGACTTTAATTGTAATGTAACCAACATAATATACATTCAAGATGACAGTACTGAAACTATAACAATATCGCATATCATGGCAATATATTCACATGATAATTTAAAAAAAAAGGAAATTATCGTTTTTATAATATATCCTCAAGGGCAAAATCAACACCATTAAATATGCTATAATGAAAATGCTGTCAAACTGTCATTATAACGATAATCATGATATATCACCATGACAGTATAGTTATCTTAGTAATATAGCCTCTAAGAGATTATAGTCACAATGTCAACATTGTCACAATGACAATATACTGTCACCTTAATAGTAAAGTTATCACGATAATATATCGCTTATGAAAAAATATGCTTGACTAAAAAAATGACAATATAGCAACTATAAAAGAGATCACCTTGACAATATAGGCAAGGTGACGATATGTAAATCTCCACAATATAACCAAAATGAGTATATACCTAAAATGACGGTATGTTCATAATTACAATACTGCTGCTATGAAAATATATCCCATATGAAACTATAGCTACAATGCAATAAAGCAATCTTCACGAAAGAGTAACAATGAAAATACAATAAACGACTATATAGCCACCATGAATGTACAGCCACTATGACAATAATGTCACGATATAATTCAATGACTATATAAACATCATGAAAATAAGGCTTCCATGTCAACATAATTACCATGACAATTTAACCAATATGATAATATAGTCAAGACGGCAATATATTCACTATAACAATATAGCCATGATCATATAAGTGATATGACAATACAGTCAACGCAACAATAAGGAAGCCTTCAAATTATATTCATTATGGCAATATAAGCACCTGACAATATTGATGCTGTGACAAAATAGTCTCTTTCGGATCATAGCAAACATATAGGCTCTATGACAATATAGTGTCCATGAGAAAATAGCGACCAAGACAAGATTTTTAATTAAAATATAGTCACCTTGACAGTATAGCCGAGAAAACAATGAAACAACTATGAAAATGTACCTGCCATAACAATATAGGTACCATGAAAATGCAGGCAACATGACAAAATTGTCACAATGAAATATAATCGCCATTACAATTTAGTTACCATAATCATATATCAATCATGATAATATCATCAGGAGGCTGACATAAACACCATCACAGTATAAAAACCATGACAATATAGTGACATGATAATATGATATCCATACACTTGAACTCACATTAACAAATAAGCCGCCATGAAAATATTATCATGATCATATGATTAAAACAAAATTGTAGTTAATGACAAAATATATCCCCAACGACAAAATTAACCATAGCAATATAGCCAGGAAGTAAATATAGCGACAAGATAGTGTAGTTAGGATGGCATTATATTGAAAATAACAATACAGCCACAATGGCAATATCATCACCATGAAAATGAAGCTACCATGAAAATATATATATCGCCAAAATGTTAGTCTAGGCATCATGGCAATATACATCCAGAAAAAGAAAACAAGCACCACAATGATATAGCTAACTTAACAATATAGCTACCCTGATAATATATTCAATATGAAAATACAGTCACCTCTTTCCAGTATAACAAAAATGAAAAATAGCTACAATGGCAATGTAGTTACCTATCAATATAGTCACCATGGCAATATAGTTACCATAACCATGTAATCATAACTGGAATATAACCAACATTTCTATATAGTCAATATGACATGCAACCACCATGCCAATACAGGCAACATGACATAATAGTCTCTACGACAATATTGCAATCGCTTCAACAAACTAAATGATGATATAGATATTACTGGAACACAGTCACCATGACAGTATTATCACAAATGCAATATAACTGCGATAACAAAATTATCCTATCATGAAAATTTAGCCACCCTGCCACTGCAATATAGCTAACATAATAATACATTCGCTACTACAGTACTGAAACCATGACAATATAGCATATCATGACAATGTAGTCACCTGCTGACAGTTGCGCACCAGCTACCGACGTGTACGTAGCTGCTGTCGTCTTTCAGAGCTAGGTTGCAGCTATTCCTCTTTGCGTTGTCGCTACCCTTGCTTTGTTTTGAAGGTTTTATCTTATATGATCATGATTGGTGTATGATTATGGAAACCATAATGTGATATCGTTTGTATTTCATTGTAATGAATTTGTCATAGTAACTATATTTTCATGTGAGCTATATTGTTATGGTAGGTACATTTTCATGGTTGTTTCACTTTTTTATTGGCTATACTGTCAAGGTGACTGTTTTGTGATGATAAATCCTGTCTCCTTCGCTATTTTGTCATAGAGACTATATTCTCTTGGACGCTATATGGTTGCTATGATCCAAAAATGACTATTTTGTCACAGTATCTATATTTTCATGTGGCTGTATTCTCAGAGTGGATATGATTTATAAATGCGTGTATTTTTGCGTTGATTATATTGTCATATCATTTATGTGATCATAGTGGCTTTCCTGTTATGGTGAATATATTAGCGTCTTGACTATATTATCAGAGTGTCTAAACTGTCACTTTAAAGATATTCATATGGAGACTATATCTTTACGACAAATATATTTATGTGGACGCTATATTTTCATGATGTTCATGTACTCATTGTATATTCATTATCAAGGTGACGCTAATGTCCTGGCGATTGATTTATATCGAGAGATTATTGTCATGGTGGCTGTACTGTCTTGATGGCTGTATAGTCGTTTGCTATTTTTTTCAATAGTACTCTTTTTGTGAAGATGGCTTTATTGTCAGTGAAGCTGTAGAATAGTGGGGAACATATTTTCATAGTTGCAGTATTGTTATTATGAACATACCGTCGTTCTGGTTATCATCTCTTTTCCTTTACGTTGTTATGATTTATATATGGTCACCTTGACTATAGTGGCAAGGTGATCTTTTTTATAGGTTCTATACTGTCCTTTTCTAATCATGCATATTTTGTCACAAGCGATATATCATTTTGATAACTTTATTATTAAGGTGACAGTATTTTAATAGCGACTATATTGTCATAATGACTATAATATCAGAGTGGCTATATTGCCATGTTGACTATTTTATAATGATATTTATGTCATAGTGACTGTATTTTCATGGCAGCTTTTTAAGTGTGTATAAAATTTTGTCCGTGAGGTTATACCATAATAGAAGCGAAATTTTTGTTTTTCATTAAGTTATCAATTGACTACATTGTCATGATATGCTATATTATTCTGGTTTCAGTACTGTCTTGGTGAATGTTTTGTTATTATGGCTATATTGTAATGAAAGCCATCGTGGCAGGGTGACTATATTTTCTTGATAGGATCATTCTATTATGACGATTATATAACATTTCTGAGTATATTGTCATCGTGATTGTGTTGCCATGATATCTATATTGTCATTCAACTTTTTGAATTAGTGGCAATATTGTCTTAGAGACTGTATTTTGTTGTTTTCTGTATTGTCATGGTAGTTATATTGTCATCGTGACTATAAGGACATGGTGACTATATTGCCATTAAGAATACATTGCTATGGTAATCATATTGCCATGATGGCTATATTGTTTGGTTATCATATTGCCAAGATGGCTATATTGTTTAGTTACCACACTGCCATGAAGGCTATTTGTCATTTTTTTTTTTTTATATTTCAAGGAGGTGGCTGTCTTTTAATGTTACCTATATTGTCATAGTAGTATATTGTCAAGTTAGCTATATCGTTGTGATGAGTATTTTTTCTGTTGATATATTGCCACGATAGCTATACTAACATTTTAGAGATATTGACATGGTGATATATCGTCTTAGCAGCTAAACTCTTGTTGTGGCTATCTTTTGGGTATGATATATCTTAAATATTTTGCCATGGCAGCTACATTATCAACGTTACTATATTCTCATGGTAGCTATATTGTCATGGTGACGACATTGGCACGGTGGCTGTATTGTAATTCTCAATACAATGCTCGCTACATTATCTTGGTCGCTATAACAAGTTGATGGCTATATTGCTATGATTAATTTTGTCGTTGGGGATATATTTGTCACTACCTACAATATTGTTGTGATTATATGATCATGATAACAATATATTCATGGCGGCTTCTTTGGTATTGTAAGTGTAAGTGTATGGATATCATATCATCATGTCACTTATACTGTCATAGTTTTTATACTGTGATATTGTTTATGTCAACCCGCTGATTATATGATCATGATTGGTCTATGATTATGGTAACTGTATTGTAATGCCGATGATATTTCATTATGATAATTTTGTTATGTTGACTAAAATTTCATGACATCTATAATGTTTTGGCAGGTACAGTTTCATGATTGTTACATTGTTTTATGGTCTATACGGTCAAGGTGTCCATATTATAATGGTACATCCTGTCTTGATGGTGGCTATATTCTCGTTTGCTGTATTTTCAATGTTGCTCTTTTGTGAATATGGCTTTGTTGTCAGTGTAGCTATAGTGTCATGGGGAACATATTTTCATAGTGGCAGTATTGTCATTATGACCATACCGTCATTTTGGCTATCTTTTCATTTTAGATACATTTGTATAATGTATATATCGTCACCTTAGCTATACTGGCAAGGTGATCTTTTTATATGTGATATATTGTCGTTATCTAACTCTTGCATACTTTGTCATAAGCGAAATATTATCATGATAATTGTATTTCTATGGTGACAGTATTGTCATAGCGACTATATTATTATTATGACTATAATGTCACAGTGGCTATATTGCCAAGATAACTATATTGTCATGGTGACTTTTTTATCATGGTTATTATAATGTCATAATGACTGTATTTTCGTAGAAGCTTTTTTAATGCTGTTGATATAGCCCTTGAGGATATACCATTATAGATGAGAAATTGTCATTTTGATTAAATTTTCAGCTGACTACATTGCCATGATATGCTAAACTGTTATGGTTTCTGTACTGTCATGGTAAATCTTTTATTACTGTTTCTACATTGCAATGGAAACCAAAATTCTAGGTGGCTATATTTTCATGGTTGGATAATTTTAGTATGGCGATTATATTGCATTTCTGAGTAAATTTACATGGTGACTATGTTGCCATGATATCTATAATGTCATATAATTTGTCAAATTGATGGCAATATTGTCTTTGAGACGGTACTGTCATGTTATCTGTATTGTCACGGTGGTTGTATTGTCAACGTGACTATACAGTCATGTTGGCTACATTGTCGTTAAGATCACATTGTTATGGTAAATATATTACCATAGTGTCTCTATTGTTAAATTACTATATAGACATGATGGCTATTTGTCATTTTTGTTAAATAACAAGGTGACTGTCTTTTCATGTTGGCAATATAGTCAGAGTAGCTATATTGTCGGTAGTGGGTATATATATTTCTTTTCAGGCGGTATCTTATCATGATGTAAATAATAACATTTTGACGATATTGGCATGGCGTTATAGTGTTTTAGCACCTAAACTCTTGTTGTGGATATTTTTCAATTGTATATATCATCATGGTAGCTACATAGTCAAGGTTACTATATTTTCATGGTAGCTACATTGACATGGTGGTTGTATTCTTACTTTCAATATAATGCCGTCCTGGCTACATTATCATGGTCGCTATATCAACTTGATGGCTATATTGTTATGGTTAATTTTATCTTTCGGGATATATTTTGTAATTAGTGACAATACTGTTGTGATTATATGATCATGATAATATTTTCATGAAAACGTGTGTAGTATTGTAAGTGTAAGTGAATGGATATCATCTCATCATGTCACTTAAATTGTCATGGTTTTTACACAATTATCTTGTTTATGTCCACCTGCTGATTGGTGTATGATTATGGTAACTATATTAAAATGTCGTTTTATTTCATTGTGATAATTTTTTCATGTTGACTACAATTCCATGACAGCTATAATGTTATGACCATATCATGACGATAAATCCTGTCTGTGTCACTGTTTTTTCACAGAGACTATATTGTCCTGGAGTCTATATTTTTGCTATGATCCGAAAACGACTATCTATTAACAGTATCTATATTGTCAGTTGGTTATATTGCCATTGTGATTATAAGTTGAATGTTTCTATATTTTTGCTCGGATTATATTGTCATATCAGTTATATGATTATGGTAGCTTTATTGTCATAGTGAATAGATTGTCGTCGTGACTATATTTTCATAATGGCTAAATTGTCACAGCAAATATCTTGATATGGCGGCTATATTTTCATGATATTTATAAAGTCATTGTAAGATTTCTGTCAAGGTGAATCTATTGTCCTGGTGATTGAGTTATATCGTGATATTATTGTCAAGATGGCTCTATTGTCATGGTGGCTATATTGTAGTTTGCTGTATTTTGATTCTACGCTTTTGTGAAGATAGCTTTACTGTCAGTGTACTCATAGTGTCATGGAGAATATATTTTCATAGTGGAATTTTTGTCATTATGAACGTACTGTCATGATGGCCATCTTCTTATTTTGGTTACATTTCGATCATATATATATCATCACCTTGGCTATATTAGCAAGGTGATCTTTTTTTATGGTTGCTATATTTTAATTTTTTACATCATGCATTTTTTTGTCGTAAGTGATACATTATCATGATAACTATAACATTCCGTTAACTATATATTGGCATTTTGACTATATTGTTATTATGACAATGATATCATGTTGGATATCTTGCCAAAGTAACTTCATTGTCATGGTGTCTATTTCATCATGATAGTTATAATGTCATGGTGACTACATATCCACGGTAGCTTTTATATTGGTGTTGGGTTTGCCCTTGAGGATGTATCATTATAAAACGAGATTCTCATTTTGATTAAATCATTAGGGGACTACATTGTCGTGATATGCTATATTGTTATGGTGTCAGGAATATCAATGTATATGTATTATTATGTTGTCTATATTCCAATGGAAGCCATAGTGGCAGAGTGGTTATATTTTCATAATATAATCATTTTGTTATGTCGATTATATTCCACTTGTGTGTATATTGTCATGGTGACTGTTGACATAATATCTATACTGTCATTTGATTTTTTGAATTGGTGTCTATATTGTCATAATGTAATGTCATGGTTCCTGTATTCTCTTAGTGATTGTATTGTCATCGTGTCTATACGGTCATGGTAGTTATATTTCCATTAAGATTATATTGATATGGTAAGTATATTGCCAGGGTGGCTAAATTGTTAAATGAATATATTGCCATGATGGCTATTTCTTATTTTTTGTCATATTACAAGGGGGTGATTGTCTTTTCATGTTGCCTATATATCAGGGTACCTATATTGTTATCATAAGATTACAGTCATAAAGACCATTTAGTCGCCATGCCAAAATTTTTCATGTTAATGATATGGGTATTAAGTTAATTATCGCTTATAACAGAATATGCACGATTAAAAAATAACAATATACCACCTATAAAAAAAAATCACATTCCCAATATAGCCAAGGTGACGATATATATAACATAGCAATGTAACCCAAATTAGAATTTAGCGAAAATGAACTTATTTCAGAATGACAATTGCGTCACTATGAAAATTTGTTCCCAATGAAAGTATAGCTACACTGACATTAAAGCCATATTCACTAGATAGTAACATTGAAAACGCATCAAACGACAATATAGCCACCATGATTGTACAACCACCATAACAATAATGTTACAACATAAATCAATCACTGTGATATTAGAGTAAACTTGAAAAACTTTTTACAATTACCATAAAAGTGTCATGAGAATATAGCATCCATATCAATATATTTCCCATGACAATTTAGGCATTATGATAGTATAGTCACAACTACAATATATTCACTATAGCACCAAAGCCACCATGGCCATATAACCGATATAACAATATAGAGCAAGGGAAGGAGTAGCAGTACTCCTGAAACAGGAGTTGTGGGAGTACGTGATAGAATGTAAGAAAGTAAATTCTCGATAAATATGGGTAAAACTGAAAGTTGATGGAGAGAGATGGGTGATTATTGGTGCATATGCACCTGGGCATGAGAAGAAAGATCATGAGAGGCAAGAGTTTTGGGAGCAGCTGAATGAGTGTGTTAGTGGTTTTAATGCACGAGACCGGGTTATAGTGATGGGTGATTTGAATGCAAAGGTAAGTAATGTGGCTGTTGATGGAATAATTGGTATACATGGGGTGTTCAGTGTTGTAAATGGAAATGGTGAAGAGCTTGTAGATTTATGTGCTGAAAAAGGACTGATGATTTGGAATACCTGGTTTAAAAAGAGAGATATACATAAGTATACTTATGTAAGTAGGAGAGATGGCCAGAGAGCGTTATTGGATTACGTGTTAATTGACAGGCGCGCGAAAGAGAGACTATTGGATGTTAATGTGCTGAGAGGTGCAACTGGAGGGATGTCTGATCATTATCTTGTGGAGGCTAAGGTGAAGATTTGTATGGGTTTTCAGAAAAAAAGAGTGAATGTTGGGGTGAAGAGGGTAGTGAGAGTAAGTGAGCTTGGGAAAGAGACTTGTGTGAGGAAGTACCAGGAGAGACTGAGTACAGAATGGAAAAAGGTGAGAACAATGGAAGTAAGGGGAGTGGGGGAGGAATGGGATGAATTTAGGGAATCAGTGATGGATTGCGCAAAAGGTGCTTGTGGCATGAGAAGAGTGGGAGGTGGCTTGATTAGAAAGGGTAGTGAGTGGTGGGATGAAGAAGTAAGAGTATTATTGAAAGAGAAGAGAGAGGTATTTGGACGATTTTTGCAGGGAAAAAATGCAGTTGAGTAGGAGACGTATAAACGAAAGAGACAGGAGGTCAAGAGAAAGGTGCAAGAGGTGAAAAAAAGGGCAGATGGGGAGTTGGGATGAGAGAGTATCATTAAATTTTAGGGAGAATAAAAAGGTGTTCTGGAAGGAGGTAAATAAAGTGCGTAAGACAAGGGAGCAAATGGGAACTTCAGTGAAGGGCGCAAATGGGGAGGTGATATCAAGTAGTGGTGATGTGAGAAGGATATGGAGTGAGTATTTTGAAGGTTTGTTGAATGTGTTTGATGATAGAGTGACAGATATAGGGTGTTTTGGTCGAGGTGGTGTGCAAAGTGAGAGGGTTAGGGAAAATGATTTGCTAAACAGAGAAGAGGTAGTAAAAGCTTTGCGGAAGATGAAAGCCGGCAAGGCAGTAGGTTTGGATGGTATTGCAGTGGAATTTATTAAAAAACGGGGTGACTGTATTGTTGACTGGTTGGTAAGGTTATTTAATGTATGTATGACTCACGGTGAGGTGCCTGACGATTGGCGGAATGCGTGCATAGTGCCATCGTACAAAGGCAAAGGGGATAAGAGTGAGTGCTCAAATTACAGATGTATAAGTTTGTTGAGTATTCCTGGTAAATTATATGGGAGGGTATTGATTGAGAGGGTGAAGGCATGTACAGAGCATCAGACTGGGGAAGAGCAGTGTGGTTTCAGAAGTGGTAGAGGATGTGTGGATCAGGTGTTTGCTTTGAAGAATGTATGTGGGAAATACTTAGAAAAGCAAATGGATTTGCATGTAGCATTTATGGATCTGGAGAAGGCATATGATAGAGTTGATAGAGATGCTCTGTGGAAGGTATTAAGAATATATGGTGTGGGAGGCAAGTTGTTAGAAGAAGTGAAAACTTTTTATCGAGGATGTAAGGCATGTGTACGTGTAGGAAGAGAGGAAAGTGATTGGTTCTCAGTGAATGTAGGTTTGCGGCAGGGGTGTGTGATGTCTCCATGGTTGTTTAATTTGTTTATGGATGGGGTTGTTAGGGAGGTGAATGCAAGAGTTTTGGAAAGAGGGGCAAGTATGAAGTCTGTTGGGGATGAGAGAGCTTGGGAAGTGTGTCAGTTGTTGTTCGCTGATGATACAGCGTGGTGGCTGATTCCTGTGAGAAACTGCAGAAGCTGGTGACTGAGTTTTGTAAAGTGTGTGAAAGAAGAAAGTTAAGAGTAAATGTGAATAAGAGCAAGGTTATTAGGTACAGTAGGGTTGAGGGTCAAGTCAATTGGGAGGTGAGTTTGAATGGAGAAAAACTGGAGGAAGTGAAGTGTTTTAGATATCTGGGAGTGGATCTGGCAGCGGATGGAACCATGGAAGCGGAAGTGGATCATAGGGTGGGGGAGGGGGCGAAAATTCTGGGAGCCTTGAAGAATGTGTGGAAGTCGAGAACAATATCTCGGAAAGCAAAAATGGGTATGTTTGAAGGAATAGTGGTTCCAACAATGTTGTATGGTTGCGAGGCGTGGGCTATGGATAGAGTTGTGCGCAGGAGGATGGATGTGCTGGAAATGAGATGTTTGAGGACAATGTGTGGTGTGAGGTGGTTTGATCGAGTAAGTAACGTAAGGGTAAGAGAGATGTGTGGAAATAAAAAGAGCGTGGTTGAGAGAGCAGAAGAGGGTGTTTTGAAATGGTTTAGGGCACATGGAGAGAATGAGTGAGGAAAGATTGACCAAGAGGATATATGTGTCGGAGGTGGAGGGAACGAGGAGAAGAGGGAGACCAAATTGGAGGTGGAAAGATGGAGTGAAAAAGATTTTGTGTGATCGGGGCCTGAACATGCAGGAGGGTGAAAGGAGGGCAAGGAATCGAGTGAATTGGAGCGATGTGGTATACCGGGGTTGACGTGCTGTCAGTGGATTGAATCGGTGCATGTGAAGCGTCTGGGGTAAACCATGGAAAGCTGTGTAGGTATGTATATTTGCGTGTGTGGAAGTGTGTATATACATGTGTATGGGGGTGGGTTGGGCCATTTCTTTCGTCTGTTTCCTTGCGCTACCTCGCAAACGCGGGAGACAGCGACAAAGCAAAAAAAAAAAAAAAAATATAGTCAACGCAACATGAAAGAAACATTCAGAATATGTTCACAACATCAATATAGCCACCTGACAATATAGATACCGTGACAAAATAGTCGCTTTCGGTTCATAGGAAACATATAGCCTCTAAAGTATATAGTGTCTAGGAGACAATAGCGTCCAAAACAGAGTTTATCAATACTATTCAGCCGCCTTGACAGTATAGCCCTTAAAACAATGTCAGAACCATGAAAATGTAATTGCCATACCAATATAACTACTATCAAAATGAAGTCAACATACCAAAATGATCAAAAAAGATATTGCCATTGCTATATAGTTAAAATAATCATACATTAATGATGATAATGTAATCAGCATTTTCACATTAGCACCATAACCGTTTAAAAGCATGATAGACTAAGTTACATGATGATATAATATCCAGACAGATACACTCAAGAACCCAAATAAGCCGTCATAGAAATATTATCATGATCATATAATCACAACCAAATTGTAGGCAAAGACAAAATACATCCCCAACGATTAAATTGATCGTAGCAACATAGCCATCAAGTTGATATAGCGACCAAGAGAATGTAGCCAGGATGGCGTTATATTCAACATAACAATACACCCACCATGCCAATATCGACATCTTTACAATGTAGCTTGCATGAAATATAGTAACCTTGACAATGTAGGTAGCATGATAATGTATTCCCATGAAAAAATGTCCTAAACAACAGTTGGGCTGCGAACACTATATCACCATGCTAATCTTACAAAAATTGTAGTATAGCCATAATGGCAATATACCAAAAGGAAAAAAAAATACCCACCACAATAAGATAGCTAACTTAACACTATAGCTACTCTGACAAAAAGCCATGGTGGCAATATAGTTACCATAAGAATGTAATCCTAATGACAGTATAGCCATCATGACCATAGAGTCACGATGACAAGACAACCATGTTGACCATACAAGCAACATGACAATACAGTCTCTATGACAATATTGCCATCAATTTAATAAATCAAATGACAATATAGAAATTATGGCAACACAATCACCATGACAATACATTCAAAAATACAATAAAATTCTAATAACAAAATGATCAAACCATGAAAATATAGCCACCCTGCCACTATGGCTTCCATTGTAATGTAGCCAATATAATATACATTCACCATGGGAGTACTGAAACTATAACAATATAGCATATCGTGACAATGTATTCACCTCATAATTTAAACAAAATGAAATATCTGTTTTTATAACCATGAGAAATATACTCACTATGAGAATATACTCACAAATACAATAAAATCGTCATAAGAAAATGATTCAACCATGAAAATATAGTTACCCTGCCACTATGACTTTAATTGTAATGTAACCAACATAATATACATTCAACATGACAGTACTGAAACTATAACAATATCGCATATCATGGCAATATATTCACATGATAATTTTAAAAAAAAGGAAATTATCGTTTTTATGATATATTCTCAAGGGCAAAATCAACACCATTAAATATGCTACAATGAAAATGCTGTCAAACTGTCATTATAACCATAATCATGAAATATCACCATGACAGTATAGTTATCTTAGCAATATAGCCACTAAGAGATTATAGTCACAATGTCAACATTGTCACAATGACAATATACTGTCACCTTAATAGCAAAGTTATCACGATAATATATCGCTTATGAAAAAATATGCATGACTAAAAAAAAGACAATATAGCAACTATAAAAGAGATCACCTTGACAATATAGTCAAGGTGACGATATGTAAATCTTCGCAATATAACCAAAAGGAGTACATAGCCAAAATGAGGGTATGTTCATAATTACAATACTGCTGCTATGAAAATATATCACCTATGACACTATAGCGACAATGCAATAAGCAATCTTCACAAAAGAGTAACAATGAAAATACAGCAAACGACTATATAGCCACCATGAAAGTACAGCCACTATGACAATAATGTCACGATATAATTCACTGACTATATAAACATCATTAAAAATAAGGCTTCCATGTCAACATAATTACCATGACAATTTAACCAATATGATAATATAGTCAAGACGGCAATATATTCACTATAACAATATAGCCATGATCATATAAGTGATATGACAATACAGTGAACGCAACAATAAGGAAGCCTTCAAATTATATTCATTATGGCAATATAAGCACCTGACAATATTGATGCTGTGACAAAATAGTCTCTTTCGGATCATAGCAAACATATAGGCTCCAGGACAATATAGTGTCCATGATAAAATAGCGACTAAGACAAGATTTTTAATTAAAATATAGTCATCTTGACAGTATAGCCGATAAAACAATGAAACAACAATGAAAATGTACCGGCCATAACAATATAGGTACCATGAAAATGCAGGCAACATGACAAAATTGTCACAATGAAATATAATCGTCATTACAATTTAGTTACCATAATCATATATCAATCATGATAATATCATCAGGAGGCTGACATAAACACCATCACAGTATAAAAACCATGACAATATAGTGACATGATAATATGATATCCATACACTTGAACTCATATTACTAAATAAGCCGCCATGAAAATATTGTTATCATGATCATATGATTAAAACTCAATTGTAGTTAATGACAAAATATATCCCCAACGACAAAATTAACCATAGCAATATAGCCAGCAAGTAAATATAGCGACAAGATAGTGTAGTTAGGATGGCATTATATTGAAAATAACAATACAGCCACAATGGCAATATCATCACCATCACAATGGAGCTACCATTAAAATATAGTAACATTGACAATGTAGCTACTATGATAATAAAATCACATGGAACATATCCAAAATAACAGTTTATTTGCTAAGACACTATATCACCATGCCAATATCGCCAAAATGTTAGTCTAGGCATCATGGCAACATACCACCAGAAAAAGAAAACAAGCACCACAATGATATAGCTAACTTAACAATATAGCTACCCTGATAATATATTCAATATGAAAAGAGAGTCACCTCCTTACAGTATAACAAAAATGAAATATAGCTATCATGGCAATGTAGTCACCTATCAATATAGTCACCATGACAATATAGTTACCATAACCATGTAATAATAACTGAAATATAACCAACATGACTATATAGTCAATATGACATGCAACCACCATGCCAAACAGGCAACATGACATAATAGTCTCTACGACAATATTGCAATTGCTTCAACAAATTAAATGATAATATAGATATTACTGGAACACAGTCACCATGACAGTATTATCACAAATACAATATAACCGCGATAACAAAATTATCCCTGGGGATAGGGGAGAAAGAATACTTCCCACGTATTCCCTGCGTGTCGTAGAAGGCGACTAAAAGGGGAGGGAGCGGGGGGCTGGGAATCTTCCCCTCTCGTTTTTTTTTTTAATTTTCCAAAAGAAGGAACAGAGAATTGGGCCAGGTGAGGGTATTCCCTCAAAGGCCCAGTCTCCTCTGTTCTTAACGCTACCTCGCTAATGCGGGAAATGGCGAATAGTTTGAAAGAAAAGAAAAGAACAAAATTATCCTACCATGAAAATTTAGCCACCCTGCCACTGCGATATAGCTAACCTAATAATACATTCGCTACTACAGTACTGAAACCATGACAATATAGCATATCATGACAATGTAGTCACCTAATGACAGTTGCGCATCAGCTACCGACGTGTACGGAGCTGCTGTCGTCTTTCAGAGCTAGGTTGTAGCTATTCCTCTTTGCGTTATCGCTACCCTTGCTTTGTTTTGAAGGTTTTATCTCATATGATCATGATTGGTGTATGATTATCGAAACCATAATGTGATATCGTTTGTATTTCTTTGTAATGAATTTGTCATAGAAACTATATTTTCATGTAAGCTATATTGTTATGGTAGGTACATTTTCATGGTTGTTCCACTGTTTTATTGGCTATACTGTCAAGGTGACTGTTTTGTGATGATCAATCCTGTCTCCTTCGCTATTTTGTCATAGAGACTATATTCTCTTGGACGCTATATGTTTGCTATGATCCAAAAATGACTATTTTGTCACAATATCTATATTTTCATGTGGCTGTATTCTCAGAGTGGATATAATTTATAAATGCGTGTATTTTTGCGTTGACTATATTGTCTTATCATTTATGTGATCATAGTGGCTTTCTCGTTATGGTGAATATATTATCGTCTTGACTATATTATGAGAGTGGCGAAACTGTCGCTTTAAAGATATTCATATGGAGGCTATATTTTCACGACAAATATATTCATATGGACGCTATATTTTCTTGATGTTCATGTACTCATTGTATATTCATTATCAAGGTGACGCTAATGTCCTGGCGATTGATTTATATCGAGAGATTATTGTCATGGTGGCTGTACTGTCTTGATGGCTGTATTGTCGTTTGCTATTTTTTTCAATAGTACTCTTTTTGTGAAGATGGCTTTATTGTCAGTGAAGCTGTAGAATAGTTGGGAACATATTTTCATAGTTGCAGTATTGTTATTATGAACATACCGTCGTTCTGGTTATCATCTCTTTTCCTTTACGTTGCTATGATTTATATATGTTCACTTTGAGTATAGTGGCAAGGTAATCTTTTTTATAGGTGCTATACTGTCATTTTCTAATCATGCATATTTTATCACAAGCGATATATCATTTTGATAACTTTATTATTAAGGTGACAGTATTTTAATAGCGACTATATTGTCATAATGACTATAATATCAGAGTGGCTATATTGCCATGGTCACTATTTTATAATGATATTTATGTCATAGTGACTGTATTTTCATGGAAGCTTTTTATGGGTGTATAAAATTTTGTCCCTGAGGTTATACCATAATAGAAGCGAAATTTTTGTTTTTCATTAAGTGATCAATTGACTACATTGTCATGATATGCTATATTATTCTGGTTTCAATACTGTCTTGGTGAATGTTTTGTTATTGTGGCTATATTGTAATGGAAGCCATAGTGGCAGGGTGACTATATTTTCTTGCTAGGATCATTTCATTATGACGATTATATAACATTTCTGAGTATATTGTCATCGTGATTGTGTTGCCATGATATTTATATTGTCATTCAACTTTTTGAATTAGTGGTAATATTGTCTTAGAGACTGTATTTTGATGTTTTCTGTATTGTCATGGTAGTTGTATTGTCATCGAGACTATAAGGACTTGGTGACTATATTGCCATTAAGAATACATTGCTATGGTAATCATATTGCCATGATGGCTATATTGTTTAGTTACCATATTGCCAAGATGGCTATATTGTTTAGTTACCATACTGGCATGAAGGCTATTTGTCATTTTTTTATATTTCAAGGAGGTGGCTGTCTTTTAATGTTACTTATATCGTCAGAGTAGAATATTGTCAAGTTAGTTATATCGTTGTGATGAGTATTTTTTTGTTGATATATTGCCACGATAGCTATACTAACATTTTAGAGATATTGGCATGGTGATATATCGTCTTAGCAGCTAAACTCGTGTTGTGGCTATCTTTTGGGTATGATATATCTTGAATATTTTGCCATGGCAGCTACATTATCAACTTTACTATATTTTCATGGTAGCTATATTGTCATGGTGACGACATTGGCACGGTGGCTGTATTGTAATTCTCAATACAATGCTCGCTACATTATCTTGGTTGCTATAACAAGTTGATGGCTATATTGCTATGATTAATTTTGTCGTTGGGGATATATTTGTCACTACCTACAATATTCTTGTGATTATATGATCATGATAACAATATATTCATGGCGGCTTCTTTGGTGTTGTAAGTGTAAGTGTATGGATATCATATCATCATGTCACTTATACTGTCATAGTTTTTATACTGTGATATTGTTTATGTCAACCTGCTGATTATGTGATCATGATTGGTCTATGATTATGGTAACTATATTTTAATGCCGATGATATTTCATTATGGTAATTTTGTCATGTTGACTAAAATTTCATGACATTTATAATGTTTTGGTAGGTACAGTTTCATGATTGTTACATTGTTTTATGGTCTATACTGTCAAGGTGTCTATATTATAATGGTACATCCTGTCTTTGTCGCTATTTTGTCATAGAGACTATGTTGTCCTGCCGGCTATATGTTTGCTATGATTCAAAAGCGACTATTTGTCACAGTATCTATATTGTCATGTAGTTATACTGCCATAGTGAATATGATTTTTTTATTGCTTTTATTCTTCTTTGACTGTATTTTCACATCAGTTATATGATCACGGTGGCTATATTGCTATAGTGAATAAATTTCCGTCATGACTATATTATCATAATGGCCAGATTATCATGGCAGACATGTTGACATGGAGGCTATATTTTCATGATATTTATAGAGTCATTGTAAGTTTGTTATCAAGCTGACTAATGACATGGTGATGATTTGTATCGTGACATTATTATCATGATAGCTGAACTATGATGGTGGCTATATTCTCGTTTGCTGTATTTTCAATGTTGCTCTTTTGTGAATATGGCTTTGTTGTCAGTGTAGCTATAGTGTCATGGGGAACATATTTTCATAGTGGCAGTATTGTCATTATGACCATACCGTCATGTTGGCTATCTTTTCATTTTAGTTATATTGCTATAATGTATATATCGTCACCTTAGCTATATTGGCAAGGTGATCTTTTTATATGTGATATATTGTCATTATTTAACTCTTGCATACTTTGTCATAAGCGAAATATTATCATGATAATTATATTTCTATGGTGACAATATTGTCATAGCGACTATATTATCATTATGACTATAATGTCACAGTGGCTATATTGCCAAGATAACTATATTGTCATGGTGACTTTTTTATCATGATTATTATAATGTCATAATGACTGTATTTCATTGAAGATTTTTTAATGGTGTTGATATTGCCCTTGAGGATATACCATTATAGATGAGAAATTGTCATTTTGATTAAATTATCAGCTGACTACATTGCCATGATATGCTAAACTGTTATGGTTTCTGTACTGTCATGGTAAATCTTTTATTACTGTTTCTACATTGCAATGGAAACCAAAATTCTAGATGGCTATATTTTCATGGTTGGATAATTTTAGTTTGGCGATTATATTGCATTTCTGAGTATATTTACATGGTGACTATGTTGCCATGATATCTATATTGTCATATAATTTGTCAAATTGATGGCAATATCGTCTTATAGACGGTACTGTCATGTTATCTGTATTGTCACGGTGGTTGTATTGTCAACGTGACTATACCGTCATGTTGGCTACATTGTCGTTAAGATCACATTGTTATGGTAAATATATTACCATACTGTCTGTATTGTTAAATTACTATATCGCCATGATGGCTATTTGTCATTTTTGTTAAGTAACAAGGTGACTGTGTTTTCATGTTGGCAATATAGTCAGAATAGCTATATTGTCGGTAGTGGGTATATATATTTCTTTTCAGGCGGTATATTATCATGATGGCAATAATAACATTTTGGCGATATTGGCATGGCGATATAGTTTTTTACCAGCTAAACTCTTGTTGTGGATATTTTTCAATTGTATATATCCTCATGGTAGCTAGATAGTCAAGGTTACTATATTTTCATGGTAGCTACATTGTCATGGTGGTTGTATTCTTACTTTCAATATAATGCCGTCCTGGCTACATTATCTTGGTCGCTATATCAACTTGATGGCTATATTGTTATGGTTAATTTTATCTTTCGGGATATATTTTGTAATTAGTGACAATACTGTTGTGATTATATTATCATGATAATATTTTCATGAAAACGTATTTGGTATTGTAAGTGTAAGTGAATGGATATCTTCTCATCATGTCACTTAAATTGTCATGGTTTTGACACTATTATCTTGTTGATGTCAACCTGCTGATTATATAATCATGATTGGTGTATGATTATGGTAACTATATTGTAATGTCGTTTTATTTCATTGTGATAATTTTTTCATGTTGACTACAATTCCATGACAGCTACAATGTTATGACCATATCATGACGATAAATCCTGTCTGAGTCAATGTTTTTTCACAGAGACTATATTGTCCTGGAGTCTATATTTTTGCTATGATCCGAAAACGACTATCTATTAACAGTATCTATATTGTCAGGTGGTTATATTGCCATTGTGAATATAAGTTGAATGTTTCTATATTTTTGCTCTGATTATATTGTCATATCAGTTATATGATTATGGTAGCTTTATTGTCATAGTGAATAGATTGCTGTCGTGACTATATTTTCATAATGGCTAAATTGTCACAGCAAATATCTTGACATGGCGGCTATATTTTCATGATATTTATAAAGTCATTGTAAGATTTCTGTCAAGGTGAATCTATTGTCCTGGTGATTGAGTTATATCGTGATATTATTGTCAAGATGGCTGTATTGTCATGGTGGCTATATTGTAGTTTGCTGTATTTTGATTCTACGCTTTTGTGAAGATAGCTTTACTGTCAGTGTACTTATAGTGTCATGGAGAATATTTTTTCATAGTGGAATTTTTGTCATTATGAACATACTGTCATTATGGCCATCTCCTTATTTTGGTTACATTTCGATCATATATATATCATCACCTTGGCTATATTAGCAAGGTGATCTTTTTTTACGGTTGCTATATTTTCATTTTTTACATCATGCATTTTTTTGTCGTAAGTGATACATTATCATGATAACTATAACATTCCGGTAACTATATATTGGCATTTTGACTATATTGTTATTATGACAATGATATCATGTTGGATATCTTGCCAAAGTAACTTTATTGTCATGGTGTCTATTTCATCATGATAGTTATAATGTCATGGTGACTACATTTTCACGGTAGCTTTTATATTGGTGTTGGGTTTGCCCTTGAGGATGTATCATTATAAAACGAGATTCTCATTTTGATTAAATCATTAGGGGACTACATTGTCGTGATATGCTATATTGTTATGGTGTCAGGAATGTCAATGTATATGTATTATTATGTTGTCTATATTCCAATGGAAGCCATAGTGGCAGAGTGGTTAT
This sequence comes from Panulirus ornatus, assembly GCF_036320965.1. Taxonomy (NCBI): domain Eukaryota; kingdom Metazoa; phylum Arthropoda; class Malacostraca; order Decapoda; family Palinuridae; genus Panulirus; species Panulirus ornatus. The sequence goes on from NC_092278.1 coordinate 10,782,401, forward strand.
ATTTTCATAATATAATCATTTTGTTATGTCGATTATATTCCACTTGTGTGTATATTGTCATGGTGACTGTTGACATAATATCTATACTGTCATTTGATTTGTTGAATTGGTGGCTATATTGTTATAATGTAATGTCATGGTTCCTGTATTGTCTTGGTGGTTGTATTGTCATCGTGTCTATACGGTCATGGTAGTTATATTTCCATTAAGATTATATTGATATGGTAACTATATTGCCAGGGTGTCTAAATTGTTAAATGAATATATTGCCATGATGGCTATTTGTTATTTTTTGTCATATTACAAGGGGGTGATTGTCTTTTCATGTTGCCTATATATCAGCGTACCTATATTGTTATCATAAGATTACAGTCATAAAGACCATATAGTCGCCATGCCAAAATTTTTCATCTTAATGATATGGGTATTATGTTAATATATCGCTTATAACAGAATATGCACGATTAAAAAATGACAATATACCACCTATAAAAAAAATCACATTCCCAATATAGCCAAGGTGACGATATATATAACATAGCAATGTAACCCAAATTAGAATTTAGCCAAAATGACTTTATTTCAGAATGACAATTGCGTCACTATGAAAATTTGTTCCCAATGAAAGTATAGCTACACTGACATTAAAGCCATATTCACTAGATAGTAACATTGAAAACGCATCAAACGACAATATAGCCACCATGATTGTACAGCCACCATAACAATAATGTTACAACATAAATCAATCACTGTGATATTAGAGTAAACTTGAAAAACTTTTTACAATTACTATAAAAGTGTCATGAGAATATAGCATCCATATCAATATATTTCCCTTGACAATTTAGGCATTATGATAGTATAGTCACAACTACAATATATTCACTATAGTAACAAGGCCACTATGGCCATATAACTGATATAACAATATAGTCAACGCAACATTAAAGAAACATTCAGAATATGTTCACAACGTCAATATACACACCTGACAATATAGATACCGTGACAAAATAGTCGCTTTTGGATCATAGGAAACATATAGCCTCTAAAGTATATAGTGTCCAGGAGACAATAGCGTCCAAAACAATAGCGTCCAATACGATAGAGCCGCCTTGACAGTATAGCCCTTAAAACAATGTCAGAACCATGAAAATGTACCTGCCATACCAATATAATTACTATCAAAATGAAGTCAACATAACAAAATGATCAAAAAAGTTATTGCCATTTCTATATAGATACAATAATCATACATTAATGATGATAATGTAATCAGCATTTTCACATAAGCACCATCTAAAAGAATGACAGACTAAGTTACATGATGATATGATATCCAGACAGATATATTCAAGATGCCAAATAAGCCGTCATAGAAATATTATCATGATCATATAATCACAAGCAAATTGTAGGTAAAGAGAAAATACATTCCCAACGATGAAATTGACCGTAACAATATAGCCATCAAGTTGATATAGCGACCAAGATAATGTAGCCAGGATGGCGTTATATTGAACATAACAATACACCAGCTATGCCAATATCGTCATCTTTACAAATAGCTTGCATGAAATATAGTAACCTTGACAATGTAGGTACCATGATAATGTATTCCCATGAAAAAATGTCCAAAACAACAGTTGGGCTGCGAACACTATATCACCGTGCTAATCTTGCCAAAATTCTAGTATAGCCATCATGGCAATATACCAGAAGGCAAAAAAATACCCACCACAATAAGATAGCTAACTTAACACTATAGCTACTCTGACAAAAAGCCATGATGATAATATAGTTACCAAAAGAATGTAATCTTAATGACAGTATAGCCATCATGACCATAGAGTCACGATAACAAGACAACCATGATGACCATACAGGCAACATGACAATACAGTCTCTATGACAATATTGCCATCAATTTAATAAATCAAATGACAATATAGAAATTATGGCAACACAGTCACCATGACAATATATTCAAAAATACAATAAAATTCTAAAAACAAAATGATCAAACCATGAAAATATAGCCACCCTGCCACTATGGCTTCCATTGTAATGTAGCCAGTATAAAATACATTCACCATGACAGTACTGAAACTATAACAATATAGCATATCATGACAATGTATTCACCTCATAATTTAAACAAAATGAAAAATCCGTTTTTATAATGATATATCTCCAAGGGTAAATCAACACCATTAAATAAGCTACAATGAAAATGTAGTCACATGTAGTTATGTTAGCAATATAGCCACTAAGAGATTGTAGTCATAATGACAATATAGTCACCATGACAATATACTGTCACTTTAATGATATAGTTATCAAGATAATGTATCACTCATGAAAAAATATACATGATTAAAAAAAATGACAGTATAGCAACTATAAAGAGATCACCTTGCCAATATACCCAAGGGGCCGATATGTAAATCTTCGCAATGTACCGAAAATGAACAGATAGCCAAAATGACGATATGTTTATAATGACAATACTGCTACTACGAAAATATATTCCCCATGACACTATAGCTACAATGACAATAAAGCAATCTTCACAAAGGAGTAACATTGAAAATACAGGAAACGACAATATATCCAACATGACAATGCAGCTATGGTGACAATAATGTCACGGTATACATCAATCGCCAGGCTATTAGAGTCACCTTGATAGTAATCTTTCAATGACTTTATCAATATCATGAAAATATAGCCCTCATGTCAACATATATCCTATGACAATTAACGCAATATGATAATATAGTCACGACGACAAGATATTCACTAAGACAATAAAGCTGATATTCACTATGACAATAAAGCTACCATGATCATATAACTGATATGACAATATAGATTTCAGGAAATGTAGTGTCCAGGACAATATAGAAATTACGGCAACACAGAAACCATGAGAATATAATCACAATTACAATAAAATCGTCATAACAAAATGATCCAACCATGAAAATATAGTTACCCTGCCACTATGACTTTAATTGTAATGTAACCAACATAATGTACATTGAACATGACAGTACTGAAACTGTAACAATATCGCATATCATGGCAATATATTCACATGATAATTTAAAAAAAAAGGAAATTTTCGTTTCTATAATATATCTTCAAGGGCAAAATCAACACCATTAAATATGCTACAATGAAAATGCTGTCAAACGGTCATTATAACCATCATCATGATATAGTCACCATGACAGTATAGTTATCTTAGCAATATAGCCACTAAGAGATTATAGTCACAATGTCAACATTGTCACAATGACAATATACTGTCACCTTAATAGTAAAGCTATCACGATAATGTATCGCTTATGAAAAAATATGCATAAATACAAAAATGACAATATAGCAGCTATAAAAGAGATCACCTTGAAAATATAGGCAAGGTGACGATATGTAAATCTTCGCAATATAACCAAAAGGCTTCCATGTCAACATACTTTCCATGACAATTTAGCCACTATGATAATATAGTCAAGACGGCAATATCTTCTCTATAACAATATAGCCATAATCATATAAGTGATATGACAATACAGTCAACGCAACAATAAGGAAGCCTTCAAATTATATTCATTATGGCTATATAAGCACCTGACAATATTGATGCTGTGACAAAATAGTGTATTTCGGATCATAGCAAACATATAGGCTCCAGGACAATATAGTGTCCATGACAAAATAGCGACCAAGACAAGATTTTTAATTAAGATATAGTCACCTTGACAGTATAGGCGATAAAACAATGAAACAACAATGAAAATGTACCTGCCGTAACGATATAGCTACCATGAAAATGCAGGCAAAATGACAAAATTGTCACAATGAAATATAATCGCCATTACAATTTAGTTACCATAATCATATATCAATCATGATAATATCATCAGGAGGCTGACATAAACACCACCACAGTATTAAAACCATGATAATATAGTGACATGATAATATGATATCTATACACTTGAACTCACATTACCAAATAAGCCGCCATGAAAATATTGTTATCATGATCATATGATTAAAACAAAATTGTAGTAATGACAAAATATATCCCCAACGACAAAATTAACCATAGCAATATGGCCAGGAAGTAAATATAGCGACAAGATAATGTAGTTAGGATTGCATTATATTGAAAATAAAATACAGCCACAATGGCAATATCGTCACCATGACAATGGAGCTACCATGAAAATATAGTAACATTGACAATGTAGCTACTATGATAATAAAATCCCATGGAACTTATCCACAATACCAGTTTATTTGCTAAGACACTATATCACCATGCCAATATCGCCAAAATGTTAGTCTAGGCATCATGGCAATATACCACCAGAAAAAGAAAATAAGCACCACAATGATATAGCTAACTTAACAATATAGCTAACCTGATAATATATTCAATATGAAAAGACAGTCACCTCCTTACAGTATAACAAAAATGAAAAATAGCTATCATGGCAATGTAGTCACCTATCAATATAGTCACCATGGCAATATAGTTACCATAACCATGTAATCATAACTGGAATATAACCAACATGACTATATAGTCAAGATGACATGCAACCATCATGACAATACAGGACAACATGACATTAGAGTCTCTACGACAATATTGCAATCGCTTCAACAAATTAAATGATAATATTGGTATTATTGGAACACAGTCACCTTAACATTATTATCACAAATGCAATATAACCGCGATAACAAAATTATCCTACCATGAAAATTTAGCCACCCTGGCCACTGCAATATAGCTAACATAATAATACATTCACTACGACAGTACTGAAACCATGACAATAAAGCATATCATGACAATGTAGTCACCGGCTGACAGTCGCGCACCAGCTACCGACGTGTACGGAGCTGCTGTCGTCTTTCAGAGCTGGGTTGTAGCAATTCCTCCCTGCGTTGTCGCAACCCTTGCTTTGTTTTGAAGATTTTATCTTATATGATAATGATTGGTGTATGATTATCGAAACCATAATGTGATATCGTTTGTATTTCATTATAATGAATTTGTCATAGTAAATATATTTTCATGTAAGCTATATTGTTATGGTAGGTACATTTTCATGGTTGTTCCATTGTTTTATTGGCTATACTGTCAAGGTGACTGTATTGTGATGATAAATCCTGTCTTCTTCGCTATTTTATCATAGAGACTATATTCTCTTGGACGCTATATGTTTGCTATGATCCAAAAAAGACTATTTTGTCACAGTATATATATTTTCATGTAGCTGTATTCTCAGAGTGGATATAATTTATAAATGCGATTATTGTTGCGTTGACTATATTGTCATATCATTTATGTGATCATAGTGGCTTTATTGTTATGGTGAATATATTAGCCTCTTGATTATATTATCAGAATGGCGAAACTGTCACTTTAAAGATATCCGTATGGAGGCTATATTTTCACGACAAATATATTCATATGGACGCTATATTTTCATGATGTTCATGTACTCATTGTATATTCGTTATCAATGTGACGCTAATGTCCTGGCGATTGATTTATATCGAGAGATTATTGTCATGTTGGCTTACTGTCTTGATGGCTGTATAGTCGTTTGCTATTTTTTTTCAATAGTACTCTTTTTGTGAAGATGGCTTTATTGTCAGTGAAGCTGTAGAATCGTGGGGAACATATTTTCATAGTTGAGGTATTGTCATTATGAACATATCGTCGTTCTAGTTATCATCTCTTTTTCTTTACGTTGCTATGATGTATATATGGTCACCTTGACTATAATGGCAAGGTGATCTTTTTTATAGGTGCTATACTGTCATTTTCTAATCATGCTTACTTTGTCTCAAGCGATATATCATTCTTATAACTTTATCATTAAGGTGACAGTATTTTAATAGCGACTACATTTTCATAATGACTATATTCTCAGAGTGGCTATATTGCCATGGTCACTATTTTATCATGATATTTATGTCATAGTGACTGTATTTTCATGGCAGCTTTTTAAGGGTGTATAAAATTTTGTCCCTGAGGCTATACAATAATAGAAGCGAAATTTTTATTTTTCATTAAAGGATCAAGTGACTACATTGTCATGATATGCTATATTGTTATGGTTTCAGTACTGTCGTGGTGAATGTTTTGTTATTGTGGCTATATTGTAATGGAAGCCATAGTTGCAGGGTGACTATATTTTCATGGTAGGATCATTTTTTTATGACGATTATATAATATTTCTGTGTATATTGTCATCGTGATTGTGTTGCCATAATATCTATATTGTCATTTAACTTGTTGATTTAGTGGCAATATTGTCTTAGAGACTGTATTTTGATGTTTTCTGTATTGTCATGGTAGTTGTATTGTCATCGTGACTATAAGGACATGGTGACTATATTGCCATTAAGAATACATTGCTATGGTAATCATATTGCTATGATGGCTATATTGTTTGGTTACCATATTGCCATGATGGCTATATTGTTTAGTTACCATATTGCCATGATGGCTATTGTCATTATTTTTTTATATATATTTGAAGGAGGTGGCTGTCCTGTAATGTTACCTTTATTGTCATAGTAGTATATTGTCAAGTTAGCTATATCGTTGTGATGAGTATTTTTTCTGTTGATATATTGCCATAATGGCTATACTAACATTTTAGAGATATTGGCATTGTGATATATCGTCTTAGCAGCTAAAATCTTGTTGTGGCTATCTTTTTGGGTATTTTCAATCTTGAATATTTTCCCATGGCAGCTACATTATCAACGTTACTATATTTTCATGGTAGCTATATTGTCATGGTGACGACATTGGCACGGTGACTGTATTGTAATTCTCAATACAATGCTCTCTACATTATCTTGGTCGCTATAACAAGTTGATGGCTATATTGCTTTGATTAATTTTGTCGTTGGGGATATATTTGTCACTACCTACAATATTGTTGTGATTATATGATCATGATAAAAATATATTCATGGCGGCTTCTTTGGTATTGTAAGTAAATGGATATCATATCATGTCACTTATACTGTCATGGTTTTTATACTGTGATATTGTTTATGTTAATATGCTGATTATATGATCATGATTGGTCTATGATTATGGTAATTATATTGTAATGCCGATGACATTTCATAATGATAATTTTATCATGTTCATAAAATTTCATGACATTTATAATGTTTTGGCAGGTACAGTTTCATGATTTTTACATTGCTTTATGGTCTATACTGTCAAGGTGTCTATATTATAATGATATATCCTGTCTTAGTCGCTATTTTGTCATGGAGACTATTGTTGTCCTGCCGGCTATATGTTTGCTATGATTCAAAAGCGACTATTTGTCACAGTATCTATATTGTCATGTAGTTATACTGCCATAGTGAATATGATTTGTATATTTCTTTTTTGCTTCTTTGACTGTATTGTCACATCAGTTATATCATCACTGTGGCTATATTGTTATAGTGAATAAATTGCCGTCATGACTATATTATCATAATGGCCAGATCATCATGGCAGACATGTTGACATGGAGGCTATATTTTCATGATATTTATAGAGTCATTGTAAGTTTATTATCAAGGTGACTAATGACATGGTGATGATTTGTATCGTGACATTATTATCATGGTGGCTGAACTATGATTGTGGCTATATTCTCGTTTGCTGCATTTTCAGTGTTGCTCTTTTGTGAATATGGCTTTGTTGTCAGTGTAGCTATAGTGTCATGGGGAACATATTTACATAGTGGCAGTATTATCATTATGACCATAACGTCATTTTGGCTATCTTTTCATTTTAGTTACATTGCTATAATGTATATAACGTCACCTTAGCTGTATTGGCAAGTTCATTTTTTTATAGGTGATATATTGTCATTATTTAACTCTTGCATACTTTGTCATAAGCGAAATATTATCATGATAATTATATTTCTATGACGACAATATCGTCATAGCAACTATATTATCATTATGACTATAATGTCACAGTGGCTATTTTGCCAAGGTAACTATATTGTCATGGTGACTTTTTTATCATGATTTTTATAATGTCATAATGACTGTATTTTCGTAGAAGCGTTTTTAATGGGGTTGATATTACCCTTGAGGATATACTATTATAGAAGAGAAATTGTCATTTTGATTAAATTATCAGCTGACTACATTGCCATGATATGCTATACTGTTATGGTTTCAGTACTGTCATGGTAAATCTTTTATTACTGTTTCTACATTGCAATGGAAACCAAAGTGGCAGGTGGCTATATTTTCATGGTAGGATAGTTTTATCATGACATTTATATTGCATTTTGAGTATATTGTCATGGTGACTATGTTTCCATAATATCTATATTGTCATATGATTTGTCAAATTGATGGCAATATTGTCTTAGAGACGGTACTGTCATGTTATCTGTATTGTCACGGTGGTTGTATTGTCAGCGTGACTATATAGTCATGTTGGCTACATTGTCGTTAAGATCACATTGTTATGGTAATTATATTACCATAGTGGCTGTATTGTTAAATCACTATATCGCCATGATGGCTATTTGTCATTTTTGTTATATAACAAGGAGGTGACTGTCTTTTCATGTTGGCAATGTTGTCAGAATAGCTATATTGTCGAGTAGTGGGTATATATATTTCTTTTCTTGCGGTATATTACCATGATGGCAATAATAACATTTTGGCGATATTGGCATGGCGATATAGTGTTTTAGCAGCTAAACTCTTGTTGTGGATATTTTTCAATTGTATGTTTTATCCTGGTAACTACATAGTCAAGGTTACTATATTTTCATGGTAGCTACATTGTCTTGGTGAAGACATTGGCATGGTGGTTGTATTCTTACTTTCAATATAATGCCATCCTAGCTACATTATCTTGGTCGCTATATCAACTTGATGGGTATATTGTTATGGTTAATTTTGTCTCTCGGGATATATTTTGTAATTAGTGACAATACTGTTTTCATTATATGATCATGATAATATTTTCATGAAAACTTTTGTGGTATTGTAAGTGTAAGTGAATGGATATCATCTCATCATGTCACTTAAATTGTCATGGTTTTTACAGTATGATCTTGTTTATGCCAACCTGCTGATTATATAATCATGATTGGGTATGATTATGGTAACTATATTGTAATGTCGTTTTATTTCATTGTGATAATTTTGTCATGTTGACTACAATTCCATGACAGCTATAATGTTGTGACCATATCTTAATGATAAATCCTGTCTGTGTCACTGTTTTTTCACAGAGACTATATTGTACTGAAGTCTATATTTTTGCTATTATCCGAAAACGACTATCTATTAACAGTATCTATATTGTCAGGTGGTTATATTGACATTGTGAATATAAGTTGAATGTTTCAATATTTTTGCTTTGATTATATTTGCATATCAGTTATATGATCATGTCATGGTAGCTTTATTGTCATAGTGAATAGATTCCCGTCGTGACTACATTTTCATAATGGCTAAAATGTGATAGCAAATATCTTGACATGGGGGCTATATTCTCATGATATTTTTAGAGTCATTGTAAGATTACCGCCAAGGTGACTCTACCGTCTTGGTGATTGAGTTATATCGCGATATTATTATCAAGATGGCTGTATTGTCATGGTTTCTATATTGTTAAATGAATATATTACTATGATGGCTATTTGTTATTTTTTGTTATATTACAAGGGGGTGATTGTCTTTTCATGTTGCCTATATATCAGGGAACCTAGATTGTTATCATAAGATTACAATCATAAAGACAATATAGTTGCCAAGCCAATATTTTCACCTTAATGACATGGGTATTATGATAATATATTGCTTATAACAGAATGTGCACGATTAAAAAATGACAATATACGACCTATAAAAGAAATCACCTTCCCAATATAGCCAAGGTGACGATATATATAACATAGCAATATAACCCAAATTAGAATATAGCCAAAATGACTTTATTTCACAATGACAATTGCGTCACTATGAAAATTTGCTCCAATGAAAGTATTGCTATACTGACATTAAAGCGATATTCACTAAATAGTAACATTGAAAATGCATCAAACGACAATATAGCCACCATGATTGTAAAGCCACCATAACAATAATGTTACAACATAAATCAATCACTGTGGTATTAGAGCAAGCTTGAAAAGATTTTTACAATTGCCATAAAAGTATCATAAGAATATAGAATCCATATCAACATATTTCCCATGACAATTTAGCCATTATGATAGTATAGTCACAACTACAATATATTCACTATAACAACAAAGCCACCATGGCATATATAACTGATATAACAATATAGTCAACGTAACATTAAAGAAACATTCAGAATGTTCATATGTTCATACTATCCGCCATTTCCCGCGACAGCGAGGTAGCGTTAAGAACAGAGGACTGGGCCTTTGAGGAAATATCCTCACCTGGCCCTCTTCTCTGTTCCTTCTTTTGGAAAATTAAAGAAAAAAAAAAAACATTCAGAATATGTTCACAAAATCAATATAGCCACCTGACAATATAGATACCATGAAAAAATAGTCGCTTTCGGATCATAGGAAACATATAGCCTCTAAAGTATATAGTGTCCAGGAGACAATAGCGTCCAAAAGAGAATTTATCAATACTATACAGCCGCCTTGACAGTATAGCCCATAAAACAATGTCAGAACCATGAAAATGTACCTGCCATACCAATATAACTACTATCAAAATGAAGTCAACATACCAAAATGATCAAAAAAGATATTGCCATTGCTATATAGTTACAATAATAATCCATTAATGATGATAAAGTAATCAGCATTTACACATAAGCACCATCACCGTTTAAAAGCATGACAGTCTAAATTACATGATAGTAAGATATCCAGACAGATACACTCAAGATGCCAAACAAGTCGTCATAGAAATATTATCATGATCATATAATCACAACCAAATTGTAGGTAAAGACAAAATACATCCCAAACGATTAAATTGACCGTAGCAATATATCCTTCAAGTTGATATTGCGACCAAGATAATGGCGTTATATTGAACATAACAATACACCCGCCATGCCAATATCGTCTTCTTTACAATGTAGCTTGCATGAAATATATTAACCTTGACAATGTAGGTACCATGATAATGTATTCCCATGAATACAGTTAGGCTGCGAACACTATATCACCATGCTAACCTTGTCAAAATTCTAGTATAGCCATCATGGCAATATACCAAAAGGAAAAAAAATACCCACCACAATAAGCTAGCTAACTTAACAATATAGCTACTCTGACGAAAAGCCATGATGGCAATATAGTTACCATAAGAATGTAATCTTATGGTGATAAGAATGTAATCTTAATGGCAGTGTAGCCATCATGACCATAGAGTCACGATGACAAGACAGCCATGATGACCATACAGGCAACATGACAATACAGTCTCTATGACAAAATTGCCATCAATTTAATAAATCAAATGACAATATAGAAATTATGGCAACACAGTCACCATGACAATATATTCAAAAATACAATAAAATTCTTATAAGAAAATGATCAAACCATGATAATAAGCCACCCTGCCACTATGGCTTCCATTGTAATGTAGTCAATATAATATACATTCACCATGACAGTACTGAAACTATAACAATATAGCATGTAATGACAATGCATTCACCTCGTAATTTAAAGAAGATGAAATATCCGTTTTTATGATGATATATCTCCAAGGGTAAATCAACACCATTAAATAAGCTACAATGAAAATGTAGTCACATGTAGTTATCTTAGCAATAGAGCCACTAAGAGATTGAAGTTATAATGACAATATAGTCACCTTGACAATATACTGTCACTTTAATGATATAAGTATCAAGATAATGTATCACTCATGAAAAAATATACATGATTAAAAAAATGACAATATAGCAACTATAAAGAGATCACCTTGCCAATAGAGCAAAGGTGACGATATGTAAATCTTCGCAATGTAACCAAAATGAGCAGATAGCCAAAATGACGATATGTTCATAATGACAATACTGCTACTATGAAAATATATTCCCCATGACACTATAGCTACAATGACAATAAAGCAATCTTCACAAATGAGTAACATTAGAAATAAAGGAAACGACATTATAGCTACCATGACAATGGAGCTATCGTGACAATAATGTCACGATATATATCAATCACCAGGCTATTAGAGTCACCTTGATAATAATCTTTCAATGACTTTATGAATATCATGAAAATATAGCCCACATGTCAACATATTTCCTACGACAATTTCGCCATCATGATAATATAGTCACGACGACAAGATATTCACTATGACAATAAAGCTGATATTCACTATGACAATAAAGCTACCATGATCATATAACTGATATGACAATATAGATTTTAGGATATATACTGTCCAGGACAATATAGAAATTACGGCAACACAGTAACCATGAGAATATACTCACAAATACAATAAAATCGTCATAACAAAATGATCCAACCATGAAAATATAGTTACCCTGCCACTATGACTTTAATTGTAATGTAACCAACATAATATACATTAAACATGACAGTACTGAAACTATAACAATATCGCATATCATGGCAATATATTCACATGATAATTTAAAAATAAGGAAATTTTCGTTTTTTATTATATATCTTCAAGGGCAAAATCAACACCATTAAATATGCTACAATGAAAATGCTGTCAAACTGTCATTATAACCATCATCATGAAATAGTCACCATGACAGTATAGTTATCTTAGCAATTTAGCAACTAAGAGATTATAATCATAATGTCAACATTGCCACAATGACAATATACTGTCACCTTAATAGTAAAGTTATCACGATAATGTATCGATTATGAAACAATATGCATGACTAAAAAACATGACAAAATAGGAACTATAAAAGAGATCACCTTGACAATATAGCCAAGGTGACGATATGTAAATCTTCGCAATGTAACCAAAATGAGTAGATAGCCAAAATGACGGTATGTTCATAATGACAATACTGATGCTATGAAAATATATCCCCCATGACACTATAGCTACAATGACAATAAAGCAATCTTCACAAAAGTGTAAGAATGAAAATACAGCAAACGACTATATAGCCGCCTGAAAGTACAGCCACTATGACAATAATATCACGATATAATTCACTGACTATATAAACATCATGGAAATAAGGCTTCCATGTCAACATACTTACCATGACAATTTAGCCAATATGATAATATAGTCAAGACGGCAATATATTCACTATAACAATATAGCCATAATCATATCAGTGATATGACAATACAGTCAACGCAACAATAAGGAAGCCTTCAAATTATATTCATTATAGCAATATAAGCATCTGACAATATTGATGCTGTGACAAAATAGTGTATTTCGGATCATAGCAAACATATAGGCTCCAGGACAATATAGTGTCCTTGACAAAATAGCGACCAAGACAAGATTTTTAATTAAGATATAGTCACCTTGACAGTATAGCCGATAAAACAATGAAACAACAATGAAAATGTAACTGCCATAACAATATAGCTACCATGAAAATGCAGGGAACATGACAAAATTGTCACAATGAAATATAATCGCCATTATAATTTAGTTACCATAATCATATATCAATCATGATAACATCATCAGGAGGCTGACATAAACACCATTACAGTATAAAAACCATGACAATATAGTGACATGATAATATGATATCCATACACTGGAACTCACATTACCAAATAAGCCGCCATAACCATAGTAATATAGCTAGCAAGTAAATATAGCGACCAAGTTAATGTAGTTAGGATGGCATTATATTGAAAATAACAATACAGCCACAATGGCAATATCGTCACCATGACATTGGAGCTACCTTGAAAATATAGTAACATTGACAATGTAGCTGATATGCTAATAAAATCCCATGGAACATATCAACAATAACAGTTTATTTGCTAGGACACTATATCAACATGCCAATATCGCCAAAATGTTAATCTAGGCATCATGGCAATATACCACCAGAAAAAGAAAATAAGCACCACAATGATATAGCTAACTTAAAAATATAGCTACCCTGATAATATATTTAATATGAAAAGACAGTCACCTCCTTACAGTTCAACAAAAATGAAAAATAGCTATCATGGCGATGTAGTCACCTATCAATATAGTCACCATGGCAATATAGTTACCATGACCATATAATCATAACTGGAATATAACCAACGTGACTATATAGTCAAGATGACATGCAACCATCATGACAATACAGGGAGCATGAGGTAAGAGTCTCTACGACAATATTGCAATCGCTTTAACAAATTAAATGATAATATAGATATTACTGGATCACAGTCACCGTGACAGTATTATCACAAATGCAAAATAACCGCGATAACAAAATTATCCCACCATGAAAATTTAGCCACCCTGCCACTGCAATATAGCTAACATAATAATACATTCACTACGACAGTACTGAAACCATGACAATATAGCATATCATGACAATGTAGTCACCTAATGACAGTCGCGCACCAGCTACCGACGTGTACGGGGCTGCTGTCGTCTTTCAGAGCTAGGTTGTAGCTATTCCTCTTTGCGTTGTCGCTACCCTTGCTTTGTTTTGAAGGTTTTATCTTATATGATCATGATTGGTCTATGATTATCGAAACCATAATGTGATATCGTTTGCATTTCATTGTAATGAATTTGTCATAGTAACTATATTTTCATGTAAGCTATATTGTTATGTTAGGTACATTTTAATGGTTGTCCCACTGTTTTATTGGCTATCCTGTCAAGGTGACTGTGTTGTGATGATATATCATGTCTTCCTCGCTATTATGTCATAGAGACTATATTCTCTTGGACGCTATATGTTTGCTATGATCCAAAAATGATTATTTTGTCACAGTATCTATATTTTCATGTGGCTATATTCTCAGAGTATATATATTTTATAAATGTGTTTATAGTTGCGTTGACTATATTCTCATATGATTTATGTGATCATTTTGGCTTCACTGTTATGGTGAATATATTAGCGTCTTGACTATATTATCAGAATGGCGAAACTGTCACTTTAAAGATATTCATATGGAGGCTATATTTTCACGACAAATATATTTATATAGACGCTATATTTTCATGATGTTCATGTACTCATCATTGTATATTCATTATCAAGGTGACGCTAATGTCCTGGCGATTGATTTATATCGAGAGATTATTGTCATGGTGGCTGTACTGTCTTGATGGCTGTATAGTCGTTTGCTATTTTTTCAATAGTGCTCTTTTCGTGAAGATGGCTTTATTGTCAGTGAAGCTGGAGAATCGTGAGGAATATATTTTCATAGTTGGAGTATTGTCATTATGAACATACCGTCATTCTGGTTATCATCTCTTTTTCTTAACGTTGCTACGATGTATATATGGTCACCTTGACTATAGTGGCAAGGTGATCTTTTTTATAGGTGCTATACTGTCATTTTCTAATCATGCATATTTTGTCACAAGCGATATATCATTTTCATAACTTTATCATTAAGATGACAGTATTTTAATAGCGACTACATTGTCATAATGACTATAATCTCATAGTGGCTATATTGCCATGGTCACTATTTTATCATGATATTTATGTCATAGTGACTGTATTTTCATGGCAGCTTTTTAAGGGTGTATAGAATTTTGAACCTGAGGTTATACCATAATAGAAGCGAATTTTTTCTTTTTCATCAAAAGATCAAGTGACTACATTATCATGATATGCTATATTGTTATGGTTTCAGTACTGTCGTGGTGAATGTTTTGTTATTGTGGCTATATTGTAATGGAAGCCATAGTGGCAGGGTGACTATATTTTAATGGTAGGATCATTTTATTATGACGATTATAGGACATTTCTGAGTATATTGTCACCGTGATTGTGTTGCCATAATATCTATATTGTCATTTACGTTGTTGAATTAGTGGCAATATTGTCTTAGAGACTGTATTTTGATGTTTTCTGTATTGTCATGGTAGTTGTATTGTCATCGTGACTATAAGGACATGGTGACTACATTGCCGTTAGGAATACATTGCTATGGTAATCATATTTCCATGATGGCTATATTGTTTGGTTACCATATTGCCATGATGGCTATATTGTTCAGATACCATATTGCCATGATGGCTATTTGTCATTTTATTTATATATTTGAAGGAGTTGGCTGTCCTGTAATGTTACCTTTATTGTCAGAGTAGTATATTGTCAAGATAGCTATGTCGTTGTGATGAGTGTTTTTTCTGTTGATATATTGCCATGATGGCTATACTAACATTTTAGAGATATTGGCATTGTGATATATCGTCTTAGCAGCTAAACTCTTGTTGTGGCTATCTTTTGGGTATTTTCTATCTTGAATATTTTGCCATGGCAGCTACATTATCAACGTTACTATATTTTCATGTTAGCTATATTGTCATGGTGACGACATTGGCACGGTGGCTGTATTGTAATTCTCAATACAAAGCTCTCTACATTATCTTGGTCGCTATAACAAGTTGATGGCTATCTTGGTATAATTAATTTTGTCGTTGGTGATATATTTGTCACTACCTACAATATTGTTGTGATTATATGATCATGATAACAATATATTCATTGCGGCTTCTTTGGTATTGTAAGTGTAAGTGTATGGATATCATATCATCATGTCACTTATACTATCATGGTTTTTATACTGTGATATTGTTTATGTCAATCTGCTGATTATATGATCATAATTTGTCTATGATTATGGTAACTATATTGTAATGCCGATGATATTTCATTATGATGATTTTGTCATATTGACTAAAATTTCATGACATCTATAATGTTTTGGCAGGTACAGTTTCATGATTGTTACATTGCTTTATGGTCTATACTGTCAAGGTTTCTATATTGTAATGATATATCCTTTCTTGGTCGCTATTTTCTCATATAGACTATAATGTCCTGCCGGCTATATGTTTGCTATGATTCAAAAGCGACTATTTGTCACAGTATCTATATTGTCATGTAGTTATACTGTCATAGTGAATGTGATTTGTATATTTCTTTTTGGCTTCTCTGACTGTATTGTCACATCAGTTATATGATCACTGTGGCTATATTGTTATAGTGAATAAATTGCCGTCATGACTATATCATCATAATGGCCAGATTATCATGGCAGACTTGTTGACATGGAGGCTATATTTTCATGATATTTATAGAGTCATTGTAAGTTTATTATCAAGGTGACTAATGACATTGTGATGATTTGTATCGTGACATTATTATCATGGTGGCTGAACTATGATGGTGGGTATATTCTCTTTTGCTGCATTTTCAATGTTGCTCTTTTGTGAATATGGCTTTGCTGTCAGTGTAGCTATAGTGTCATGGAGAACATATTTTCATAGTGGCAGTATTGTCATTTTGGCTATCTTTTCATTTTAGTTAAATTGCTATAATATATATATCGTCTCCTTAGCTATATTGGGAAGGTCATCTTTTTATAGATGATATATTGTCATTATTTAACTCTTGCATACTTTGTCATAAGCGAAATATTATCATGTTTATATTTTTAAGGTGAAATTATTGTCATAGCAACTATATTATCATGATGACTATAATGTCACAGTGGCTATATTGCCAAGATAACTATATTGTCATGGTGACTTTTTTATCATGATTTTTATAATGTCATAATGACTATATTTTCGTAGAAGCTTTTTTAATGGTGTTGAGATTGCCTTGAGGATATACTATCATGGAAGAGAAATTTTGATTTTTATTAAATTATCAGCTGACTACATTGCCATGATATGCTATACTGTTATGGTTTCAGTACTGTCATTGTAAATCTTTTATTACTGTATCTACATTGCAATGGAAACCAAAATTCTAGGTGGCTATATTTTCATGGTAGGAGAGTTTTATCATGGCGATTATATTGCATTATGAGGATATTGTCATGGTGACTATGTTGCCATGATATCTATATTGTTATATAATTTGTCAAATTGATGGCAATATTGTCTTAGAGACGGTACTGTCATGTTATCTGTATTGTCACGGTGGTTGTATTGTCAACGTGACTTTCCAGTCATGTTGGCTACATTGTCGTTCAGATCACATTGTTATGGTAACTATATTACCATAGTGGCTGTATTGTTAAATCACCATATCGCCATGATGGCTATTTGTCATTTTTGTTATATAACAAGGAGGTGACTGTCTTTTCATGTTGGCAATGTTGTCAGAATAACTATATTGTCGAGTAGTGGGTATATATATTTCTTTTCTGGCAGTATATTATCATGATGGCAATAATAAAATTTTGGCGATATTGGCGTGGCGATGTAGTGTTTTAGCAGCTAAACTCTTGTTTTGGATATTTTTCAATCGTATATCTTATCAAGGTAGGTACATAGTCAATTTTACTATATTTTCGTGGCAGCTACTTTGTCATGGTGAAGATATTGGCATGGTGGTTGTATTCTTACTTTCAATATAATGCCACCCTAGCTACATTATCTTGTTCGCTATATCAACTTGATGGCTATATTGTTATGGTTGATTTTGTCTTTCGGAATATATTTTGTAATTAGTGACACTATTGTTGTGATTATATGATCATGATAATATTTTCATGAAAACTTTTGTGGTATTGTAAGTGTAAGTGAATGGATATCATCTCATCATGTCACTTAAATTGTCATGATTTTACAGTATGATCTTGTTTATGCCAACCTGCTGATTATATAATCATGATTGGGTATGATTATGGTAACTATATTGTAATGTCGTTTTATTTCATTGTGATAATTTTGTCTTGTTGACTTCATTTCTATGACAGCCATAATGTTGTGACCATATAATAATGACAAATCCTGTCTAAGTCACTGTTTTTTAACAGAGACTATATTGTCCTGAAGTCTATATTTTTGCTATGATCCGAAAACGACTATCTATTAACAGTATCTATATTGTCAGGTGGTTATATTGACATTGTGAATATAAGTTGAATGTTTCTATATTTTTGCTTTGGTTATATTTGCATATCAGTTATATGATCATGTTATGGGAGCTTTATTGTCATAGTGAATAGATTGTCGTCGTGACTATATTTTCATAATGGCTAAATTGTCATAGCAAATATCTTGACATGGGGGCTATATTATCATGATATTTATAAAGTAATTGTAAGATTACTGCCAAGGTGACTCTATTGTCCTGGTGATTGAGTTATATCGTGATATTATTTTCAAGATGGCTGTATTGTCATGGTGGCTATATTGTTAAATGAATATATTACCATGATGGCTATTTGTTATTTTTTGTTATATTACAAGGGGGTGATTTTCTTTTCATGTTGCCTATATATCAGGGAACCTATATTTTTATCATAAGATTACAATCATAAAGACAATATATTTGCCATGCCAATATTTTCACCTTAATGATATGGGTATCATGATAATATATCGCTTATAACAGAATGTACAAGATTTAAAAATGACAATATACAACCTATAAAAAAAATTACCTTCCCAATATAGCCAAGGTGACGATATATATAACATGGCAATGTAACCCAAATTAGAATATAGCCAAAATGACTTTATTTCACAATGACAGTTGCGTCACTAAGAAAATTTGTTCACAATGAAAGTATAGCTATACTGACATTAAAGCCATATTCACTAGATAGTAACATTGAAAATGCATCAAACGACAATATAGCCACCATGATTGTACAGCCACCATAACAATAATGTTGCAACATAAATCAATGACTGTGATATTAGAGTAAACTTGAAATTTTTTTTACAATAACCATAAAAGTATCATAAGAATAAAGCATCCATACCAACATATTTCCCATGACAATTTAGCCATTATGATAGTATAGTTACAACTACAATATATTCACTATAACAATAAAGCCACCATGGCCATATAACTGGTATAACAATATAGTCAACGCAACATTAAAGAAACATTCAGAATATGTTGACAACATCAATATAGCCACCTGACAATATAGATACCGTGACAAAATAGTCGCTTTCGGATCATAGGAAACTTATAGCTTCTAAAGTATATAGTGTCCAGGAGACAATAGCGTCGAAAACAGAATTTATCAATACTATGCAGCCGCCTTGACAGTATAGCCCGTAAAACAATGTCAGAACCATGAAAATGTACCTGCTATACCAATATAACTACTATCAAAATGAAGTCAATATACCAAAATGATCAAAAAAGATTTTGCCATTGCCATATAGTTACAATAATCATACATTAATGATGGTAATGTAATCAGCATTTTCACATAAGCACCATCACCGTTTAAAAGCATGACAGAATAAGTTACATGATGATAAGATATCCAGACAGATACACTAAAGATGCCAAATAAGCCGTCATAGAAATATCATCATGATCATATAATCACAACCAAATTGTAGGTAAAGACAAAATACATCCCAAACGATTAAATTGACCGTAGCAATATATCCTTCAAGTTGATATTGCGACCAAGATAATGTAGCCAGGATGGCGTTATATTGAACATAACAATACACCCGCCATGCCAATATCGTCTTCTTTACAATGTAGCTTGGATGAAATATAGTAACCTTGACAATGTAGTTACCATGATAATGTATTGCCATGAATACAGTTGGGCTCCGAACACTATATCACCATGCTAACCTTGTCAAAATTCTAGTATAGCCATCATGGGAATATACCAAAAGGAAAAAAAATACCCACCACAATAAGATAGCTAACTTAACAATATAGCTACTCTGACAAAAAGCCATGATGGCAATATAGTTACCATAAGAATGTAATCTTAATGTCAGTATAGCCATCATGACCATAGAGTCACGATGACAAGACAACCATGATGACCATACAGGCAACATGACAATACAGTCTCTATGACAATATTGCCATCAATTTAATAAATCAAATGACAATATAGAAATTATGGCAACACAGTCACATGACAATATATTCAAAAATACAATAAAATTCTTATAACAAAATGATCAAACCATGAAAATATAGCCACCCTGCCACTATGGCTTCCATTGTAATGTAGCCAATATAATATACATTCACCATGACAGTACTGAAACTATAACAATATAGCATATCATGACAATGCATTCACCTCATAATTTAAAGAAAATGAAATATCCGTTTTTATAATGATATATCTCCAAGAGTAAATCAACTCCATTAAATAAGCTACAATGAAAATGTAGTCACATGTAGTTATCTTAGCAATCTAGCCACTAAGAGATTGTAGTCATAATGACAATATAGTCACCATGACAATATACTGTCACTTTAATGATATAGTTATCAAGATAATGTATCACTCATGAAAAAATATACATGATTAAAAAAATGACAGTATAGCAACTATAAAGAGATCACCTTGCCAATATAGCCAAGGGGCCGATATGTAAATCTTCGCAATGAACCGAAAATGAACAGATAGCCAAAATGACGATATGTTTATAATGACAATACTGCTACTACGAAAATATATTCCCCATGACACTATAGCTACAATGACAGTAAAGCAATCTTCACAAAGAGTAACATTGAAAATAAAGGAAACGACAATATAGCCTACCATGACAATGCAGCTATCGTGACAATAATGTCACGATATACATCAATCGCCAGGCTATTAGAGTCACCTTGATAGTAATCTTTCAATGACTTTATGAATATCATGAAAATATAGCCCTCATGTCAACATATATCCTATGACAATTTAGCCATTATGATAATATAGTCACGACGACAAGATATTCACTAAGACAATAAAGCTGATATTCACTATGACAATAAAGCTACCATGATCATATAACTGATATGACAATATAGATTTCAGGATATGTAGTGTCCAGGACAATATAGAAATTACGGCAACACAGAAACCATGAGAATATACTCACAAATACAATAAAATCGTCATAACAAAATGATCCAACCATGATAATATAGTTACCCTGCCACTATGACTTTAATTGTAATGTAACCAACATAATGTACATTCAACATGACAGTACTGAAACTATAACAATATCGCATATCATGGCAATATATTCACATGATAATTTAAAAATAAGGAAATTTTCTTTTTATAATATATCTTCAAGGGCAAAATCAACACCATTAAATATGCAACAATGAAAATGCTGTCAAACTGTAATTATAACCATCATCATGAAATAGTCACCATGACAGTATAGTTATCTTAGCAATATAGCCACTAAGAGATTATAGT
This sequence comes from Panulirus ornatus, assembly GCF_036320965.1. Taxonomy (NCBI): domain Eukaryota; kingdom Metazoa; phylum Arthropoda; class Malacostraca; order Decapoda; family Palinuridae; genus Panulirus; species Panulirus ornatus. Next base: position 10,804,849 of record NC_092278.1, read on the forward strand.
CATAATGTCAACATTGTCACAATGACAATATACTGTCACCTTAATAGTAAAGTTATCACGATAATGTATCGCTTATGAAAAAATATGCATGACTAAAAAACATGACAATATAGGAACTATAAAAGAGATCACCTTTACAATATAGCCAAGGTGACGATATGTAAATCTTCGCAATATAACCAAAATGAGTATATAGCCATAATGCCGGTATATTAATAATGACAATACCGCTGCTCTGAAAATATATCCCCCATGACACTATAGCTACAATGACAAAAAAGCAATCTTCACAAAAGAGTAACAATGAAAATACAGTAAATGACTATATAGCCACCATGAAAGTAAAGCCCCTATGACGATAATGTCATGATATAATTCAGTGACTATATAAACATCATGAAAACAAGGTTTCCATGTCAACATACTTACCATGAAAATTTAGCCAATATGATAATATAGTCAAGACGGCAATATATTCACTATAACAATATAGCCATGATCATATAAGTGATATGACAATACAGTCAACGCAACAATATGGAAGCCTTCAAATTATATTCATTATAGCAATATAAGCACCTGACTATATTGATGCTGTGACAAAATAGTCTCTTTCGGATTATAGCAAACATATAGGGTCCAGGACAATATAATGTCCATAACAAAATAGCGACCAAGACAAGATTTTTAATTAAGATATAGTCACCTTGTCAGTATAGCCGATAAAACAATGAAACAACAATGAAAATGTACCTGCCATGACAATATAGCTACCATGAAAATGCAGGCACCATGAAAATTACAATGAAATATAATCGCCATTACAATTTAGTTACCATAATCATATATCAATCATGATAATATCATCAGGAGGCTGACATAAACACCACCACAGTATTAAAACCATGATAATATAGTGACATGATAATATGATATCTATACACTTGAACTCACATTACCAAATACGTCGCCATGAAAATATTATCATGATCATATGACTAAAACCAAATTGTAGTTAATGACAAAATATATCCCCAACGACAAAATTAACCATAGCAATATAGCTAGCAAGTAAATATAGCGACCAAGATAATGTAGTTAGGATGGTATTATATTGAACATAACAATACAGCCACAATGGCAATATCGTCACCATGACATTGGAGCTACCATGAATATATAGTAACATTGACAATGTATCTACTATGATAATAAAATCCCATGGAACATATCAACAATAACAGTTTATTTGCTAAGACACTATATCACCATGCCAATATCGCGAAAATGTTAATCTAGGCATCATGGCAATATACCATCAGAAAAAGAAAATAAGCACAACAATGATATAGCTAACTTAACAATATAGCTACCCTGATAATATATTCAATATGAAAAGACAGTCACCTCCTTACAGTACAACAAAATGAAAAATAGCTATCATGGCAATGTAGTCACCTATCAATATAGTCACCATGGCAATATAGTTACCATAACCATGTAATCATAACTGGATTATAACCAACATGACTATATAGTCAAGATGACATGCATCCATCATGACAATACAGGGAACATGACATAAGAGTCTCTACGACAATATTGCAATCGCTTCAACAAATTAAATGACAATATAGTTATTACTGGAACACAGTCACCGTAACAGTATTATCACAAATGCAATATAACCGCGATAACAAAATTATCCTACCATGAAAATTTAGCCACCCTGCCACTGCAATATAGCTAACATAATAATACATTCACTACGACAGTACTGAAACCATGACAATATAGCATACCATGACAATGTAGTCACCTAATGACAGTCGCGCACCAGCTACAGACGTGCACGGAGCTGCTGTCGTCTTTCAGAGCTAGGTTGTAGCTATTCCTCTTTGCGTTGTCGCTACCCTTGCTTTGTTTTGAAGGTTTTATCTTATATGATCATGATTAGTGTATGATTATCGAAACCATAATGTGATATCGTTTGTATTTCATTGTAATGAATTTGTCATAGTAACTATATTTTCATGTAAGCTATATTGTTATGTTAGGTACATTTTCATGGTTGTTCCACTGCTTTATTGGCTATACTGTCAAGGTGACTGTGTTGTGATGGTAAATCATGTCTTCTTCGCTATTTTGTCATAGAGACTATATTCTCTTGGACGCTATGTGTTTGCTATGATCCAAAAATGACTATTTTGTCACAGCATCTATAGTTTCCTGTGGGTGTATTCTCAGAGTGGATATAATTTATAAATGTGTTTATTGTTGCGTTGACTATATTGTCATATCATTTATGTGATCATGGTGGCTTTATTGTTATGGTGAATATATTAGCGTCTTGACTATATTATCAGAATGGCGAAACTGTCACTTTAAAGATATTCATATGGAGGCTATATTTTCACGACAAATATATTTACATGGACGCTATATTTTCATGATGTTCATGTACTCATTGTATATTCATTATCAAGGTGACGCTAATGTCCTGGTGATTGATTTATATCGAGAGATTATTGTCATGGTGGCTGTACTGTCTTGATTTCTGTATAGTCGTTTCCTATTTTTCAATAGTGCTCTTTTCGTGAAGATGGCTTTATTGTCAGTGAAGCTGGAGAATCGTGGGGAACATATTTTCATAGTTGCAGTATTGTCATTATGAACATACCGTCGTTCTGGTTATAATCTCTTTTTCTTTACGTTGCTCTGATGTATATATGGTCACCTTGACTATAGTGGCAAGGTGATCTTTTTTAAAGGTGCTATACTGTCATTTTCTAATCATGCATATTTTGTCAAAAGCGATATATCATTTTAATAACTTTATCATTAAGGTGACAGTATTTTAATAGCGACTATATTGTCATAATGACTATAATCTCAGAGTGGCTATATTGATATGGTCACTATTTTATCATGATATTTATGTCATAGTGATTGTATTTTCATGGCAGCTTTTTAAGGGTGTATAAAATTTTTTCCTGAGGTTATACCATAATATTAGCGAAATTTTTCTTTTTCATTAAATGATATAGTGACTACATTGTCATGCTATGCTGTATTGTTATGGTTTCAGTACTGTCGTGGTGAATGTTTTGTTATTGTGGCTATATTGTAATGGAAGCCATTGTGGCAGGGTGACTATATTTTCATGGTAGGATCATTTTATTATGACGATTATATAACATTTCTGAGTATATTGTCACCGTGATTGTGTTGGTATAATATCTATATTGTCATTTAAGTTGTTGAATTAGTGGCAATATTGTCTTAGAGACTGTATTTTGATGTTTTCTGTATTGTCATGGTAGTTGTATTGTCATCGTGACTATAAGGACATGGTGACTATATTGCCATTAAGAATACATTGCTATGGTAATCATATTGCCATGATGGCTATATTGTTTGGTTACCATATTGCCATGATAGCTATATAGTTTAGTTACCATATTGCCATGATGGCTATTTGTCATTTTTTTTTATATATTTGAAGGAGGTGGCTGTATTTTAATGTTACCTATATTGTCAGAGTAGTATATTGTCAAGTTAGCTATATCGTTGTGATGAGTATTTTTTCTGTTGATATATTGCCATGATGGCTATACTAACATTTTAGAGATATTGGCATGGTTATATATCGTCTTAGCAGCTAAACTCTTGTTGTGGCTATCTTTTGGGTATTTTTTATCTTGAATATTTTGCCATGGCAGCTACATTATCAACGTTACTATATTTTCATGGTAGCTATATTGTCATGGTGACGACATTGGCATGGTGGCTGTATTGTAATTCTCAATACAAAGCTCTCTACATTATCTTGGTCGCTATAACAAGTTGATGGCTATATTGGTATGATTAATTTTGTCGTTGGGGATATATTTGTCACTACTTAAAATATTGTTATGATTATATGATCATGATAACATTATATTCATGGCGGCTTCTTTGGTATTGTAAGTGTAAGTAAATGGATATCATATCATCATGTCACTTATACTATCATGGTTTTTATACTGTGATATTGTTTATGTCAATCTGCTGATTATATGATCATGATTGGTCTATGATTATGGTAACTTTATTGTAATGCCGATGATATTTCATTATGATAATTTTGTCATGTTGACTAAAATTTCATGACATCTATAATGTTTTGGCAGGTACAGTTTCATGATTGTTACATTGCTTTATGGTCTATACTGTCAAGGTGTCCATATTATAATGATATATCCTGTCTTAGTCGCTATTTTGTCATAGAGACTATGTTGTCCTGCCGGCTATATTTTTTTTATGATTCAAAAGCGACTATTGTCACAGCATCTATATTGTCATGTAGTTATACTGCCATAGTGAATATGATTTGTATATTTCTTTTTTGCTTCTCTGACTGCATTGTCACATCAGTTATATGATCACTGTGGCTATATTGTTATAGTGAATAAATTGCCGTCATGACTATATTATCATAATGGTCAGATTATCATGGCAGACATGTTGACATGGAGGCTATATTTTCATGATATTTATAGAGTCATTGTAAGTTTATTATGAAGGTGACTAATGACATGGTGATGATTTGTATCGTGACATTATTATCATGGTGGCTGACTATGATGGTGGCTATATTCTCGTTTGCTGCATTTTCAATGTTGCTCTTTTGTGAATATGGCTTTGTTGTCAGTGTAGCTATAGTGTCATGGGGAACATATTTTCATAGTGGCAGTATTGTCATTATGACCATACCGTCATTTTGGCTATCTTTTCATTTTAGTTACATTGCTATAATGTATATATCGTCACCTTAGCTATATTGGCAAGGTGATCTTTTTATAGGTGATATATTGTCATTATTTAACTTTTGCTTACTTTGTCATAAGCGAAATATTATCATGATAATTATAACTTTATGGTGACAATATTGTCATAGCGACTATATTATCATTATGACTATAATATCACAGTGGCTATATTGCCAAGATAACTATATTGTCATGGTGCCTTTTTTATCATGATTTTTATAATGTCATAATGACTGTATTTTGTAGAAGCTTTTTTAATAGTGTTGATATTGCCCTTGAGGATATAATATTATAAAATAGATATTGTCATTTTGGTTAAATTATCAGCTGACTACATTGCCATGATATGCTATACTGTTATATTTTCAGAACTGTCATGGTAAATCTTTTATTACTATTTCTTTATTGCAATGGAAACCAAAATGCTAGGTGGCTATATTTTCATGGTAGGATAGTTTTATCATGGCGATTATATTGCATTCTGAAGATATTGTCATGGTGACTATGTTGCCATAATATCTATATTCTCATGTAATTTGTCAAATTGATGGCAATATTGTCTTAGAGACGATACTGTCATGTTATATGTATTGTCACGGTGGTTCTATTGTCAACGTGACTATATAGTCATGTTGGCTACATTGTCGTTAAGATCACATTGTTATGGTAACTATATTACCATAGTTTCTGTATTGTTAAATCACTATATCGCCATAATGGCTATTTGTCATTTTTGTTATATAACAAGGAGGTGACTGTCGTTTCATGTTAGGAATGTTATTAGAATAGCTATATTGTCGAGTAGTGGGTATATATATTTCTTTTCTAATGATGGCAATAAGAACATTTTGGCGATATTGGCATGGCGATTTATATAGTGTTTTAGCAGCTAAACTCTTGTTGTGGATATTTTTCAATTGTATTATTTATCATTGTAGCTACATAGCAAAGGTTACTATATTTTCGTGGTAGCTACATTGTCATGGTGAAGATATTGGCATGGTGGTTGTATTCTTACTTTCAATATAATGCCATCCTAGCTACATTATCTTGGTCGCTATATCAACTTGATGGGTATATTGTTATGGTTAATTTTATCTTTCGGGATATATTTTGTAAATAGTGACAATACTGTTGTGATTATATGATCATGATAATATTTTCATGAAAACATTTGTGGTATTGTAAGTGTAAGTGAATGGATATCATCTCATCATGTCACTTAAATTGTCATGGATTTTACAGTATGATCTTGTTCATGCCAACCTGCTGATTATATAATCATGATTGGTGTATGATTATTGTAACTATATTGTAATGTCGTTTTATTTCATTGTGATAATTTTGTCATGTTGACTACAATTCCATGAAAGCTGTAATGTTGTGACCATATCATAATGATAAATCCTATATGAGTCACTGTTTTTTCACAGAGACTACATTGTCCTGAAGCCTATATTTTTGCTATGATCCGAAAACGACTATCTTTTAGCAGTATCTATATTGTCAGGTCGTTATATTGCCATTGTGAATATAAGTTGAATGTTTCTATATTTTTGCTTTGATTATATTTGCATATCAGTTATATGATCATGTCATGGTAACTTTACTGTCATAGTGAATAGATTGTCGTCGTGACTACATTTTCATAATGGCTAAATTGTCATAGCAAATATCTTGACATAGGGGCTATATTTTCATGATATTTATAAGTCATTGTAAGATTACTGCCAAGGTGACTCTATTGTCCTGGTGATTGAGTTATATCGTGATATTATTGTCAAGATGGCTGTATTGTCATGGTGGCTATATTGTTAAATGAATATATTACCATGATGGTTATTTGTTATTTTTTGTTATATTACAAAGGGGTGATTGTCTTTTCATGTTGCCTATATATCAGGGAACCTATATTGTTATCATAAGATTACAATCATAAAGACAATATAGTTGCCATGCCAATATTTTCACCTTAATGATATGGGTATCATGATAATATATCGCTTATAACAGAATGTGCACGATTAGAAAATGACAATATACGACCTATAAAAAAATCACCTTCCCAATATAGCCAAGGTGACGATATATATAACATAGCAATATAACCCAAATTAGAATACAGCCAAAATGACTTTATTTCAAAATGACAATTGCGTTACTATGAAAATTTGTTCCCAATGAAATATAGCTATACTGACATTAAAGCCATATTCACTAAATAGTAACATTGAAAATGCATCAAACGACAATATAGCCACCATGATTGTACAGCCACCATAACAATAATGTTACAACATAAATCAATCACTGTGGTATTAGAGTAAACTTGAAATTTTTTTACAATTACCATAAAAGTATCATGAGAATGTAGCATCTATATCAACATATGTCCCATGACAATTTAGCCATTGTGATAGGATAGTCACAACTACAATATATTCACTATAACAACAAAGCCACCATGGCCATATAACTGATATAATAATATAGTCAACGCAACATTAAAGAAACATTCAGAATATGTTGACAACATCAATATAGCCACCTGACAATATAGATACCGTGACAAAATAGTCGCTTTCGGATCATAGGAAACATATAGCCTCTAAAGTATATAGTGTCCAGAAGACAATAGCGTCCAAAAGAAAATTTATCAATACTATACAGCCGCCTTGACAGTATAGCCCATAAAACAATGTCAGAACCATGAAAATGTACCTGACATACCAATATAACTACTATCAAAATGAAGTCAACATACCAAAATGATCAAAAAAGATATTGCCATTGCTATATAGTTACAATTATCATACATTAATAATGATAATGTAATCACCATTTACACATAAGCACCATCACCGTTTAAAAAGTGACAGTCTAAGTTACATGATGATAAGATATCCAGACAGATACACTCAAGATGCCAAATAAGCCGTCATAGAAATATCATCATGATCATATAATCACAACCAAATTGTAGGTAAAGACAAAATACATCCCCAACGATGAAATTGACCGTAGCAATATATCCTTCAAGTTGATATTGCGACCAAGATAATGTAGCCAGGATGGCGTTACATTGAACATAATACACCCGCCATGCCAATATCGTCTTCTTTACAATGTAGCTTGCATGAAATATAGTAACCTTGACAATGTAGGTACCATGAAAATGTATTCCCATGAATACAGTTTGGCTGCGAACACTATATCACCATGCTAACCTTGTCAAAATTCTAGTATAGCCATCATGGCAATATACCAAAAGGAAAAAAAATACCCACCACAATAAGATAGCTAACCTAACAATATAGCAACTCTGACAAAAAGCCATGATGGCAATATAGTTACCATAAGAATGTAATCTTAGTGGCAGTATAGCCATCATGATCATAGAGTCACGATGACAAGACAACCATGATGACCATACAGGCAACATGACAATACAGTCTCTATGACAATATTGCCATCAATTTAATAAATCAAATGACAATATAGAAATTATGGCAACACAGTCACCATGACAATATATTCAAAAATATAATAAAATTCTTATAACAAAATGATCAAACCATGAAAATATAGCCACCGTGCCACTATGGCTTCCATTGTAATGTAGCCAATATAATATACATCCACAATGACAGTATTGACACTATAAGAATATAGCATATCATGACAATGCATTCACCTCATAATTTAAACTAATTGAAATATCCGTTTTTATAATGATATATTTCCAAGGTAAATCAACACCATTAAATAAGCTACAATGAAAATATAGTGACATGTAGTTATCTTAGCAATATAGCCACTAAGAAATTGGAGTCATAATGACAATATAGTCACCTTGACAATATACTGTCACTTTAATGATAAAGTTATCAAGATAATGTATCAATCATGAAAAAATATACATGATAAAAAAATGACAATATAGCAACTATAAAGAGATCACCTTGCCAATATAGCCAAGGTGCCGATATGTAAATCTTCGCAATGTAACCAAAATGAGCAGATAGCCAAAATGACGATATGTTCACAATGACAATACTGCAACTACGAAAATATATTCCCCATGACACTATAGCTACAATGACAATAAAGAAATCTTCACAAAAGAGTAACATTGAAAATAAAGGAAACGACAATATAGCGACCATGACAATGCAGCTATCGTGACAATATTTTCACGATATACATCAATCGCCAGGCTATTGGAATCACCTTGATAGTAATCTTTCAATGACTTTATGAATATCATGAAAATATAGCCCTCATGTCAACATATTTCCTATGACAATTTAGCCATTTTGATAACCTAGTCACGACGAAAAGATATTCACTATGACAATAAAGCTGATATTCACTATGACAATAAAGCTACCATGATCATATAACTGATATGACAATATAGATTTCAGGATATGTAGTGTCCAGGACAATATAAAAATTACGGCAACACAGAAACCATGAAAACATATTCATAAATACAATAAAATCGTCATAACAAAATGATCCAACTATGAAAATATAGTTACCCTGCCACTATGACTTTAATTGTAATGTAACCAACATAATATATGTTAAACATGACAGTACGGAAACTATAACAGTATCGCATATCATGGCAATATATTCACATGATGATTTAAAAAAAAGGAAATTCTCGTTTTTATAATGTATCTTCAAGGGCAAAATCAACACCATTAAATATGCAACAATGAAAATGCTGTCAAACTGTAAATATAACCATCATCATGAAATAGTCACCATGACAGTATAGTTATCTTAGCAATATAGCCACTAAGAGATTATAGTCATAATGTCAACATTGTCACAATGACAATATAATGTCACCTCAATAGTAAAGTTATCACGATAATGTATCGCTAATGAAAAAATATGCATGACTAAAAATATGACAATATAGGAACGATAAAAGAGATCACCTTGACAATATAGCCAAGGTGACGATATGTAAATCTTCGCAATATAACCAAAATGAGTAGATAGCCAAAATGACGGTATGTTCATAATGACAATACAGCTGGTATGAAAATATATCCCCCATGACACTATAGCTACAATGACAATAAAGCAATCTTCACAAAAGAGTAACAATGAAAATACAGCAAACGACTATATAGCCACCATGAAAGTACGGCCACTATGACAATAATGTCACGATATAACTCACTGACTATATAAACATCATGAAAATAAGGCTTCCATGTCAATATACTTACCATGACAATTTAGCCAATATGATAATATAGTCAAGACGGCAATATATTCACTATAACAATATAGCCATGATCATATAAGTGATATGACAATACAGTCAACGCAACAATAAGGAAGCCTTCAAATTATATTCATTATGGCAATATAAGCACCTGACAATATTGAAGCTGTGACAAAATAGTCTCTTTCGGATTATAGGAAACATATAGGCTCCAGGACAATATAGTGTCCATGACAAAATAGCGACCAAGAGAAGATTTTTGATTAAGATATAGTCACCTTGACAGTATAGCCGATAAAACAATGAAACAACAATGAAAATGTACCTGCCATAACAATATAGCTACCATGAAAATGCAGGCAACATGACAAAATTGTCACAATGAAATATAATCGCCATTAAAATTTAGTTACCATAATCATATATCAATCATGATGATATCATCAAGAGGCTGACATAAACACCATCACAGTATAAAAACCATGACAATATAGTGACATGATAATATGATATCCATACACCTGCACTCACATTACCAAATAAGCCGCCATGAAAATATTGTTATCATGATCATATGATTAAAACAAAATTGTAGTTAATGACAAAATATATCCCCAACGACAAAATTAACCATAGCAATATAGCTAGCAAGTAAATATAGCGACCAAGATAATGTAGTTAGGATGGCATTATATTGAAAATAACAATACAGCCACAATGGCAACATCGTCACCATGACATTGGAGCTACCATGATAATATAGTAACATTGATAATGTAGCTACTATGATAATGAAATCCCATGGAACATATCAACAATAACAGTTTATTTGCTAAGACACTATATCACCATGCCAATATCGCGAAAATGTTAGTCTAGGCATCATGGCAATATACCACCAGAAAAAGAAAATAAGCACCACAATGATATAGCTAACTTAACAATATAGCTACCCTGATAATATATTCAATATGAAAAGACAGTCACCTCCTTACAGTACAACAAAAATGAAAAATAGCTATCATGGCAATGTAGTCACCTATCAATATAGTCACCATGGCAATATAGTTACCATAACAATGTAATCATAACTGGAATATAACCAACATGACTATATAGTCAAGATGACATGCAACCATCATGACAATACAGGCAACATGACATAAGAGTCTCTACGACATTATTGCAATCGCTTCAACAAATTAAATGATAATATAGATATTACTGGAACACAGTCACCGTAACAGTATTATCACAAATGCAATATAACCGCGATAACAAAATTATCCTACCATGAAAATTTAGTCACCCTGCCACTGCAATATAGCTACGACAGTACTGAAACCATGACAATATAGCTTATCATGACAATGTAGTCACCTAATGACAGTCGTGCACCAGCTACCGACGTCTACGGAGCTGCTGTCGTCTTTCAGAGCTAGGTTGTAGCTATTCCTCTTTGCGTTGTCGCTACCCTTGCTTTGTTTTGAAGGTTTTATCTTATATGATCATGAATGGTGTATGATTATCGAAACCATAATGTGATATCGTATGTATTTCATTGTAATGAAATTGTCATAGTAACTATATTTTCATGTAAGCTGTATTGTTATGTTAGGTACATTTTAATGGTTGTTCCACTCTTTCATTGGATATACTGTCAAGGTGACTGTGTTGTGATGATAAATCATGTCTTCTTCGCTATTTTGTCATAGAGACTATATTCTCTTGGACGCTATATGTTTGCTATGATCCAAAAATGACTCTTTTGTCACAGCATCTATATTTTCATGTGGCTGTATTTTCAGAGTGGATATAATTTATAAATGTGTTTATTGTTGCGTTGACTATATTGTCATATCATTTATGTGATCATGGTGGCTTCATTGTTATGGTGAATATATTAGCGTCTTGACTATATTATCAGAATGGCAAAACTGTCAGTTTAAAGATATTCATATGGAGGCTATATTTTCACGACAAATATATTTATATGGACGCTATATTTTCATGATGTTCATGTACTCATTGTATATTTATTATCAAGGTGACGCTAATGTCCTGGTGATTGATTTATATCGAGAGATTATTGTCATGGTGGCTGTACTGTCTTGATGGCTGTATAGTCGTTTGGTATTTTTCAATAGTGCTCTTTTCGTGAAGATGGCTTTATTGTCAGTGAAGCTGGAGAATCGTGGGGAACATATTTTCATAGTTACAGTATTGTCATTATGAACATACCGTCGTCCTGGTTATCATCTCTTTTTCTTTACGTTGCTCTGATGTATATATGGTCACCTTCACTATAGTGGCAAGATGATCTTTTTTATAGGTGCTATACTGTCATTTTCTAATCATGCATATTTTGTCACAAGCGATATATCATTTTGAAAACTTTATCATTAAGGTGACAGTATTTTAATAGCGACAATATTGTCATAATGACTATAATCTCAGAGTGGCTATATTGCCATGGTCACTATTTTATCATGATATTTATGTCATAGTGATTGTATTTTCATGGCAGCATTTTATGGGTGTATAAAATTTTGTGCCTGAGGTTATACCGTAATAGAAGCGAAATTTTTCTTTTTCATTAAATGATAAAGTGACTACATTGTCATGATATGCTGTATTGTTATGGTTTCAGTACTGTCATGGTGAATGTTTTGTTATTGTGGCTATATTGTAATGGAAGCCATAGTGGCAGGGTGACTATATTTTCATGGTAGGATCATTTTATTATGACGATTATATAACATTTCTGAGTATATTGTCACCGTGATTGTGTTGCCATAATATCTATATTGTCATTTAACTTGTTGAATTAGTGGCAATATTGTCTTAGAGACTGTATTTTGATGTTTTTTTTCTATTGTCATGGTAGTTGTATTGCCATCGTGACTATAAGGACATGGTGACTATATTGCCATTAAGAATACATTGCTATGGTAATCATATTGCCACGATGGCTATATTGTTTGGTTACCATATTGCCATGATGGCTATATTGTTTAGTTACCATATTGCCATGATTGCTATTTGTCATTTTTTTTTTTATATTTGAAGGCGGTGGCTGTACTGTAATGTTACCAATATTGTCAGAGTAGTATATTGTCAAGTTAGCTATATCGTTGTGATGAGTATGTTTTCTGTTGATATATTACCATGATGGCTATACTAACATTTTAGAGATACTGGCATGGTGATATATCGTCTTAGCAGCTAAACTCTTGTTGTGGCTATCTTTTGGGTATTTTCTATCTTAAATATTTTGCCATGGCAGCTACATTATCAACGTTACTATATTTTCATGGTAGGTATATTGTCATGGTGACGACATGGGCACGGTGGCTGTATTGTAATTCTCAATACAATGCTCTATACATTATCTTGGTCGATATAAAAAGTTGATGGCTATATTGGTATAATTAATTTTGTCGTTGGGGATATATTTGTCACTATCTACATTATTGTTGTGATTATATGATCATGATAACAATATATTCGTGGCGGCTTCTTTGGTATTGTAAGTGTAAGTAAATGGATATCATATCATCATGTCACTTATACTATCATGGTTTTTATACTGTGATATTGTTTATGTCAATCTGCTGATTATATGATCATGATTGGTCTATGATTATGGTAACTATATTGTAATGCCGATGATATTTCATTATGATAATTTTGTCACGTTGACTAAAATTTCATGACATCTATAATGTTTTGGCAGTTACAATTTCATGATTGTTAAATTGCTTTATGGTCTATACTGTCAAGGTGTCTATATTATAATGATATATCCTGTCTTGGTCGCTATTTTGTCATAGAGACTATGTTGTCCTGCCGGCTATATGTTTGCTATGATTCCAGAGCGACTATTTGTCACAGTATCTATATTGTCATGTAGTTATACTGCCATAGTGAATATGATTTGTATATTTCTTTTTTGCTTGTTTGACTGTATTGTCACATCAGTTATATGATCACTGTGGCTATATTGTTATAGTGAATAAATTGCCGTCATGACTATATTATCATAATGGTCAGATTATCATGGCAGACATGTTGACATGGAGGCTATATTTTCATGAAATTTATAGTCATTGTAAGTTTATTATCAAGATGACTAATGACCTGTTGATGATTTGTATCGTGACATTATTATCATGGTGGCTGACTATGATGGTGGCTATATTCTCGTTTGCTGCATTTTCAATGTTGCTCTTTTGTGATTATGGCTTTGTTGTCAGTGTAGCTATAGTGTCATGGGGAACATATTTTCATAGTGGCAATATTGTCATTATGACCATACCGTCATTTTGGTTATCTTTTCGTTTTAGTTACATTGCTATAATGTATATATCGTCACCTTAGCTATATTGGCAAGGTGATCTTTTTATAGGTGATATATTGTCATTATTTAACTCTTGCATACTTTGTCATATGCGAAAAATTATCAGGATAATTATATCTTTATGGTGACAATATTGTCATAGCGACTATATTATCATTATGACTATAATGTCACAGTGGCTATATTGCCAAGATAACTATATTGTCATGGTGACTTTTTTATCATGATTTTTATAATGTCATAATGACTGTATTTTCGTAGAAGCTTTTTTAATGGTGTTGATATTGCCCTTGATGATATACTATTATAGAATAAAAATTATCATTTTTATAAATTATCAGCTGACTACCTTGCCATGATATGCTATACTGTTATATTTTCAGAACCGTCATGGTAAATCTTTTATTACTGTTTCTACATTGCAATGGAAACCAAATTTCTATGTGGCTATATTTCCATGGTAGGATAGTTTTATCATGGCGATTATATTGCAATGTGAGTATATTGTCATGGTGACTATGTTGCCATAACATCTATATTGTCATATAATTTGTCAAATTGATGGCAATATTGTCTTAGAGACGGTACTGTTATGATATCTGTATTGTCACGGTGGTTGTATTGTCAACGTGACTATATAGTCATGTTGGCTACATTGTCGTTAAGATCACATTGTTATGGTAACTATATTACCATAGTGGCTGTGTTGTTAAATCACTATATCGCCATGATGGATATCTGTCGTTTTTGTTATATAACAAGGAGGTGACTGTCGTTTCATGTTAGCAATGTTATCAGAAGAGCTATATTGTCGAGTAGTGGGTATATATATTTCTTTCCTAGCGGTATATTATCATGATGGCAATAATAACATTATGGCGATATTGGCATGGCGATATAGTGTTTTAGCAGCTAAACTCTTGTTCTGGATATTTTTCAGTTGTATTATTTATCATGGTAGCTACATAGCAAAGGTTACTATATTTTCATGGTAGCTACATTGTCATGGTGAAGATATTGGCATGGTGGTTGTATTCTTACTTTCAATATAATGCCATCCTAGCTACATTATCTTGGTCGCTATATGAACTTGATGGCTATATTGTTATGGTTAATTTTGTCTTTCGGGATATATTTTGTAATTAGTGACAATACTGTTGCGATTATATGATCATGATAATATTATCATGAAAACTTTTGTGGTATTGTAAGTGTAAGTGAATGGATATAATCTCATCATGTCACTTAAATTGTCATGGTTTTTACAGTATGATCTTGTTTATGCCAACCTGCTGATTATATAATCATGATTGGTGTATGATTATGGTAACTATATTGTAATGTCGTTTTATTTCATTGTGATAATTTTGTCATGTTGACTACAATTCCATGACAGCTATAATGTTGTGACCATATCATAATGATAAATCCTGTATGAGTCACTGTTTTTTCGCAGAGACTATATTGTCCTGAAGCCTATATTTTTGCTATAATCCGAAAACGACTATCTATTAACAGTATCTATATTATCGGGTCGTTATATTGCCATTGTGAATATAAGTTGAATGTTTCTATATTTTTGCTTTGATTATATTTGCATATCAGTTGTATGATCTTGTCATGGTAGCTTTATTGTCATAGTGAATAGATTGTCGTCGTGACTACATTTTCATAATGGCTAAAATGTAATAGCAAATATCTTGACATGGGGGCTATGTTTTCATGATATTTATTAAGTCATTGTAAGATTACTGCCAAGGTGACTCTATTGTCCTGGTGATTGAGTTATATCGTGATATTATTGTCAAGATGGCTGTATTGTCATGGTGGCTATATTGTTAAATGAATATATTACCATGATGGCTATTTGTTATTTTTTGTTATATTACAAAGGGTAATTGTCTTTTCATGTTGCCTATATATCAGGGAACCTATATTGTTTTCATAAGATTTCAATTATAAAGACAATATAGTTGCCATGCCAATATTTTCACCTTAATGATATGGGTATCATGATAATATATCGCTTATAACAGAATGTGTACGCTTTGGAATTGACAATATACGACCTATAAAAAAATCACCTTCCCAATGTAGCCAAGGTGACGATATATATAACATAGCAATATAACCCAAATTAGAATATAGCCAAAATGACTTTATTTCAAAATGACAATTGCGTCACTATGAAAGTTTGTTCCCAATGAAATATAGCTATTCTGACATTAAAGCCATATTCACTAAATAGTAACATTGAAAATGCATCAAACGACAATATAGCCACCATGTTTGTACAGCCACCACAACAATAATGTTACAGCATAAATCAATCACTGTGGTATTAGAGTAAACTTGAAAATTTTTTTACAATTACCATAAAAGTATCATGAGAATATAGCATCCATATCAACGTATTTCCCATGACATTTTAGCCATTGTGATATTGTAGTCACAACTACAATATATTCACTATAACAACAAAGCCACCATGGCCATATAACTGATATAATAATATAGTCAACGCAACATTAAAGAAACATTCAGAATATGTTGACAACATCAATATAGCGACCTGACAATATAGATACCGTGACAAAATAGTCGCTTTCGGATCATAGGAAACATATAGCCTCTAAACTATATAATGTCCAGGAGACAATAGCGTCCAAAAGAGAATTTATCAATATTATGCAGCCGCCTTGACAGTATAGCCCATAAAACAATGTCAGAACCATGAAAATGTACCTCTCATACCAATATAACAACTCTCAAAATGAAGTCAACATACCAAAATGATCAAAAAAGATATTGCCATTGCTATATAGTTACAATAATCATACATTATTAATGAAAATGTAATGAGCATTTACACATAAGTACCATCACCGTTTAAAAGCATGACAATAAGATAGCTAACTTAACAATATAGCTACTCTGACAAAAAGCCATGATGGCAATATAGTTACCATAAGAATGTAATCTTAATGGCAGTATAGCCATCATGACCATAGAGTCACGATGACAAGAAAACCATGATGACCATACAGGCAACATGACAATACAGTCTCCATGACAATATTGCCATCAATCTAATAAATCAAATGACAATATAGAAATTATGGCAACACAGTCACCATGACAATATGTTCAAAAATACAATAAAATTCTTATAATAAAATGATCAAACCATGAAAATATAGCCACCCTGCCACTATGGCTTCCATTGTAATGTAGCCAATATAATATAAATTCACCATGACAGTATTGAAACTATAACAATATAGCATATCATGACAATGCATTCACCTCATAATTTAAACTAAATGAAATATTCGTTTTTATAATGATATATCTCCAAGGGTAAATCAACACCATTAAATAAGCTACAATGAAAATGTAGTGACATGTAGTTTTCTTAGCAATATAGCCACTAAGAAATTGAGGTCATAATGACAATATAGTCACCTTGACAATATACTGTAACTTTAATGATATAGTTATCAAGATAATGTATCAATCATGAAAAAATATACATGATTAAAAAAATGACAATATAGCAACTGTAAAGAGATCACCTTGCCAATATAGCCAAGGTGCCGATATGTAAATCTTCGCAATGTAAGCAAAATTAGCACATAGACAAAATGACGATATGTTCATAATGACAATACTGCTACTACGAAAATATATTCCACATGACACTATAGCTACAATGACAATAAAGCAATCTTCACAAAAGTGTAACATTGAAAATAAAGGAAACGATAATATAGCCACCATGACAATGCAGCTACAGTGACAATAATGTCACGATATACATCAATCGCCAGGCTATTAGAGTCACCTTGATAATAATCTTTCAATGACTTTATGAATATCATGAAAATATAGCCCTCATGTCAACATATATACTATGACAATTTAGCCATTATGATAATATAGTCACGACGACAAGATATTCACTATGACAATAAAGCTGATATTCACTATGACAATAAAGCTACCATGATCATATAACTGATATGACAATATAGATTTCAGGATATGTAGTGTCCAGGACAATATAGAAATTACAGCAACACAGTAACCATGAGAATATACTCACAAATATAATAAAATCGTCATAACAAAATGATCCAACCATGAAAATATAGTTACCCTGCCACTATGACTTTAATTGTAATGTAACCAACATAATATACATTAAACATGACAGTACTGAAACTATAACAATATGGCATATCATGGCAATATATTCACAAGATAATTTAAAAATAAGGAAATTTTCTTTTTTATAATGTATCTTCAAGGGCAAAATCAACACCATTAAATATGCTACAATGAAAATGCTGTCAAACTGTCATAATAACCATCATCATGAAATAGTCACCATGACAGTATAGTTATCTAAGCAATATAGCCACTAAGAGATTATAGTCATAATGTCAACATTGTCACAATGACAATATACTGTCACCTTAATAGTAAAGTTATCACGATAATGTATTACTTATGAAAAAATATGCATGAATGAAAAAAATGACAATATAGCAACAATAAAAGAGATCACCTAGACAATATAGCCAAATATATATATATAACCAAAATGAGTAGATAGCCAAAATGACGGTATGTTCATAATGAAAATACTGCTGCTATGAAAATATATCCCCCATGACACTATAGCTACAATGACAATAAAGCAATCTTCACAAAAGAGTAACAATGAAAATACAGCAAACGACTATATAGCCACCATGAAAGTACAGCCACTATGACAATAATGTCACGATATAATTCACGGACTATATAAACATCATGAAAATAAGACTTTCATGTCAACATACTTACCATGACAATTTAGCCAATATGATAATATTGTGAAGACGGCAATATATTCACTATAACAATATAGCCATGATCATATAAGTGATATGACAATACAGTCAACGCAACAATAAGGAAGCTTTCAAATTATATTCATTATAGCAATATAAGCACCTGACAATATTGATGCAGTGACAAAATAGTCTCTTGCGGATCATAGCAAACATATAGGCTCAATGACAATATAGTTTCCATGACAAAATAGCGACCAAGACAAGATTTTTAATTAAAATATAGTCACCTTGACAGTATAGCCGATAAAACAATGATACAACTATGAAAATGTACCTGCCGTAACAATATAGCTACCATGAAAATGCAGGCAACATGACAAAATTGTCACAATGAAATATAATCGCTATTACAATTGAGTTACCATAATCATATATCAATCATGATAATATCATCAGGAGGCTGACATAAACACCATCACAGTATAAAAACCATGACTATACAGTGACATGATAATATGGTATCCATACACTTGCACTCACATTACCAAATAATCCGCCATGAAAATATTGTTATCGTGATCATATGATTAAAACAAAATTGTAGTTAATGACAAAATATATCCCCAACGACAAAATTAACCATAGCAATATAGCTAGCAAGTAAATAGAGCGACCAAGATAATGTTGTTAGGATGGCATTATATTGAAAATAACAATACAACCACAATGGCAATATCGTCTCCATGACAATGGAGCTACCATGAAAATATAGCAACATTGACAATGTAGCTACTATGATAATAAAATCCCATGGAACATATCAACAATAACAGTTTATTTGCTAAGACACTATATCACCATGCCAATATCGCCAAAATGTTAGTATAGGCATCATGGCAATATACCACCAGAAAAAGAAAATAAGCACCACAATGATATAGCTAAATTAACAATATAGCTACCCTGATAATATATTCAATATGAAAAGACAGTCACCTCCTTACAGTATAACAAAAATGAAAAATAGCTATCATGGCCATGTAGTCACCTATCAATATAGTCACCATGGCATAGTTACCATAACCATGTAATCATAACTGGAATATAACCAACATGACTATATAGTCAAGATGACATGCAACCATCATGACAATACACGCAACATGACATATGAGTCTCTACGACAATATTGCAATCGCTTCAACAAATTAAATGATAATATAGATATTACTGGAACACAGTCACCGTGAGAGTATTATCACAAATGCAATATAACCGCGATAACAAAATTATCGTACCATGAAAATTTAGCCACCCTGCCACTGCAATATAGCTAACATAATAATACATTCACTACGACAGTACTGAAACCATGACAATATAGCATATCATGACAATGTAGTCACCTAATGACAGTCGCGCACCAGCTACCGACGTGTATGGAGCTGCTGTCGTCTTTCAGAACTAGGTTGTAGCTATTCCTCTTTGCGTTGTCGCTACCCTTGCTTTGTTTTGAAGGTTTTATCTTATATGATCATGATTGGTGTATGATTATCGAAACCATAATGTGATATCGTTTGTATTTCATTGTAATGAATTTGTCATAGTAACTATATTTTCATGTAAGCTGTATTGTTGTGTTAGGTACATTTTCATGGTTGTTTCACTGTTTTATTGACTATACTGTCAAGGTGACTGTGTTGTGATGATAAATCATGGCTTCTTCGCTATTTTGTTATAGAGACTATATTTTCTTGGACGCTATATGTTTGCTATGATCCAAAAATGGCTATTTTGTCACAGTATCTATATTTTCATGTGGCTGTATTCTCAGAGTGTATATAATTTATAGATGTATTTATTGTTCCGTTGACTATATTGTCATATCATTTATGTGATCATGGTGGCTTTATTGTTATGGTGAATATATTTCCGTCTTGGCTATATTATCAAAATGGCGAAACTGTCACTTTAAAGATATTCATATGGAGGCTATATTTTCACGACAAATATACTTATATGGACGCTATATTTTCATGATGTTCATGTACTCATTGTATATTCATTATCAAGGTGACGCTAATGTCCTGTCGATTGATTTATATCTAGAGATTATTGTCATGGTGGCTGTACTGTCTTGATAATTGTATAGTCGTTTGCTATTTTTTAAATAGTGCTCTTTTCATGAAGATGGCTTTATTGTCAGTGAAGCTGGAGAATCGTGGGGAATATATTTTCATAGTTGCAGTATTGTCATTATGAACATACCGTCATTCTGGTTATCATTTCTTTTTCTTTACGTTGCTATGATGTATATATCGTCACCTTGACTATAGTGGCAAGGTGATCTTTTTTTATAGGTGCTATACTGTCATTTTCTAATCATGCATATTTTGTCAGAAGCGATATATCATTTTGATAACTTTATTATTAAGGTGACAGTATTTTGATAGCGATAATGACTATAATCTCAGATTGGCTATATTGCCATGGTCACTATTTTATGATGATATTTATGTCATAGTCACTGTATTTTCATGGCAGCTTTTTAAGGGTGTATAAAATTTTGTCCCTGAGGTTATACCATAATGGAAGAGAAATTTTTATTTTTCATTAAATGATCAAGTGACTACATTGTTTATGATATGCTATATGGTTATGGTTTCAGTACTGTCGTGGTGAATGTTTTATTATTGTGGCTATATTGTAATGGAAGCCATAGTGGCAGGGTGACTATATTTTCATGGTAGGATCATTTTATTATGACGATTATATAATATTTCTGAGTATATTGTCATCGTGATTGTGTTGCCATAAAGTCTATATTGTCATTTAACTTGTTGAATTAGTGGCAATATTGTCTTAGAGACTGTATGTTGATGTTTTCTGTAATATCATGGTAGTTCTATTGTCATCGTGACTATAAGGACATAGTGACTATATTTCCATTAAGAATACATTGCTATGGTAATCATATTGCCATGATGGCTATATTGTTTGGTTACCATATTGCCATGATGGCTATATTGTTTAGTTACCATATTGCCTTGATGGCTATTTGTCATTTTTTTTTTTATATATTTGAAGGAGGTGGCTGTGCTGTAATGTTACCTATATTGTCAGAGTAGTATATTGTCAAGTTAGTTGTATCGTTGTGATAAGTACCTTTTCTGTTGATATAGTGCAATGATTGCTATACTAACATTTTAGAGATATTGGTATGGTGATATATCGTCTTAGCAGCTAAACTCTTTTTGTGGCTATCTTTTGGGTATTTTCTATCTTGAATATTTTGCCATGGGAGCTACATTATCAACGTTACTATATTTTCATGGTAGCTATATTCTCATGGTGACGACATTGGCACGGTGGCTGTATTGTAATTCTCAATACAATGCTCGCTACATTATCTTGGTCGCTATAACAAGTTGATGGCTATATTGCTATGATTAATTTTGTCGTTGGGGATATATTTGTCACTACCTACAATATTGTTGTGATTATATGATCATGATAACAATATATTCATGACGGCTTCTTAGGTATTGTAAGTGTAAGTGTATGGATATCATATCATCATGTCACTTATACTGTCATGGTTTTTATACTCTGATCTTGTTTATGTCAACCTGCTGATTGTATGATCATGATTGGTGTATGATTATGGTAACTATATTGTAATGCCGATGATATTTCATTATGATAATTTTGTCATGTTGACTAAAATTTCATGACATCTATAATGTTTTGGCAGTTACAGTTTCATGATTGTTACATTGTTCTATGGTCTATACTCTCAAGGTGTCTATATCATAATGATATATCCTGTCTTGGTCGCTATTTTTTCATAGAGACTATGTTGTCCTGCCGGCTATGTGTTTGCTATGATTCAAAAGCGACTATTTGTCACAGTATCTATATTGTCATGTAGTTATACTGCCATAGTGAATATGATTTGTATATTTCTTTTTTGCATCTTTGACTGTATTGTCACATCAGTTAAATGATCACTGTGGCTATATTGTTATAGTGAATAAATTGCCGTTATGACTATATTATCATAATGGACAGATTATCTTGGCAGACATGTTGACATGGAGGCTATCGTTTCATTATATTTATATAGTCATTGTAAGTTTCTTATGAAGGCGACTAATAACATGGCTCTGATTTGTATCGTGACATTATTATCATGGTGGCTGAACTATGATAGTCGCTACATTCTCGTTTGCTGTATTTTCAATGTTGCTCTTTTGTGAATATGGCTTTGTTGTCAGTGTAGCTATAGTGTCAAGGGGAACATATTTTCATAGTGTCAGTATTGTCATTATGACCATACCCTCATTTTGGCTATCTACTCATTCTAGTTACATTGCTATAATGTATATATCGTCAACTTAGCTATATTGGCAAGGTGATCTTTTTATAGGTAATATATTGTCATTATCTAACTCTTGCATACTTTCTCATAAGCGAAATATTATCATGATAATTATATTCTTATGGTGACAATATTGTCATAGTGACTATATTATCATTATGACTATGATGTCACAGTGGCTATATTGCCAAGATAACTATATTGTCATCGTGACTTTTTTATCATAATTTTTATATCATAATGACTGTATTTTCGTAGAAGCTTTTTTAATGGTGTTGATATTGCCCTTTAGGATATACCATTATAGAAGAGAAATTGTCATTTTCATTAAATTATTTGGTGACTACATTGCCATGATATGCTATACTGTTATGGTTTCAGTACTGTCATGGTAAATCTTTTATTACTGTTTCTACATTGCAATGGAAACCAAAATGGTAGGTGGCTATATTTTCATGGTAGGAAAATTTTATCACGGCGAATATATTGCATTTCTGAGTATATTGTCATGTTGACTATGTTGCCATAATATCTATATTGTCATATAATTTGTCAAATTGATGGCAATATTGTCTTAGAGACGGTACTGTCATGTTATCTGTATTGTCACGGTGGTTGTATATTCAACGTGACTATATAGTCATGTTGGCTACATTGTCGATAACATCACATTGTTATGGTAACTATATTACCATAGTGGCTGTATTGTTAAATCACTATATCGACATGATGGCTATTTGTCATTTTTGTTATATAACAAGGAGGTGACTGTCTTTTCATGTTGGCAATATTGTAAGAGTAGCAATATTGTCGAGTAGTGGGTATATATATTTCTTTTCTGGCGGTATATTATCATGATTACAATAATAACAGTTTGGCGATATTGGCATAGCGATATATTGTTTTAGCCGCTAAACTCTTGTTGTGGATATTTTTCTATTGTATATTTTATCATGGTAGCTACATAGTCAAGGTTACTATATTTTCATGGTAGCTACATTGTCATGGTGAAGACATTGGCATGGTGGTTGTATTCTTAGTTTCAATATAATGCCGTCCTGGCTACATTATCTTGGTTGCTATATCAACTTGATGGCTATACTGTTATGGTTAATTTTGTCTTTCGGGATATATTTTGTAATTAGTGACAATACTATTGTGATTCTATGATCAGGATAATATTTTCATGAAAACTTATGCGTTATTGTAAGTGTAAGTGAATGGATATCATCTCATCATCTCACTTAAATTGTCATGGTTTTTACACTATGATCTTGTTTATGTCAACCTGCTGATTATATAATCATGATTGGTATATAATTATGGTAACTATATTGTAATGTCGTTTTATTTCATTGTGATAATTTTGACATGTTGACTACAATTCCATGACAGCTATAATGTTATGAGCATATCATGATGATAAATCCTGTTTGTGTCACTGTTTTTACACAGAGACTATATTGTCCTGGAGTCTATATTTTTGCTATGATCCGAAAACGACTATCTATTAACAGTCTCTATATTGTCAGGAGGTTATAGTGCCATTGTGAATATAAGTTGAATGTTTCTATATTTTTGCTTTGATTATATTGTCATATCAGTTATGTGATCATGTTAGCTTTATTGTCATAGTGAATAGATTGTCGTCGTGACTATATTTTCATAATGGGGCTATATTTTCATGATATTTATAAAGTCATTGTAAGATTACTTTCAAGGTGACTCTATTGTCCTGGTGATTTAGTTATATCGTGATATTATTGTCAAGATGGCTGTATTGTCATGGTAGCTATATTGTATTTTGCTGTTTTTTGATTTTACGCTTTTGTGAAGATAGCTTTACTGTCAGTGTACCTATAGTGTCATGGAGAATATATTTTCATAGTGGAATTATTGTCATTATGAACATACTGTTATTTTGGCCATCTACTTATTTTTGTTACATTTCTATCATATATATATCATCACCTTGGCTATATTAGCAACGTGATCTTTTTTTTTACTCTTGCTATATTTTCATTCTTTAAATCATGCATTTTTTGTCGTAAGTGATACATTATCATGATAACTATAACATTCCGGTAACTATATATTGGCATTTTGACTATTTTATTATTATGACTATGACATCATGCTGGATATCTTGCCAAAGAAACTTTATTGTCATGATGTCTATTTCATCATGATGGTTATAATGTCATGGTGAATACATTATCACGGTATCTTTTATATTGGTGTTGGGTTTGCCCTTGAGGATGTATCATTATTAAACGAGCTTCTCATTTTGATTAAATCATTAGGGGACTACATTGTCGTGATATGCTATATTGCTATGGTTTCAAGAATGTCATTGTATATGTATTATTATGTTGGCTATATTCCAATGGAAGCCATAGTGGCAGAGTCGTTATATTTTCATAATATACTCATTTTGTTATGTCGATTATATTCCACTTGTGTGTATATTGTCATGGTGACTGTTGCCATAATATCTATACTGTCATTTGATTTGTTGAATTGGTGGCTATATTTTCATAATGTAATGTCATGGTTCTAGTATTTTCATGGTGGTTGTATTGTCATCGTGTCTATATGGTCATGGTAGTTATATTTCCATTAAGATTATATTGATATGGTAACTATATTGCCATGGTGGCTATATTGTTAAATGAATATATTGCCACGATGGCTATTTGTTATTTTTTGTTATATTACAAGGGGGAGATTGTCTTTTCATGTTGCCTATATATCAGGGTACCTATATTGTTATCATAAGATTACATTCATAAAGACAATATAGTCGCCATGCCAATATTTTCACCTTAATGATATGGGTATCGTGATAATATATCGCTTATAACAGAATATGCACGATTAAAAAATGAATATATACCACCTATAAAAAAATCACCTTCCCAATATAGCCAAGGTGACGATATATATAACATAGCAATGTAACCCAAAATAGAAGATAGCCAAAATGACTTTATTTCATAATGACAATTGCGTCACTATGAAAATTTGTTCCCAATGAAAGTATAGCTACACTGACATTAAAGCCATATTCACTAAACAGTAACATTGAAAACGCATCAAACGATAATATAGCCACCATGATTGTACAGCCACCATAACAATAATGTTGCAACATAAATCAATCACTGTGATATTAGAGCAAACTTGAAAAATTTTTACAATTACCATAAAAGTATCATTAGAATATAGCATCTATATCAACATATTTCACATGACAATTTAGACATTATGATACTATAGTCACAGCTACAATATATTCATTATAACAACAAAGCCACCATGGCCATATAACTGATATAACAATATAGTTAACGCAACATTACAGAAATATTCAGAATATGTGCACAATGTCAATATAGCCACCTGACAATATAGATACCGTGACAAAATAGTCGCTTTCGGATCATAGGAAACATATAGCCTCTAAAGTATATGGTGTCCAGGAGACAAAAGCGTCCAAAACAGAATATATCAATACTATAGAGCCGCCTTGACA
The DNA here is from genome assembly GCF_036320965.1 of Panulirus ornatus. Taxonomy (NCBI): domain Eukaryota; kingdom Metazoa; phylum Arthropoda; class Malacostraca; order Decapoda; family Palinuridae; genus Panulirus; species Panulirus ornatus. The sequence continues at coordinate 10,832,028 of NC_092278.1, forward strand.
GTATGGCCCATAAAACAATGTCAGAACCATGAAAATACATCTGCATTAACAATATAACTAATATCAAAATGAAGTCAACATACGAAAATGATCAAAAAAGATATTGCCATTGCTATATAGTTACAATAATCATACATTAATGATGATAATGTAATCAGCATTTTCGCATAAGCACCATCACCGTTTAAAACCATGACAGACTAAGTTTCATGATGATATGATATCCAGACAGATACACTCAAGATGCCAAATAAGCCGTCATAGAAATATTATCATGATCATATAATCACAACTAAATTGTAGGTAAAGACAAAATACATCCTCAACGATGAAATTGACCGTAGCAATATAGCCATCAAGTTGATATGGCGATCAAGATAATGTAGCCAGGATGGCGTTGTATTGAACATAACAATACACCCATCATGCCAATATCGTTATCTTTACAATGTAGCTTGCATGAAATATAGTAACCTTGACAATGTAGGTACCATGATAATGTATTCCCATGAAAAAATGTCCAAAACAACAGTTGGGCTGGGAACACTATATCACCATACTAATCTTGCCAAAATTCTAGTATAGCCATCATGGCAATATACCAAAAGGAAAAAAAATACCCATCACAATAAAATAGCTAAGTTGACACTATTGCTACTCTGAGAAAAGCCATGACGGCAATATAGTTACCTTAAGAATGTAATCTTAATGACAGTATAGCCATCATGACCATAGAGTCACGATGACAAGACAACCATGATGACCATATAGGCAACATGACAATACAGTCTCTATGACAATATTGCCATCAATTTAATAAATCAAATGACAATATAGAAATTATGGCAACACAGTCACCATGACAATATATTCAAAAATACATTAAAATTCTAATAACAAAATGATCAAACCATGAAAATATAGCCACCCTGCCACTATGGCTTCCATTGTAATGTAGCCAATATAATATACATTCACCATGACAGTACTGAAACTATAACAATATAGCATATCATGACAATGTATTCACCTCATAATTCAAACAAAATGAAATATCCGTTTTTATAATGATATATCTCCAAGGGTAAATCAACACCATTAAACAAGCTACAATGAAAATGTAGTTACATGTAGTTATGTTAGCAATATAGCCACTAAGAGATTTTAGTCATAATGACAATATAGTCACCATGACAATATACTGTCACTTTAATGATATAGTTATCAAGATAATGTATCACTCATGAAAAAATATACATAATTAAAAAAATGACAATTAGCAACTACAAAGAAATCTTCGCGATGTAACCAAAATGAGCAGATAGCCAAAATGACGATATGTTCATAATGACAATACTGCTACTACGAAAATATATTCCCTATGACACTATAGCTACAATGACAATAAAGCAATCTTTACAAAAGAGTAACATTGAAAATACAGGAAACGACAATATAGCCACTATGACAATGCAGCTATCGTGACACTAATGTCACGATATACATCAAACGCCAGGCTATTAGAGTCACCTTGATAGTAATCTTTCAATGATTTTATGAATATCATGAAAATGTAGCCCCTATGTCAACATATTTCCTATGACAATTTAGCCATTATGATAATATAGTCACGACGACAAGATATTCACTATGACAATAAAGCTACCATGATCATATAACTGATATGACAATATAGATTTCAGGATACGTAGTGTCCAGGACAATATAGAAATTACGGCAACACAGTAACCATGAGAATATACTCAGAAATGCAATAAAATCGTCATAACAAAATGATCCAACCATGAAAATATAGTTACCCTGCCACTATGACTTTAATTGTAATGTAACCAACATAATATACATTCAACATGAGAGTACTGAAACTATAACAATATCGCATATCATGGCAATATATTCATATGATAACTTAAAAAAAAGGAAATTTTCGTTTTTATAATATATCTTCAAGGCCAAAATCAACACCATTAAATATGCTACAATGAAAATGCAGTCACACTGTCATTATAACCATCATCATGAAATAGTCACCATGACAGTATAGTTATCTTAGCAATATAGCCACTAAGAGATTATAGTCATAATGTCAACATTGTCACAATGACAATATACTGTCACCTTAATAGTAAAGTTATCACGATAATGTATCGCTTATGAAAAAATATGCATGACTAAAAAAAATGACAATATAGCAACTATAAAAGAGATCACTTTGACAATATAGCCAAGATGACGATATGTAAATCTTCGCAATATAACCAAAATGAGTAGATAGCCAAAATGACGGTATGTTCATAATGACAATACTGCTGCTATGAAAATATATCACCCATGACACTATAGCTGCAATGACAATAAAGCAATCTTTAATAAAAGAGTAACAGTGAAAATACAGCAAACGACTATATAGCCACCATGAAAGTACAGCCACTATGACAATAATATCACGATATAATTCACTGACTTTATAAAGATCGTGAGAATAAGGCTTCCATGTCAACATACTTACCATGACAATTTAGCCAATATGATAATATAGTCAAGACGGCAATATATTCTCTATAAAAATATAGCCTTGATCATATAAGTGATATGACAATACAGTCAACGCAACAATAAGGAAGCCTTCAAATTATATTTATTATGGCAATATAAGCACCTGACAATATTGTTGCTGTGACAAATTAGTCTCTTTCGGATCATAGCAAACATATAGGCTCCACGACAATATAGTGTCCATGACAAAATGGCGACCAAGACAAGATTTTTAATTAAGATATAGTCACCTTGACAGTATAGTCGATAAAACGATGAAACAACAATGAAAATGTACCTGCCATAACAATATAGCTACCATGAAAATGCAGGCAACATGACAAAATTGACACAATAAAATATAATCGCCATTACAATTTAGTTACCATAATCATTTATCAATCATGATAATATCATCAGGAGGCTGACATAAACACCATCACAGTATAAAAACCATGACAATATAGTGACATGATGATATGATATCCATACATTTGTACTCACATTACCAAATAAGCCGCCATGAAAATATTGTTATCATGATCATATGCTTAAAACAAAATCGTAATTAATGACAAAATATATCCCCAACGACAAAATTAACGATAGCAATATAGCCAGCAAGTAAATATAGCGACCAAGATAATGTAGTTAGGATGGCATTATATTGAAAATAACAATACAAACACTATGGCAATATCGTCACCATGACAATGGAGCTACCATGAAAATATAGTAACATTGCAATGTAGCTACTATGATAATAAAATCCCATGGAACATATCCACAATAACAGTTTATTTGTTAAGACACTATATCACCATGCCAAAATCGCGAAAATGTTAGTCTAGGCATCATGGCAATATACCACCAGAAAAAGAAAATAAGCACCACAATGATATAGCTAACTTAACAATATAGCTACCCTGATAATATATTCAATATGAAAAGACAGTCACCTCCTTACAGTATAATAAAAATGAAAAATAGTTATCATGGCAATGTAGTCACCTATCAATATAGTCACCATGGGAATATAGTTACCATAACCATGTAATCATAACTGGAATATAACCAGCATGACTATATAGTCAAGATGACATGCAACCATCTTGACAATACAGGCAACATGACAATAGAATCTCTACGACAATATTGCAGTCGCTTCAACAAATTAAATGATAATATAGATATTACTGGAACACAGTCACCATGACAGTATTATCACAATTGCAATATAACCGCGATAACAAAATTATCCTACCATGAAAATTTAGCCACCCTGCCACTGCAATATAGCTAACATAATAATACATTCACTACGACAGTACTGAAACCATGACAATATAGCATATAACAATGTAGTCACCTGATGACAGTCGCGCACCAGCTACCGACGTGTACGGAGCTGCTGTCGTGTTTCAGAGCTGGGTTGTAGCTATTCCTCCCTGCGTTGTCGCTACCCTTGCTTTGTTTTGAAGGTTTTATCTTATATGATCATGATTGGTGTATGATTATCGAAACCATAATGTGATATCGTTTGTATTTCATTGTAATGAATTTGTCATAGTAACTATATTTTCATGTAAGCTATATTGTTATGGTAGCTACATTTTCATGGTTGTTCCACTGTTTTATTGGCTATACTGTCAAGGTGACCGTATTGTGATGATAAATCCTGTCTTCTTCGCTATTTTGTCATAGAGCCTATATTCTCTTGGACGCTATATGTTTGCTATGATCCAAAAATGACTATTTTGTCACAGTATCTATATTTTCATGTGGCTGTATTCTCAGAGTGGATATGATTTACAAATGCGTTTATTTTTGCGTTGACTATATTGTCATATCATTTATGTGATCATGGTGGCTTTATTGTTATGGTGAATATATTAGTGTCTTGACTATATTATCAGAATGGCGAAACTGTCACTTTAAAGATATTCATATGGAGGCTATATTTTCACGACAAATATATTTATATATTTATATATTTATATATTTATATATTTACATTTTTATGATGTTCATGTACTCATTGTATATTCATTATCAAGGTGACGCCAATGACCTGGCGATTGATTTATATCAAGAGATTATTGTCATGGTGGCTGTACTGTCTTGATGGCTTTATAGTCGTTTGCTATTTTTTTCAATAGTACTCTTTTTGTGAAGATGGCTTTATTGTCAGTGAAGCTGGAGAATCGTGGGGAACATATTTTCATAGTTGCAGTATTGTCATTATGAACATACCGTCGTTCTGGTTATCATCTCTTTTTCTTTACGTTGCTATGATGTATATATCGTCACCTTGACTATAGTGGCAAGGTGATATTTTTTATAGGTGCTATACTGTCATTTTCTAATCATGCATATTTTGTCACAAGCGATATATCATTTTCATAACTGTATTATTAAGTTGACAGTATTTGAATAGCGACCATATTGTCCTAATGACTATAATCTCAGAGTGGCTATATTGCAATGGTCACTATTTTATCATGATATTTATGTCATAGTGACTGTATTTTCATGGCAGCTTCTTAAGGGTGTATAAAATTTTGTCCCTGAGGTTATACCATAATAGAAGCGAAATTTTCATTTTCATTAAATGATCAAGTGACTACATTGTCATGATATGCTACATTGTTAATGTTTCAGTACTGTCGTGGTGAATGTTTTGTTATTGTGGCTATATTGTAATGGAAGCCATAGTGGCAGGGTGACTATATTTTCATGGTAGGATCATTTTATTATGACGATTATATAACATTTCTGAGTATATTGTCATCGTGATTGTGTTGTCATAATATCTATATTGTCATTTGACTTGTTGAATTAGTGGCAATATTGTCTTAGAGACTGTATTTTGATGTTTTCTGTATTGTCATGGTAGTTGTATTGTCATCGTGATATATGGTCATGTTGGCTACATTGTCGTTAAGATCACATTGTTATGCTAACTATATTACCATAGTGGCTGTATTGTTAAATCACTATATCGCCATGGTGGCTATTTGTCATTTTTGTTAAATAACAAGGAGGTGACTGTCTTTTCATGTTGGCAATATTGTCAGAATAGCTACATTGTCGAGTAGTGGGTATATACATTTCTTTTCAGGCGGTATATTATCATGATGGCAATAATAGCATTTTGGCGATATTGGCATGGCGATATAGTGTTTTAGCAGCTAAACTCTTGTTGTGGATATTTTTCAATTGTATATTTTATCATGGTAGCTACATAGTCAAGGTTACTATATTTTCATTGTATCTACATTGTCATGGTGGTTGTATTCTTACTTTCAATATAATGCCGTCCTGGCTACATTATCTTGGTCGCTATATCACCTTGATGGCTATATTGTTATGGTTAATTTTGTCTTTCGGGATATATTTTGTAAGTAGAGACAATACTGTTGTGATTATATGATCATGATAATATTTTCATGAAAACGTATCAGGTATTGTAAGTGTAAGTGAATGGATATCATCTCATCATGTCACTTAAATTGTCATGGTTTTTACACTATTATCTTGTTTATGTCAACCTGCTGATTATATAATCATGATTGGTGTATGATTATGGTAACTATATTGTAATGTCTTTTTATTTCATTGTGATAATTTTTTCACGTTGACGACAATTCCATGACAGCTATAATGTTATGACCATATCATGACGATAAATCCTGTCTGAGTCACTGTTTTTTCACAGAGACTATATTGTCCTGGAGTCTATATTTTTGCTATGATCCGAAAACGACTATCTATTAACAGTATCTATATTGTCAGGTGGTTATATTGCCATTGTGAATATAAGTTGAATGTTTACATAATTTTGCTTTAATTATATTGTCATATCAGTTATATTATTATGGTAGCTTTATTATCATAGTGAATAGATTGTCGTCGTGACTATATTTTCATAATGGCTAAATTGTCATTGCAAATATCTTGACATGGGGCTATATTTTCATGATATTTATAAAGTCATTGTAAGATTACTGTCAAGGTGACTCTATTGTCCTGGTGATTGAGTTATATCGTGATATTATTGTCAAGATGGCTGTATTGTCATGGTGGCTATATTGTAGTTTGCTTTATTTTAATTCTACGCTTTTCTTAAGATAGCTTTACTGTCAGTGTACCTATAGTGTCAAGGAGAATATATTTTCATAGTAGAATTATTGTCATTATGAACATACTGTCATTTTGGCCATCTCCTTATTTTGGTTACACTTCTATCATATATATATCATCACCTTGGCTATATTAGCAAGGTGATGTTTTTTTACGGTTGCTATACTTTCATTTTTTTAAATCATGCATTTTTTGTCGTAAGTGATACATTATCATGATAACTATAACATTCCGGTAACTATATATTGGCATTTTGACTACATTGTTATTATGACAATGATATCATGTTGGGTATCTTGCCAAAGTAACTTTATTGTCATTGTGTCTATTTCATCATGATGATTATAATGTCATGGTGACTACATTTTCACGGTAGCTTTTATATTGGTGTTGGGTTTGCCCTTGAGGATGTATCATTATAAAACGAGATTTTCATTTTGATTAAATCATTAGGGGACTACATTGTCGTGATATGCTATATTGTTATGGTTTCAGGAATGTCATTGTATATGTATTATTATGTTGGCTATATTCCAATGGAAGCCATACTGGGAAAGTGGCTATAGTTTCATAATATAATCATTTCGTTATGTCGATTATATTCCACTTGTGTGTATATTGTCATGGTGACTGTTGCCACAATATCTATACTGTCATTTGATTTGTTGAATTGGTGGCTATATTGTCATAATGTAATGTCATGGTTCCTGTATTCTCTTGGTGGTTGTATTGTCATCGTGTCTATACGGTCATGGTAGTTATATTTCCATTAAGATTATATTGATATGGTAACTATATTGCCATGGTGGCTATATTGTTAAATGAATATATTGCCATGATGACTATTTGTTATTTTTTGTTATATTACGAGGTTGTGATTGTCTTTTCATGTTGCCTATATATCAGGGTACCTATATTGTTATCATAAGATTACAGTCATAAAGACAATATAGTCGCCATGCCAATATCTTCACCTTAATGATATGGGTATTATGATAATATATCTCTTATAACAGAATATGCACGATTAAGAAATGACAATATACCACCTATAAAAAAAATCACATTCCCACTATAGCCAAGGTGACGATATATATAACATAGCAATGTAACCCAAATTAGAAGATAGCCAAAATGACTTTATTTCATAATGACAATTGCGTCACTATGAAAATTTGTTCCCAATGAAAGTATAGCTACACTGACATTAAAGCCATATTCGCTAAATAGTAACATTGAAAACGCATCAAACGACAATATAGCCACCATGATTGTACAGCCACAATAACAATAATGTTACAACATAAATCAATCACTGTGATATTAGAGTAAACTTGAAAATTTTTTTACAATTACCATAAAAGTATCATGAGAATATAGCATCCATATCAACATATTTCCCATGACAATTTAGCCATTATGATAGTATAGTCACAACTACAATATATTCAATGTAACAACAAAGCCACCATGGCCATATAACCGATATAACAATATAGTCAACGCAACATTAAAGAAACATTCAGAATATGTTCACAACATCAATATAGCCACCTGACAATATAGATACCGTGACAAAATAGTCGCTTTCGGATCATAGGAAACATATAGCCTCTAAAGTATATAGTGTCCAGGAGACAATAGCGTCCAAACAGAATTTATCAATACTATACAGCCGCCTTGACAGTATAGCCCATAAAACAATGTCAGAACCATGAAAATGTACCTGCCATACCAATATAACTACTATCAAAATGAAGTCAACATAACAAAATTATCAAAAAAGATATTTCCATTGCTATATAGTTACAATAATCATACATTAATGATGATAATGTAATCAGTATTTTCACATAAGCACCATCACCGTTTAAAAGCATTACAAACTAAGTTACATGATGATATGATATCCAGACAGATACACTCAAGATGCCAAATAAGCCGTCATAGAAATATTATCATGATCATATACTCACAACCAAATTGTAGGTAAAGACAAAATACATCCCCAACGATGAAATTGACTGTAGCAATATAGCCATTAAGTTGATATAGCGACCAAGATAATGTAGCCAGGATGGCGTTATATTGAACATAGCAATACACCCGCCATGCCAATATCGTCATCTTTACAATGTAGCTTGCATGAAATATAGTAACCTTGACAATGTAGGTACCATGATAATGTATTCCCATGAAAAAATGTCCAAAACAACAGTTGGGCTGCGAACACTATATCACCATACTAATCTTGCGAAAATTCTAGTATAGCCATCATGGCAATATACCAAAAGGAAAAAAAAATACCCACCACAATAAGATAGGTAACTTAACAATATAGCTACTCTGACAAAAAGCCATGATGGCAATATAGTTACCTTAAGAATGTAATCTTAATGACAGTATACCCATCGTGACCATAGAGTCACGATGACAAGACAACCATGATGACCATACAGGCAACATGACAATACAGTCTCTATGACAATATTGCCATCAATTTAATAAATCAAATGACAATATAGAAATTATGGCAACACAGTCACCATGACAATATATTCAAAAATACAATAAGATTCTAATAACAAAATTATCAAACCATGAAAATATAGCCACCCTACCACTATGGCTTCCATTGTAATGTAGCCAATATAATATACATTCACCATGACAGTACTGAAACTATAACAATATAGCATATCATGACAATGTATTCACCTCATAATTCAAACAAAATGAAATATCCGTTTTTATAATGATATATCTCCAAGGATAAATCAACACCATTAAATAAGCTACAATGAAAATATAGTCACATGTAGTTATCTTAGCAATATAGCCACTAAGAGATTGTAGTCATAATGACAATATAGTCACCATGACATTAGACTGTCACTTTAATGATATAGTTATCAAGATAATGTATCACTCATGAAAAAATATACACGATTAAAAAAAAATGACAATATAGCAACTATAAAGAGATCACCTTGCCAATATAGCCAAGGTGACGATATGTAAATCTTCGCAATGTAACCAAAATGAGCAGATAGCCAAAATGACGATATGTTCATAATGACAATACTGCTACTACGAAAATATATTCCCCATGACACTATAGCTACAATGACAATAAAGCAATCTTCACAAAGGAGTAACAATGAAAATACAGGAAACGACAATATAGCCACCCTGACAATGCAGCTATCGTGACAATAATGTCACGGTATACATCAATCGCCAGGCTATTAGAGTCACCTTGATAGTAATCTTTCAATGACTTTATGAATATCATGAAAATATAGCCCTCATGTCAACATATATACTATAACAATTTAGCCATTATGATAATATAGTCACGACGACAAGATATTCACTAAGACAATAAAGCTGATATTCACTATGACAATAAAGCTACCATGATCATATAACTGATATGACAAAATAGATTTCAGGATAGGTAGTGTCCAAGACAATATAGAAATTACGGCAACACAGTAACCATGAGAATATACTCACAAATACAATAAAATCGTCATAACAAAATGATCCAACCATGAAAATATAGTTACCCTGCCACTATGACTTTAATTTTAATGTAACCAACATAATATACATTCAACATGACAGTACTGAAACTATAACAATATCGCATATCATGGCAATATATTCACATAATAATTTAAAAAAAGGAAATTTTTCGTTTTTATAATATATCTTCAAGTGCAAAATCAACACCATTAAATATGCTACAATGAAAATGCAGTCAAACTGTCATTATAACCATCATCATGAAATAGTCACCATGACAGTATAGTTATCTTAGCAATATAGCCACTAAGAGATTATAGTCATAATGTCAACATTGTCACAATGACAATATAATGTCACCTTAATAGTAAAGTTATCACGATAATGTATCGCTTATGAAAAAATATGCATGACTAAAAAAAATGACAATATAGCAACTATGAAAGGGATCACCTTGACAATATAGCCAAGGTGACGATATGTAAATCTTCGCAATATAACCAAAATCAGTAGATAGCCAAAATGACGGTATGTTCATAGTTACAATACTGCTGCTATGAAAATATATCCCCCATGACACTATATCAACAATGACAATAAAGCAATCTTCACAAAAGAGTAACCGCGAAAATACAGCAAACGACTATATAGCCACCATGAATGTACAGCCACTATGACAATAATGTCACGATATAATTCACTGACTATATAAACATCAAGAAAATAAGGCTTCCATGTCAACATAGTTACCATGACAATTTAGCCAATATGATAATATAGTCAAGACGTCAATATATTCACTATAACAATATAGCCATGACCATTTAAGTGATATGACAATACAGTCAACGCAACAATAAGGAAGCCTTCAAATTATATTCATTATGGCAATATAAGCACCTGACAATATTGATGCTGTGACAAAATAGTCTCTTTCGGATCATAGGAAACATATAGGCTCCAGGATGATATAGTGTCTATGACAAAATAGCGACCAAGACAAGATTTTTAATTAAAATATAGTCACCTTGACAGTATAGCCGATAAAACAATGAAACAACTATGAAAATGTACCTGCCATAACAATATAGCTACCATGAAAATGCAGGCAACATGACAAAATTGTCACAATGAAATATATTCGCCATTACTATTTAGTTACCATAATCATATATCAATCATGATAATATCATCAGGAGGCTGACATAAACACCATCAGAGTATAAAAGCCATGACAATATAGTGACATGATAATATGATATCCATACACTTGAACTCACATTACCAAATAAGCCGCCATGAAAATATTATCATGATCATATGATTAAAACAAAATTGTAGTTAATGACAAAATATATCCCCAACGACAAAATTAACCATAGCAATATAGCCAGCAAGTAAATATAGCGACAAGATAATGTAGTTAGGATGGCATTATATTGAAAATAACAATACAGCCACAATGGCAATATCGTCACCATGACAATGGAGCTACCATGAAAATATAGTAACATTGACAATATAGCTACTATGATAATAAAATCCCATGGAACATATCCACAATAACAGTATATTTGCTAAGACAGTATATTACCATGCCAATATCGCCAAAAAGTTAGTCTAGGCATCATGGCAATATACCACCAGAAAAAGAAAATAAGCACCACAGTGATATAGCTAACTTAACAATATAGCTACCCTGATAATATATTCAGTATGAAAAGACAGTCACCTCCTTAGAGCATAAGAAAAATGAAAAATAGCTATCATGGCAATGTAGTCACCTATCAATATAGTCACCATGGCAATATAGTTACCATAACCATGTAATCATAACTAGAATATAACCAACATGACTATATAGTCAAGGTGACATGCAACCATCATGCCAATACAGGCAACATGACATAATAGTCTCTATGACAATATTGCACTCGCTTCAACAAATTAAATGATAATATAGATATTACTGGAACACAGTCAGCATGACAGTATTAACACAAATATATTATAACCGCGATAACAAAATTATCCTACCATGAAAATTTAGCCACCCTGCCACTGCAATATAGCTAACATAATAATACATTCACTACGACAGTACTGAAACAATGACAATATAGCATATGACAATGTATTCAAAAGCTGACAGTCGCGCACTAGCTACCGACGTGTACGGAGCTGCTGTCGTCTTTCAGGGCTAGGTTGTAGCTATTCCTCCCTGCGTTGTCGCTACCCTTGCTTTGTTTTGAAGGTTTCATCTTATATGATCATGATTGGTGTATGATTATCGAAACCATAACGTGATATCGTTTGTATTTCATTGTAATGAATTTGTCATAGTAACTATATTTTCATGTAAGCTATATTGTTATAGTAGTTACATTTTCATGGTTGTTCCACTGTTTTATTGGCTATACTGTCAAGGTGACTGTATTGTGATGATAAATCCTGTTTTCTTCGCTATTTTTTCATAGAGACTATATTCTCTTGGACGCTATATGTTTGCCATGATCCAAAAATGACTATTTTGTCACAGTAACTATATTTTTATGTGACTGTATTCTCAGAGTGGATATAATTTATAAATGCGTTTATTTTTGCGTTGACTATAAGGTGAAGATTTGTATGGGTTTTCAGAAAAGAAGAGTGAATGTTGGGGTGAAGAGGGTGGTGAGAGTAAGTGAGCTTGGGAAGGATACTTGTGTGAGGAAGTACCAGGAGAGACTGAGTACAGAATGGAAAAAGGTGAGAACAATGGAAGTAAGGGGAGTGGTGGAGGAATAGGATGTATTTAGGGAATCAGTGATGGATTGCGCAAAAGATGCTTGTGGCATGAGAAGAGTGGGAGGTGGGTTGATTAGAAAGGGTAGTGAGTGGTGGGATGAAGAAGTAAGAGTATTAGTGAAAGAGAAGAGAGAGGCATTTGGACGATTTTTGCAGGGAAAAAATGCAGTTGAGTGGGAGACGTATAAAAGAAAGAGACAGGAGGTCAAGAGAAAGGTGCAAGAGGTGAAAAAAAGGGCAAACGAGAATTGGGGTGAGAGAGTATCATTAAATTTTAGGGAGAATAAAAAGATGTTCTGGAAGGAGGTAAATAAGGTGCGTAAGGCAAGGGAGCAAATGGGAACTTCAGTGAAGGGCGCAAATGGGGAGGTGATAACAAGTAGTGGTGATGTGAGAAGGAGTTGGAGTGAGTATTTTGAAGGTTTGTTGAATGTGTTTGATGATAGAGTGGCAGATATAGGGTGTTTTGGTCGAGGTGGTGTGCAAAGTGAGAGGGTTAGGGAAAATGATTTGGTAAACAGAGAAGAGGTAGTAAAAGCTTTGCGGAAGATGAAAGCCGGCAAGGCAGCAGGTTTGGATGGTATTGCAGTGGAATTTATTAAGAAAGTGGGTGACTGTATTGTTGACTGGTTGGTAAGGTTATTTAATGTATGTATGACTCACGGTGAGGTGCCTGAGGATTGGCGGAATGCGTGCATAGTGCCATTGTACAAAGGCAAAGGGGATAAGAGTGAGTGCTCAAATTACAGAGGTATAAGTTTGTTGAGTTGTGCGCAGGAGGATGGATGTGCTGGAAATGAGATGTTTGAGGACAATGTGTGGTGTGAGGTGGTTTGATCGAGTGAGTAACGTAAGGGTAAGAGAGATGTGTGGAAATAAAAAGAGCGTGGTTGAGAGAGCAGAAGAGGGTGTTTTGAAGTGGTTTGGGCACATGGAGAGAATGAGTGAGGAAAGATTGACCAAGAGGATATATGTGTCGGAGGTGGAGGGAACGAGGAGAAGAGGGAGACCAAATTGGAGGTGGAAAGATGGAGTGAAAAAGATTTTGTGTGATCGGGGCCTGAACATGCAGGAGTGTGAAAGGAGGGCAAGGAATAGAGTGAATTGGAGCGATGTGGTATACCGGGGTTGACGTTCTGTCAGTGGATTGAATCAAGGCATGTGAAGCGTCTGGGGTAAACCATGGAAAGCTGTGTAGGTATGTATATTTGCGTGTGTGGACGTATGTATATACATGTGTATGGGGGGGGGCTGGGCCATTTCTTTCGTCTGTTTCCTTGCGCTACCTCGCAAACGCGGGAGACAGCGACAAAGTATAATAAAAGAAAAAAAAGTTTGTTGAGTATTCCTGGTAAATTATATGGGAGGGTACTGATTGAGAGGGTGAAGGCATGTACAGAGCATCAGATTAGGGAAGAGCAGTGTGGTTTCAGAAGTGGTAGAGGATGTGTGGATCAGGTGTTTGCTTTGAAGAATGTATGTGAGAAATACTTAGAAAAGCAAATGGATTTGTATGTAGCATTAATGGATCTGGAAAAGGAATATGATAGAGTTGATAGAGATGCTCTGTGGAAGGTATTAAGGATATATGGTGTGGGAGGAAAGTTGTTAGAAGCAGTGAAAAGTTTTTATCGATGATATAAGGCATGTGTACGTGTAGGAAGAGAGGAGAGTGATTGGTTCTCAGTGAATGTAGGTTTACGGCAGGGGTGTGTGATATCTCCATGGTTGTTTAATTTGTTTATGGATGGGGTTGTTAGGGAGGTGAATGCAAGAGTTTTGGAAAGAGGGGCAAGTATGAAGTCTGTTTGGGATGAGAGAGCTTGGGAAGTGAGTCAGTTGTTGTTCGCTGATGATACAGCGCTGGTGGCTGATTCATGTGAGAAACTACAGAAGCTGGTGACTGAGTTTTGTAAAGTGTGTGAAAGAAGAAAGTTAAGAGTAAATGTGAATAAGAGCAAGGTTATTAGGTACAGTAGGGTTGAGGGTAAAGTCAATTGGGAGGTGAGTTTGAATGGAGAAAAACTGGAGAAAGTGAAGTTTTTTAGTTATCTGGGAGTGGATCTGGCAGCGGATGGAACCATGGAAGCGGAAGTGGATCATAGGGTGGGGGAGGGGGCGAAAATTCTGGGAGCCTTGAAGAATGTGTGGAAGTCAAGAACATTATCTCGGAAAGCAAAAATGGGTATGTTTGAAGGAATAGTGGTTCCAACAATGTTGTATGGTTGCGAGGCGTGGGCTATGGATAGATTTGTGCGTAGGAGGGTGGATGTGCTGGAAATGAGATGTTTGAGGACAATGTGTGGTGTGAGGTGGTTTGATCGAGTGAGTAACGTAAGGGTAAGAGAGATGTGTGGAAATAAAAAGAGCGTGGTTGAGAGAGCAGAAGAGGGTGTTTTGAAATGGTTTGGGCACATGGAGAGAATGAGTGAGGAAAGATTGACCAAGAGGATATATGTGTCGGAGGTTGAGGGAACGAGGAGAAGAGGGAGACGAAATTGGAGGTGGAAAGATGGAGTGAAAAAGATTTTGTGTGATCGGGGCCTGAACATGCAGGAGGGTGAAAGGAGGGCAAGGAATAGAGTGAACTGGAGCGATGTGGTATACCGGGGTTGACGTGCTGTCAGTGGATTGAATCAAGGCATGTGAAGCGTCTGGGGTAAAGCATGGAAAGCTGTGTAGGTATGTATATTTGCGTGTGTGGACGTATGTATATACATGTGTATGGGGGGGGGTTGGGCCATTTCTTTCGTCTGTTTCCTTGCGCTACCTCGCAAACGCGGGAGACAGCGACAAAGTATAATAATAAAGAAAAAAGTTTGTTGAGTATTCCTGGTAAATTATATGGGAGGGTACTGATTGAGAGGGTGAAGGCATGTACAGAGCATCAGATTGGGGAAGAGCAGTGTGTTTACAGAAGTGGTAGAGGATGTGTGGATCAGGTGTTTGCTTTGAAGAATGTATGTGAGAAATACTTAGAAAAGCAAATGGATTTGTATGTAGCATTAATGGATCTGGAGAAGGAATATGATAGAGGTGATAGAGATGCTGTATGGAAGGTATTAAGAATATATGGTGTGGGAGGCAAGTTGTTAGAAGCAGTGAAAAGTTTTTATCGAGGATGTAAGGCATGTGTACGTGTAGGAAGAGAGGAGAGTGATTGGTTCTCAGTGAATGTAGGTTTACGGCAGGGGTGTGTGATATCTCCATGGTTGTTTAATTTGTTTATGGATGGGGTTGTTAGGGAGGTGAATGCAAGAGTTTTGGAAAGAGGGGCAAGTATGAAGTCTGTTTGGGATGAGAGAGCTTGGGAAGTGAGTCAGTTGTTGTTCGCTGATGATACAGCGCTGGTGGATGATTCATGTGAGAAACTACAGAGGCTGGTGACTGAGTTTTGTAAAGTGTGTGAAAGAAGAAAGTTAAGAGTAAATGTGAATAAGAGCAAGGTTATTAGGTACAGTAGGGTTGAGGGTAAAGTCAATTGGGAGGTGAGTTTGAATGGAGAAAAACTGGAGAAAGTGAAGTTTTTTAGTTATCTGGGAGTGGATCAGTCAGCGGATGGAACCATGGAAGCGGAAGTGGATCATAGGGTGGGGGAGGGGGCGAAAATTCTGGGAGCCTTGAAGAATGTGTGGAAGTCAAGAACATTATCTCGGAAAGCAAAAATGGGTATGTTTGAAGAAATAGTGGTTCCAACAATGTTGTATGGTTGCGAGGCGTGGGCTATGGATAGATTTGTGCGTAGGAGGGTGGATGTGCTGGAAATGAGATGTTTGAGGACAATGTGTGGTGTGAGGTGGTTTGATCGAGTAAGTAACGTAAGGGTAAGAGAGATGTGTGGAAATAAAAAGAGCGTGGTTGAGAGAGCAGAAGAGGGTGTTTTGAAGTGGTTTGGGCACATGGAGAGAATGAGTGAGGAAAGATTGACCAAGAGGATATATGTGTCGGAGGTTGAGGGAACGAGGAGAAGAGGGAGACGAAATTGGAGGTGGAAAGATGAAGTGAAAAAGATTTTGTGTGATCGGGGCCTGAACATGCAGGAGGGTGAAAGGAGGGCAAGGAATAGAGTGAATTGGAGCGATGTGGTATACCGGGGTTGACGTGCTGTCAGTGGATTGAATCGGGGCATGTGAAGCGTCTGGGGTAAACCATGGAAAGCTGTGTAGGTAAATATATTTGCGTGTGCGGACGTATGTATATACATGTGTATGGGGGTGGGTTGGGCCATTTCTTTCGTCTGTTTCCTTGCGCTACCTCGCAAACGTGGGAGACAGCGACAAAGCAAAAAAGAAAAAAAAAAGAAATTTATGTGATCATGGTGGCTTTATTGTTATGGTGAATATATTATTGTCTTGACTATATTATCAGACTGGCGAAAATGTCACTTTAAAGATATTCATATGGAGGCTATATTTTCACGACAAATATATTTTTAGGGACGCTATATTTTTGTGATGTTTATGTACTCATTGTATATTCATTATCAAGGTGACGCTAATGTCCTGGCGATTGATTTATATCGAGAGATTATTGTCATGGTGGCTGTACTGTCTTGATGGCTGTATAGTCGTTTGCTATTTTTCTTCAATAGTACTCTTTTTGTGAAGATGGCTTTATTGTCAGTGAAGTTGGAGAATCATAGGGAACAGATTTTCATAGTTGCAGTATTGTCATTATGAAGATACCGTCGTTCTGGTTATCAACTCTTTCTCTTGACGTTGCTATGATGTATATATCGTCACCTTGACTATTGTGGCAAGGTGATCTTTTTCATAGGTGCTATACTGTCATTTTTTAATCATGCATATTTTGTCACAAGCGATATATCATTTTGTAAACTTTATTATTAAGGTGACAGTATTTTCATTGCGACTATATTGTCATAATGACTATAACCTCATGGTAACTATTTTATCATGATATTTATGTCATAGTGACTGTATTTTCATGGCATCTTTTTAATGGTGTACAAAATTTTGTCCCTGAGGTTATATCATAACAGAAGCGAAATTTTTCTTTTTCATTAAATGATCAAGTGACTACATTGTCATGATATGCTATATTGTTATGGTTTCAGTACTGTCGGGGTGAATGTTTTGCTATTGTGGATATATTGTAATGGAAGCCATAGTGGCAGGGTGACTATATTTTCATGGTAGGATCATTTTATTATGACGATTATATAACATTTCTGAGTATATTGTCATCGTGATTGTGTTGCCATAATATTTATATTGTCATTTAACTTGTTGAATTAGTGGCAATATTGTCTTAGAGACTGTATTTTGATGTTTTCTGTATTGTCATGGTAGTTGTAGTGTCATCGTGGCTATAAGGACATGGTGACTATATTGCCATTAAGAATACATTGTTATGGTAATCATATTGCCATGATGGCTATATTGTTTGGCTACCATATTGACATGATGGCTATATTGTTTAGTTACCATATTGCCATGATGGGTATTTGTCATTTTTTTTTTATATATTTCAAGGAGGTGGCTGTCTTTTAATGTTACCTATATTGTCAGAGTAGTATATTGTCAAGTTAGCTATATCATTGTGATGAGTATTTTTCTCTTGACATATTGCCATGATGGCTATACTAACATTTTAAAGTATTGGCATGGTGATACATCGTCTTAGCAGCTAAACTCTTATTGTGGCTATCTTTTGGGTATTTTCTATCTTGAATATTTTGCCATGGCAGCTACATTATCAACGTTACTATATTTTCATGGTAGCTATATTGTCATGGTAACGACGTTGGCACGGTGGCTGTATTGTAATTCTCAATACAATGCTCACAACATTATCTTGGTCGCTATAACAAGTTGATGGCTATATTCCTATGATTAATTTTGTCGTTGGGGATATATTGGTCACTACCTACAATATTGTTGAGATTATATGATCATGATAACAATATATTCATGGCGGCTTCTTTGGTATTGTAAGTGTAAGTGTATGGATATCATATCATCATGTCACTTATACTGTCATGTTTTTATACTGTGATATTGTTTATGTCAACCTGCTGATTATTTGATCATGATTGGTCTATGACTATGGTAACTATATTGTAATGCCGATGATATTTCATTATGATAATTTTGTCATGTTGACTAAAATTTCATGACATCTATAATGTTTTGGCAGGTACAGTTTCATGATTGTTACATTGTTTTATGGTCTATACTGTCAAGGTGTCTATATTATAATGATATATCCTGTCTTGGTCGCTATTTTGTCATAGAGACTATGTTGTCCTGCCGGCTATATGTTTGCTATGATTCAAAAGCGACTATTTGTCACAGTATCTATATTGTCATGTAGTTATACTGCCATAGTGAATATGATTTGTATATTTCTTTTTTGCTTCTTTGACTGTATTGTCACATCAGTTATATGATCACTGTGGCTATATTGTTATAGTGAATAAATTGCCGTCATGACTATATTATCATAATGGCCAGATTATCATGGCAGACATGTTGACATGGAGGCTATATTTTCATGATATTTATATAGTCATTGTAAGTTTATTATCAAGGTGACTAATGACATGGTGATGATTTGTATCGTGACATTATTATCATGGTGGCTGAACTATGATGGTGGCTATATTCTCGTTTGCTGTAATTTCAATGTTGCTCTTTTTTGAATATGGCTTTGTTGTCAGTGCTAGCTATAGTGTCATGGGAACATATTTCATAGTGGCAGTATTGTCATTATGACCATACCGTCATTTTGGCTATCTTTTCATTTTAGTTACATTGCTATAATGTATATATCGTCACCTTAGCTATATTGGCAAGGTGATCTTTTTATAGGTGATATATTGTCATTATTTAACTCTTGCATACTTTGTCATAAGCGAAATATTATCATGATAATTATATTTTTATGGTGACAATATTGTCATAGCGACTATATTATCATTATGACTATAATGTCACAGTGGCTATATTGCCAAGATAACTATATTGTCATGGTGACTTTTTTATCATGATTTTTATAATGTCATAATGACTGTATTTTCGTAGAAGCTTTTTTAATGGTGTTGATATTGCCCTTGAGGATATACCATTATAGAAGAGAAATTGTCATTTTGATTAAATTATCAGCTGACTACATTGCCATGATATGCTATACTGTTATGGTTTCAGTACTGTCATGGTAAATCTTTTATTACTGTTTCTACATTGCAATGGAAACCAAAATGGTAGGTGGCTATATTTTCATGGTAGGATAATTTTATCATGGCGATTATATTGCATTTCTGAGTATATTGTCATGGTGACTATGTTGCCATAATATCTATATTGTCATATAATTTGTCAAATTGATGGCAATATTGTCTTAGAGACGGTACTGTCATGTTATCTGTATTGTCACGGTGGTTGTATTGTCAACGTGACTATATAGTCATGTTGGCTACATTGTCGTTAAGATCACATTGTTATGGTAACTATATTACCATAGTGGCTGTATTGTTAAATCACTATATCGCCATGATGGCTATTTGTCATTTTTGTTATATAACAAGGAGGTGACTGTCTTTTCATGTTGGCAATATTGTCAGAATAGCTATATTGTCGAGTAGTGGGTATATATATTTCTTTTCTGGCGGTATATTATCATGATGGCAATAATAACATTTTGGCGATATTGGCATGGCGATATAGTGTTTTAGCAGCTAAACTCTTGTTGTGGATATTTTTCAATTGTATATTTTATCATGGTAGCTACATAGTCAAGGTTACTATATTTTCATGGTAGCTACATTGTCATGGTGAAGACATTGGCATGGTGGTTGTATTCTTACTTTCAATATAATGCCGTCCTGGCTACATTATCTTGGTCGCTATATCAACTTGATGGCTATATTGTTATGGTTAATTTTGTCTTTCGGGATATATTTTGTAATTAGTGACAATACTGTTGTGATTATATGATCATGATAATATTTTCATGAAAACTTATGTGGTATTGTAAGTGTAAGTGAATGGATATCATCTCATCATGTCACTTAAATTGTCATGGTTTTTACACTATGATCTTGTTTATGTCAACCTGCTGATTATATAATCATGATTGGTGTATGATTATGGTAACTATATTGTAATGTCGTTTTATTTCATTGTGATATTTTTGTCATGTTGACTACAATTCCATGACAGCTATAATGTTATGAGCATATCATGATGATAAATCCTGTCTGAGTCACTGTTTTTTCACAGAGACTATATTGTCCTGGAGTCTATATTTTTGCTATGATCCGAAAACGACTATCTATTAACAGTATCTATATTGTCAGGTGGTTATATTGCCATTGTGAATATAAGTTGAATGTTTCTATATTTTTGCTTTGATTATATTGTCATATCAGTTATATGATCATGGTAGCTTTATTGTCATAGTGAATAGATTGTCGTCGTGACTATATTTTCATAATGGCTAAATTGTCATAGCAAATATCTTGACATGGGGGCTATATTTTCATGATATTTATAAAGTCATTGTAAGATTACTGTCAAGGTGACTCTATTGTCCTGGTGATTGAGTTATATCGTGATATTATTGTCAAGATGGCTGTATTGTCATGGTGGCTATATTGTAGTTTGCTGTATTTTAATTTTACGCTTTTGTGAAGATAGCTTTACTGTCAGTGTACCTATAGTGTCATGGAGAATATATTTTCATATTGGAATTATTGTCATTATGAACATACTGTCATTTTGGCCATCTCCTTATTTTGGTTACATTTCTATCATATATATATCATCACCTTGGCTATATTAGCAACGTGATCTTTTTTTACGGTTGCTATATTTTCATTTTTTAATCATGCATTTTTTGTCGTAAGTGATACATTATCATGATAACTATAACATTCCGGTAACTATATATTGTCATTTTGACTATATTGTTATTATGACAATGATATCATGTTGGATATCTTGCCAAAGTAACTTTATTGTCATGGTGTCTATTTCATCATGATGGTTATAATGTCATGGTGACTACATTTTCACGGTAGCTTTTATATTGGTGTTGGGTTTGCCCTTGAGGATGTATCATTATAAAACGAGATTCTCATTTTGATTAAATCATTAGGGGACTACATTGTCGTGATATGCTATATTGTTATGGTTTCAGGAATGTCATTGTATATGTATTATTATGTTGGCTATATTCCAATGGAAGCCATAGTGGCAGAGTGGCTATATTTTCATAATATAATCATTTTGTTATGTCGATTATATTCCACTTGTGTGTATATTGTCATGGTGACTGTTGCCATAATATCTATACTGTCATTTGATTTGTTGAATTGGTGGCTATATTGTCATAATGTAATGTCATGGTTCCTGTATTGTCTTGGTGGTTGTATTGTCATCGTGTCTATATGGTCATGGTAGTTATATTTCCATTAAGATTATATTGATATGGTAACTATATTGCCATGGTGGCTATATTGTTAAATGAATATATTGCCATGATGGCTATTTGTTATTTTTTGTTATATTACAAGGGGGTGATTGTCTTTTCATGTTGCCTATATATCAGGGTACCTATATTGTTATCATAAGATTACAGTCATAAAGACAATATAGTCGCCATGCCAATATTTTCACCTTAATGATATGGGTATCATGATAATATATCGCTTATAACAGAATATGCACGATTAAAAAATGACAATATACCACCTATAAAAAAATCACCTTCCCAATATAGCCAAGGTGACGATATATATAACATAGCAATGTAACCCAAATTAGAAGATAGCCAAAATGACTTTATTTCATAATGACAATTGCGTCACTATGAAAATTTGTTCCCAATGAAAGTATAGCTACACTGACATTATAGCCATATTCACTAAATAGTAACATTGAAAACGCATCAAACGACAATATAGCCACCATGATTGTACAGCCACCATAACAATAATATTACAACATAAATCAATCACTCTGATATTAGAGTAAACTAGAAAATTTTTTACAATTACCATAAAAGTATCATGAGAATATATCATCCATATCAACATATTTCCCATGACAATTTAGCCATTATTATATTATAGTCACAAGTACAATATATTCACTATAACAATAAAGCCACTATGGCCATATAACTGCTATAACAATATAGTCAACGCAACATTAAAGAAACATTCAGAATATGTTCACAACGTCAATATAGCCACCTGACAATATAGATTCCGTGTTAAAATAGTCGCTTTCGGATCATAGGAAACATATAGCCTCTAAAGTATATAGTGTCCAGGAGACAATAGCGTCCAAAACAGAATTTATCAATACTATACAGCCGCCTTGACAGTATAGCCCATAAAACAATGTCAGAACCATGAAAATGTACCTGCCATACCAATATAACTACTATCAAAATGAAGTCAACATACCAAAATGATCAAAAAAGATATTGCCATTGCTATATAGTTACAATAATCATACATTAATGATGATAATGTAATCAGCATTTTCACATAAGCACCATCACCGTTTAAAAGCATGACAGACTAAGTTACATGATGATATGATATCCAGACAGATACACTCAAGATGCCAAATAAGCCGTCATAGAAATATTATCATGATCATATAATCACAACCAAATTGTAGGTAAAGACAAAATACATCCCCAACGATGAAATTGACCGTAGCAATATAGCCATCAAGTTGATATAGCGACCAAGATAATGTAGCCAGGATGGCGTTATATTGAACATAACAATACACCCGCCATGCCAATATCGTCATCTTTACAATGTAGCTTGCATGAAATATAGTAACCTTGACAATGTAGGTACCATGATAATGTATTCCCATGAAAAAATGTCCAAAACAACAGTTGGGCTGCGAACACTATATCACCATGCTAATCTTGCCAAAATTCTAGTATAGCCATCATGGCAATATACCAAAAGGAAAAAAAATACCCACCACAATAAGATAGCTAACTTAACAATATGGCTACTCTGACAAAAAGCCATGATGGCAATATAGTTACCATAAGAATGTAATCTTAATGACAGTATAGCCATCATGACCATAGAGTCACGATGACAAGACAACCATGATGACCATACAGGCAACATGACAATACAGTCTCTATGACAATATTGCCATCAATTTAATAAATCAAATGACAATATAGAAATTATGGCAACACAGTCACCATGACAATACATTCAAAAATACATCAAAATACTAATAACAAAATGATCAAACCATGAAAATATAGCCACCCTGACACTATGGCTTCCATTGTAATGTAGCCAACATAATATACATTCACCATGACAGTACTGAAACTATAACAATATAGCATATCATGACAATGTATTCACCTCATAATTTAAACAAAATGAAATATCCGTTTTTATAATGATATATCTCCAAGGGTAAATCAACACCATTAAATAAGCTACAATGAAAATGTAGTCACATGTAGTTATCTTAGCAATATAGCCACTAAGAGATTGTAGTCATAATGACAATATAGTCACCATGACAATATACTGTCACTTTAATGATATAGTTATCAAGATAATGTATCACTCATGAAAAAATATACATGATTAAAAAAATGACAATATAGCAACTATAAAGAGATCACCTTGCCAATATAGCCAAGGTGACGATATGTAAATCTTCGCAATGTAACCAAAATGAGCAGATAGCCAAAATGACGATATGTTCATAATGACAATACTGCTACTACGAAAATATATTCCCCATGACACTATAGCTACAATGACAATAAAGCAATCTTCACAAAAGAGTAACATTGAAAATACAGGAAACGACAATATAGCCACCATGACAATGCAGCTATCGTGACAATAATGTCACGATATACATCAATCGCCAGGCTATTAGAGTCACCTTGATAGTAATCTTTCAATGACTTTATGAATATCATGAAAATATAGCCCTCATGTCAACATATTTCCTATGACAATTTAGCCATTATGATAATATAGTCACGACGACAAGATATTCACTATGACAATAAAGCTACCATGATCATATAACTGATATGACAATATAGATTTCAGGATATGTAGTGTCCAGGACAATATAGAAATTACGGCAACACAGTAACCATGAGAATATACTCACAAATACAATAAAATCGTCATAACAAAATGATCCAACCATGAAAATATAGTTACCCTGCCACTATGACTTTAATTGTAATGTAACCAACATAATATACATTCAACATGACAGTACTGAAACTATAACAATATCGCATATCATGGCAATATATTCACATGATATAATGTAAAAAAAAGGAAATTTTCGTTTTTATGATATATCTTCAAGGGCAAAATCAACACCATTAAATATGCTACAATGAAAATGCAGTCAAACTGTCATTATAACCATCATCATGAAATAGTCACCATGACAGTATAGTTATCTTAGCAATATAGCCACTAAGAGATTATAGTCATAATGTCAACATTGTCACAATGACAATATACTGTCACCTTAATAGTAAAGTTATCACGATAATGTATCGCTTATGAAAAAATATGCATGACTAAAAAAATGACAATATAGCAACTATAAAAGAGATCACCTTGACAATATAGCCAAGGTGACGATATGTAAATCTTCGCAATATAACCAAAATGAGTAGATAGCCAAAATGACGGTATGTTCATAATGACAATACTGCTGCTATGAAAATATATCCCCCATGACACTATAGCTACAATGACAATAAAGCAATCTTCACAAAAGAGTAACAGTGAAAATACAGCAAACGACTATATAGCCACCATGAAAGTACAGCCACTATGACAATAATGTCACGATATAATTCACTGACTATATAAACATCATGAAAATAAGGCTTCCATGTCAACATACTTACCATTACAATTTAGGCAATATGATAATAAAGTCAAGACGGCAATATATTCACTATAACCATATAGCCATGATCATATAAGTGATATGACAATAGAGTCAACGCAAGAATAAGGAAGCCTTCAAATTGTATTCATTATGGCAATATAAGCACCTGGCAATATTGATGCTGTGACAAAATAGTCCCTTTCGGATCATACCAAACATATATGTCCATGACAAAATAGCGACCAAGACAAGATTTTTAATTAAGATATAGTCACCTTGACAGTATAGCCGATAAAACAATGAAACAACAATGAAAATGTACCTGCCATAACAATATAGCTACCATGAAAATGCAGGCAACATGACAAAATTGTCACAATGAAATATAATCGCCATTACAATTTAGTTACCATAATCATATATCAATCATGATAATATCATCAGGAGGCTGACATAAACACCATCACAATATAAAAACCATGACAACATAATGACATGATAATATGATATCCATACACTTGAACTCACATTACCAAATAAGCCGCCATGACAATATTGTTATCATGATCATATGATTAAAATAAAATTGTAGTTAATGAAAAAATATATCCCCAACGACAAAATTAACCATAGCAATATAGCCAGCAAGTAAATATAGCGACCAAGATAATGTAGTTAGGATGGCATTATATTGAAAATAACAATAGTCACAATGGCAATATCGTCACCATGACAATGGAGCTCCCATGAAAATATAGTAACATTGACAATGTAGCTACTATGATAATAAAATCCCATGGAACATATCCACAATAACAGTTTATTTGCTAAGACACTATATCACCATGCCAATATCGCCAAAATGTTAGTCTAGGCATCATGGCAATATACCACCAGAAAAAGAAAATAAGCACCACAATGATATAGCTAACTTAACAATATAGCTACCCTGATAATATATTCAATATGAAAAGACAGTCACCTCCTTACAGTATAACAAAAATGAAAAATAGCTATCATGGCAATGTAGTCACCTATCAATATAGTCACCATGGCAATATAGTTACCATAACCATGTAATCATAACTGGAATATAACCAACATGACTATATAGTCAAGATGACATGCAACCATCATGACAATACAGGCAACATGACATTAGAGTCTCTACGACAATATTGCAATCGCTTCAACAAATTAAATGATAATATAGATATTACTGGAACACAGTCACCATGACAGTATTATCACAAATGCAATATAACCGCGATAACAAAATTATCCTACCATGAAAATTTAGCCACCCTGCCACTGCAATATAGCTAACATAATAATACATTCACTACGACAGTACTGAAACCATGACAATATAGCATATCATGACAATGTAGTCACCTGATGACAGTCGCGCACCAGCTACCGACGTGTACGGAGCTGCTGTCGTCTTTCAGAGCTAGGTTGTAGCTATTCCTCCCTGCGTTGTCGCTACCCTTGCTTTGTTTTGAAGGTTTTATCTTATATGATCATGATTGGTGTATGATTATCGAAACCATAATGTGATATCGTTTGTATTTCATTGTAATGAATTTGTCATAGTAACTATATTTTCATGTAAGCTATATTGTTATGGTAGGTACATTTTCATGGTTGTTCCACTGTTTTATTGGCTATACTGTCAAGGTGACTGTATTGTGATGATAAATCCTGTCTTCTTCGCTATTTTGTCATAGAGACTATATTCTCTTGGACGCTATATGTTTGCTATGATCCAAAAATGACTATTTTGTCACAGTATCTATATTTTCATGTGGCTGTATTCTCAGAGTGGATATAATTTATAAATGCGTTTATTGTTGCGTTGACTATATTGTCATATCATTTATGTGATCATGGTGGCTTTATTGTTATGGTGAATATATTAGCGTCTTGACTATATTATCAGAATGGCGAAACTGTCACTTTAAAGATATTCATATGGAGGCTATATTTTCACGACAAATATATTTATATGGACGCTATATTTTCATGATGTTCATGTACTCATTGTATATTCATTATCAAGGTGACGCTAATGTCCTGGCGATTGATTTATATCGAGAGATTATTGTCATGGTGGCTGTACTGTCTTGATGGCTGTATAGTCGTTTGCTATTTTTTCAATAGTACTCTTTTTGTGAAGATGGCTTTATTGTCAGTGAAGCTGGAGAATCGTGGGGAACATATTTTCATAGTTGCAGTATTGTCATTATGAACATACCGTCGTTCTGGTTATCATCTCTTTTTCTTTACGTTGCTATGATGTATATATCGTCACCTTGACTATAGTGGCAAGGTGATCTTTTTTATAGGTGCTATACTGTCATTTTCTAATCATGCATATTTTGTCACAAGCGATATATCATTTTGATAACTTTATTATTAAGGTGACAGTATTTTAATAGCGACTATATTGTCATAATGACTATAATCTCAGAGTGGCTATATTGCCATGGTCACTATTTTATCATGATATTTATGTCATAGTGACTGTATTTTCATGGCAGCTTTTTAATGGTGTATAAAATTTTGTCCCTGAGGTTATACCATAATAGAAGCGAAATTTTTCTTTTTCATTAAATGATCAAGTGACTACATTGTCATGATATGCTATATTGTTATGGTTTCAGTACTGTCGTGGTGAATGTTTTGTTATTGTGGCTATATTGTAATGGAAGCCATAGTGGCAGGGTGACTATATTTTCATGGTAGGATCATTTTATTATGACGATTATATAACATTTCTGAGTATATTGTCATCGTGATTGTGTTGCCATAATATCTATATTGTCATTTAACTTGTTGAATTAGTGGCAATATTGTCTTAGAGACTGTATTTTGATGTTTTCTGTATTGTCATGGTAGTTGTATTGTCATCGTGACTATAAGGACATGGTGACTATATTGCCATTAAGAATACATTGCTATGGTAATCATATTGCCATGATGGCTATATTGTTTGGTTACCATATTGCCATGATGGCTATATTGTTTAGTTACCATATTGCCATGATGGCTATTTGTCATTTTTTTTTTTTATATTTCAAGGAGGTGGCTGTCTTTTAATGTTACCTATATTGTCAGAGTAGTATATTGTCAAGTTAGCTATATCGTTGTGATGAGTATTTTTTCTGTTGATATATTGCCATGATGGCTATACTAACATTTTAGAGATATTGGCATGGTGATATATCGTCTTAGCAGCTAAACTCTTGTTGTGGCTATCTTTTGGGTATTTTCTATCTTGAATATTTTGCCATGGCAGCTACATTATCAACGTTACTATATTTTCATGGTAGCTATATTGTCATGGTGACGACATTGGCACGGTGGCTGTATTGTAATTCTCAATACAATGCTCGCTACATTATCTTGGTCGCTATAACAAGTTGATGGCTATATTGCTATGATTAATTTTGTCGTTGGGGATATATTTGTCACTACCTACAATATTGTTGTGATTATATGATCATGATAACAATATATTCATGGCGGCTTCTTTGGTATTGTAAGTGTAAGTGTATGGATATCATATCATCATGTCACTTATACTGTCATGGTTTTTATACTGTGATATTGTTTATGTCAACCTGCTGATTATATGATCATGATTGGTCTATGATTATGGTAACTATATTGTAATGCCGATGATATTTCATTATGATAATTTTGTCATGTTGACTAAAATTTCATGACATCTATAATGTTTTGGCAGGTACAGTTTCATGATTGTTACATTGTTTTATGGTCTATACTGTCAAGGTGTCTATATTATAATGATATATCCTGTCTTGGTCGCTATTTTGTCATAGAGACTATGTTGTCCTGCCGGCTATATGTTTGCTATGATTCAAAAGCGACTATTTGTCACAGTATCTATATTGTCATGTAGTTATACTGCCATAGTGAATATGATTTGTATATTTCTTTTTTGCTTCTTTGACTGTATTGTCACATCAGTTATATGATCACTGTGGCTATATTGTTATAGTGAATAAATTGCCGTCATGACTATATTATCATAATGGCCAGATTATCATGGCAGACATGTTGACATGGAGGCTATATTTTCATGATATTTATATAGTCATTGTAAGTTTATTATCAAGGTGACTAATGACATGGTGATGATTTGTATCGTGACATTATTATCATGGTGGCTGAACTATGATGGTGGCTATATTCTCGTTTGCTGTATTTTCAATGTTGCTCTTTTGTGAATATGGCTTTGTTGTCAGTGTAGCTATAGTGTCATGGGGAACATATTTTCATAGTGGCAGTATTGTCATTATGACCATACCGTCATTTTGGCTATCTTTTCATTTTAGTTACATTGCTATAATGTATATATCGTCACCTTAGCTATATTGGCAAGGTGATCTTTTTATAGGTGATATATTGTCATTATTTAACTCTTGCATACTTTGTCATAAGCGAAATATTATCATGATAATTATATTTTTATGGTGACAATATTGTCATAGCGACTATATTATCATTATGACTATAATGTCACAGTGGCTATATTGCCAAGATAACTATATTGTCATGGTGACTTTTTTATCATGATTTTTATAATGTCATAATGACTGTATTTTCGTAGAAGCTTTTTTAATGGTGTTGATATTGCCCTTGAGGATATACCATTATAGAAGAGAAATTGTCATTTTGATTAAATTATCAGCTGACTACATTGCCATGATATGCTATACTGTTATGGTTTCAGTACTGTCATGGTAAATCTTTTATTACTGTTTCTACATTGCAATGGAAACCAAAATGGTAGGTGGCTATATTTTCATGGTAGGATAATTTTATCATGGCGATTATATTGCATTTCTGAGTATATTGTCATTGTGACTATGTTGCCATAATATCTATATTGTCATATAATTTGTCAAATTGATGGCAATATTGTCTTAGAGACGGTACTGTCATGTTATCTGTATTGTCACGGTGGTTGTATTGTCAACGTGACTATATAGTCATGTTGGCTACATTGTCGTTAAGATCACATTGTTATGCTAACTATATTACCATAGTGGCTGTATTGTTAAATCACTATATCGCCATGATGGCTATTTGTCATTTTTGTTATATAACAAGGAGGTGACTGTCTTTTCATGTTGGCAATATTGTCAGAATAGCTATATTGTCGAGTAGTGGGTATATATATTTCTTTTCTGGCGGTATATTATCATGATGGCAATAATAACATTTTGGCGATATTGGCATAGCGATATAGTGTTTTAGCAGCTAAACTCTTGTTGTGGATATTTTTCAATTGTATATTTTATCATTGTAGCTACATAGTCAAGGTTACTATATTTTCATGGTAGCTACATTGTCATGGTGAAGACATTGGCATGGTGGTTGTATTCTTACTTTCAATATAATGCCGTCCTGGCTACATTATCTTGGTCGCTATATCAACTTGATGGCTATATTGTTATGGTTAATTTTGTCTTTCGGGATATATTTTGTAATTAGTGACAATACTGTTGTGATTATATGATCATGATAATATTTTCATGAAAACTTATGTGGTATTGTAAGTGTAAGTGAATGGATATCATCTCATCATGTCACTTAAATTGTCATGGTTTTTACACTATGATCTTGTTTATGTCAACCTGCTGATTATATAATCATGATTGGTGTATGATTATGGTAACTATATTGTAATGTCGTTTTATTTCATTGTGATAATTTTGTCATGTTGACTACAATTCCATGACAGCTATAATGTTATGAGCATATCATGATGATAAATCCTGTCTGAGTCACTGTTTTTTCACAGAGACTATATTGTCCTGGAGTCTATATTTTTGCTATGATCCGAAAACGACTATCTATTAACAGTATCTATATTGTCAGGTGGTTATATTGCCATTGTGAATATAAGTTGAATGTTTCTATATTTTTGCTTTGATTATATTGTCATATCAGTTATATGATCATGGTAGCTTTATTGTCATAGTGAATAGATTGTCGTCGTGACTATATTTTCATAATGGCTAAATTGTCATAGCAAATATCTTGACATGGGGGCTATATTTTCATGATATTTATAAAGTCATTGTAAGATTACTGTCAAGGTGACTCTATTGTCCTGGTGATTGAGTTATATCGTGATATTATTGTCAAGATGGCTGTATTGTCATGGTGGCTATATTGTAGTTTGCTGTATTTTAATTTTACGCTTTTGTGAAGATAGCTTTACTGTCAGTGTACCTATAGTGTCATGGAGAATATATTTTCATAGTGGAATTATTGTCATTATGAACATACTGTCATTTTGGCCATCTCCTTATTTTGGTTACATTTCTATCATATATATATCATCACCTTGGCTATATTAGCAACGTGATCTTTTTTACGGTTGCTATATTTTCATTTTTTTAATCATGCATTTTTTGTCGTAAGTGATACATTATCATGATAACTATAACATTCCGGTAACTATATATTGGCATTTTGACTATATTGTTATTATGACAATGATATCATGTTGGATATCTTGCCAAAGTAACTTTATTGTCATGGTGTCTATTTCATCATGATGGTTATAATGTCATGGTGACTAAATTTTCACGGTAGCTTTTATATTGGTGTTGGGTTTGCCCTTGAGGATGTATCATTATAAAACGAGATTCTCATTTTGATTAAATCATTAGGGGACTACATTGTCGTGATATGCTATATTGTTATGGTTTCAGGAATGTCATTGTATATGTATTATTATGTTGGCTATATTCCAATGGAAGCCATAGTGGCAGAGTGGCTATATTTTCATAATATAATCATTTTGTTATGTCGATTATATTCCACTTGTGTGTATATTGTCATGGTGACTGTTGCCATAATATCTATACTGTCATTTGATTTGTTGAATTGGTGGCTATATTGTCATAATGTAATGTCATGGTTCCTGTATTGTCTTGGTGGTTGTATTGTCATCGTGTCTATATGGTCATGGTAGTTATATTTCCATTAAGATTATATTGATATGGTAACTATATTGCCATGGTGGCTATATTGTTAAATGAATATATTGCCAAGATGGCTATTTGTTATTTTTTGTTATATTACAAGGGGTGATTGTCTTTTCATGTTGCCTATATATCAGGGTACCTATATTGTTATCATAAGATTACAGTCATAAAGACAATATAGTCGCCATGCCAATATTTTCACCTTAATGATATGGGTATCATGATAATATATCGCTTATAACAGAATATGCACGATTAAAAATGACAATATACCACCTATAAAAAAATCACCTTCCAATATAGCCAAGGTGACGATATATATAACATAGCAATGTAACCCAAATTAGAAGATAGCCAAAATGACTTTATTTCATAATGACAATTGCGTCACTATGAAAATTTGTTCCCAATGAAAGTATAGCTACACTGACATTAAAGCCATATTCACTAAATAGTAACATTGAAAACGCATCAAACGACAATATAGCCACCATGATTGTACAGCCACCATAACAATAATGTTACAACATAAATCAATCACTGTGATATTAGAGTAAACTTGAAAAATTTTTTACAATTACCATAAAAGTATCATGAGAATATAGCATCCATATCAACATATTTCCCATGACAATTTAGCCATTATGATAGTATAGTCACAACTACAATATATTCACTATAACAACAAAGCCACCATGGCCATATAACTGATATAACAATATAGTCAACGCAACATTAAAGAAACATTCAGAATATGTTCACAACGTCAATATAGCCACCTGACAATATAGATACCGTGACAAAATAGTCGCTTTCGGATCATAGGAAACATATAGCCTCTAAAGTATATAGTGTCCAGGAGACAATAGCGTCCAAAACAGAATTTATCAATACTATACAGCCGCCTTGACAGTATAGCCCATAAAACAATGTCAGAACCATGAAAATGTACCTGCCATACCAATATAACTACTATCAAAATGAAGTCAACATACCAAAATGATCAAAAAAGATATTGCCATTGCTATATAGTTACAATAATCATACATTAATGATGATAATGTAATCAGCATTTTCACATAAGCACCATCACCGTTTAAAAGCATGACAGACTAAGTTACATGATGATATGATATCCAGACAGATACACTCAAGATGCCAAATAAGCCGTCATAGAAATATTATCATGATCATATAATCACAACCAAATTGTAGGTAAAGACAAAATACATCCCCAACGATGAAATTGACCGTAGCAATATAGCCATCAAGTTGATATAGCGACCAAGATAATGTAGCCAGGATGGCGTTATATTGAACATAACAATACACCCGCCATGCCAATATCGTCATCTTTACAATGTAGCTTGCATGAAATATAGTAACCTTGACAATGTAGGTACCATGATAATGTATTCCCATGAAAAAATGTCCAAAACAACAGTTGGGCTGCGAACACTATATCACCATGCTAATCTTGCCAAAATTCTAGTATAGCCATCATGGCAATATACCAAAAGGAAAAAAAATACCCACCACAATAAGATAGCTAACTTAACAATATAGCTACTCTGACAAAAAGCCATGATGGCAATATAGTTACCATAAGAATGTAATCTTAACGACAGTATAGCCATCATGACCATAGAGTCACGATGACAAGACAACCATGATGACCATACAGGCAACATGACAATACAGTCTCTATGACAATATTGCCATCAATTTAATAAATCAAATGACAATATAGAAATTATGGCAACACAGTCACCATGACAATATATTCAAAAATACAATAAAATACTAATAACAAAATGATCAAACCATGAAAATATAGCCACCCTGCCACTATGGCTTCCATTGTAATGTAGCCAACATAATATACATTCACCATGACAGTACTGAAACTATAACAATATAGCATATCATGACAATGTATTCACCTCATAATTTAAACAAAATGAAATATCCGTTTTTATAATGATATATCTCCAAGGGTAAATCAACACCATTAAATAAGCTACAATGAAAATGTAGTCACATGTAGTTATCTTAGCAATATAGCCACTAAGAGATTGTAGTCATAATGACAATATAGTCACCATGACAATATACTGTCACTTTAATGATATAGTTATCAAGATAATGTATCACTCATGAAAAAATATACATGATTAAAAAAATGACAATATAGCAACTATAAAGAGATCACCTTGCCAATATAGCCAAGGTGACGATATGTAAATCTTCGCAATGTAACCAAAATGAGCAGATAGCCAAAATGACGATATGTTCATAATGACAATACTGCTACTACGAAAATATATTCCCATGACACTATAGCTACAATGACAATAAAGCAATCTTCACAAAAGAGTAACATTGAAAATACAGGAAACGACAATATAGCCACCATGACAATGCAGCTATCGTGACAATAATGTCACGATATACATCAATCGCCAGGCTATTAGAGTCACCTTGATAGTAATCTTTCAATGACTTTATGAATATCATGAAAATATAGCCCTCATGTCAACATATTTCCTATGACAATTTAGCCATTATGATAATATAGTCACGACGACAAGATATTCACTATGACAATAAAGCTACCATGATCATATAACTGATATGACAATATAGATTTCAGGATATGTAGTGTCCAGGACAATATAGAAATTACGGCAACACAGTAACCATGAGAATATACTCACAAATACAATAAAATCGTCATAACAAAATGATCCAACCATGAAAATATAGTTACCCTGCCACTATGACTTTAATTGTAATGTAACCAACATAATATACATTCAACATGACAGTACTGAAACTATAACAATATCGCATATCATGGCAATATATTCACATGATAATTTAAAAAAAAGGAAATTTTCGTTTTTATGATATATCTTCAAGGGCAAAATCAACACCATTAAATATGCTACAATGAAAATGCAGTCAAACTGTCATTATAACCATCATCATGAAATAGTCACCATGACAGTATAGTTATCTTAGCAATATAGCCACTAAGAGATTATAGTCATAATGTCAACATTGTCACAATGACAATATACTGTCACCTTAATAGTAAAGTTATCACGATAATGTATCGCTTATGAAAAAATATGCATGACTAAAAAAAATGACAATATAGCAACTATAAAAGAGATCACCTTGACAATATAGCCAAGGTGACGATATGTAAATCTTCGCAATATAACCAAAATGAGTAGATAGCCAAAATGACGGTATGTTCATAATGACAATACTGCTGCTATGAAAATATATCCCCCATGACACTATAGCTACAATGACAATAAAGCAATCTTCACAAAAGAGTAACAGTGAAAATACAGCAAACGACTATATAGCCACCATGAAAGTACAGCCACTATGACAATAATGTCACGATATAATTCACTGACTATATAAACATCATGAAAATAAGGCTTCCATGTCAACATACTTACCATGACAATTTAGCCAATATGATAATATAGTCAAGACGGCAATATATTCACTATAACAATATAGCCATGATCATATAAGTGATATGACAATACAGTCAACGCAACAATAAGGAAGCCTTCAAATTATATTCATTATGGCAATATAAGCACCTGACAATATTGATGCTGTGACAAAATAGTCTCTTTCGGATCATAGCAAACATATAGGCTCCAGGACAATATAGTGTCCATGACAAAATAGCGACCAAGACAAGATTTTTAATTAAGATATAGTCACCTTGACAGTATAGCCGATAAAACAATGAAACAACAATGAAAATGTACCTGCCATAACAATATAGCTACCATGAAAATGCAGGCAACATGACAAAATTGTCACAATGAAATATAATCGCCATTACAATTTAGTTACCATAATCATATATCAATCATGATAATATCATCAGGAGGCTGACATAAACACCATCACAGTATAAAAACCATGACAATATAGTGACATGATAATATGATATCCATACACTTGCACTCACATTACCAAATAAGCCGCCATGAAAATATTGTTATCATGATCATATGATTAAAACAAAATTGTAGTTAATGACAAAATATATCCCCAACGACAAAATTAACCATAGCAATATAGCCAGCAAGTAAATATAGCGACCAAGATAATGTAGTTAGGATGGCATTATATTGAAAATAACAATACAGCCACAATGGCAATATCGTCACCATGACAATGGAGCTACCATGAAAATATAGTAACATTGACAATGTAGCTACTATGATAATAAAATCCCATGGAACATATCCACAATAACAGTTTATTTGCTAAGACACTATATCACCATGCCAATATCGCCAAAATGTTAGTCTAGGCATCATGGCAATATACCACCAGAAAAAGAAAATAAGCACCACAATGATATAGCTAACTTAACAATATAGCTACCCTGATAATATATTCAATATGAAAAGACAGTCACCTCCTTACAGTATAACAAAAATGAAAAATAGCTATCATGGCAATGTAGTCACCTATCAATATAGTCACCATGGCAATATAGTTACCATAACCATGTAATCATAACTGGAATATAACCAACATGACTATATAGTCAAGATGACATGCAACCATCATGACAATACAGGCAACATGACATTAGAGTCTCTACGACAATATTGCAATCGCTTCAACAAATTAAATGATAATATAGATATTACTGGAACACAGTCACCATGACAGTATTATCACAAATGCAATATAACCGCGATAACAAAATTATCCTACCATGAAAATTTAGCCACCCTGCCACTGCAATATAGCTAACATAATAATACATTCACTACGACAGTACTGAAACCATGACAATATAGCATATCATGACAATGTAGTCACCTGATGACAGTCGCGCACCAGCTACCGACGTGTACGGAGCTGCTATCGTCTTTCAGAGCTAGGTTGTAGCTATTCCTCCCTGCGTTGTCGCTACCCTTGCTTTGTTTTGAAGGTTTTATCTTATATGATCATGATTGGTGTATGATTATCGAAACCATAATGTGATATCGTTTGTATTTCATTGTAATGAATTTGTCATAGTAACTATATTTTCATGTAAGCTATATTGTTATGGTAGGTACATTTTCATGGTTGTTCCACTGTTTTATTGGCTATACTGTCAAGGTGACTGTATTGTGATGATAAATCCTGTCTTCTTCGCTATTTTGTCATAGAGACTATATTCTCTTGGACGCTATATGTTTGCTATGATCCAAAAATGACTATTTTGTCACAGTATCTATATTTTCATGTGGCTGTATTCTCAGAGTGGATATAATTTATAAATGCGTTTATTGTTGCGTTGACTATATTGTCATATCATTTATGTGATCATGGTGGCTTTATTGTTATGGTGAATATATTAGCGTCTTGACTATATTATCAGAATGGCGAAACTGTCACTTTAAAGATATTCATATGGAGGCTATATTTCACGACAAATATATTTATATGGACGCTATATTTTCATGATGTTCATGTACTCATTGTATATTCATTATCAAGGTGACGCTAATGTCCTGGCGATTGATTTATATCGAGAGATTATTGTCATGGTGGCTGTACTGTCTTGATGGCTGTATAGTCGTTTGCTATTTTTTCAATAGTACTCTTTTTGTGAAGATGGCTTTATTGTCAGTGAAGCTGGAGAATCGTGGGGAACATATTTTCATAGTTGCAGTATTGTCATTATGAACATACCGTCGTTCTGGTTATCATCTCTTTTTCTTTACGTTGCTATGATGTATATATCGTCACCTTGACTATAGTGGCAAGGTGATCTTTTTTATAGGTGCTATACTGTCATTTTCTAATCATGCATATTTTGTCACAAGCGATATATCATTTTGATAACTTTATTATTAAGGTGACAGTATTTTAATAGCGACTATATTGTCATAATAACTATAATCTCAGAGTCGCTATATTGCCATGGTCAAAATTTACCATAATATTTATGTCATACTGACTGTATTTTCATGGCAGCTTTTTGATGGTGTTTAAAATTTTGTACCTGAGGTTGTACTATAATAAAAGCGAAATTTTTATTTTTCATTAAATGATCAAGTGACTACACTGTCATGATATGCTATATCTTTATGGTTTCATTACTGTCGTAGTGAATGTTTTGTTATTGTGGCTCTATTGTAATGGAAGCCATATTGGCAGGATGACTATATTTTCATGGTAGGATCATTTTATTATGACGATTATATAACATTTCTGAGTATATTGTCATCGTGATTGTGTTGCCATAATATCTATATTGTCATTTAACTTGTTGAATTAGTGGCAATATTGTCTTAGAGACTGTATTTTGATGTTTTCTGTATTGTCATGGTAGTTGTATTGTCATCGTGACTATAAGGACATGGTGACTATATTGCCATTAAGAATACATTGCTATGGTAATCATATTGCCATGATGGCTATATTGTTTGGTTACCATATTGCCATGATGGCTATATTGTTTAGTTACCATATTGCCATGATGGCTATTTGTCATTTTTTTTTTTTTATATTTCAAGGAGGTGGCTGTCTTTTAATGTTACCTATATTGTCAGAGTAGTATATTGTCAAGTTAGCTATATCGTTGTGATGAGTATTTTTTCTGTTGATATATTGCCATGATGGCTATACTAACATTTTAGAGATATTGGCATGGTGATATATCGTCTTAGCAGCTAAACTCTTGTTGTGGCTATCTTTTGGGTATTTTCTATCTTGAATATTTTGCCATGGCAGCTACATTATCAACGTTACTATATTTTCATGGTAGCTATATTGTCATGGTGACGACATTGGCACGGTGGCTGTATTGTAATTCTCAATACAATGCTCGCTACATTATCTTGGTCGCTATAACAAGTTGATGGCTATATTGCTATGATTAATTTTGTCGTTGGGGATATATTTGTCACTACCTACAATATTGTTGTGATTATATGATCATGATAACAATATATTCATGGCGGCTTCTTTGGTATTGTAAGTGTAAGTGTATGGATATATCATCATGTCACTTATACTGTCATGGTTTTTATACTGTGATATTGTTTATGTCAACCTGCTGATTATATGATCATGATTGGTCTATGATTATGGTAACTATATTGTAATGCCGATGATATTTCATTATGATAATTTTGTCATGTTGACTAAAATTTCATGACATCTATAATGTTTTGGCAGGTACAGTTTCATGATTGTTACATTGTTTTATGGTCTATACTGTCAAGGTGTCTATATTATAATGATATATCCTGTCTTGATCGCTATTTTGTCATAGAGACTATGTTGTCCTGCCGGCTATATGTTTGCTATGATTCAAAAGCGACTATTTGTCACAGTATCTATATTGTCATGTAGTTATACTGCCATAGTGAATATGATTTGTATATTTCTTTTTTGCTTCTTTGACTGTATTGTCACATCAGTTATATGATCACTGTGGCTATATTGTTATAGTGAATAGATTGTCGTCGTGACTACATTTTCATAATGGCTAAATTGTCATAGCAAATATCTTGACATGGGGCTATATTTTCATGATATTTATAAAGTCATTGTAAAATTACTGTCAAGGTGATTCTATTGTCCTGGTGATTGAGTTATATCGTGATATTATTGTCAAGATGGCTGTATTGTCATGGTGGCTATATTGTAGTTTGCTGTATTTTAATTTTACGCTTTTGTGAAGATAGCTTTACTGTCGGTGTCATGGAGAATATATTTTCATAGTGGAATTATTGTCATTATAAACATACTGTCATTTTGGCCACCTCCTTATTTTGGCTACATTTCTATCTTATATATATCATCACCTTGGCTATATTAGCAACGTGATCTTTTTTTACGGTTGCTATATTTTCATTTTTTTAATCATGCATTTTTTGTCGTAAGTGATACATTATCATGATAACTATAATATTCCGATAACTATATATTGCCATTTTGACTATATTGTTATTATGACAATGATATCATGTTGGATATCTTGCCAAAGTAACTTTATTGTCATGGTGTCTATTTCATCATGATGGTTATAATGTCATGGTGACTACATTTTCACGGTAGCTTTTATATTGGTGTTGGGTTTGCCCTTGAGGATGTATCATTATAAAACGAGATTCTCATTTTGATTAAATCATTAGGGGACTACATTGTCGTGATATGCTATATTGTTATGGTTTCAGGAATGTCATTGTATATGTATTATTATGTTGGCTATATTCCAATGGAAGCCATAGTGGCAGAGTGGCTATATTTTCATAATATAATCATTTTGTTATGTCGATTATATTCCACTTGTGTGTATATTGTCATGGTGACTGTTGCCATAATATCTATACTGTCATTTGATTTGTTGAATTAGTGGCTATATTGTCATAATGTAATGTCATGGTTCCTGTATTGTCTTGGTGGTTGTATTGTCATCGTGTCTATATGGTCATGGTAGTTATATTTCCATTAAGATTATATTGATATGGTAACTATATTGCCATGTCGGCTATATTGTTAAATGAATATATTGCCATGATGGCTATTTGTTATTTTTTGTTATATTACAAGGGGGTGATTGTCTTTTCATGTTGCCTATATATCAGGGTACCTATATTGTTATCATAAGATTACAGTCATAAAGACAATATAGTCGCCATGCCAATATTTTCACCTTAATGATATGGGTATCATGATAATATATCGCTTATAACAGAATATGCACGATTAAAAATGACAATATACCACCTATAAAAAAAATCACCTTCCCAATATAGCCAAGGTGACGATATATATAACATAGCAATGTAACCCAAATTAGAAGATAGCCAAAATGACTTTATTTCATAATGACAATTGCGTCACTATGAAAATTTGTTCCAATGAAAGTATAGCTACACTGACATTAAAGCCATATTCACTAAATAGTAACATTGAAAACGCATCAAACGACAATATAGCCACCATGATTGTACAGCCACCATAACAATAATGTTACAACATAAATCAATCACTGTGATATTAGAGTAAACTTGAAAAAATTTTTACAATTACCATAAAAGTATCATGAGAATATAGCATCCATATCAACATATTTCCCCTGACAATTTAGCCATTATGATAGTATAGTCACAACTACAATATTTTCACTATAACAACAAAGCCACCATGGCCATATAACTGATATAACAATATAGTCAACGCAACATTAAAGAAACATTCAGAATATGTTCACAACGTCAATATAGCCACCTGACAATATAGATACCGTGACAAAATAGTCGCTTTCGGATCATAGGAAACATATAGCCTCTAAAGTATATAGTGTCCAGGAGACAATAGCGTCCAAAACAGAATTTATCAATACTATACAGCCGCCTTGACAGTATAGCCCATAAAACAATGTCAGAACCATGAAAATGTACCTGCCATACCGATATAACTACTATCAAAATGAAGTCAACATACCAAAATGATCAAAAAAGATATTGCCATTGCTATATAGTTACAATAATCATACATTAATGATGATAATGTAATCAGCATTTTCACATAAGCACCATCACCGTTTAAAAGCATGACAGACTAAGTTACATGATGATATGATATCCAGACAGATACACTCAAGATGCCAAATAAGCCGTCATAGAAATATTATCATGATCATATAATCACAACCAAATTGTAGGTAAAGACAAAATACATCCCCAACGATGAAATTGACCGTAGCAATATAGCCATCAAGTTGATATAGCGACCAAGATAATGTAGCCAGGATGGCGTTATATTGAACATAACAATACACCCGCCATGCCAATATCGTCATCTTTACAATGTAGCTTGCATGAAATATAGTAACCTTGACAATGTAGGTACCATGATAATGTATTCCCATGAAAAAATGTCCAAAACAACAGTTGGGCTGCGAACACTATATCACCATGCTAATCTTGCCAAAATTCTAGTATAGCCATCATGGCAATATACCAAAAGGAAAAAAAATACCCACCACAATAAGATAGCTAACTTAACAATATAGCTACTCTGACAAAAAGCCATGATGGCAATATAGTTACCATAAGAATGTAATCTTAACGACAGTATAGCCATCATGACCATAGAGTCACGATGACAAGACAACCATGATGACCATACAGGCAACATGACAATACAGTCTCTATGACAATATTGCCATCAATTTAATAAATCAAATGACAATATAGAAATTATGGCAACACAGTCAACATGACAATATATTCAAAAATACAATAAAATACTAATAACAAAATGATCAAACCATGAAAATATAGCCACCCTGCCACTATGGCTTCCATTGTAATGTAGCCAACATAATATACATTCACCATGACAGTACTGAAACTATAACAATATAGCATATCATGACAATGTATTCACCTCATAATTTAAACAAAATGAAATATCCGTTTTTATAATGATATATCTCCAAGGGTAAATCAACACCATTAAATAAGCTACAATGAAAATGTAGTCACATGTAGTTATCTTAGCAATATAGCCACTAAGAGATTGTAGTCATAATGACAATATAGTCACCATGACAATATACTGTCACTTTAATGATATAGTTATCAAGATAATGTATCACTCATGAAAAAATATACATGATTAAAAAAAATGACAATATAGCAACTATAAAGAGATCACCTTGCCAATATAGCCAAGGTGACGATATGTAAATCTTCGCAATGTAACCAAAATGAGCAGATAGCCAAAATGACGATATGTTCATAATGACAATACTGCTACTACGAAAATATATTCCCCATGACACTATAGCTACAATGACAATAAAGCAATCTTCACAAAAGAGTAACATTGAAAATACAGGAAACGACAATATAGCCACCATGACAATGCAGCTATCGTGACAATAATGTCACGATATACATCAATCGCCAGGCTATTAGAGTCACCTTGATAGTAATCTTTCAATGACTTTATGAATATCATGAAAATATAGCCCTCATGTCAACATATTTCCTATGACAATTTAGCCATTATGATAATATAGTCACGACGACAAGATATTCACTATGACAATAAAGCTACCATGATCATATAACTGATATGACAATATAGATTTCAGGATATGTAGTGTCCAGGACAATATAGAAATTACGGCAACACAGTAACCATGAGAATATACTCACAAATACAATAAAATCGTCATAACAAAATGATCCAACCATGAAAATATAGTTACCCTGCCACTATGACTTTAATTGTAATGTAACCAACATAATATACATTCAACATGACAGTACTGAAACTATAACAATATCGCATATCATGGCAATATATTCACATGATAATTTAAAAAAAAGGAAATTTTCGTTTTTATGATATATCTTCAAGGGCAAAATCAACACCATTAAATATGCTACAATGAAAATGCAGTCAAACTGTCATTATAACCATCATCATGAAATAGTCACCATGACAGTATAGTCATCTTAGCAATGTAGCCACTAAGAGATTATAGTCATAATGTCAACATTGTCACAATGACAATATACTGTCACCTTAATAGTAAAGTTATCACGATAATGTATCGCTTATGAAAAAATATGCATGACTAAAAAAAATGACAACATAGCAACTATAAAAGAGATCACCTTGACAATATAGCCAAGGTGACGATATGTAAATCTTCGCAATATAACCAAAATGAGTAGATAGCCAAAATGACGGTATGTTCATAATGACAATACTGCTGCTATGAAAATATATCCCCCATGACACTATA
The DNA here is from genome assembly GCF_036320965.1 of Panulirus ornatus. NCBI lineage: Eukaryota > Metazoa > Arthropoda > Malacostraca > Decapoda > Palinuridae > Panulirus > Panulirus ornatus. The sequence goes on from NC_092278.1 coordinate 10,876,808, forward strand.
GCTACAATGACAATAAAGCAATCTTCACAAAAGAGTAACAGTGAAAATACAGGAAACGACTATATAGCCACCATGAAAGTACAGCCACTATGACAATAATGTCACGATATAATTCACTGACTATATAAACATCATGAAAATAAGGCTTCCATGTCAACATACTTACCATGACAATTTAGCCAATATGATAATATAGTCAAGACGGCAATATATTCACTATAACAATATAGCCATGATCATATAAGTGATATGACAATACAGTCAACGCAACAATAAGGAAGCCTTCAAATTATATTCATTATGGCAATATAAGCACCTGACAATATTGATGCTGTGACAAAATAGTCTCTTTCGGATCATAGCAAACATATAGGCTCCAGGACAATATAGTGTCCATGACAAAATAGCGACCAAGACAAGATTTTTAATTAAGATATAGTCACCTTGACAGTATAGCCGATAAAACAATGAAACAACAATGAAAATGTACCTGCCATAACAATATAGCTACCATGAAAATGCAGGCAACATGACAAAATTGTCACAATGAAATATAATCGCCATTACAATTTAGTTACCATAATCATATATCAATCATGATAATATCATCAGGAGGCTGACATAAACACCATCACAGTATAAAAACCATGACAATATAGTGACATGATAATATGATATCCATACACTTGCACTCACATTACCAAATAAGCCGCCATGAAAATATTGTTATCATGATCATATGATTAAAACAAAATTGTAGTTAATGACAAAATATATCCCCAACGACAAAATTAACCATAGCAATATAGCCAGCAAGTAAATATAGCGACCAAGATAATGTAGTTAGGATGGCATTATATTGAAAATAACAATACAGCCACAATGGCAATATCGTCACCATGACAATGGAGCTACCATGAAAATATAGTAACATTGACAATGTAGCTACTATGATAATAAAATCCCATGGAACATATCCACAATAACAGTTTATTTGCTAAGACACTATATCACCATGCCAATATCGCCAAAATGTTAGTCTAGGCATCATGGCAATATACCACCAGAAAAAGAAAATAAGCACCACAATGATATAGCTAACTTAACAATATAGCTACCCTGATAATATATTCAATATGAAAAGACAGTCACCTCCTTACAGTATAACAAAAATGAAAAATAGCTATCATGGCAATGTAGTCACCTATCAATATAGTCACCATGGCAATATAGTTACCATAACCATGTAATCATAACTGGAATATAATCCAACATGACTATATAGTCAAGATGACATGCAACCATCATGACAATACAGGCAACATGACATTAGAGTCTCTACGACAATATTGCAATCGCTTCAACAAATTAAATGATAATATAGATATTACTGGAACACAGTCACCATGACAGTATTATCACAAATGCAATATAACCGCGATAACAAAATTATCCTACCATGAAAATTTAGCCACCCTGCCACTGCAATATAGCTAACATAATAATACATTCACTACGACAGTACTGAAACCATGACAATATAGCATATCATGACAATGTAGTCACCTGATGACAGTCGCGCACCAGCTACCGACGTGTACGGAGCTGCTATCGTCTTTCAGAGCTAGGTTGTAGCTATTCCTCCCTGCGTTGTCGCTACCCTTGCTTTGTTTTGAAGGTTTTATCTTATATGATCATGATTGGTGTATGATTATCGAAACCATAATGTGATATCGTTTGTATTTCATTGTAATGAATTTGTCATAGTAACTATATTTTCATGTAAGCTATATTGTTATGGTAGGTACATTTTCATGGTTGTTCCACTGTTTTATTGGCTATACTGTCAAGGTGACTGTATTGTGATGATAAATCCTGTCTTCTTCGCTATTTTGTCATAGAGACTATATTCTCTTGGACGCTATATGTTTGCTATGATCCAAAAATGACTATTTTGTCACAGTATCTATATTTTCATGTGGCTGTATTCTCAGAGTGGATATAATTTATAAATGCGTTTATTGTTGCGTTGACTATATTGTCATATCATTTATGTGATCATGGTGGCTTTATTGTTATGGTGAATATATTAGCGTCTTGACTATATTATCAGAATGGCGAAACTGTCACTTTAAAGATATTCATATGGAGGCTATATTTTCACGACAAATATATTTATATGGACGCTATATTTTCATGATGTTCATGTACTCATTGTATATTCATTATCAAGGTGACGCTAATGTCCTGGCGATTGATTTATATCGAGAGATTATTGTCATGGTGGCTGTACTGTCTTGATGGCTGTATAGTCGTTTGCTATTTTTTCAATAGTACTCTTTTTGTGAAGATGGCTTTATTGTCAGTGAAGCTGGAGAATCGTGGGGAACATATTTTCATAGTTGCAGTATTGTCATTATGAACATACCGTCGTTCTGGTTATCATCTCTTTTTCTTTACGTTGCTATGATGTATATATCGTCACCTTGACTATAGTGGCAAGGTGATCTTTTTTATAGGTGCTATACTGTCATTTTCTAATCATGCATATTTTGTCACAAGCGATATATCATTTTGATAACTTTATTATTAAGGTGACAGTATTTTAATAGCGACTATATTGTCATAATGACTATAATCTCAGAGTGGCTATATTGCCATGGTCACTATTTTATCATGATATTTATGTCATAGTGACTGTATTTTCATGGCAGCTTTTTAATGGTGTATAAAATTTTGTCCCTGAGGTTATACCATAATAGAAGCGAAATTTTTATTTTTCATTAAATGATCAAGTGACTACATTGTCATGATATGCTATATTGTTATGGTTTCAGTACTGTCGTGGTGAATGTTTTGTTATTGTGGCTATATTGTAATGGAAGCCATAGTGGCAGGGTGACTATATTTTCATGGTAGGATCATTTTATTATGACGATTATATAACATTTCTGAGTATATTGTCATCGTGATTGTGTTGCCATAATATCTATATTGTCATTTAACTTGTTGAATTAGTGGCAATATTGTCTTAGAGACTGTATTTTGATGTTTTCTGTATTGTCATGGTAGTTGTATTGTCATCGTGACTATAAGGACATGGTGACTATATTGCCATTAAGAATACATTGCTATGGTAATCATATTGCCATGATGGCTATATTGTTTGGTTACCATATTGCCATGATGGCTATATTGTTTAGTTACCATATTGCCATGATGGCTATTTATCATTTTTGTTTTTATATTTCAAGGAGGTGGCTGTCTTTTAATGTTACCTATATTGTCAGAGTAGTATATTGTCAAGTTAGCTATATCGTTGTGATGTTTTTTTTTTATGTTGATATATTACCATGATGGCTATACTAACATTTTAGAGATATTGGCATGGTGATTTATCGTCTTAGCAGCTAAACTCTTGTTGTGGCTATCTTTTGGGTATTTTCTATCTTGAATATTTTGCCATGGCAGCTACGTTATCAACGTTACTATATTTTCATGGTAGCTATATTATCATGGTGACGACATTGGCACGGTGGCTGTATTGTAATTCTCAATACAATGCTCGCTACATTATCTTGGTCGCTATAACAAGTTGATGGCTATATTGCTATGATTAATTTTGTCGTTAGGGATATATTTGTCACTACCTACAATATTGTTGTGATTATATGATCATGATAACAATATATTCATGGCGGCTTCTTTGGTATTGTAAGTGTAAATGTATGGATATCATATCATCATATCACTTATACTGCCATGGTTTTTATACTGTGATATTGTTTATGTCAACCTGCTGATTATATAATCATGATTGGTCTATGATTATGGTAACTATATTGTAATGCCGATGATATCTCATTATGATAATTTTTTCATGTTGACTAAAATTTCATGACATCTATAATGTTTTGGCAGGTACAGTTTCATGATTGTTACATTGTTTTATGGTCTATACTGTCAAGGTGTCTATATTATAATGATATATCCTGTCTTGGTCGCTATTTTGTCATAGAGACTATGTTGTCCTGCCGGCTATATGTTTGCTATGATTCAAAAGCGACTATTTGTCACAGTATCTATATTGTCATGTAGTTATACTGCCATAGTGAATATGATTTGTATATTTCTTTTTTGCTTCTTTGACTGTATTGTCACATCAGTTATATGATCACTGTGGCTATATTGTTATAGTGAATAAATTGCCGTCATGACTATATTATCATAATGGCCAGATTATCATGGCAGACATGTTGACATGGAGGCTATATTTTCATGATATTTATATAGTCATTGTAAGTTTATTATCAAGGTGACTAATGACATGGTGATGATTTGTATCGTGACATTATTATCATGGTGGCTGAAATATGATGGTGGCTATATTCTCGTTTGCTGTATTTTCAATGTCTCTCTTTTGTGAATATGGCTTTGTTGTCAGTGTAGCTATAGTGTCATGGGGAACATATTTTCATAGTGGTAGTATTGTCATTATGACCATACCTTCATTTTGGCTATCTTTTCATTTTAGTTACATTGATATAATGTATATATCGTCACCTTAGCTATGTTGGCAAGGTGATATTTTTATAGGTGATATATTGTCATTATTTAACTCTTGCATACTTTGTCATAAGCGAAATATTATCATGATAATTATATCTTTATGGTGACAATATTGTCATAGCGACTATATTATCATTATGACTATAATGTCACAGTGGCAATATTGCCAAGATAACTATATTGTCAGGGTGACTTTTTTATCATGATTTTTATAATGTCATAAAGACTGTATTTTCGTAGAAGCTTTTTTAATGGTGTTGATATTGCCCTTGAGGATATACCATTATAGAAGAGAAATTGTCATTTTGATTAAATTATTTGGTGACTACATTGCCATGATATGCTATACTGTTATGGTTTCAGTACCTTCATGGTAAATCTTTTATTACTGTTTCTACATTGCAATGGAAACCAAAATGGTAGGTGGCTATATTTTCATGGTAGGATAATTTTATCATGGCGATTATATTGCATTTCTGAGTATATTGTCATGGTGACTATGTTGCCATAATATCTATATTGTCATATAATTTGTCAAATTGATGGCAATATTGTCTTAGAGACGGTACTGTCATGTTATCTGTATTGTCACGGTGGTTGTATTGTCAACGTGACTATATAGTCATGTTGGCTACATTGTCGTTAAGATCACATTGTTATGCTAACTATATTACCATAGTGGCTGTATTGTTAAATCCCTATATCGCCATGATGGCTATTTGTCATTTTTGTTATATAACAAGGAGGTGACTGTCTTTTCATGTTGGCAATATTGTCAGAATAGCTATATTGTCGAGTATTGGGTATATATATTTCTTTTCTGGCGGTATATTATCATGATGGCAATAATAACATTTTGGCGATATTGGCATAGCGATATAGTGTTTTAGCAGCTAAACTCTTGTTGTGGATATTTTTCAATTGTATATTTTATCATTGTAGCTACATAGTCAAGGTTACTATATTTTCATGGTAGCTACATTGTCATGGTGAAGACATTGGCATGGTGGTTGTATTCTTACTTTCAATATAATGCCGTCCTGGCTACATTATCTTGGTCGCTATATCAACTTGATGGCTATATTGTTATGGTTAATTTTGTCTTTCGGGATATATTTTGTAATTAGTGACAATACTGTTGTGATTATATGATCATGATAATATTTTCATGAAAACTTATGTGGTATTGTAAGTGTAAGTGAATGGATATCATCTCATCATGTCACTTAAATTGTCATGGTTTTTACACTATGATCTTGTTTATGTCAACCTGCTGATTATATAATCATGATTGGTGTATGATTATGGTAACTATATTGTAATGTCGTTTTATTTCATTGTGATAATTTTGTCATGTTGACTACAATTCCATGACAGCTATAATGTTATGAGCATATCATGATGATAAATCCTGTCTGAGTCACTGTTTTTTCACAGAGACTATATTGTCCTGGAGTCTATATTTTTGCTATGATCGAAAACGACTATCTATTAACAGTATCTATATTGTCAGGTGGTTATATTGCCATTGTGAATATAAGTTGAATGTTTCTATATTTTTGCTTTGATTATATTGTCATATCAGTTATATGATCATGGTAGCTTTATTGTCATAGTGAATAGATTGTCGTCGTGACTATATTTTCATAATGGCTAAATTGTCATAGCAAATATCTTGACATGGGGGCTATATTTTCATGATATTTATAAAGTCATTGTAAGATTACTGTCAAGGTGACTCTATTGTCCTGGTGATTGAGTTATATCGTGATATTATTGTCAAGATGGCTGTATTGTCATGGTGGCTATATTGTAGTTTGCTGTATCTTAATTTTACGCTTTTGTGAAGACAGCTTTACTGTCAGCGTACCTATAGTGTCATGGAGAATATATTTTCATAGTGGAATTATTGTCATTATGAACATACTGTCATTTTGGCCATCTCCTTATTTTGTTACATTTCTATCATATATATATCATCACCTTGGCTATATTAGCAACGTGATCTTTTTTTACGGTTGCTATATTTTCATTTTTTTAATCATGCATTTTTTGTCGTAAGTGATACATTATCATGATAACTATAACATTCCGGTAACTATATATTGGCATTTTGACTATATTGTTATTATGACAATGATATCATGTTGGATATCTTGCCAAAGTAACTTTATTGTCATGGTGTCTATTTCATCATGATGGTTATAATGTCATGGTGACTACATTTTCACGGTAGCTTTTATATTGGTGTTGGGTTTGCCCTTGAGGATGTATCATTATAAAACGAGATTCTCATTTTGATTAAATCATTAGGGGACTACATTGTCGTGATATGCTATATTGTTATGGTTTCAGGAATGTCATTGTATATGTATTATTATGTTGGCTATATTCCAATGGAAGCCATAGTGGCAGAGTGGCTATATTTTCATAATATAATCATTTTGTTATGTCGATTATATTCCACTTGTGTGTATATTGTCATGGTGACTGTTGCCATAATATCTATACTGTCATTTGATTTGTTGAATTGGTGGCTATATTGTCATAATGTAATGTCATGGTTCCTGTATTGTCTTGGTGGTTGTATTGTCATCGTGTCTATATGGTCATGGTAGTTATATTTCCATTAAGATTATATTGATATGGTAACTATATTGCCATGGTGGCTATATTGTTAAATGAATATATTGCCATGATGGCTATTTGTTATTTTTTGTTATATTACAAGGGGGTGATTGTCTTTTCATGTTGCCTATATATCAGGGTACCTATATTGTTGTCATAAGATTACAGTCATAAAGACAATATAGTCGCCATGCCAATATTTTCACCTTAATGATATGGGTATCATGATAATATATCGCTTATAACAGAATATGCACGATTAAAAAATGACAATATACCACCTATAAAAAAATCACCTTCCCAATATAGCCAAGGTGACGATATATATAACATAGCAATGTAACCCAAATTAGAAGATAGCCAAAATGACTTTATTTCATAATGACAATTGCGTCACTATGAAAATTTGTTCCCAATGAAAGTATAGCTACACTGACATTAAAGCCATATTCACTAAATAGTAACATTGAAAACGCATCAAACGACAATATAGCCACCATGATTGTACAGCCACCATAACAATAATGTTACAACATAAATCAATCACTGTGATATTAGAGTAAACTTGAAAAAATTTTTACAATTACCATAAAAGTATCATGAGAATATAGCATCTATATCAACATATTTCCCATGACAATTTAGCCATTATGATAGTATAGTCACAACTACAATATATTCACTATAACAACAAAGCCACCATGGCCATATAACTGATATGACAATATAGTCAACGCAACATTAATGAAACATTCAGAATATGTTCACAACGTCAATATAGCCACCTGACAATATATATACCGTGACAAAATAGTCGCTTCGGATCATAGGAAACATATAGCCTCTAAAGTACATAGTGTCCAGGAGACAATAGCTTCCAAAACAGAATTTATCAATACTATACAGCCGCCATGACAGTATATCCCATAAAACAATGTCAGAACCATGAAAATGTACCTGCCATACATATATAACTACTATCAAAATGAAGTCAACATACCAAAATGATCAAAAAAGATATTGCCATTGCTATATAGTTACAATAATCATACATTAATGATGATAATGTAATCAGCATTTTCACATAAGCACCATCACCGTTTAAAAGCATGACAGACTAAGTTACATGATGATATGATATCCAGACAGATACACTCAAGATGCCAAATAAGCCGTCATAGAAAATTATCATGATCATATAATCACAACCAAATTGTAGGTAAAGACAAAATACATCCCAAACGATAAATTGACCGTAGCAATATAGCCATCAAGTTGATATAGCGACCAAGATAATGTAGCCAGTATGGCGTTATATTGAACATAACAATACACCCGCCATGCCAATATCGTCATCTTTACAATGTAGCTTGCATGAAATATAGTAACCTTGACAATGTAGGTACCATGATAATGTATTCCCATGAAAAAATGTCCAAAACAACAGTTGGGCTGCGAACACTATATCACCATGCTAATCTTGCCAAAATTCTAGTATAGCCATCATGGCAATATACCAAAAGGAAAAAAAATACCCACCACAATAAGATAGCTAACTTAACAATATAGCTACTCTGACAAAAAGCCATGATGGCAATATAGTTACCATAAGAATGTAATCTTAACGACAGTATAGCCATCATGACCATAGAGTCACGATGACAAGACAACCATGATGACCATACAGGCAACATGACAATACAGTCTCTATGACAATATTGCCATCAATTTAATAAATCAAATGACAATATAGAAATTATGGCAACACAGTCACCATGACAATATATTCAAAAATACAATAAAATACTAATAACAAAATGATCAAACCATGAAAATATAGCCACCCTGCCACTATGGCTTCCATTGTAATGTAGCCAACATAATATACATTCACCATGACAGTACTGAAACTATAACAATATAGCATATCATGACAATGTATTCACCTCATAATTTAAACAAAATGAAATATCCGTTTTTATAATGATATATCTCCAAGGGTAAATCAACACCATTAAATAAGCTACAATGAAAATGTAGTCACATGTAGTTATCTTAGCAATATAGCCACTAAGAGATTGTAGTCATAATGACAATATAGTCACCATGACAATATACTGTCACTTTAATGATATAGTTATCAAGATAATGTATCACTCATGAAAAAATATACATGATTAAAAAAAATGACAATATAGCAACTATAAAGAGATCACCTTGCCAATATAGCCAAGGTGACGATATGTAAATCTTCGCAATGTAACCAAAATGAGCAGATAGCCAAAATGACGATATGTTCATAATGACAATACTGCTACTACGAAAATATATTCCCCATGACACTATAGCTACAATGACAATAAAGCAATCTTCACAAAAGAGTAACATTGAAAATACAGGAAACGACAATATAGCCACCATGACAATGCAGCTATCGTGACAATAATGTCACGATATACATCAATCGCCAGGCTATTAGAGTCACCTTGATAGTAATCTTTCAATGACTTTATGAATATCATGAAAATATAGCCCTCATGTCAACATATTTCCTATGACAATTTAGCCATTATGATAATATAGTCACGACGACAAGATATTCACTATGACAATAAAGCTACCATGATCATATAACTGATATGACAATATAGATTTCAGGATATGTAGTGTCCAGGACAATATAGAAATTACGGCAACACAGTAACCATGAGAATATACTCACAAATACAATAAAATCGTCATAACAAAATGATCCAACCATGAAAATATAGTTACCCTGCCACTATGACTTTAATTGTAATGTAACCAACATAATATACATTCAACATGACAGTACTGAAACTATAACAATATCGCATATCATGGCAATACATTCACATGATAATTTAAAAAAAAGGAAATTTTCGTTTTATGATATATCTTCAAGGGCAAAATCAACACCATTAAATATGCTACAATGAAAATGCAGTCAAACTGTCATTATAACCATCATCATGAAATAGTCACCATGACAGTATAGTTATCTTAGCAATATAGCCACTAAGAGATTATAGTCATATTGTCAACATTGTCACAATGACAATATACTGTCACCTTAATAGTAAAGTTATCACGATAATGTATCGCTTATGAAAAAATATGCATGACTAAAAAAAATGACAACATAGCAACTATAAAAGAGATCACCTTGACAATATAGCCAAGGTGACGATATGTAAATCTTCGCAATATAACCAAAATGAGTAGATAGCCAAAATGACGGTATGTTCATAATGACAATACTGCTGCTATGAAAATATATCCCCATGACACTATAGCTACAATGACAATAAAGCAATCTTCACAAAAGAGTAACAGTGAAAATACAGAAACGACAATATAGCCACCATGAAAGTACAGCCACTATGACAATAATGTCACGATATAATTCACTGACTATATAAACATCATGAAAATAAGGCTTCCATGTCAACATACTTACCATGACAATTTAGCCAATATGATAATATAGTCAAGACGGCAATATATTCACTATAACAATATAGCCATGATCATATAAGTGATATGACAATACAGTCAACGCAACAATAAGGAAGCCTTCAAATTATATTCATTATGGCAATATAAGCACCTGACAATATTGATGCTGTGACAAAATAGTCTCTTTCGGATCATAGCAAACATATAGGCTCCAGGACAATATAGTGTCCATGACAAAATAGCGACCAAGACAAGATTTTTAATTAAGATATAGTCACCTTGACAGTATAGCCGATAAAACAATGAAACAACAATGAAAATGTACCTGCCATAACAATATAGCTACCATGAAAATGCAGGCAACATGACAAAATTGTCACAATGAAATATAATCGCCATTACAATTTAGTTACCATAATCATATATCAATCATGATAATATCATCAGGAGGCTGACATAAACACCATCACAGTATAAAAACCATGACAATATAGTGACATGATAATATGATATCCATACACTTGCACTCACATTACCAAATAAGCCGCATGAAAATATTGTTATCATGATCATATGATTAAAACAAAATTGTAGTTAATGACAAAATATATCCCCAACGACAAAATTAACCATAGCAATATAGCCAGCAAGTAAATATAGCGACCAAGATAATGTAGTTAGGATGGCATTATATTGAAAATAACAATACAGCCACAATGGCAATATCGTCACCATGACAATGGAGCTACCATGAAAATATAGTAACATTGACAATGTAGCTACTATGATAATAAAATCCCATGGAACATATCCACAATAACAGTTTATTTGCTAAGACACTATATCACCATGCCAATATCGCCAAAATGTTAGTCTAGGCATCATGGCAATATACCACCAGAAAAAGAAAATAAGCACCACAATGATATAGCTAACTTAACAATATAGCTACCCTGATAATATATTCAATATGAAAAGACAGTCACCTCCTTACAGTATAACAAAAATGAAAAATAGCTATCATGGCAATGTAGTCACCTATCAATATAGTCACCATGGCAATATAGTTACCATAACCATGTAATCATAACTGGAATATAACCAACATGACTATATAGTCAAGATGACATGCAACCATCATGACAATACAGGCAACATGACATTAGAGTCTCTACGACAATATTGCAATCGCTTCAACAAATTAAATGATAATATAGATATTACTGGAACACAGTCACCATGACAGTATTATCACAAATGCAATATAACCGCGATAACAAAATTATCCTACCATGAAAATTTAGCCACCCTGCCACTGCAATATAGCTAACATAATAATACATTCACTACGACAGTACTGAAACCATGACAATATAGTATATCATGACAATGTAGTCACCTGATGACAGTCGCGCACCAGCTACCGACGTGTACGGAGCTGCTATCGTCTTTCAGAGCTAGGTTGTAGCTATTCCTCCCTTCGTTGTCGCTACCCTTGCTTTGTTTTGAAGGTTTTATCTTATATGATCATGATTGGTGTATGATTATCGAAACCATAATGTGATATCGTTTGTATTTCATTGTAATGAATTTGTCATAGTAACTATATTTTCATGTAAGCTATATTGTTATGGTAGGTACATTTTCATTGTTGTTCCACTGTTTTATTGGCTATACTGTCAAGGTGACTGTATTGTGATGATAAATCCTGTCTTCTTCGCTATTTTGTCATAGAGACTATATTCTCTTGGACGCTATATGTTTGCTATGATCCAAAAATGACTATTTTGTCACAGTATCTATATTTTCATGTGGCTGTATTCTCAGAGTGGATATAATTATAAATGCGTTTATTGTTGCGTTGACTATATTGTCATATCATTTATGTGATCATGGTGGCTTTATTGTTATGGTGAATATATTAGCGTCTTGACTATATTATCAGAATGGCGAAACTGTCACTTTAAAGATATTCATATGGAGGCTATATTTTCACGACAAATATATTTATATGGACGCTATATTTTCATGATGTTCATGTACTCATTGTATATTCATTATCAAGGTGACGCTAATGTCCTGGCGATTGATTTATATCGAGAGATTATTGTCATGGTGGCTGTACTGTCTTGATGGCTGTATAGTCGTTTGCTATTTTTTCAATAGTACTCTTTTTGTGAAGATGGCTTTATTGTCAGTGAAGATGGAGAATCGTGGGGAACATATTTTCATAGTTGCAGTATTGTCATTATGAACATACCGTCGTTCTGGTTATCATCTCTTTTTCTTTACGTTGCTATGATGTATATATCGTCACCTTGACTATAGTGGCAAGGTGATCTTTTTTATAGGTGCTATACTGTCATTTTCTAATCATGCATATTTTGTCACAAGCGATATATCATTTTGATAACTTTATTATTAAGGTGATAGTACTTTAATAGCGACTATATTGTCATAATGACTATAATCTCAGAGTGGCTATATTGCCATGGTCACTATTTTATCATGATATTTATGTCATAGTGACTGTATTTTCATGGCAGCTTTTTAATGGTGTATAAAATTTTGTCCCTGAGGTTATACCATATTAGAAGCGAAATCTTTATTTTTCATTAAATGATCAAGTGACTACATTGTCATGATATGCTATATTGTTATGGTTTCAGTACTGTCGTGGTGAATGTTTTGTTATTGTGGCTATATTGTAATGGAAGCCATAGTGGGAGAGTGACTATATTTTCATGGTAGGATCATTTTATCATGACGATTATATAACATTTCTGAGTATATTGTCATCGTGATTGTGTTGCCATAATATCTATATTGTCATTTAACTTGTTGAATTAGTGGCAATATTGTCTTAGAGACTGTATTTTGATGTTTTCTGTATTGTCATGGTAGTTGTATTGTCATCGTGACTATAAGGACATGGTGACTATATTGCCATTAAGATACATTGCTATGGTAATCATACTGCCATGATGGCTATATTGTTTGGTTACCATATTTCAATGATGGCTATATTATTTAGTTACCATATTGCCATGATGGCTATTTGTCATTTTTTTTCTTTTATATTTCAAGGAGATGGCTGTCTTTTAATGTTACCTATATTGTCAGAGTAGTATATTGTCAAGTTAGCTATATCGTTGTGATGAGTATTTTTTCTGTTGATATATTGCCATGATGGCTATACTAACATTTTAGAGATATTGGCATGGTGATATATCGTCTTAGCAGCTAAACTCTTGTTGTGGCTATCTTTTGGGTATTTTCTATCTTGAATATTTTGCCATGGCAGCTACATTATCAACGTTACTATATTTTCATGGTAGCTATATTGTCATGGTGACGACATTGGCACGGTGGCTGTATTGTAATTCTCAGTACAATGCTCGCTACATTATCTTGGTCGCTATAACAAGTTGATGGCTATATTGCTATGATTAATTTTGTCGTTGGGGATATATTTGTCACTACCTACAATATTATTGTGATTATATGATCATGATAACAATATATTCATGGCGGCTCCTTTGGTATTGTAAGTGTAAGTGTATAGATATCATATCATCATGTCACTTATACTGTCATGGTTTTTATACTGTGATATTGTTTATGTCAACATGCTGATTATATGATCATGATTGGCCTATGATTATGGTAACTATATTGTAATGCCGATGATATTTCATTATGATAATTTTGTCATGTTGACTAAAATTTCATGACATCTATAATGTTTTGGCAGCTACAGTTTCATAATTGTTACATTGTTTTATGGTCTATACTGTCAAGGTGTCTATATTATAATGATATATCCTGTCTTGGTCGCTATTTTGTCATAGAGACTATGTTGTCCTGCCGGCTATATGTTTGCTATGATTCAAAAGCGACTATTTGTCACAGTATCTATATTGTCATGTAGTTATACTGCCATAGTGAATATGATTTGTATATTTCTTTTTTGCTTCTTTGACTGTATTGTCACATCAGTTATATGATCACTGTGGCTATATTGTTATAGTGAATAAATTGCCGTCATGACTATATTATCATAATGGCCAGATTATCATGGCAGACATGTTGACATGGAGGCTATATTTTCATGATATTTATAGAGTCATTGTAAGTTTATTATCAAGGTGACTAATGACATGGTGATGATTTGTATCGTGACATTATTATCATGGTGGCTGAACTATGATGGTGGCTATATTCTCGTTTGCTGTATTTTCAATGTTGCTCTTTTGTGAATATGGCTTTGTTGTCAGTGTAGCTATAGTGTCATGGGGAACATATTTTCATAGTGGCAGTATTGTCATTATGACCATACCGTCATTTTGGCTATCTTTTCATTTTAGTTACATTGCTATAATGTATATATCGTCACCTTAGCTATATTGGCAAGGTGATCTTTTTATAGGTGATATATTGTCATTATTTAACTCTTGCATACTTTGTCATAAGCGAAATATTATCATGATAATTATATTTTTATGGTGACAATATTGTCATAGCGACTATATTATCATTATGACTATAATGTCACAGTGGCTATATTGCCAAGATAACTATATTGTCATGGTGACTTTTTTATCATGATTTTTATAATGTCATAATGACTGTATTTTCGTAGAAGCTTTTTTAATGGTGTTGATATTGCCCTTGAGGATATACCATTATAGAAGAGAAATTGTCATTTTGATTAAATTATTTGGTGACTACATTGCCATGATATGCTATACTGTTATGGTTTCAGTACTGTCATGGTAAATCTTTTATTACTGTTTCTACATTGCAATGAAACCAAAATGGTAGGTGGCTATATTTTCATGGTAGGATAATTTTATCATGGCGATTATATTGCATTTCTGAGTATATTGTCATGGTGACTATGTTGCCATAATATCTATATTGTCATATAATTTGTCAAATTGATGGCAATATTGTCTTAGAGACGGTACTGTCATGTTATCTGTATTGTCACGGTGGTTGTATTGTCAACGTGACTATATAGTCATGTTGGCTACATTGTCGTTAAGATCACATTGTTATGGTAACTATATTACCATAGTGGCTGTATTGTTAAATCACTATATCGCCATGATGGCTATTTGTCATTTTTGTTATATAACAAGGAGGTGACTGTCTTTTCATGTTGGCAATATTGTCAGAATAGCTATATTGTCGAGTATTGGGTATATATATTTCTTTTCTGGCGGTATATTATCATGATGGCAATAATAACATTTTGGCGATATTGGCATGGCGATATAGTGTTTTAGCAGCTAAACTCTTGTTGTGGATATTTTTCAATTGTATATTTTATCATGGTAGCTACATAGTCAAGGTTACTATATTTTCATGGTAGCTACATTGTCATGGTGAAGACATTGGCATGGTGGTTGTATTCTTACTTTCAATATAATGCCGTCCTGGCTACATTATCTTGGTCGCTATATCAACTTGATGGCTATATTGTTATGGTTAATTTTGTCTTTCGGGATATATTTTGTAATTAGTGACAATACTGTTGTGATTATATGATCATGATAATATTTTCATGAAAACTTATGTGGTATTGTAAGTGTAAGTGAATGGATATCATCTCATCATGTCACTTAAATTGTCATGGTTTTTACACTATGATCTTGTTTATGTCAACCTGCTGATTATATAATCATGATTGGTGTATGATTATGGTAACTATATTGTAATGTCGTTTTATTTCATTGTGATAATTTTGTCATGTTGACTACAATTCCATGACAGCTATAATGTTATGACCATATCATGATGATAAATCCTGTCTGAGTCACTGTTTTTTCACAGAGACTATATTGTCCTGGAGTCTATATTTTTGCTATGATCCGAAAACGACTATCTATTAACAGTATCTATATTGTCAGGTGGTTATATTGCCATTGTGAATATAAGTTGAATGTTTCTATATTTTTGCTTTGATTATATTGTCATATCAGTTATATGATCATGGTAGCTTTATTGTCATAGTGAATAGATTGTCGTCGTGACTATATTTTCATAATGGCTAAATTGTCATAGCAAATATCTTGACATGGGGGCTATATTTTCATGATATTTATAAAGTCATTGTAAGATTACTGTCAAGGTGACTCTATTGTCCTGGTGATTGAGTTATATCGTGATATTATTGTCAAGATGGCCTGTATTGTCATGGTGGCTATATTGTAGTTTGCTGTATTTTGATTTTACGCTTTTGTGAAGATAGCTTTACTGTCAGTGTACCTATAGTGTCATGGAGAATATATTTTCATAGTGGAATTATTGTCATTATGAACATACTGTCATTTTGGCCATCTCCTTATTTTGGTTACATTTCTATCATATATATACATCATCACCTTGGCTATATTAGCAACGTGATCTTTTTTTACGGTTGCTATATTTTCATTTTTTAATCATGCATTTTTTGTCGTAAGTGATACATTATCATGATAACTATAACATTCCGGTAACTATATATTGGCATTTTGACTATATTGTTATTATGACAATGATATCATGTTGGATATCTTGCCAAAGTAACTTTATTGTCATGGTGTCTATTTCATCATGATGGTTATAATGTCATGGTGACTACATTTTCACGGTAGCTTTTATATTGGTGTTGGGTTTGCCCTTGAGGATGTATCATTATAAAACGAGATTCTCATTTTGATTAAATCATTAGGGGACTACATTGTCGTGATATGCTATATTGTTATGGTTTCAGGAATGTCATTGTATATGTATTATTATGTTGGCTATATTCCAATGGAAGCCATAGTGGCAGAGTGGCTATATTTTCATAATATAATCATTTTGTTATGTCGATTATATTCCACTTGTGTGTATATTGTCATGGTGACTGTTGCCATAATATCTATACTGTCATTTGATTTGTTGAATTGGTGGCTATATTGTCATAATGTAATGTCATGGTTCCTGTATTGTCTTGGTGGTTGTATTGTCATCGTGTCTATATGGTCATGGTAGTTATATTTCCATTAAGATTATATTGATATGGTAACTATATTGCCATGGTGGCTATATTGTTAAATGAATATATTGCCATGATGGCTATTTGTTATTTTTTGTTATATTACAAGGGGGTGATTGTCTTTTCATGTTGCCTATATATCAGGGTACCTATATTGTTATCATAAGATTACAGTCATAAAGACAATATAGTCGCCATGCCAATATTTTCACCTTAATGATATGGGTATCATGATAATATATCGCTTATAACAGAATATGCACGATTAAAAAATGACAATATACCACCTATAAAAAAATCACCTTCCCAATATAGCCAAGGTGACGATATATATAACATAGCAATGTAACCCAAATTAGAAGATAGCCAAAATGACTTTATTTCATAATGACAATTGCGTCACTATGAAAATTTGTTCCCAATGAAAGTATAGCTACACTGACATTAAAGCCATATTCACTAAATAGTAACATTGAAAACGCATCAAACGACAATATAGCCACCATGATTGTACAGCCACCATAACAATAATGTTACAACATAAATCAATCACTGTGATATTAGAGTAAACTTGAAAAATTTTTACAATTACCATAAAAGTATCATGAGAATATAGCATCCATATCAACATATTTCCCATGACAATTTAGCCATTATGATAGTATAGTCACAACTACAATATATTCACTATAACAACAAAGCCACCATGGCCATATAACTGATATAACAATATAGTCAACGCAACATTAAAGAAACATTCAGAATATGTTCACAACGTCAATATAGCCACCTGACAATATAGATACCGTGACAAAATAGTCGCTTTCGGATCATAGGAAACATATAGCCTCTAAAGTATATAGTGTCCAGGAGACAATAGCGTCCAAAACAGAATTTATCAATACTATACAGCCGCCTTGACAGTATAGCCCATAAAACAATGTCAGAACCATGAAAATGTACCTGCCATACCAATATAACTACTATCAAAATGAAGTCAACATACCAAAATGATCAAAAAAGATATTGCCATTGCTATATAGTTACAATAATCATACATTAATGATGATAATGTAATCAGCATTTTCACATAAGCACCATCACCGTTTAAAAGCATGACAGACTAAGTTACATGATGATATGATATCCAGACAGATACACTCAAGATGCCAAATAAGCCGTCATAGAAATATTATCATGATCATATAATCACAACCAAATTGTAGGTAAAGACAAAATACATCCCCAACGATGAAATTGACCGTAGCAATATAGCCATCAAGTTGATATAGCGACCAAGATAATGTAGCCAGGATGGCGTTATATTGAACATAACAATACACCCGCCATGCCAATATCGTCATCTTTACAATGTAGCTTGCATGAAATATAGTAACCTTGACAATGTAGGTACCATGATAATGTATTCCCATGAAAAAATGTCCAAAACAACAGTTGGGCTGCGAACACTATATCACCATGCTAATCTTGCCAAAATTCTAGTATAGCCATCATGGCAATATACCAAAAGGAAAAAAAATACCCACCACAATAAGATAGCTAACTTAACAATATAGCTACTCTGACAAAAAGCCATGATGGCAATATAGTTACCATAAGAATGTAATCTTAACGACAGTATAGCCATCATGACCATAGAGTCACGATGACAAGACAACCATGATGACCATACAGGCAACATGACAATACAGTCTCTATGACAATATTGCCATCAATTTAATAAATCAAATGACAATATAGAAATTATGGCAACACAGTCACCATGACAATATATTCAAAAATACAATAAAATACTAATAACAAAATGATCAAACCATGAAAATATAGCCACCCTGCCACTATGGCTTCCATTGTAATGTAGCCAACATAATATACATTCACCATGACAGTACTGAAACTATAACAATATAGCATATCATGACAATGTATTCACCTCATAATTTAAACAAAATGAAATATCCGTTTTTATAATGATATATCTCCAAGGGTAAATCAACACCATTAAATAAGCTACAATGAAAATGTAGTCACATGTAGTTATCTTAGCAATATAGCCACTAAGAGATTGTAGTCATAATGACAATATAGTCACCATGACAATATACTGTCACTTTAATGATATAGTTATCAAGATAATGTATCACTCATGAAAAAATATACATGATTAAAAAAAATGACAATATAGCAACTATAAAGAGATCACCTTGCCAATATAGCCAAGGTGACGATATGTAAATCTTCGCAATGTAACCAAAATGAGCAGATAGCCAAAATGACGATATGTTCATAATGACAATACTGCTACTACGAAAATATATTCCCCATGACACTATAGCTACAATGACAATAAAGCAATCTTCACAAAAGAGTAACATTGAAAATACAGGAAACGACAATATAGCCACCATGACAATGCAGCTATCGTGACAATAATGTCACGATATACATCAATCGCCAGGCTATTAGAGTCACCTTGATAGTAATCTTTCAATGACTTTATGAATATCATGAAAATATAGCCCTCATGTCAACATATTTCCTATGACAATTTAGCCATTATGATAATATAGTCACGACGACAAGATATTCACTATGACAATAAAGCTACCATGATCATATAACTGATATGACAATATAGATTTCAGGATATGTAGTGTCCAGGACAATATAGAAATTACGGCAACACAGTAACCATGAGAATATACTCACAAATACAATAAAATCGTCATAACAAAATGATCCAACCATGAAAATATAGTTACCCTGCCACTATGACTTTAATTGTAATGTAACCAACATAATATACATTCAACATGACAGTACTGAAACTATAACAATATCGCATATCATGGCAATATATTCACATGATAATTTAAAAAAAAGGAAATTTTCGTTTTTATAATATATCTTCAAGGGCAAAATCAACACCATTAAATATGCTACAATGAAAATGCAGTCAAACTGTCATTATAACCATCATCATGAAATAGTCACCATGACAGTATAGTTATCTTAGCAATATAGCCACTAAGAGATTATAGTCATATTGTCAACATTGTCACAATGACAATATACTGTCACCTTAATAGTAAAGTTATCACGATAATGTATCGCTTATGAAAAAATATGCATGACTAAAAAAATGACAACATAGCAACTATAAAAGAGATCACCTTGACAATATAGCCAAGGTGACGATATGTAAATCTTCGCAATATAACCAAAATGAGTAGATAGCCAAAATGACGGTATGTTCATAATGACAATACTGCTGCTATGAAAATATATCCCCCATGACACTATAGCTACAATGACAATAAAGCAATCTTCACAAAAGAGTAACAGTGAAAATACAGCAAACGACTATATAGCCACCATGAAAGTACAGCCACTATGACAATAATGTCACGATATAATTCACTGACTATATAAACATCATGAAAATAAGGCTTCCATGTCAACATACTTACCATGACAATTTAGCCAATATGATAATATAGTCAAGACGGCAATATATTCACTATAACAATATAGCCATGATCATATAAGTGATATGACAATACAGTCAACGCAACAATAAGGAAGCCTTCAAATTATATTCATTATGGCAATATAAGCACCTGACAATATTGATGCTGTGACAAAATAGTCTCTTTCGGATCATAGCAAACATATAGGCTCCAGGACAATATAGTGTCCATGACAAAATAGCGACCAAGACAAGATTTTTAATTAAGATATAGTCACCTTGACAGTATAGCCGATAAAACAATGAAACAACAATGAAAATGTACCTGCCATAACAATATAGCTACCATGAAAATGCAGGCAACATGACAAAATTGTCACAATGAAATATAATCGCCATTACAATTTAGTTACCATAATCATATATCAATCATGATAATATCATCAGGAGGCTGACATAAACACCATCACAGTATAAAAACCATGACAATATAGTGACATGATAATATGATATCCATACACTTGCACTCACATTACCAAATAAGCCGCCATGAAAATATTGTTATCATGATCATATGATTAAAACAAAATTGTAGTTAATGACAAAATATATCCCCAACGACAAAATTAACCATAGCAATATAGCCAGCAAGTAAATATAGCGACCAAGATAATGTAGTTAGGATGGCATTATATTGAAAATAACAATACAGCCACAATGGCAATATCGTCACCATGACAATGGAGCTACCATGAAAATATAGTAACATTGACAATGTAGCTACTATGATAATAAAATCCCATGGAACATATCCACAATAACAGTTTATTTGCTAAGACACTATATCACCATGCCAATATCGCCAAAATGTTAGTCTAGGCATCATGGCAATATACCACCAGAAAAAGAAAATAAGCACCACAATGATATAGCTAACTTAACAATATAGCTACCCTGATAATATATTCAATATGAAAAGACAGTCACCTCCTTACAGTATAACAAAAATGAAAAATAGCTATCATGGCAATGTAGTCACCTATCAATATAGTCACCATGGCAATATAGTTACCATAACCATGTAATCATAACTGGAATATAACCAACATGACTATATAGTCAAGATGACATGCAACCATCATGACAATACAGGCAACATGACATTAGAGTCTCTACGACAATATTGCAATCGCTTCAACAAATTAAATGATAATATAGATATTACTGGAACACAGTCACCATGACAGTATTATCACAAATGCAATATAACCGCGATAACAAAATTATCCTACCATGAAAATTTAGCCACCCTGCCACTGCAATATAGCTAACATAATAATACATTCACTACGACAGTACTGAAACCATGACAATATAGCATATCATGACAATGTAGTCACCTGATGACAGTCGCGCACCAGCTACCGACGTGTACGGAGCTGCTGTCGTCTTTCAGAGCTAGGTTGTAGCTATTCCTCCCTGCGTTGTCGCTACCCTTGCTTTGTTTTGAAGGTTTTATCTTATATGATCATGATTGGTGTATGATTATCGAAACCATAATGTGATATCGTTTGTATTTCATTGTAATGAATTTGTCATAGTAACTATATTTTCATGTAAGCTATATTGTTATGGTAGGTACATTTTCATGGTTGTTCCACTGTTTTATTGGCTATACTGTCAAGGTGACTGTATTGTGATGATAAATCCTGTCTTCTTCGCTATTTTGTCATAGAGACTATATTCTCTTGGACGCTATATGTTTGCTATGATCCAAAAATGACTATTTTGTCACAGTATCTATATTTTCATGTGGCTGTATTCTCAGAGTGGATATAATTTATAAATGCGTTTATTGTTGCGTTGACTATATTGTCATATCATTTATGTGATCATGGTGGCTTTATTGTTATGGTGAATATATTAGCGTCTTGACTATATTATCAGAATGGCGAAACTGTCACTTTAAAGATATTCATATGGAGGCTATATTTTCACGACAAATATATTTATATGGACGCTATATTTTCATGATGTTCATGTACTCATTGTATATTCATTATCAAGGTGACGCTAATGTCCTGGCGATTGATTTATATCGAGAGATTATTGTCATGGTGGCTGTACTGTCTTGATGGCTGTATAGTCGTTTGCTATTTTTTCAATAGTACTCTTTTTGTGAAGATGGCTTTATTGTCAGTGAAGCTGGAGAATCGTGGGGAACATATTTTCATAGTTGCAGTATTGTCATTATGAACATACCGTCGTTCTGGTTATCATCTCTTTTTCTTTACGTTGCTATGATGTATATATCGTCACCTTGACTATAGTGGCAAGGTGATCTTTTTTATAGGTGCTATACTGTCATTTTCTAATCATGCATATTTTGTCACAAGCGATATATCATTTTGATAACTTTATTATTAAGGTGACAGTATTTTAATAGCGACTATATTGTCATAATGACTATAATCTCAGAGTGGCTATATTGCCATGGTCACTATTTTATCATGATATTTATGTCATAGTGACTGTATTTTCATGGCAGCTTTTTAATGGTGTATAAAATTTTGTCCCTGAGGTTATACCATAATAGAAGCGAAATTTTTATTTTTCATTAAATGATCAAGTGACTACATTGTCATGATATGCTATATTGTTATGGTTTCAGTACTGTCGTGGTGAATGTTTTGTTATTGTGGCTATATTGTAATGGAAGCCATAGTGGCAGGGTGACTATATTTTCATGGTAGGATCATTTTATTATGACGATTATATAACATTTCTGAGTATATTGTCATCGTGATTGTGTTGCCATAATATCTATATTGTCATTTAACTTGTTGAATTAGTGGCAATATTGTCTTAGAGACTGTATTTTGATGTTTTCTGTATTGTCATGGTAGTTGTATTGTCATCGTGACTATAAGGACATGGTGAGTATATTGCCATTAAGAATACATTGCTATGGTAATCATATGGCCATGATGGCTATATTGTTTGGTTACCATATTGCCATGATGGCTATATTGTTTAGTTACCATATTGTCATGATGTCATTTTTTTTTTTTATATTTCAAGGAAGTGGCTGTCTTTTAATGTTACCTATATTGTCAGAGTAGTATATTGTCCAGTTAGCTATATCGTTGTGATGAGTATTTTTTCTGTTGATATATTGCCGTGATGGCTATGCTAACATTTTAGAGATATTGGCATGGTGATATATCGTCTTAGCAGCTAAACTCTTGTTGTGGCTATCTTTTGGGTATTTTCTATCTTGAATATTTTGCCATGGCAGCTACATTATCAACGTTACTATATTTTCATGGTAGCTATATTGTCATGGTGACGACATTGGCACGGTGGCTGTATTGTAATTCTCAATACAATGCTCGCTACATTATCTTGGTCGCTATAACAAGTTGATGGCTATATTGCTATGATTAATTTTGTCGTTGGGGATATATTTGTCACTACCTACAATATTGTTGTGATTATATGATCATGATAACAATATATTCATGGCGGCTTCTTTGGTATTGTAAGTGTATGGATATCATATCATCATGTCACTTATACTGTCATGGTTTTTATACTGTGATATTGTTTATGTCAACCTGCTTATTATATGATCATGATTGGTCTATGATTATGGTAACTATATTGTAATGCCGATGATATTTCATTATGATAATTTTGTCATGTTGACTAAAATTTCATGACATCTATAATGTTTTGGCAGGTACAGTTTCATGATTGTTACATTGTTTTATGGTCTATACTGTCAAGGTGTCTATATTATAATGATATATCCTGTCTTGGTCGCTATTTTGTCATAGAGACTATGTTGTCCTGCCGGCTATATGTTTGTTATGATTGAAAAGCGACTATTTGTCACAGTATCTATATTGTCATGTAGTTATATTGTCATACTGAATATGATTTGCATATTTCTTTTTTGCATCTTTGTATTGTCACATCAGTTATATGATCAATATGGCTATATTGTTATAGTGAATAAATTGCCGTCATGACTATATTATCATAATGGCCAGATTATCATGGCAGACATGTTGACGTGGAGGCTATATTTTCATATTATTCATATAGTCATTGTAAGTTTATTATCAAGGTGACTAATGACATGGTGATGATTTGTATCGTGACATTATTATCATGGTGGCTGAACTATGACACTCGCTATATTCTCGTTTGCTGTATTTTCAATGTTGCTCTTTTGTGAATATGACTTTGTTGTCAGTGTAGCTATAGCGTCATGGGGAACATATTTTCATAGTGGCAGTATTGTCATTATGACCATACCGTCATTTTGGCTATCTTTTCATTTTAGTTACATTGCTATAATGTATATATCGTCGCCTTAGCTATATTGGCAAGGTCATCTTTTTATAGGTGATATATTGTCATTATTTAACTCTTGCATACTTTGTCATAAGCGAAATATTATCATGATAATTATATTTCTATGGTGACAATATTGTCATAGCGACTATATTATCATTATGACTATAATGTCACAGTGGCTATATTGCCAAGATAACTATATTGTCATGGTGACTTTTTTATCATAATTTTTATAATGTCATAATGACTGTATTTTCGTAGAAGCTTTTTTAATGGTGCTGATATTGCCCTTGAGGATATACCATTATAGAAGAGAAATTGTCATTTTAGTTAAACTATCAGCTGACTACATTGCCATGATATGCTATACTGTTATTGTTTCAGTACTGTCATGGTAAATCTTTTATTACTGTTTGTACATTGCAATGGAAACCAAAATGGTGGGTGGCTATATTTTTATGGTAGGATAATTTCATCATGGCGATTATATTGCATTTCTGAGTACATTGTCATGGTGACTATGTTGCCATAATATCTATATTGTCATGTAATTTGTCAAATTGATGGCAATATTATCTTAGAGACGGTACTGTCATGTTATCTGTATTGTCACGGTGGTTGTATTGTCAACGTGACTATACAGTCATGTTGGCTACCTTGTCGTTAAGATCACATTGTTAAGGTAACTATATTACCATAGTGGCTGTATTGTTAAATCACTATATCGCCATGATGGCTAATTCTCATTTTTGTTACATAACAAGGAGGTGACTGTCTTTTCATGCTGGCAATATTATCTGAAAAGCTATATTGTCGAGTAGTGGGTATATATATTTCTTTTCTGGCGGTATATTATCATGGTGGGAATAATAACATTTTGGCGATATTGGCATAGCGATATATTGTTTTAGCAGCTAAACTCTTGCAGTGGATATTTTTCTATTATATATTTTTTCATGGTAGCTACATATTCAAGATTAGTCTATTTTCATGGTAGCTACATTGTCATGGTGAAGACATTGGCATGGTGGTTGTATTCTTACTTTCAATATAATGCCGTCCTGGCTACATTTTCTTGGTCGCTATATCAACTCGATGGCTGTATTGTTATGGTTAATTTTGTCTTTCGGGATATATTTTGTAATTAGTGACAATATTGTTGTGATTATATGATCATGATAATATTTTCATGAAAACTTATGTGGTATTGTATGTGTAAGTGAATGAATATCATGTCATCATGTCGCTTAAATTGTCATGGGTTTTACACTATGATCTTGTTTATGTCAACCTGCTGATTATATAATCATGATTGGTGTATGACTATGGTAACTATATTGTAATGTCGTTTTATTTCATTGTGATATTTTTGTCATGTTGACTACAATTACATGACAGCTATAATGTTATGACCATATCATGATGATAAATCCTTTCTGAGTCACTGTCTTTTCATAGAGACTATATTATCCTGAGGCCTATATTTTTGCTATGATCCGAAAACGACTATATATTAACAGTATCTATATTGTCAGGCGGTTATATTGCTATTGAGAATATAAGGTGAATGTTTCTATATTTTTGCTTTGATTATATTGTCATATCAGTTATATGATCATGGTAGCTTCATTGTCATATTGAATAGATTGTCGTCGGGACTATATTTTCATAATGGCTAAATTGTCATACAAATATCTTGACATGGGGGCTATATTTTCATGATATTTATAAAGTCACTGTAAGATTACTGTCAAGGTGACTCTATCGTACTGGTGATTGAGTTATTTCGTGATATTATTGTCAATATGGCTTTATTGTCATGGTGGCTATATTGTAGTTTGCTGTATTTTAATCTTACGCTTTTGTGAAGATAGCTCTACTGTCAGTGTAGCTATAGTGTCATGGGGAATATATTTTCATAGTGGAATTATTGTCATTATGAATATACTGTCATTTTGGCCATCTCCTTATTTTGGTTATATTTCTATCATACATATATATATATATATATATATATATATATATATATATATATATATATATATATATATATATATATATATATATATATATATCATCACCTTGGCTATATTAGCAAGGTGATCTTTTTATACGGTTGCTATATTTTCATTTTTTTAATCATACATTTTTTGTCGTACGTGATACATTATCATGATAACTATAACATTTCGGTAACTATATACTGGCATTTTGACTATATTGTTATTATAACAATGATATCATGTTGGATATCTTGCCAAAGTAACTTTATTGTAATGGTGTCTATTTCATCATGATGGTTATAATATCATAGTGACTAAATTTTCACTGTAGCTTCTATATTGGTTTGGGGTTTGCCCTTGAGGATGTATCATTATAAAACGAGATTCTCATTTTGATTAAATCATTAGGGGACTACATTGTCGTGATATGCTATATTGTTATGTTTTCAGGAATGTCATTGTATATGTATTATTATGTTGGTTATATTCCAATGGAAACCATAGTGGCAAAGTGGCTAAATTTTCAAAATATAATAATTTTGTTATGTCGATTTTATTCCACTTGTGTGTATATTGTCATGGTGACTGTTGCCATAATATCTATACCGTCATTTGATTTGTTGAATTGGAGGCTATATTGACATAATGTAATGTCATGGTTCCTGTATTGTCTTGGTGGTTATGTTGTCATCGTGTCTCTATGGTCATGGTAGTTATATTTCCATTAAGATTATATTGATATGCTAAGTATATTGCCATGGTGGCTATATTGTTAAATGAATATATGGCCATGATGGCTATTTGTTATTTTTTGTTATATTACAAGGGGTGATTGTCTTTTCATGTTGCCTATATATCAGGGTACCTATATTGTTATCATAAGATTACAGTCATAAAGACAATATAGTCGCCATGCCAATATTTTCAACTTAATGATATGGGTATCATGATAATATATAGCTTATAACAAAATATGCACGATTAGAAAATGACAATATACCACCTATAAAAAAAGTCACCTTCCCAATATAACCAAGGTGACGATATATATAATATAGCAATATAACCCAAATTAGAAGATAGCCAAAATGACTATTTCATTATGACAATTGCGTCACTATGAAAAATTGTTCCCAATGAAAGTATAGCTACACTGACATTAAAGCCATATTCACTAAATAGTAACATTGAAAACGCATCAAACGACAATATAGCCACCATGATTGTAGAGCCACCATAACAATAATATTACAACATAAATCAATCACTCTGATATTAGAGTAAATTTGAAAAAATTTTTACAATTACCATAAAAGTATCATGAGAATATAGCATCCATATCAACATATTTCCCATGACAATTTAGCCATTATGATAGTATAGTCACAAGTACAATATATTCACTATAACAATAAAGCCACCATGGCCATATAACTGATATAACAATATAGTCAACGCAACATTAAAGAAACATTCAGGATACGTTCAGAACGTCAATATAGCCACCTGACAATATAGATACCGTGACAAAATAGTCGCTTTCTGATCATAGGAAACATATAGCCTCTAAAGTATATAGTGTCCAGGAGACAATAGCCTTCAAAACAGAATTTATTAATACTATACAGTCGCCTCGACATTTTTTTTTTTTTATACTTTGTCGCTGTCTCCCGCGTTTGCGAGGTAGCGCAAGGAAACAGACGAAAGAAATGGCCCAACCCCCCCCCCCCATACACATGTACATACACACGTCCACACACGCAAATATACATACCTACACAGCTTTCCATGGTTTACCCCGGACGCTTCACATGCCTTGATTCAATCCACTGACAGCACGTCAACCCCTGTATACCACATCGCTCCAATTCACTCTATTCCTTGCCCTCCTTTCACCCTCCTGCATGTTCAGGCCCCGATCACACAAAATCCTTTTCACTCCATCTTTCCACCTCCAATTTGGTCTCCCTCTTCTCCTCGTTCCCTCCACCTCCGACACATATATCCTCTTGGTCAATCTTTCCTCACTCATTCTCTCCATGTGCCCAAACCACTTCAAAACACCCTCCTCTGCTCTCTCAACCACGCTCTTTTTATTTCCACACATCTCTCTTACCCTTACGTTACTTACTCGATCAAACCACCTCACACCACACATTGTCCTCAAACATCTCATTTCCAGCACATCCATCCTCCTGCGCACAACTCTATCCATAGCCCACGCCTCGCAACCATACAACATTGTTGGAACCACTATTCCTTCAAACATACCCATTTTTGCTTTCCGGGATAATGTTCTCGACTTCCACACATTTTTCAAGGCTCCCAAAATTCTCGCCCCCTCCCCCACCCTATGATCCACTTCCGCTTCCATGGTTCCATCCGCTGACAGATCCACTCCCAGATATCTAAAACACTTCACTTCCTCCAGTTTTTCTCCATTCAAACTCACCTCCCAATTGACTTGACCCTCAACCCTACTGTACCTAATAACCTTGCTCTTATTCACATTTACTCTTAACTTTCTTCTTCCACACACTTTACCAAACTCCGTCACCAGCTTCTGCAGTTTCTCACATGAATCCGCCACCAGCGCTGTATCATCAGCGAACAACAACTGACTCACTTCCCAAGCTCTCTCATCCCCAACAGACTTCATACTTGCCCCTCTTTCCAAGACTCTTGCATTTACCTCCCTAACAACCCCAACCATAAACAAATTAAACAACCATGGAGACATCACACACCCCTGCCGCAAACCTAAATTCACTGAGAACCAATCACTTTCCTCTCTTCCTACACGTACACATGCCTTACATCCTCGATAAAAACTTTTCACTGCTTCTAACAACTTGCCTCCCACACCATATATTCTTAATACCTTCCACAGAGCATCTCTATCAACTCTATCATATGCCTTCTCCAGATCCATAAATGCTACATACAAATCCATTTGCTTTTCTAAGTATTTCTCACATACATTCTTCAAAGCAAACACCTGATCCACACATCCTCTACCACTTCTGAAACCACACTGCTCTTCCCCAATCTGATGCTCTGTACATGCCTTCACCCTCTCAATCAATACCCTCCCATATAATTTACCAGGAATACTCAACAAACTTATACCTCTGTAATTTGAGCACTCACTCTTATCCCCTTTGCCTTTGCACAATGGCACTATGCACGCATTCCGCCAATCCTCAGGCACCTCACCATGAGTCATACATA
Source organism: Panulirus ornatus (assembly GCF_036320965.1). Lineage (NCBI taxonomy): Eukaryota > Metazoa > Arthropoda > Malacostraca > Decapoda > Palinuridae > Panulirus > Panulirus ornatus. The sequence continues at coordinate 10,907,601 of NC_092278.1, forward strand.
CATTAAATAACCTTACCAACCAGTCAACAATACAGTCACCCCCTTTTTTAATAAATTCCACTGCAATACCATCCAAACCTGCTGCCTTGCCAGCTTTCATCTTCCGCAAAGCTTTTACTACCTCTTCTCTGTTTACCAAATCATTTTCCCTAACCCTCTCACTTTGCACACCACCTCGACCCAAACACCCTATATCTGCCACTCTGTCATCAGACACATTCAACAAACCTTCAAAATACTCATTCCATCTCCTTCTCACATCACCACTACTTGTTATCACCTCCCCATTTACGCCCTTCACCGAAGTTCCCATTTGCTCCCTTTTCTTACGCACCCTATTTACCTCCTTCCAGAACATCTTTTTATTCTCCCTAAAATTTACTGATAGTCTCTCACCCCAACTCTCATTTGCCCTTTTTTCACCTCTTGCACCTTTCTCTTGACCTCCTGTCTCTTTCTTTTATACTTCTCCCACTCAATTGCATTTTTTCCCTGCAAAAATCGTCCAAATGCCTCTCTCTTCTCTTTCACTAATACTCTTACTTCTTCATCCCACCACTCACTACCCTTTCTAAACAGCCCACCTCCCACTCTTCTCATGCCACAAGCATCTTTTGCGCAATCCATCACTGATTCCCTAAATACATCCCATTCCTCCCCCACTCCCCTTACTTCCATTGTTCTCACCTTTTTCCATTCTGTACACAGTCTCTCCTGATACTTCTTCACACAGGTCTCCTTCCCAAGCTCACTTACTCTCACCACCTTCTTCACCCCAACATTCACTCTTCTTTTCTGAAAACCCATACTAATCTTCACCTTAGCCTCCACAAGATAATGATCAGACATCCCTCCAGTTGCACCTCTCAGCACATTGACATCCAAAAGTCTCTCTTTCGCACGCCTGTCAATTAACACGTAATCCAATAACGCTCTCTGGCCATCTCTCCTACTTACATAAGTATACTTATGTATATCTCGCTTTTTAAACCAGGTATTCCCAATCATCAGTCCTTTTTCAGCACATAAGTCTACAAGCTCTTCACCACTTCCATTTACAACACTGGACACCCCATGCATACCAATTATTCCCTCAACTGCCACATTACTCACCTTTGCATTGAAATCACCCATCACTATAACCCGGTCTCGTGCATCAAAACCGCTAACACACTCATTTAGCTGCTCCCAAAACACTTGCCTCTCATGATCTTTCTTCTCATGCCCAGGTGCATATGCACCAATAATCACCCACCTCTCTCCATCAACTTTCAATTTTACCCATATTAATCGAGAATTTACTTTCTTACATTCTATCACATACTCCCACAACTCCTGTTTCAGGAGTATTGCTACTCCTTCCCTTGCTCTTGTCCTCTCACTAACCCCTGACTTCACTCCACGGATATTTCCAAACCACTCTTCCCCTTTACCCTTGAACTTCGTTTCACTCAGAGCCAAAACATCCAGGTTCCTTTCCTCAAACATACTACCTATCTCTCCTTTTTTCACATCTTGGTTACATCCACACACATTTAGGCACCCCATTCTGAGCCTTCGAGGAGGATGAGCACTCCCCGCGTGACTCCTTCTTCTGTTTCCCATTTTAGAAAGTTAATACAAGGAGGGGAGGATTTCCGGCCCCCCGCTCCCGTCCCCTCTAGTCGCTTTCTACGACACGCGAGGAATACCTGACAGTATAGCCCATAAAACAATATCAGAACCATGAAAATGTACCTGACATACCAATATAACTACTATCAAAATGAAGTCAACATACCAAAGTGATCAAAAAAGATATTGCCATTGCCATATAGTTACAATAATGATACATTAATGATGATAATGTAATCAGCATTTTCACATAAGCACCATCACCGTTTAAAAGCATGACAGAATAAGTTACATGATTATATGATATCCAGACAGATACACTCAAGATGCCAAATAAGCCGTCATAGAAATATTATCATGATCATACAATCAAAACGAAATTGTAGGTAAAGACAAAATACATCCCCAACGATGAAATTGACAGTAGCAATATAGCCATCAAGTTTATATAGCGACCAAGATAATGTAGCCAGGATGGCGTTATATTGAACATAACAATACACCCGCCATGCCAATATCGTCATCTTTACAATGTAGCTTGCATGAAATAGAGTAACCATGACAATGTAAGTACCATGATAATGTATTCCCATGAAAAAATGTCCAAAACAACAGTTGGGCTGCGAACACTATATCACCAAGCTAATCTTGACAAAATTCTAGTATAGCCATCATGGCAATATACCAAAAGGAAAAAAATATACCCACCACAATAAGATAGCTAACTTAACACTATAGCTACTCTGACAAAAAGCCATGATGACAATATAGTTACCATAAGAATGTAATCTTAATGACAATATAGCCATCATAACCATAGAGTCACGATGACAAGACAACAATGATGACCATACAGGCAACATGACAATACAGTCTCTATGACAATATTGCCATTAATTTAATAAATCAAATGACAATCAAATGACGATATTGGCATGGCGGGTGTATTATGTTCAATATAACGCCATCCTGGCTACATTATCTTGGTCGCTATATCAACTTGATGGCTATATTGCTACGGTCAATTTCATCGTTGGGTATGTATTTTGTCTTTATCTACAATTTGGTTGTGATTATATGATCATGACAATATTTCTATGACGGCTTATTTGGCATCTTGAGTGTATCTGTCTGGATATCATATCATCATGTAACTTAGTCTGTCATGCTTTTAAACGGTGATGGTGCTTATGTGAAAATGCTGATTACATTATCATCATTAATGTATGATTATTGTAGCTATATAGCAATGGCAATATCTTTTTTGATCATTTTGGTATGTTGACTTCATTTTGATAGTAGCTATATTGGTATGGCAGGTACATTTTCATGGTTCTGACATTGTTTTATGGGCTATACTGTCAAGGCGGCTGTATAGTATTAATAAATTCTGTTTTGGACGCTATTGTCTCCTGGACACTATATACTTTAGAGGCTATATGTTTCCTCTGATCCGAAAGCGACTATTTTGTTACGGTATCTATAATGTCAGGTGTCTATATTGACGTTGTGAACATTTTCTGAATGTTTCTTTAATGTTGCGTTGACTATATTGTTATATCAGTTATATGGCCATGGTTGCTTTGTTGTTATAGTGAATATATTGTAGTTGTGACTATACTATCATAATGGCTAAATTGTCACGGGAAATATGTTGATATGGATACTATATTCTCATGATACTTTTATGGTAATTGTAAAAATTTTTTCAAGTTTACTCTAATATCACAGTGATTGATTTATGTTGTAACATTATTGTTATGGTGGCTGTACAATCATGGTGGCTATATTGTCGTTTGATGCGTTTTCAATGTTACTATTTAGTGAATATGGCTTTAATGTCAGTGTAGCTATACTTTCAATGGGAACAAATTTTCATAGTGACGCAATTGTCACTATGAAATAAAGTCATTTTGGCTATCTTCTAATTTGGGTTACTTTGCTATGTTATATATATCCTCACCGTGGCTATATTGGGAATGTGATTTTTTTTATAGGTGATATATTGTCAATTTTTCATCGTGCATATTCTGTTATAAGCGATATATTATCATGATACCCGATATCACTTAGGTGAAAATATTCGCATGAAATAGGCACCATGACAATAAAGTTACTTTGGCAAGATATCCAACATGATATCATTGTCATAATAACAATATAGTCAAAATGCCAACATATAGTTACCGGAATGTTATACTTGTCATGATAATGTATCACTTACGACAAAAAATGCATGATCAAAAAGATGAAAATATACCAACCGTAAAAAATGATCACGTTGCTAATATAGCCAAGGTGATGATATATATATTTGTATATATATATATATATATATATATATATATATATATATATATATGTATATATATATATATATATATATATATATATATATTATTTTATTTTTTTTATACTTTGTCGCTGTCTCCCGCGTTGGCGAGGTAGCGCAAGGAAACAGACGAAAGAAATGGCCCAAACCCCCCCATACACATGTATATACGTACGTCCACACACGCAAATATACATACCTACACAGCTTTCCAAGGTTTACCCCAGACGCTTCCCATGCCTTGATTCAATCCACTGACAGCACGTCAACCCCGGTATACCACATCGCTCCAATTCACTCTATTCCTTGCCCTCCTTTCACCCTCCTGCATGTTCAGGCCCCGATCACACAAAATCTTTTTCACTCCATCTTTCCACCTCCAATTTGGTCTCCCTCTTCTCCTCATTCCCTCCACCTCCGACACATATATCCTCTTGGTCAATCTTTCCTCATTCATTCTCTCCATGTGCCCAAACCACTTCAAAACACACTATTCTGCTCTCTCAACCACGCTCTTTTTATTTCCACACATCTCTCTTACCCTTACGTTACTCACTCGATCAAACCACCTCACACCACACATTGTCCTCAAACATCTCATTTCCAGCACATCCATCCTCCTGCGCACAACTCTATCCATAGCCCACGCCTCGCAACCATACAACATTGTTGGAACCACTATTCCTTCAAACATACCCATTTTTGCTTTCCGAGATAATGTTCTCGACTTCCACACATTCTTCAAGGCCCCCAGAATTTTCGCCCCCTCCCCCACCCTATGATCCAGTTCCGCTTCCATGGTTCCATCCGCTGCCAGATCCACTCCCAGATATCTAAAACACTTCACTTCCTCCAGTTTTTCCTCCATTCAAACTCACCTCCCAATTGACTTGACCCTCAACCCAACTGTACCTAATAACCTTGCTCTTATTCACATTTACTCTTAACTTTCTTCTTCCACACACTTTACCAAACTCAGTCACCAGCTTCTGCAGTTTCTCACTTGAAATAGCCACCAGCGCTGTCTCATCAGCGAACAACAACTGACTCACTTCCCAAGCTCTCTCATCCCCAACAGACTTCATACTTGCCCCTCTTTCCAAAACTCTTGCATTTACCTCCCTAACAACCCCATCCATAAACAAATTAAACAACCATTCAGACATCACACACCCCTGCCGCAAACCTACATTCACTGAGAACCAATCACTTTCCTCTCTTCCTACACGTGCATATGCCTTACATCCTCGATAAATATATATATATATATATATATATATATATATATATATATATATATATATATATATATATATATATATATATATATATAAATATATATATATATATATATATATATATTTTTTTTTCTTTATTTTTTTCAAACTATTCACCATTTCCCGCATTAGCGAGGTAGCGTTAAGAACAGAGGACTGGGCCTTGAGGGAATACCCTCACCTGGCCCAATTCTCTGTTCCTTCTTTTGGAAAATTAAAAAAAAAAACGAGAGGGGAGGATTTCCAGCCCCCCGCTCCCTCCCCTTTTAGTCGCCTTCTACGACACGCAGGGAATACGTGGGAAGTATTCTTTCTCCCCTATCCCCAGGGATATATATATATATATATATATATATATATATATATATATATATATATATATATATATATATATATATATATATATATGGTGAAAATGTAAAAAAATAAGGATATGGCCAAAATGACAATATGTTCATAATGACAATTATTTCACTATGAAAATATATTCTCCATGACACTAATGGTACACTGACGGTAAAGCTATCTTCAAAAAAGTGTAAAATTAAAATACAGCAAGCTACAATATAGCCACCATGACAATACAGCCATCTTGACAATGAAATCACGAAATAACTCAGTCACCAGGACATTAGAGTCACCTTGACAGTAATCTTACAATGACTTTATAAATATCATGAAAATACAGCCCCCATGACAAGATATTTGCTATGACAATTTAGCCATTATGAAAATATAGTCACGACGACAATATATTCACTATGACAATAAAGCTACCATGATCATATAACTGATATGACAATATAATCAAAGCAAAAATATAGAAGCATTCAACTTATATTCACAATGGCAATATAACAGCCTGACAATATAGATACTGTTAATAGATAGTCGTTTTCTGACCATAGCAAAAATATAGACTTCAGGACAATATAGTCTCTGTGAAAAAAGAGTGACTCAGACAGGATTTATCATCATGATATGGTCATTATATCTGTCAAGGAATTGTAGTCAACATGACAAAATTATCACAATGAAATAAACCGACACTATAATATAGTTACCATAAGCATACTCCAATCATTATTATATAATCAGCAGGTTGACATAAACAAGATCATACTGTAAAAACCATGACAATTCAAGTGACATGATGAGATGATATCCATTCACTTACACTTACAATACCACATAAGTTTTCATGAAAATATTATCATGATCATATAATCACAACAGTATTGTCACTAATTGCAAAATATAACCCGAAAGACAAAATTAGCCATAACAATATAGCCATCAAGTTGATATAGCGACCAAAATAATGTAGCCAGGATGGCATTATATTGAAATTGAGAATACAACCACCATGCCATTGTGTTCACCATGACAATGTAGCTACCATGAAAATATAGTAACCTTGACTATGTAGCTATCATGATAAAACATACAATTGAAAAATATCCACATCAAGAGTTTAGCTGCTAAAACACTATATCGCCATGCCAATATCGCCAAAATGTTATTATTATCATCATGATAACATACTGCAAGAAAATAAATATATATACCCACTACTCGACAATATAGCTATACTGACAATATTGCCAACATGAAAAGACAGTCACCTCCTTGTTATATAAAAAAATGACAAATAGCCATCATGGCGATATAGTGATTTAACAATACAGCCACTATGGTGATATAGTTACCATAACAATATTATCTTAACGACAATGTAGCCAACATGACTATATAGTCACGTTGACAATACAACCACCGTGACAATACAGGTAACATGACAGTACCGTCTCTAAGACAATATTGCCATCAATTTGACAAATTATATGACAATATAGATATTATGGCAACATAGTCACCATGACAATATACTCAGAAATGCAATATAATCGCCATGATAAAATTATCCTACCATAAAAATATAGCCACCTACTATTTTGGTTTCCATTGCAATGTACAAACAGCAATAAAAGATTTACCATGACAGTACTGAAACCATAACAGTATAGCATATCATGGCAATGTAGTCAGCTGATAATTTAATCAAAATGACAATTTCTCTTCTATAATGGTATATCCTCAAGGGCAATATCAACACCATTAGATAAGCTTCTATGAAAATACAGTCATTATGACATTATAAAAATCATGATAAAAAAGTCACCATGACAATGTAGTTATCTTGGCAATATAGCCACTGTGACATTATGGTCATAATGATGATATAGTCGCTATGACAATATTGTCACCATAAAAATATAATTATCATGATAATATTTCGCTTAAGACAAAGTATGCAAGACTTAAATAATGGCAATATATCACCTATAAAAAGATCACCTTGCCAATATCGCTAAGGTGACGATATATACATTATACAAATGTAACTAAAATGAGAAGATAGCCAAAATGACGGTATGGTCATAATGACAATACTACCACTATGAAAATCTGTTCCCCATGACACTATAGCTACACTGACAACAAAGCCATATTCACAAAAGAGCAACATTGAAAATACAGCAAACGAGAATATAGCCAGTATCATAGTTCAGCCACCATGATAATAATGTCACGATACAAATCATCACCATGTCATTAGTCACCTTGATAATAAACTTACAAAAACTATATAAATATAATGAAAATATAGCCTCCATGTCAATATGTCTGACATGATAATCTGGCCATTATGATAATATAGTCATGACGGCAATATATTTGCTATATCAATATAGCAATAGTGATCATATAACTGATGTGAAAATACAGTCAAAGAAGCAAATAAGCAAAGAAACAAAGGAATATACAAATAATATTCACAATGGCGGTATAACTACATGACAATATAGACACTGTGAAAAATAGTCGCGTTTGAATCATAGCAAACATATAGGCGGCAGGTCAAAATAGTTTTTATGACAAAATAGCGACCAAGACAGGATATATCATTATAATATAGACACCTTGATAGTATAGACCATAAAACAATGTAACAATCATGAAACTGTACCTGCCAAAACATTATAGATGTCATGAAATTTTAGTCAACATGACAAAATTATCATAATGAAATATCATCGGCATTACAATATATTTACCATAATCATAGACCAATCATGATCATATAATCAGCAGGTTGACATAAACAATATCTCAGTATAAAAACCATGACAGTATAAGTGACATGATGATATATATATCTATACACTTACACTTACAATACCAAAGATGCCGCCATGAATATATCGTTATCATGATCATATAATCACAACAGTATTGTAGGTAGTGACAAATATATCCCCAACGACAAAATTAATCATAGCAATATAGCCTTCAACTTGTTATAGCGACCATGATGTTGTAGCGAGCATTGTATTGAGAATTACAATACAGCCACCTTGCCAATGTCGTCACCATGACAATATAGCTACAATGAATATATAGTAACGTTGATAATGTAGCTGCCATGGCAAAATATTCAAGATAGAAAATACCCAAAAGATAGCAACAACATGAGTTTAGCTGCTAAGATGATATATCACCATGCCAATATCTCTAAAATGTTAGTATAGCAATCAAGGCAATATATCAACAGAAAAAATACTCATCACAACGATATAGCTAACTTGAAAATATACTACTCTGACAATATAGGTAACATTACAGGACAGCCACCTTCTTGAAACATGAAAAAAAAAGAATGACAAATAGCCATCAAGGCAATATGTTAACTAAACAATATAGCCATCATGGCAATATGGTAACGAAACAATATAGTCATCATGGCAATATGATTACCATAGCAATGTATTCTTAATGGCAATATAGTCACCATGTCCTTATCGTCACGATGACAATATTATTTAATCGTCATAATAAAATGATCCCACCATAAAAATATAGTCACCCTGCCACTATAGCTTCCATTACAATATAGCCACAATAACAAAACATTCACCACGACAATAGTGAAACCATAACAAGATACTACATCATTACAGTGTAGTCACTTGATCATTTAATGAAAAATAAAAACTTCGCTTCTATTATGGTATAACCTCAGGGACAAAATTTTATACACCATTAAAAAGCTGCCATGAAAATACAGTCACTATGACATAAAAATCATGATAAAATAGTCACCATGGCAATGTAGCCACTCTGAGATTATAGTCATTATGACAATATAGTCGTTATTAAAATACTGTCACCTTATTAATAAAGTTATCTAAATGATATATCGCTTCTGACAAAATATGCACGATTAGAAAATGACAGTATAGCACCTATAATAAAGATCACCTTGCCACTATAGTCAAGGTAACGATATACACGTCATACCAACGTAAAGAAAAAGAGATGATAACCAGAACGGTGGTATGTTCATATTGACAATACTGCAACTATGAAAATATGTTCCCCACGATTCTCCAGCTTCACTAACAATAAAGCTACCTTCAATAAAAGAGTACTATTGAAAAAATAGCAAACGACTATACAGCCATCAAGATAGTAAAGCCACCATGACAATAATCTCTCGATATAAATCTATCGCCATTACATTAGCGTTACCTTGATAATGAATATACAATGAGTACATGAACATCATTAAAATATAGCGTCCATATGAATATATTTGTCGTGAAAATATAGCCTCCATATGAATATCTTTAAAGTGACAGTTTCGCCATTCTGATAATATAGTCAAGACGCTAATATATTCACCATAACAATAAAGCCACCATGATCACATAAATGATATGACAATATAGTCAACGCAACAATAAACGCATTTATAAATTATATCCACTCTGAAAATACAGCCACATGAAAATATAGATAATGTGATAAAATGGTCATTTTTGGATCATAGGAAACATATAGCGTCCAAGAGAATATATGTCTCTATGACAAAATAGCGAAGAAGACAGGATTTATCATGAAAATACAGTCACCTTGACAGTATAGCCAATAAGACAGTAGAACAACCATGAGCATGTACCTACCATAACAATATAGCTTACATGAAAATATAGTTACTATGACAAATTCATTACAATGAAATACAAATTATTACATTATGGTTTCGATAATCATACACCAATCATGATCATATAAGATAAAACCTTCAAAACAAAGCAAGGGAAGAGAAAACGCAGGGAGGAATAGCTACAACCCAGCTCTGAAAAACGACAGCAGCTCCGTACACGTCGGTAGCTGGTGCGCGACTGTCATCAGGTGACTACATTGTTATGATATGCTATATTGTCATGGTTTCAGTACTGTCGTGGTGAATGTATTATTATGTTAGCTATATTGCAGTGGCAGGGTGGCTAAATTTTCATGGTAGGATAATTTTGTTATCGCGGTTATATTGCATTTGTGATAATACTGTCATGGTGAATGTGTTCTAGTATTATCTATATTATCATTTAATTTGTTGAAGCGATTGCAATGTTCTCTTAGAGACCCTAATGTCATGTTGCCTGTATTGTTATGATGGTTGCATGTCATCTTGACTGTATAGTCATGTTGGTTATATTCCAGTTATGATTACATGGTTATGGTAACTATATTGCCATGATGACTATATTGATAGGTGACTACATTGCCATGATAGCTATTTTTCATTTTTGTTATACTGTAAGGAGGTGACTGTCTTTTCATATTGAATATATTATCACGGTACTAGCTATATTGTTAAGTTAGCTATATCACTGTGGTGCTTATTTTCTTTTTCTGGTGGTATATTGCCATGATGCCTAGATAAACATTTTGTGGATATTGGCATGGTGATATAGTGTCTTAACAAATAAACTGTTATTGTGGATATGTTCAATGGGATTTTATTATCATAGTAGCTACATTGTCAATGTTACTATATTTTCATGGTAGCTCCATTGTCATGGTGACGATATTGCCATTGTAGCTGTATTGTTATTTTCAATATAATGCCATCCTAACTACATTATCTTGGTCGCTATATTTACTTGCTGGCTATATTGCTATCGTTAATTTTGTCGTTGGGGATATATTTTGTCATTAACTACAATTTTGTTTTAATCATATGTCCATGATAAAAATATTTTCATGGCGGCTTATTTGGTAATGTGAGTGCAAGTGTATGGATATCATATTATCATGTCACTATATTGTCATGGTTTTCATACTGTGATGGTGTTCATGTCAGCCTCCTGATGATATTATCATGATTGATATATGATTATGGTAACTAAATTGTAATGGCGATCATACTTCATGGTGAGAATTTTGTCATGTTGCTTGCATATTCATGGTAGGTATATTGTTATGGCAGGTACATTTTCATAGTTGTTTCATTGTTTTATCGGCCATACTGTCAAAGTGACTAATATTATAATTAAAAATCTTGTCTTGGTCGCTATTTTGTCATGGACACTATATTGTCCTAGAGCCTATTTGTTTGCTATGATCCGAAAGAGACTATTTTGTCACAGCATCAATATTGTCAGGTGCTTATATCGCCATAATTAATATAATTTGAAGTCGTCCTTATTGTTGCGTTGACTGTATTGTCATATCACTTATATGGTTATAGCTATATTGTTATAGTGAATATATTGCCGTCTTGACTATATTATCATATTGGCTAAATTGTCATGGTAAGTATGCTGACATGGAAGCCTTATTTTCATGATTTTTATATAGTCAGTGAATTATATCGTGACATTATTGTCATACTTTCATGGTGGCTATATAGTCGTTTGCTGTATTTTCACTGTTACTCTCTTGTGAAGATTGCTTTATTGTCATTGTAGCTATAGTGTCATTGGGATATATTTTCATAGCAGCAGTATTGTCATTATGAACATACCGTCATTTTGGCTATCTACTAATTTTGGTTATATTGCGAAGATTTACATATCGTCACCTTGGCTATATTGTTAAGGTGATCTCTTTTATAGTTGCTATATTGTCATTTTTTTTAGTTATGCATATTTTTTCATAAGCGATACATCATCGTGATAACTTTACTATTAAGGTGACAGTATATTGTCATTGTGACAATGTTGACATTATGACTATAATCTCTTAGTGGCTATATTGCTAAGATAACTATACTGTCATGGTACCTGTTTCATGATGATGGTTATAATGACAGTTTGACTGCAATTTCATTGTAGTATATTTAATGGTGTTGATTTTGCCCTTGAAGATATATTATAAAACCGAAAATTTCCTTTTTTTAAAATTATCATGTGAATATATTGCCATAATATGCGATATTGTTGTAGTTTCAGTATTGTCATGTTGAATGTATATTATGTTGGTTACATTACAATTGAAGTCTTAGTGGCAGGGTAAGTATATTTTCATGGTTGGATCATTTTGTTATGACGATTTTATTGTATTTTTGAGTATATTCTCATGGTTAGTGTGTTGCCGTAATTTTTCTATATTGTCCTGGACACTACATATCCTGTAATAGATATAGTCATATCAGTTATATGATCATGGTAGCTTTATTGTCATAGTGAATATCTTGTCGTCGTGACTATAGTATCATAATGGCTAAATTGTCATGAGAAATATGTTATGGGGGCTATATTTTCATGATATTCCTAAAGTCATTGAAAGATTACTATCAAAGTGACTCTTATAACCTGGCGATTGATGTATATCGTGACATTATTGTTACGAGAGCTGCATTTTCATGGTCGCTATATTGTCGTTTCCTGTATTTTCAATGTTACTTTTTTGTGAAGATTGCTTTATTGTCATTGTAGCTATTGTGTCATGGGGAATATATTTTCGTATTTGCAGTATTGTCATTATGAACATATCGTCATTTTGGCTATCTGCTCATTTTGGTTACATTGCGAAGATTTACATATCGTCACCTTGGATATATTGGCTAGGTGATCTCTTTATAGTTGCTATATTGTCATTTTTTTTAATCATGTATATTTTTTCATGAGTGATACATTATCTTGATAACTATATCATTAAAGTGACATTATATTGTCATGGTGACTATATTGTCATTATGACTACAATCTCTTAGTGGCTATATTGCTACGATAACTACATGTTAGTACATAGTCATTGTAGCTTATTTAATGGTGTTGATTTACTCTTGGAGATTTTTTTTTTTTTTTTTTTTTTTTTATACTTTGTCGCTGTCTCCCGCGTTTGCGAGGTAGCGCAAGGAAACAGATGAAAGAAATGGCCCAACCCACCCCCATACACATGTATATACATACGTCCACACACGCAAATATACATACCTACACAGCTTTCCATGGTTTACCCCAGACGCTTCACATGCCCTGATTCAATCCACTGACAGCACGTCAACCCCGGTATACCACATCGATCCAATTCACTCTATTCCTTGCCCTCCTTTCACCCTCCTGCATGTTCAGGCCCCGATCACACAAAATCTTTTTCACTCCATCTTTCCACCTCCAATTTGGTCTCCCACTTCTCCTCGTTCCCTCCACCTCCGACACATATATCCTCTTGGTCAATCTTTCCTCACTCATTCTCTCCATGTGCCCAAACCATTTCAAACCACCCTCTTCTGCTCTCTCAACCACGCTCTTTTTATTTACACACATCTCTCTTACTCTTACGTTACTTACTCGATCAAACCACCTCACACCACACATTGTCCTCAAACATCTCATTTCCAACACATCCACCCTCCTATGCAAAACCCTATCTATAGCCCATGCCTCACAACCATATAGCATTGTTGGAACCACTATTCCCTCAAACATACCCATTTTTGCTTTCCGAGATAATGTCTTTGCCCTCCACACATTCTTCGTTCCCAGAACATCCCCCCCGTGACTCACTTCCGCTTCCATGGTTCCATCCACAGCCAAATCCACTCCCAGATATCTAAAACACTTCACTTCCTCCAGTTTTTCTCCATTCAAACTTACCTCCCTATTGACTTGTCCCTCAACCCTACTGTACCTAATAACCTTGCTCTTATTCACATTTACTCTCAGCTTTCTTCTTTCACACTTTTTACCAAACTCAGCCACCAGCTTCTGCACTTTCTCACCCGAATCAGCCACCAACGCTGTATCATCAGCAAACAACAACTGACTCACTTCTCATGCCCTGTCATCCACAACAGACTGCATACTTGCCCCTCTCTCCAAAACACTTGCATTCACCTTCCTAACAACCCCATCCATAAACATATTAAACAACCATGGAGACATCATGCACCCCAGCCGCAAACCGACATTCATTGGGAACCAATCACTTTCCTCTCTTCCTACTCGTACACATACCTTACATCTTCGATAAAAACTTTTCACTGCGTCTGGCAACTTGCCTCCCACACCATATACTCTTAAAATCTTCCACAGAGCATCTCTATCAACTCTATCTATTTTTTTTTTTTTTTTTTTTTTTTTTTTATACTTTGTCGCTGTCTCCCGCGTTTGCGAGGTAGCGCAAGGAAACAGACGAAAGAAATGGCCCAACCCCCCCCCCCATACACATGTACATACACACGTCCACACACGCAAATATACATACCTACACAGCTTTCCATGGTTTACCCCAGACGCTTCACATGCCTTGATTCACTCCACTGACAGCACGTCAACCCCTGTATACCACATCGCTCCAATTCACTCTATTCCTTGCCCTCCTTTCACACTCCTGCATGTTCAGGCCCCGATCACACAAAATCTTTTTCACTCCATCTTTCCACCTCCAATTTGGTCTCCCTCTTCTCCTCGTTCCCTCCACCTCCGACACATATATCCTCTTGGTCAATCTTTCCTCACTCATTCTCTCCATGTGCCCAAACCATTTCAAAACACCCTCTTCTGCTTTCTCAACCACGCTCTTTTTATTTCCACACATCTCTCTTACCCTTACGTTACTTACTCGATCAAACCACCTCACACCACACATTGTCATCAAACATCTCATTTCCAGCACATCCATCCTCCTGCGCACAACTCTATCCATAGCCCACGCCTCGCAACCATACAACATTGTATAAGTTTGTTGAGTATTCCTGGTAAATTATATGGGAGGGTATTGATTGAGAGGGTGAAGGCATGTACAGAGCATCAGATTGGGGAAGAGCAGTGCGGTTTCAGAAGTGGTAGAGGATGTGTGGATCAGGTGTTTGCTTTGAAGAATGTATGCGAGAAATACTTAGAAAAGCAAATGGATTTGTATGTAGCATTTATGGATCTGGAGAAGGCATATGATAGAGTTGATAGAGATGCTCTGTGGAAGGTATTAAGAATATATGGTGTGGGAGGCAAGTTGTTAGAAGCAGTGAAAAGTTTTTATCGAGGATGTAAGGCATGTGTACGTGTAGGAAGAGAGGAAAGTGATTGGTTCTCAGTGAATGTAGGTTTGCGGCAGGGGTGTGTGATGTCTCCATGGTTGTTTAATTTGTTTATGGATGGTGTTGTTAGGGAGGTAAATGCAAGAGTCCTGGAAAGAGGGGCAAGTATGAAGTCTGTTGGGGATGAGAGAGCTTGGGAAGTGAGTCAGTTGTTGTTCGCTGATGATACAGCGCTGGTGGCTGATTCATGTGAGAAACTGCAGAAGCTGGTGACTGAGTTTGGTAAAGTGTGTGGAAGAAGAAAGTTAAGAGTAAATGTGAATAAGAGCAAGGTTATTAGGTACAGTAGGGTTGAGGGTCAAGTCAATTGGGAGGTGAGTTTGAATGGAGAAAAACTGGAGGAAGTGAAGTGTTTTAGATATCTGGGAGTGGATCTGTCAGCGGATGGAACCATGGAAGCGGAAGTGGATCATAGGGTGGGGGAGGGGGCGAAAATTTTGGGAGCCTTGAAAAATGTGTGGAAGTCGAGAACATTATCTCGGAAAGCAAAAATGGGTATGTTTGAAGGAATAGTGGTTCCAACTCTTGGAGATATATCATTATAAAAACGGATATTTCATTTTGTTTAAATGATGAGGTAAATACATTGTCATGATATGCTATATTGTTATAGTTTCAGTACTGTCATGGTAAATGTATATTATGTTGTCTATATTACAATGAAAGCCATAGTGGCATGGTGGCTATATTCTCATGGTTTGATCATCTTGTTATTAGCATTTTATTTTATTTTTGAATATATTGTCATGGTGACTGTGTTGCCATCGTTTCTAGATTGTTATTTGATTTATTAAATTAATGACAATATTGTCATAGAGACTGAATTATCATGTTTCCTGTATGGTCATCATGGTTGTCTTGTCATCGTGACTCTATGGTCATGATGGCTATACTGTCATTAAGATTACATTCTTATGGTAACTATATTGACATCATGGCTTTTTGTCAGAGTAGCTATATTGTTAAGTTAGCTATCTTATTGTGGTGGGTATTTTCTTTCCTTTTGGTATATTGCCATGATATCTATACTAGAATTTTGGCAAGATTTAGCATGGTGATATAGTGTTCGCAGCCCAAGTGTTGTTTTGGACATTTTTTCATGGGAATACATTATAATGGTACCTACATTGTCAAGGTTACTATATTTCATGCAAGCTACATTGAAAATATGACGATATTAGCATGGCGGGTGTATTGTTATGTTCAATATAACGCCATCCTGGCTACATTATCTTGGTCGCTATATCAACTTGATGGCTATATTGCTACGGTCAATTTCATCGTTGGGGATGTATTTTGTCTTTACCTACAATTTGGTTGTGATTATATGATCACGATAATATTTCTAGGACGGCTTATTTGGCAACTTGTGTGTATCTGTCTGGATATCATATCATCATGTAACTTAGTCTGTCATGCTTTTAAACGGTGATGGTGTGAAAATGCTGATTACATTATCATCATAAATGTATTATTATTTTAACTATATAGCAATGGTAATATCTTTTTTGATCATTTTGGTATGTTGACTTCATTTTGATAGTAGTTATATTGGTATGGCAGGTATATTTTCATGGTTCTGACATTATTTTATGGGCTATACTGTCACGGCGGCTGTATAGTATTGATAAATTCTGTTTTGGACGCTATTGTCCCCTGGACACTATATACCTTAGAGGCTATATGTTTCCTATGATCCGAAAGCGACTTCTTTGTCACTGTATATATATTGTCAGGTGGCTCTATTGACGTTGTGAACATATTATGAATGTTTCTTTAATGTTGCGTTGACTATATTGTTATATCAGTTATATGGCAATTGTGGCTTTGTTGTTATAGTGAATATATTGTAGTTGTGACTATACTATCATAATGGCTAAATTGTTATGGGAAATATGTTGATATGGATGCTATATTCTCATGATATTTCTATGGTAATTGTAAAAATTTTTCAATTTTACTCTAATATCACAGTGATTGATTCATGTTGTGACATTATTGTTATGGTGGCTGTACGATCATGTTGCCTATATTGTCGTTTGATGCTTTTCAGTATTACTATTTAGTTAACATGGCTTTAATGTCAGTGTAGCTATACTTTCATTGGCAACAAATTTTCATTGTGACGCAATTGTCATTATGAAATAAAGTCATTTTGGCTATCTTCTAATTTGGGTTACATTGCTATGTTATACATATCGTCACCTTGGCTATATTGGGAAGGTGATTTTCTTTATAGGTGGTGTATTGTCATTTTTTCATCATGCATATTCTGTTATAAGCGATATATCATCATGATACCCATATCATTAAGGTGAAAATATTGGCATGGCGACTATACTGTCTTTATGACTGTAATCTTATGATAACAATATAGGCACCCTGATATATAGGCACAATGAAAAGATAATCACCCCCTTATAATATAACAAAAAATAACAAATAGCCATCATGGCATTATATTCATTTAACAATATAGCCACCTTGGCAATATAGTTACCATATCAATATAATCTTAATGGAAATATAACTAATATGACCATATAGACACGATAAAAATACAACCACCAAGACAATACAAGAGTCATGACATTACATTATGACAATATTGCCACCAATTCAACAAATCAAATGACTGTATATATATTATGGCAACAGTCACCATGACAATATACACACAAGTGGAATATAATCGACATAACAAAATTATTAAATTATGAAAATTTAGCCACTCTGCCACTATGGCTTCCATTGGAATATAGCCAACATAATAATACATATACAATGACATTACTGAAACCATTGCAATATAGCATATCACGACAAACGTAGTCCCCTAATGATTTAATCAAAATGAGAATCTCGTTTTTTAATGATACTTCCTCAAGGGCAAACACATCAGCAATATAAAAGCTACCGTGAAAATGTAGTCACCATGATCATGATAACAATATATTCATGTCGGCTTCTTTCTTATTGTAAGTGTAAGTGTATGGATATCATATCATCATGGCACTTATACTGTCATAGTTTTTATACTGTGATATAGTTTATGTCAACCTGCTGATTATATGATCATGATTGGTCTATGATTATGGTAACTATATTGTAATGCCGATGATATTTCATTATGATAATTTTGTCATGTTGACTAAAATTTCATGACATCTATAATGTTTTGGCAGGTACAGTTTCATGATTGTTACATTGTTTTATGGTCTATACTGTCAAGGTGTCTATATTATAATGATATATCCTGTCTTGGTCGCTATTTTTTCATAGAGACTATGTTCTCCTGCCGCCTATATGTTTGCTATGATTCAAAATCGACTATTTGTCACAGTATGTATATTGTCATGCAGTTATACTGCCATAGTGAATATGATTTGTATATTTCTTTTTTGCTTCTTTGACTGTATTGTAACATCAGTTATATGATCACTGTGGCTATATTTTTATAGTGAATAAATTGCCGTCATGACTATATCATCATAATGGCCAGATTATCATGGCAGACATGTTGATATGGAGGCTATATTTTCATGATATTTATATAGTCGTTGTAAGTTTATTATCAAGGTGACTAATGACATGGTGATGATTTGTATCGTGACATTATTATCATGGTGGCTGAACTATGATGGTGGCTATATTCTCGTTTGCTGTATTTTCAATGTTGCTCTTTTGTGAATATGGCTTTGCTGTCAGTGTAGCTATAGCGTCATGGGGAACATATGTTCATAGTGGCAGTATTGTCATTATGACCATACCGTCATTTTGGCTATCTTCTCAATTTAGTTACATTGCTATAATGTACATATCGTCACCTTAGCTATATTGGCAAGGTGATCTTTTTATAGGTGATATATTGTCATTATTTAACTCTTGCATACTTTGTCATATGCGAAATATCATCATGTTAATTATATTTTTATGGTGACAATATTGTCATAGCGAATATATTATCATTATGACTATAATGTCACAGTGGCTATATTGCCAAGATAACTATATTGTCATGGTGACTTTTTTATCATGATTTTTATAATGTCATAATGACTGTATTTTCATAGAAGCTTTTTTAATGGTGTTGATATTGCTCTTGAGGATATACCATTATAGAAGAGAAATTGTCATTTTGATTAAATTATCAGCTGACTACATTGCCATGATATGCTATGCTGTTATGGTTTCAGTACTGTTATGGTAAATCTTTTATTACCTTTTGTACATTGCAATGGAAACCAAAATGCTAGGTGGCTATATTTTCATGGTGGGACAATTTTATCATGGCGATTATATTGCATTTCTGAGTATATTGTCATGGTGATTATGTTGCCATAATATCTATATTGTCATATAATTTGTCAAATTGATGGCAATATTGTCTTAGAGACGGTACTGTCATGTTATCTGTATTGTCACAGTGGTTGTATTGTCAACATGTTTGCTACATTGTCGTTAAGATCACATTGTTATGCTAACTATATTACCATAGTGGCTGTATTGTTAAATCACTATATCGCCATGATGGCTATTTGTCATTTTTGTTATATAACAAGGAGGTGACTGTCTCTTCATGTCGGCAGTATTGTCAGAATAGATATATTGTCGAGTAGTGGGTATATATATTTCTTTTCTGGCGGTATATTATCATGATGGCAATAATAACATTTTGGCGATATTGGCATGGCGATATAGTGTTTTAGCAGCTAAATTCTTCTTGTGGAGATTTTTCAATTGTATATTTTAACATAGTAGCTACATAGTCAAGGTTACTATATTTTCATGGTAGCTACATTGTCATAGTGAAGACATTGGCATGGTGGTTGTATTCTTACTTTCAATATAATGCCGTCCTGGCAATATTAAATTGGTCGCTATATCAACTTGATGGCTATATTGTTATGGTTAATTTTGTCTTCGGGATATATTTTATAATTAGTGACAATACTGTCGTTATTAAGTGATCCTGATAATATTTTCATGAAAACTTATGTGGTATTTTAAGTGTAAGTGAATGGATATCATCTGATCATGTCATTTAAATTGTCATGGTTTTTACACTATGATCTTTTTTAAGTTAACCTGATGATTATATAATCATGATTGTTGTATGATTATGGTAACTATATTGTAATGTCATGTCATTTCATTATGATAATTTTGTCATGTTGACTACAATTCCATGACAGCTATAAAGTTATGACCATATCATGATGGTAAACCCCGTCTTAGTCACTGTTTTTTCACAGAGACTATATTGTCCTGGAGTCTATATTTTTGCTATGATCCGAAAACGACTATCTATTAACCGTATCTATATAGTCAGGTGGTTATATTGCCATTGTGAATATAAGTTGAATGTTTCTATATTTTTGCTTTGATTATATTGTCATATCAGTTATATGATCATGGTAGCTTTATTGTCATAGTGAATAGATTGTCGTCGTGAATATATTTTCATAATGGCTAAATTTTCATAGCAAATATCTTGACATGTGGGTTTAATTTTCATGATATCTATAAAGTCATTGTAAGATTACTGTCAGGGTGACTCTATTGTCCTGGTGATTGAGTTATATCGTGATATCATTGTCAAGATGGCTGTATTGTCATGGTGCCTATATTGTAGTTTGCTGTATTTTAATTTTACGCTTTTCTGAAGATAGCTTTACTGTCAGTGTCCCTATAGTGTCATGGAGAATATATTTTCATAGTGTAATTATTGTCATTATGAACATACTGTGATTTTGGCCATCTCCTTATTTTGGTTACATTTCTATCATATATATATCATCACCTTGGCTATATTAGCAAGGTGATCTTTTTTTACGGTTGCTATATTCTCGTTTTTTTAATCATACATATTTTGTTGTAAGTGATACATTATTATAATAACTATAACATTCTAGTAACTATATATTAGCATTTTGACAATATTGTTATTATGACAATGATATCATGTTGGATATCTTGCCAAAGTAACTTTATTGTCATGGTGTCTATTTCATCATGATGGTTATAAGAGCATGGTGATCACAACAATTTTGTAGGTAGTGACAAATATATCCCCAATGACAAAATTAATCATAGCAATATAGCCATCAACCTGTTTTAGCGACCAAGATAATGTAGCGAGCATTGTATTGAGAATTACAATACAGCCACCGTGCCAATGTCGTCACTATGACAATATAGGTACCATGAAAATATAGTAAAGTTGATAATGTAGCTGCCATGGCAAAATATACAAGACAGAAAATACCCAAAAGATAGCCACAACAAGAGTTTAGCTGCTAAGACGATATATCATCATGCCAATATCTTTAAAATGTTAGTATAGCCATCATGGCAATATATTAACAGAAAAAATACTCATCACAACGTTATAGCTACCTTGACAATCTACTACTCTGACAATATAGGTAACATTAAAAGACAGCCACCTCCTTGAAATATAAAAGAAAAAAAATGAAAAATAGCCATCATGGCAATATAGTAACTAAACAATATAACCTTCATGGCAATATGGTAACCAAACAATATAGCCATCATGGCAATATGATTACCATAGCAATGTATTCATAATGGCAATATAGTCACCATGTCCTTATAGTCACGATGACAGTACAACTACCATGATAACACAGAAAACATCAAAATACAGTGTCTAAGACAATATTGCCACTAATTCAAAAAGTCAAATGACAATATAGATTTTATAGCAACACAATCACGATGACAATATACTCAAAAATGCTATATAATCAGCATAATAAAATGATCCTACCATGAAAATATAGTCACCCTGCCACTATGGCTTCCATTACAATATAGCCACAATAACAAAACATTCACCACGACAGTACAGAAACCATAACAATATAGCATATCATGACAATGTAGTCACTTGATCATTTAATGAAAAATTAAAAATTCGTTTCTATTATGGTATAACCTCATTGACTAGATTTTATACAAACTTAAAAAGCTGCTATGAAAATACAGTCACTATGACATAAATATCATGATAAAATAGTGACCATGGCAATATAGCCACTCTGAGATTATAGTCATTATGACAATATAGTCGCTATCAAAATACTGTCAACTTAATAATAAAGTTATCAAAATGATATATCACTTGTGACAAACGATGCATGATTAGAAAATGACCGTATAGCACCTATGAAAACGATCACCTTGCCACTATAGTGAAGGTGACGATATATACATCATAGCAACGTATAGAAAAAGAGATGATAACCAGAGCGACGAAATGTTCATAATGACAATACTACAACTATGAAAATATGTTTCCCACGATTTTCCAGCTTCACTGACAATAAAGCCATCTTCATAAAAAGAGTCCCATTGAAAAAAATAGCAAACTACTATACAGCCATCAAGACAGTAAACCACCAAGACAATAATCTCTCGATATAAATCAATCGCCAGGACATTAGCGTCACCTTGATAATGAATATACAATGAGTACATGAACATCATGAAAATATAGCGTCCATATAAATATATTTGTCGTGAAAATATAGCCTCCATATGAATATCTTTACATTAATAGTTTCGCCATTCTGATAATATAGTGAAGACGCTAATATATTCACCATAACAATAAAGCCACCTTGATCACATAAATGATATGACAATGTAGTCAACGCAACATAAAACGCATTTATGAATTATATCCACTCTGAGAATACAGCCATATGAAAATATAGATACTGTAAGAAATTAGTCATTTTTGGATCATAGCAAACATATAGCGTCCAAGAGAATATAGACTCTATGACAAAATAGCGAAGAAGACAGGATTTATCATCAGAACGCAGTCACCTTGACAGTATAGCCAATAAAACAGTGGAACAACCACGAAAATGTACTTAACATAACAATATAGCTTACATGAAAATATAGTTACAATGACAAATTCATTACAATTAAATACAAACAATATCACATTATGGTTTCGATAATCATACACCAATCATGATCATATAAGATGAAACCTTCAAAACAAAGCAAGGGTAGCGACAACGCAGGGAGGAATAGCTACAACCTAGCTCTGAAAGACGACATGATATGCTATATTGTCATGGTTTCAGTACTGTCGTAGTGAATGTATTATTATGTTAGCTATATTGCAGTGGCAGGGTGGCTAAATTTTCATGGTAGGATAATTTTCTTATCGCGGTTATATTGCATTTGTGATAATACTGTCATGGTGACTGTGTTCCAGTAAAATCTATATTATCATTTATTTTGATGAAGCGATTGCAATATTGTCGTAGAGACTCTAATGTCACGTTGCCTGTATTGTCATGACGGTTGCATGTCATCTTGGCTATATTGTTATGTTGGTTATATTCCAGTTATGATTACATGGTTATGGTAACGATATTGCCATGGTGACTATATTGATAGGTGACTACATTGCCATGATAGCTATTTCTCATTTTTGTTATACTGTTAAGAGGTGACTGTCTTTTCATATTGAATATATTATCAGGGTACTTATATTGTTAAGTTAGCTATACCATTGTGGTGCTTACTTTGTTTTTCTGGTGGTATATTGCCATGATGCCTAGAGTAACAATTTGTCGATATTGGCATGGTGATATAGTGTCTTAGCAAATAAACTGATATTTTGGATATGTCCCATGGGATATTATTATTATAGTAGCTACATTGTCAATGTTACTATATTTTCATGGTAGCTCCATTGTCATGGTGACGATATTGCTATTGTGGCTATGTTGATATTTTCAATATAATGCCATCCTAACTACATTATCTTGGTCGCTATATTTAATTGCTGGCTATATTGCTATGGATGATTTTGTCGTTGGGGATATATTTTGTTATTAACTACAATTTTGTTTTAATTATACGATCATGATAACAATATTTTTAAGGTGGCATATATGGTAATGTGAGTTCAAGTGTATGGATATCATATTATCATGTCACTATATTGTCATGGTTTTTATACTGTGATGGTGTTTATGTCAGCCTCTTGATGATATTATCATGATTGATATATGATTATGGTAACTAAATTGTAATGGCGATTATATTTCATTGTGACAATTTTGTCATGTTGCCTGCATTTTCATGGTAGCTATATTGTTATGGCAGGTACATTTTCATTGTTGTTTCATTGTTTTATCGGCTATACTGTCAAGGTGACTATATCTTCATCAAAAATCTTGTCTTGGTCGCTATTTTGTCATGGACACTATATTGTCCTGGGGCCTATATGTTTGCTATGATGCGAAAGAGACTATTTTATCACAGCATCAAAATTGTCAGGTGCTTATATCGCCATAATGAGTATAATTTGAAGGCTTCCTTATTGTTGTGTTGACTGTATTGTCATATCTCTTATATGATCATGGCTATATTGTTATAGTGAATATATTGCCGTCCTGACTATATTATCATATTGGCTAAATTGTCATGATAAGTATGTTGACATGGAAGCCTTATTTTCATGATGTTTATATAGTCAGTGAATTATATCGTGACCTTTTTGTCGTAGTGGCTGTACTTTCATGGTGGCTACATAGTCGTTTGCTGTATTTTCACTGTTACTCTTTTGTGAAGATTGGTTTATTGTCATTGTAGCTATAGTGTCATGGGGGATATATTTTCATAGCAGCAGTATTGTCATTATGAACATACCGTCATTTTGACTATCTACTCATTTTGGTTATATTGCGAAGATTTACATATCGTCACCTTGCCTATATTGTCAAGGTGATCCCTTTTATATTTGCTATATTGTCATTTTCTTTAGTCAAGCATATTTTTTCTTGAGCGATACATTATCGTGAAAACTTTACTATTAAGGTGACAGTATATTGTCATTGTGACAATGTTGACATTATGACTATAATCTCTTAGTGACTATATTGCTAAGATAACTGTACTTTCATGGTGACTATTTCATGATGATAGTTATAATGACAGTTTGACTGCATTTTCATTGTAGCATATTTAATGGTGTTGATTTTTCCCTTGAAGATATATTATAAAACCGAAAATCTCCTTTTTTTAAATTATCATGTGAATATATTGCCATGATATGCGTTATTGTTATAGTTTCAATACTGTCATGTTGAATGTATATTATGTTGGTTACATTACAATTAAAGTCATAGTGGCAGGGTAACTATATTTTCATTGTTGGATCATTTTGTTATGACGATTTTATTGTATTTGTGAGTATATTCTCATGGTTACTGTGTTGCCGTAATTTCTATATTGTCCTGGACACTAAATATCTTAAAAATCTATATTATCATATCAGTTGTATGATCATGGTAGCTTTATTGTCATAGTGAATATCTTGTCGTCGTGACTACATTATCATAATGGCTAAATTGTCATAGAAAATATGATGACATGAGGGCTATATTTTCATGATATTCATAAAGTCATTGAACGATTACTATGAAGGTGACTCTAATAGCCAGGCGATTGATGTATATCGTGACATTATTGTCACGATAGCTGCATTGTCGTGGTGGCTATATTGTCGTTTCCTGTATTTTCAATGTTACTCTTTTATGAAGATTTCTTTATTGTCATTGTAGCTATAGTGTCGTGGGGAATATATTTTCGTAGTAGGAGTATTGTCATTATGAACATATCGTCATTTTGGCTATTTGCTCATTTTGGTTACATTGCGAAGATTTACATATCGTCACCTTGGCTATACTGGGAAGGTGATCTCTTTATAGTTTATCTAATGTCATTTTTTTTAATCATGTATATTTTTTCATGAGTGATACATTCTCTTGATAACTGTATCATTAAAGTGACAGTATATTGTCACAGTGACTATATTGTCATTATGACTACAATCTCTTTGTGGCTATATTGCTAAGATAACTACATGTGACTACATTTTCATTGTAGCTAATTTAATGGTGTTGATTTACCCTTGGAGATATATCGTTATAAAAACAGATATTTCATTTTGTGTAAATTATACGGTGAATACATTGTCATGATATGATATATTGTTATAGTTTCAGTACTGTCATGGTGAATGTATATTATGTTGGCTACATTACAATGGAAGCCATAGTGGCAGGGTGGCTATATTTTCATGGTTTGATCGTTTTGTTATTAGTATTTTATTGTATTTTTGAATATATTGTCATGGTGACTGTGTTGCCATAATTTATATATTGTCATTTGATTTATTAAATTGCTTGCAATATTGTCATAGACTGTATTGTCATGTTGCCTGTATGGTCATCATGGTTGTCTTGTCATCGTGACTCTATGGTCATGATGGCTATAATGTCATTAAGATTACATTCTTATGGTAACTATATTGCCATCATGGCTTTTTGTCAGAGTAGCTATATTGTTAAGTTAGCTATCTTATTTTGGTGGGTATTTTTTTCCTTTTGGTATATTGCCATGATGGGTACACTTGAATTTTGGCAAGATTAGCATGGTGATATAGTGTTCGTAGCCCAACTGTTGTTTTGTACATTTTTTCATGAGAATGCACTATCATGGTACCTACATTGTCAAGGTTACTATATTTCAAGCAAGCTACATTGTAAAGATGACGATAGTGGCATGCCGGGTTTATTGTTATGTTCAATATAACGCCATCCTGGCTATATTATCTTGGTCGCTATATCAACTTGATGGCTATATTGCTACGGTCAAATTCATCGTTGAGGATGTATTTTGTTTTTAACTATAATTTGGTTGTGATTATATGATCATGATAATATTTCTATGACGGCTTATTTGGAATCTTGAGTGTATTTGTCTGGATCTCATATCATCATGTAACTCAGTCTGTCATGCTTTTAAACGATGATGGTGCTTATGTGAAAATGCTGATTACATTATCATCATTAATGTATGATTATTGTAAATATATAGCAATAGCAACATCTTTTTTGATCATTTTGGTATGTTTATTTCATTTTGATAGTAGTTATATTGGTATGGCAGGTACATTGTCATGGTTCTGACATTGTTTTATGGGCTATACTGTCAAGGCGGCTGTATAGTATTGATAAATTCTGTTTTGGACGCTATTGTCTCCTGGACACTATATTCATTAGAGGCTATATGTTTCCTATGATCCGAAAGCGATTATTTTGTCACGGTATCTATATTGTCAGGTGGCTATATTGACGCTGTGAACGTATTCTGAATGTTTCTTTAATGTTGCGTTGACTATATTGTTATATCGGCTATATGGCCATGGTGGATTTGTTGTTATAGTGAATATATTTTAGTTGTGACTATACTATCATAATGGCCAAATTGGCATGTGAAATATGTTGATATGGATACTATATTCTCATGATAGTTTTATGGTAATTGTAAAAAAATTTTCAAGCTTACTCTAATATCGCAGTGATTGATTTATGTTGTTACATTATTGTTATGGTGGCTGTACAATCATGGTGGCTATATTGTCATTTGATGCGTTTTCAATGTTGCTATTTAGTGAATATGGCTTTAATGTCAGTGTAGCTATACTTTCATTGGGAACAAATTTTCATAGTGACGCAATTGTCATTATGAAATAAAGTCATTTTATCTATCTTCTAATTTGGGTTACATTGCTACGTTATATTTATCGTCACTTTGGCTGTATTGGGAAGGTGAGTTTTTATATAGGTGGTATATTGTCATTTTTTAATCGTGCATATTCTGTTATATGCGATATATTATCATGATACCCATATCATTAAGGTTAAAATATTGGCAAGGCGACTATATTGTCTTTATGACTGTAATATTATGATGACAATATAGGTACCCTGATATATAGGCAACATGAAAAGATAATCACCCCCTTATAATATAACAAAAAATAACAAATAGCCATCATGGCAATACATTCATTTAACATTATAGCCACCATAGCGATATAGTTACCATATCAATATAATCTTAATGGAATTATAACTACCATGACCATATAGACAAGATGACAATACAACCACCAAGACAATACAGGAACCCTGACATTACATTATGAAAATATAGCCACTAATTTCAAAAAAAAAATGACAGTATAGATATTATGGCAACAGTCATCATGACAATATACACACATGTGGAATATAATCGACATAACAAAATGATTATATTAGAAAGTATAGCCAATTTGCCATTATGGCTTCCATTGGAATATAGCCAACATAATAATACATATACAATGACATTCCTGAAACCATAACAATATAGCATATCACGACAGTTTAGTCCCGTAATGATTTAATCAAAATGAGAATCTCGTTTTATAATGATACATTCTCAAGGGCACACCCAACACCAATATAAAAGCTACCGTGAAAATGTAGTCACCATGACATTATAACCATCATGATGAAATAGACACCATGACAATAAAGTTACTTTGGCAAGATATCCAACATGATGTCATTGTCATAATAACTATATTGTCAAAATGCCAATATATAGTTACCGGAATGTTATAGTTATCATGATAATGTATCACTTACGATAAAAAATGCATGATTAAAAAAAAGAAAATATAGCAACCGTAAAAAAAGATCACCTTGCTAATATAGCTAAGGTGATGATATATATATATATATATATATATATATATATATATATATATATATATATATATATATATATATATATATATATATGATTGAAATGTAACCAAAATAAGATGGCTAAAATGACAGTATGTCCATAATGTCAATAATTCCACTATGAAAATATATTTTCCTTGACACTATAGGTACACTGACAGTAAAGCTATCTTCACAAAAGCGTAGAATTAAAATACAGCAAACTACAATATAGCCACCATGACAATACAGCCATCTTGACAATAATATCACGATATAACATGATTATATAATCAGCAGGTTGACATAAACAAGATCATAGTGTAAAATCCATGACAATTTAAGTTACATGATGAGATGATATCCATTTACTTACACTTACAATAGCACATAAGTTTTCATGAAAATATTATCACGATCATATAATCCCAACAGTATTGTCAATAATTACAAAATATCTCCCGAAGGACAAAATTAACCATAACAATATAGCCATCACGTTGATATAGCGACCAATTTAATATTGCCAGGACGACATTATATTGAAAGTAAGAATACAGCTACCATGCCAATGTCTCCACCATGACAATGTAGCTACCATGAAAATATAGTAACCTTGGCTATGTAGCTACCATGATAAAATATACAATTGAAAAATATCCACAACAAGAGTTTAGCTGCTAAAACACTATATCGCCATGCCGATATCGCCAAAATGTTATTATTGCCATCATGATAATATACCGCCAGAAAAGAAATATATATACTCAATACCCGACGATACAACTATTCTGACAATATTGGCAACATGAAAAGACAGTCACCTCCTTGTTATATAACAAAAATGACAAATAGCCTTCATTGCGATATAGTGATTTAACAATACAGCCATTATGGTAATATAGTTACCATAACAATGTGATCTTATATGACAATATAGATATCATGGCAACATAGTCACCATGACAATATACTCAGAAATGCAATATAATCGCCATAATAAAGCTATCCTACCATGAAAATATAGCCACCTACCATTTTGGTTTCCATTGTAATGTAGAAACAGTAATAAAAGATTCACCATGACAGTACTGAAACCATAACAGTATAGCATATCATGGCAATGTAGTAACCTGATAATCTAATCAAAATGATAATTTCTCTTCTATAATGGTATATCCTCAAGGGCAATATCAACAACATTAAAAAAGGTTCTACGAAAATACAATCATTATGACATAAAAATCATGATAAAAAAGTCACCATGACAATATAGTTATCTTGGCAATATAACCACTGT
Source organism: Panulirus ornatus (assembly GCF_036320965.1). NCBI lineage: Eukaryota > Metazoa > Arthropoda > Malacostraca > Decapoda > Palinuridae > Panulirus > Panulirus ornatus. Next base: position 10,938,136 of record NC_092278.1, read on the forward strand.
GACATTATAGTCATAATGATAATATAGTCGCTATGACAATATTGTCACCATAAAAATATAATTATCATGATAGTATTTCGCGTATGACAAAGTATGCAAGAGTTGAATAATGACAATATATCACCTATGAAAAGATCACCCTACCAATATAGCTAAGATGACGATATATACATTATAGCAATGTAACTAAAAGGAAAAGATAGCCAAAATGACGGTATTGTCATAATGGCAAGACTGCCATTGTGAAAATATGTTCCCCATGACACTATAGCTACACTGACAAAAAAGCCATATTCAAAAAAGAACATTGAAAATACAGCAAACGAGAATATAGCCACCATCATAGTTCAGCCACCATGATAATAATGTCACGATACAAATCATCACCATGTCATTAGTGACCTTGATAACAAACTTACAATGACTATAAATATCATGAAAATATAGCCTCCATGTCAACATGTCTGCCATGATAATCTGGCCATTATGATGATATAGTCATGACGGCAATTTATTCACTATAACAATATAGCCACAGTGATCATATAACTGATGTGACAATACAGTCAAAGAAGCAAAAAAGAAATATACAAATCATATTCACTATGGCAGTATAATTACATGACAATATATATACTGTGACAAATAGTCGCTTTTGAATCATAGCAAACATATAGCCCACAGGACAACATAGTCTCTACGACAAAATAGCGACCAAGACAGGATATATCATTATAATATAGACACCTTGACAGTATAGACCATAAAACAATGTAACAATCATGAAACTGTACCTGCCAAAACATTATAGATGTCATAAAATTTTAGTGAACAACACAAACTTATCATAATGAAATATCATCGGCATTACAATATAGTTACCATAATCATAGATCTATAATGATCATATAATCAGCAGGTTGACATAAACACTATCACAGTATAAAAACCATGACAGTATAAGTGACATGATGATATGATATCCATACACTTCCACTTACAATACCAAAGAAACCGCCATGAATATATTGTTATCATGATCATATAATCACAACAATATTGTAGGTAGTGACAAATATATCCCAACGATAAAATTAATAATAGCAATATAGCCATCAACTTGTTATAGCGACCAAGATAATGTAGCGAGCATTGTTTTGAGAATTACAATACAGCCACCGTGCCAATGTCGTCACCATGACAATATAGCTGCAATGAAAATATAGTAACGTTGATAATGTAGCTGCTATGGCAAAAAATTCAAGATAGAAAATACCCAAAAGATAGCCACAACAAGAGTTTAGCTGCTAAGACGATATATCACCATGCCAATATCTCTAAAATGTTAGTATAGCCATAATGGTATTATATCAACAGAAAAAATACTCATCACAACGATATAGCTAACTTGACAATATACTACTCTGACAACATAGGTAAAATTAAAAGACAGCCACCTCCTTGAAATATAAAAGAAAAAAAAATGACAAATAGCCATCATGGCAATATGGTAACTAAACAATATAGCCATCATGGTAATATGGTAACCAAACAATATAGCCATCATGGCAATATGTTTACGATAGCGATGTATTCTTAATGGCAATATAGTCACCATGTCCTTGTAGTCACGATGACATAACAACTAATATGACAATACAGAAAACATCAAAATACAGTCTCTAAGATAATATTGCCAATAATTCATCAAGTTAAATGACAATATAGATATTATGGCAAGACAATCGTGATAACAATATACTCAGAAATGTTATATAATCATCATAATACAATGATCCTACCATGAAAATATAGTCACCCTGCCAATATGGCTTCCATTACAATATAGCTACAATAACAAAACATTCACCACGACAGTACTGAAACCATAACAATACAGCACATCATGACAATGTAAACACTAGTTCATTTAATGAAAAATAAAAATTTCGCTTCTATTATGGTATAACCTCAGGGACAAAATTTTATACACCATTAAAAAGCTACCATGAAAATACAGTTATTATGACGTAAATATTATGATAAAATAGTGACCATGGCAATATAGCCACTCTGAGATTATAGTCATTATGACAATATAGTCGCTATTAAAATATTGTCACCTTAATAATATTTATATTTTTTAATTATACTTTGTCGCTGTCTCCCGCGTTTGCGAGGTAGCGCAAGGAAACAGACGAAAGAAATGGCCCAACCCCCCCCCCCCATACACATGTATATACATACGTCCACACACGCAAATATACATACCTATACAGCTTTCCATGGCTTACCCCAGACGCTTCACATGCCCTGCTTCAATCCACTGACAGCACGTCAACCCCGGTATACCACATCGCTCCAATTCACTCTATTCCTTGCCCTCCTTTCACCCTCCTGCATGTTCAGGCCCCGATCACACGAAATCTTTCTCACTCCATCTTTCCACCTCCAATTTGGTCTCCCTCTTCTCCTTGTTCCCTCCACCTCCGACACATATATCCTCTTGGTCAATCTTTCCTCACTCATCCTCTCCATGTGCCCAAACCACTTCAAAACACCCTCTTCTGCTCTCTCAACCACGCTCTTTTTATTTCCACACATCTCTCTTACCCTTACGTTACTCACTCGATCAAACCACCTAACACCACACATTGTCCTCAAACATCTCATTTCCAGCACATCCATCCTCCTCCGCACAACTCTATCCATAGCCCACGCCTCGCAACCATACAACATTGTTGGAACCACTATTCCTTCAAACATACCCATTTTTGCTTTCCGAGATAATGTTCTCGACTTCCACACATTCTTCAAGGCCCCCAGGATTTTCGCCCCCTCCCCCACCCTATGATCCACTTCCGCTTCCATGGTTCCATCCGCTGCCAGATCCACTCCCAGATATCTAAAACACTTCACTTCCTCCAGTTTTTCTCCATTCAAACTCACCTCCCAATTGACTTGACCCTCAACCCTACTGTACCTAATAACCTTGCTCTTATTCACATTTACTCTTAACTTTCTTCTTCCACACACTTTTCCAAACTCAGTCACCAGCTTCTGCAGTTTCTCATATGAATCAGCCACCAGCGCTGTATCATCAGCGAACAACAACTGACTCACTTCCCAAGCTCTCTCATCCCCAACAGACTTCATACTTGCCCCTCTTTCCAAAACTCTTGCATTTACCTCCCTAACAACCCCATCCATAAACAAATTAAAAAACCATGGAGACATCACACACCCCTGCCGAAAACCTACATTCACTGAGAACCAATCACTTTCCTCTCTTCCTACACGTACACATGCCTTACATCCTCGATAAAAACTTTTCACTGCTTCTAACAACTTGCCTCCCACACCATATATTCTTAATACCTTCCACAGAGCATCTCTATCAACTCTATCATATGCCTTCTCCAGATCCATAAATGCTACATACAAATCCATTTGCTTTTCTAAGTATTTCTCACATACATTCTTCAAAGCAAACACCTGATCCACACATCCTCTACCACTTCTGAAACCACACTGCTCTTCCCCAATCTGATGCTCTGTACATGCCTTCACCCTCTCAATCAATACCCTCCCATATAATTTACCAGGAATACTCAACAAACTCATACCTCTGTAATTTGAGCACTCACTCTTATCCCCTTTGCCTTTGTACAATGGCACTATGCACGCATTCCGCTAATCCTCAGGCACCTCACCATGAGTCATACATACATTAAATAACCTTACCAACCAGTCAACAATACAGTCACCCCCTTTTTTAATAAATTCCACTGCAATACCATCCAAACCTGCTGCCTTGCCGGCTTTCATCTTCCGCAAAGCTTTCACTACCTCTTCTCTGTTTACCAAATCATTTTCCCTAACCCTCTCACTTTGCACACCACCTCGACCCAAACACCCTATATCTGCCACTCTGTCATCAGACACATTCAACAAACCTTCAAAATACTCATTCCATCTCCTTCTCACATCACCACTACTTGTTATCACCTCCCCATTTACGCCCTTCACCGAAGTTCCCATTTGCTCCCTTGTCTTACGCACCCTATTTACCTCCTTCCAGAACATCTTTTTATTCTCCCTAAAATTTAATGATACTCTCTCACCCCAACTCTCATTTGCCCTTTTTTTCACCTCTTGCACCTTTCTCTTGACCTCCTGTCTCTTTCTTTTATACATGTCCCTGCAAAAGTCGTCCAAATGCCTCTCTCTTCTCTTTCACTAATACTCTTACTTCTTCATCCCACCACTCACTACCCTTTCTAATCAACCCACCTCCCACTCTTCTCATGCCACAAGCATCTTTTGCGCAATCCATCACTGATTCCCTAAATACATCCCATTCCTCCCCCACTCCCCTTACTTCCATTGTTCTCACCTTTTTCCATTCTGTACTCAGTCTCTCCTGGTACTTCCTCACACAGGTCTCCTTCTCAAGCTCACTTACTCTCACCACCCTCTTCACCCCAACATTCACTCTTCTTTTCTGAAAACCCATACAAATCTTCACCTTAGCCTCCACAAGATAATGATCAGACATCTCTCCAGTTGCACCTCTCAGCACATTAACATCCAAAAGTCTCTCTTTAGCACGCCTGTCAATTAACACGTAATCCAATAACGCTCTCTGGCCATCTCTCCTACTTATATAAGTATACTTATGTATATCTCGCTTTTTAAACCAGGTATTCCCAATCATCAGTCCTTTTTCAGCACATAAATCTACAAGCTCTTCACCATTTCCACTTACAACACTGAACACCCCATGTATACCAATTATTCCCTCAACTGCCACATTACTCACCTTTGCATTCAAATCACCCATCACTATGACCCGGTCTCGTGCATCAAAACCACTAACACACTCATTCAGCTGCTCCCAAAACACTTGCCTCTCTTGATCTTTCTTCTCATGCCCAGGTGCATATGCACCAATAATCACCCACCTCTCTCCATCAACTTTCAGTTTTACCCATATTAATCGAAAATTTACTTTCTTACACTCTATCACATACTCCCACAACTCCTGTTTCAGGAGTATTGCTACTTCTTCCCTTGCTCTTGTCCTCTCACTAACCCCTGACTTTACTCCCCAGACATTCCCAAACCACTCTTCCCCTTTGCCCTTGAGCTTCGTTTCACTCAGAGCCAAAACATCCAGGTTCCTTTCCTCAAACATACTACCTATCTCTCCTTTTTTCACATCTTGGTTACATCCACACACATTTAGGCACCCCACTCTGAGCCTTCGAGGAGGATGAGCACTCCCCGCGTGACTCCTTCTTCTGTTTCCCATTTTATATATAAATATATTTTATATATATATATGAATATACCTTAATAATAAAATCATGAAAATGATATATCACTTGTGACAAAACATGCATATGTAGAAAATGACAGTATAGCACCTATAAAAAAGATCACCTTGCCACTATAGTCAAGGTGACGATATATACATCATAGCAACGTAAAGAAAAAGAGATGATAACCAGAACGACGTTATGTTCACAATGACAATACTACCACTATGAAAATATGTTCCCCACGATTCTCCAGCTTCACTGACAATAAAGCCATCTTCACAAAAAGAGTGCTATTGAAAAAATAGCAAACGACTACACAGCCACCAAGACAGTACAGCCACCATGACAATAATCTCTCGATATAAATCAATCGCCAGGACATTAGCGTCACCTTGAAAATGAATATACAATGAGTACATGAACATCATGAAAATATAGCGTCCATATAAATATATTTGTCGTGAAAATATAGCCTCCATATGAATATCTTTAAAGTGACAGTTTCGCCATTCTGATAATATAGTGAAGACGCTAATATATTCACCATAACAATAAAGCCACTATGATCACATAAATGATATGACAATATAGTGAACGCAACAATAAACGCATTTATAAATTATATCCACTCTGGGAATACAGCCATATAAAGATATAGATACTGTGACAAAATAGTCATTTTTGGATCATAGCATACATATAGCATCCAAGAGAATATAGTCACTATGACAAAATGGCGAAGAAGACAGGATTTATCATCACAATACAGTCACCTTGACAGTATAGCCAATAAAACAGTGGAACAACCATGAAAATATACCTACCATAACAATATAGCTTACATGAAAATATAGTTACTATGACAAATTCATTACAATGAAATACAAACGATATCATATTATGGTTTCCATAATCATACACCAGTCATGATCATATAAGATAAAACCTTCAAAACAAAGCAAGGGTAGCGACAACGCAGGGAGGAATAGTTACAACCTAGCTCTGAAAGACGACAGCAGCTCCGTCCACGTCGGTAGCTGGTGCGCGACTGTCATCAGTGACTACATTACCATGATATGCTATATTCTCAAGGTTTCAGTATTGTCGAAGTGAATGTATTATTATATTAGCTATTTTGTAGTGGCAGGGTAGATAAATTTTCATTGTAGGATAATTTTGTTATCGCTGGTATATTGCATTTGTAATAATACTCTCATGGTGACTGTTTTCCAGTAATATCTATATTATCATTTAATTTGTTGAAGCGATTGCAATATTGTCGTAGAGACTCTAATGTCATGTTGCCTGTATTGTCATGATGGTTGCATGTCATCTTGACTATATAGTCATGTTGTTTATATTCCAGTTATGATTACATGGTTATGATAACTATATTGCCATGGTGTATATATTGATAGGTGACTACATTGCCATGATAGCTATTTTTCATTTTTGTTATACTGTAAGGAGGTGACTGTCTTTTCATATTGAATATATTATCAGGGTAGCTATTATGTTAAGTTAGCTATATCATTGTGGTGCTTATTTTCTTTTTCTGGTGGTATATTGTCATGATGCCTAGACTAACATTTTGGCGATATTGGCAGATAAACTGTTACTGTGGATATGTTTCATGGGATTTTATTATCATAGTAGCTACATTGTCAATGTTACTATATTTTCATGGTAGCTTCATTGTCATGGTGACGATATTGCCATTGTGGCAGTATTGTTATTTTCAATATAATGCCATCCTAACTACATTATCTTGGTCGCTATATTTAATTGCTGGCTATATTGCTATGGTTAATTTTGTCGTTGGGGATATATTTTGTCATCAACTACAATTTTGTTTTAATCATATGATCATGATAACAATATTTTCATGGCGTCTTATTTGGTAATGTGAGTGCAAGTGTATGGATATCATATTATCATTTCACTATATTGTCATGGTTTTTATACTGTGATGGTGTTTCTGTGAGCCTCCTGATGATATTATCATGATTGATATATGATTATGGTAACTAAATTGTAATGAGGATTATATTTCATTGTGACAATTTTATCATGTTGCCTGCATTTTCATGGCAGCTATATTGTTATGGCAAGTACTTTTTCATTGCTGTTTCATTATTTTATCGGCTATACTGTCAAGTTGACTATATCTTAATTTAAAAATCTTGTCTTGTTCGCTATTTTTTTATGGACACTATATTGTACTGGAGCCTATATGTTTGCAATGATCCGAAAGAGACTATTTTGTCACAGCATCAATATTGTCAGGTGCTTATATTGCCATAATGAACATAATTTGAAGGCTTCCTTATTGTTGCGTTGACTGTATTGTCACATCACTTATATGATCATGGCTATATTGTTATAGTGAATATATTGCCGCCTTGACTATATTATTATATTGGCTAAATTGTCATGGTAAGTATGTTGACATGGAAGCCTCATTTTCATGATGTTTATGTAGTCAGTGAATTATATCGTGACATTATTGTCATAGTGGCTATACTTTAATGGTGGCTATATAGTCATTTGCTGTATTTTCGCTTTTCTCTTTTGTGAAGATTGCTCTATTGTCATTGTAGCTATAGTGTCATGGGGGATATAGTTTCATAGCAGCAGTATTTTCATTATGAACATACTGTCATTTTGGCTATCTACTCATTTTGGTTATATTGCGAAGATTTACATATCGTCACCTTGGCTATATTGTCAAGATGATCTCATTTATAGTTGCTATATTGTCATTTTCTTAGTCATGCATATATTTTCATAAGCGATTCAATATCGTGACAACTTTACTATTAAGGTGACAGTACATTGTCATTGTGTTAATGTTAACATTATGACTAAAATCTCACATTGGCTATATTGCTAAGATAAGTATACTGTCATGGTGACTATTTCATGATGATGGTTATAATGACAATTTGACAGCATTTTCATTATAGCATATTTAATTGTGTTGATTTTGCCCTTGAAGATATATTATAAAACCGAAAATTTCCTTTTTTTTTGAATTATCAGGTGAATATATTGCCATAATATGCGATATTGTTATAGGTTTAGTACTGTCATGTTGACTGTATATTTTGTTGGTTACATTACAATTAAAGTCATAGTGGCAGGGTAACTATATTTTCATGGTTGGATCATATTTTTATGACGGTTTTATTGTATTTATGAGTATATTTTCATGGTTACTGTGTTGCCGTAATTTCTATATTGTCCTGGACACTACATATCCTGTTTTCTATATTGTCATATCAGTTATATGATCATGGTAGCTTTATTGTCGTAGTGAATATCTTGTCGTCGTGACTACATTATCATAATGGCTAAATTGTCATAGGATATATGTTGACATGAGGGCTATATTTTCATGATATTCATAAAGTCATTGAAAGATTACTTTCAAGATGACTCTAATAGCCTGGCGATTGATGTATATCGTGACATTATTTTCACGATAGCTGCATTGTCATGGTGGCTATATTTTCGTTTCTTGTATTTTCAGTGTTACTCTTGTGAAGATTGCTTTATTGTCATTGTAGCTATAGTGTCATGAGGAATATATTTTCGTAGTAGCAGTATTGTCATTATGAACATATCGTCATTTTGGCTATCTGCTCATTTTGGTTACATTGCGAAAATTTACATATCGTCACCTTGGCTATATTGGCAAGGTGATCTCTTTATAGTTGCTATATTGTCATTTCTTTTAATCACGTATATTTTTTCATGAGTGATACATTTATCTTGATAACTGTATCATTAAAGTGACAGTATATTGTCATGGTGACTATATTGTCATTATGACTATAATATCTTAGTGGCTATATTGCTAAGATAACTACATGTAACTACATTTTCATTGTAGCTTATTTAATGGTGTTGATTTACCCTTGGAGGTATATAATTATAAAAACGGATATTTCACTTTGTTTAGATTATGAGGTGAATACATTGTCATGATATGCTATATTGTTATAGTTCCACTACTGTCATGGTGAATGTATATTATGTTGGCTACATTACAATGGAAGCCATAGTGGCAGGGTGGCTATATTTTCATTCTTTGATCATTTTGTTATCAGTATTTTATTGTATTTTTTAATATATTGTCATGGTGACTGTGTTGCCACAATTTCTATATTGTCATTTGATTTATTAAATTGATGGCAATTTTGTCATAGAGACTGTATTGCCATGTTGCCTGTATGGTCATCATGGTTGTCTTGTCATCGTGACTCTATGGTCATGATGGTTACACTGTCGTTAAGATTATATTCTTATGATAACTATATTGCCATCATGGCTTTTTGTCAGAATAGCTATACTGTTAAGTTAGATATGTTATTGTGATGGGTATTTTTTTTTTCCTTTTGGTGTATTCCTAACTGTTGTTTTGGATATTTTGTCATAGGAATACATTATCATGGTACCTACATTGACAAGGGTACTATATTTCATGCAAGCTACATTGTAAAGATGACGATATTGTCATGGCGGGTGTATTGTTATGTTCAATATAACGCCATCCTAGCTACATTATAATGGTCGCTATATCAACTTGATGGCTATATTACTTCGGTCAATTTCATCGTTGGTGATGTATTTTGTCTTTACCTACAAATTGGTTGTGATTATATGATCATGATAATATTTCTATGACGGCTTATTTGGCATCTTGAGTGTATCTGTCTTGATATCATATCATCATGTAACCTAGTCTGCCATGCTTTTAAATGGTGATGGTGCTTATGTGAAAATGCTGATTACATTATAATCATCAATGTATGATTATTGTAACTATATAGCAATGCTAATATCTTTTTTGATCATTTTGGTATGTTGACCTCATTTTCTTAGTAGTTATATTGGTATGGCAGGTACATTTTCATGTTTCTGACATTGTTTTATGGGCTATACTGTCAAGGCGGCTGTATAGTATTGATAAATTCTGTATTGGACGCTATTGTCTCCAGGACACTATATACATTAGAGGCTATATGTTTCCTATGATCTGAAAGCGACTATTTTATCACGGAATCTATATTGTCAGGTGGCTATATTGACGTTGTGAACATATTCTGAATGTTTCTTTAATGTTGCGTTGAATATATTGTTATATCAGTTATATGGCAATGGTGGCTTTGTTATTATAGTGAATATATTGTAATTGTGACTATACTATCACAGTGGCTAAATTGTCATGGGAAATATGTTGATATTGATGATATATTCTCATGATACTTTTATGGTAATTGTAAAAATTTTTCAAATTTACTCTAATATCACAGTGATTGATTTATGTTGTAACATTATTGTTATGGTGGCTGTACAATCTCGGTGGCTATATTGTCGTTTGGTGCGTTTTCAATGTTACTATTTAGTGAATATGGCTTTAATGTCAATGTAGCTATACTTCTATTGGGAAAAAATTTTCATAGTGACGTAATTGTCATTATGAAATAAAGTCATATTGGCTATCTTCTAATTTGGGCTACATCGCTATGTTATATATATCGTCACCTTGGCTATATTGGGAATGTGATTTTTTTATAGGTGGTATATTGTCACTTTTTAATCCTGCATAATCTGTTATAAGTGATATATTATCGTGATACCCATAGCATTGAGGTGAAAATATTGGCATGGCGAACATATTGTCTTTATTACTGTAATCTTATGATAACAATATAGGTCCCCTGATATATAGGCAACACGAAAAGACAATCACCCCCTTTTAATATAACAAAAAATGACAAATAGCCATCATGGCAATATATTCATTTAACAATATGGCCACCATGGAAATATAGTTATCATATCAATATAATCTTAATGGAAATATAAGTACCATGACCATATAGACATTATGATAATACATCCACCAAGACAATAGCCACCAATTCAACAAATCCAATGACAGTATAGATATTATGGCAACAGTCACCATGACAATATACACACAAGTGGAACATAATCGACATAACAAAATGATTGTATTATGAAAATATAGCCACTCTGCCACTATGGCTTACATTGGAATATACCCAACAAAATAATACATATACAATGACATTCCTGAAACCATAACAACATAGCATATCACGACAATGTAGTCCCCTAATGATTTAATCAAAATGAGAATCTCGATTTATAATGATACATCTTCAAGGGCAAACCCAACACCAATATGAAAGCTACCGTGAAAATGTAGTCACCCTGACATTATAACCATCATGATGAAATAGACACCATGACAATAAAGTTACTTTGGCAAGATATCCAACATGATATCATTGTTATCATGATAATGTATCCCTTACGACAAAAAACGCATGATTAAAAGAATGAAAATATAGCAACCGTAAAAAAAGATCACGTTGCTAATATAGCCAAGATAATGTTATATTCATGATAGAAATGTAAACAAAATAAGGAGATGGCCAAAATGATAGAATGTTCATAATGACAATAATTCCACTATGAAAATATATTCTCCATGACACTATAGGTACACTGACAGTAAAGCTATCTTCACAAAAGCGTAAAATTAAAATACAGCAAACTACAATATAGCCACAATCAAAATATAGCCATCTTGACAATAATATCAAGATATAACTCAATCACCAGGACAATAGAGTCACCTTGACAGTAATCTTACAATGACTTTATAAATATCATGAAAATATAGCCCTCAAGTCAAGATATTTGCTATGACAATTTAGCCATTATGAAAATATAGTCACGACAACAATCTGTGTTGCCGTAATTTCTATATGGTCCTGGACACTACATATCCTGAAATCTATAATGTCATATCAGTTATATGATCATGGCAGCTTTATTGTCATAGTGAATATCTTGTCGTGACTATATTATCATAATGGCTAAATTGTCATAGGAAATATGACATGAGGGGTATATTTTCATGATATTCATGAAGACATTGAAAGATTACTATCAACGTGACTCTAATAGCCTGGCGATTGATGTATATCGTGACATTATTGTCACGAAAGCTGCATTGTCATGGAGGCTATATTGTAGTTTCCTGTATTTTCGGTGATGCTCTTTTGTGAAGATTGCTTTATTGTCATTGTAGCTATAGTGTCATGGGGAATATATTTTCGTACTTGCAGTATTGTCATTATGAACATATCGTCATTTTGGCTATCTGCTCATTTTGGTTACATTGCGAAGATTTACATATCGTCACCTTGGCTATACTGTCAAGGTGATCTCTTTTATAGTTACTATATTATCATTTTTTTTTTGTCACGCATATTTTTCATAAGCGATACATTATCGTGATAACTTTACTATTAAGGTGACAGTATATTGTCATTGTGACAATGTTCACATTATGACTATAATCTCTTAGTGGCTATATTGCTAAGATAAGTATACTGTCATGGTGACCATTTTATGATGATGGTTATAATAACAGTTTGACTGCATTTTCATTGTTTCATATTTAATGGTGTTGATTTTGCCCTTGAAGATATATTATAAAAACGAAAATTTCCTTTTTTTTTATATTATTGTGTGAATATATTGCCATGATATGCGATATTGTTATAATTTCAGTACTGGCATGTTGAATGTATATTATGTTGGTTACATTACAATTAAAGTCATAGTAGCAGGGTAACTATGTTTTCATGGTTGGATCATTTTGTTATGACGATTTTATTGTATTTGTGAGTATATTCTCATGGTTACTGTGTTGCCGTAATTTATATATGGTCCTGGACACTACATATCCTGAAATCTATAATGTCATATCAGTTATATGATCATGGCAGCTTTATTGTCATAGTGAATATCTTGTCGTCGTGACTATATTATCATAATGGCTAAATTGTCATAGGAAATATGACATGAGGGCTATATTTTCATGATATTCATAAAGACGTTGAAAGATTACTATCAACGTGACTCTAATAGCCTGGCGATTGATGTATATCGTGACATTATTGTCACGAAAGCTGCATTGTCATGGAGGCTATATTGTAGTTTCCTGTATTTTCAGTGTTACTCTTTTGTGAAGATTGCTTTATTGTCATTGTAGCTATAGTGTCATGGGGAATATATTTTCGTGCTTGCAGTATTGTCATTATGAACATATCGTCATTTTGGCTATCTGTTCATTTTGGTTACATTGCGAAAATTTACATATCGTCACCTTGGCTATATTGGCAATTTTTTTAGTTGCTATATTGTCATTTTTTTTAATCATGTATATTTATTCATGAGTGATACATTATCTTGATAACTATATCATTAAAGTGACAGTATATTGTCATGGGGACTATATTGTCATTATGACTACAATCTCTTAGTGGCTATATTGCTAAGATAACTACATGTGACTACATTTTCATTGTAGCTTATTTAATGATGTTGATTTACCTTTGGAGACATATCATTATAAAAACGGATTTTCATTTTGTTTAAATTATGATGTGAATACATTGTCATGATATGCTATATTGTTATAGTTTCAGTACTGTCATGGTGAATGTATATTATGTTGGCTACATTACAATGGAAGCCATAGTGGCAGGGTAGCTATGTTTTCATGGTTTGATCATTTTGTCATTAGTATTTTATTGTACTTTTGAATATATTGTCATGGTGACTGTGTTGCCATAATTTCTATATTGTCAGTTGATTTATTAAACTGATGGCAATATTGTCATACAGACTGTATTGTCATTTTGCCTGTATGGTCATCATGGTTGTCTTGCCATCGTGACTTTATGGTCATGATGGTTATACTGTCGTTAAGATTACATTCTTATTGTAACTATATTGCTATCATCGCTTTTTGTCAGAGTAGCTATATTTTTAAGTTATCTATCTTATTGTGGTGGGTATTTTTTTTCCCTTTGGTATATTGCCATGATGGTTATACTAGAATTTTTACAAGATTAGCATGGTGATATAGTGTTCGAAACCCAACTGTTGCTTTGGACATTTTTTCATGGGAATACATTATCATGGTACCTACATTGGCAAGGTTAGTATATTTCATGCTAGCTACGTTGCAAAGATGACGATATTGGAATGGCGGGTTTATTGTTATATTCAATAAACACCATCCTGGCTACATCATCTTGGTCGCTATATCAACTTCATGGCTATATTGCTACGGTCAATTTCATCGTTGGGGATGTATTTTCTCTTTACCTACAATTTGGTTGTGATTTTATGATCATGATAATATTTCTATGACTGCTAATTTGGCATCTTGAGTGTATCTGTTTGGATATCATATCATCACGTAACTTAGTCTGTCATGCTTTTAAATGGTGATGGTGCTTATATGAAAATGTTAATTACATTATCATCATTAATGTATGATTATTGTAACTATATAGCAATGGCAATATCTATTTTGATCATTTTGGTATGTTGACTTCATTTTGATAGTAGGTATATTGGTATGGCAGGTACATTTTCATGGTTCTGACATCTATTTATGGTCTATACTGTCAAGGCGGCTATATAGCATTGATAAATTCTGTTTTGGACGCTATTGTCTCCTGGACACTATATACTTTAGAGGCTATATGTTTCCTATGATCCGAAAGCGACTATTTTGTCACGCTATATATATTGTCAGGTGGCTAAATTGACGTTGTCAACATATTCTGAATGATTCTTTAATGTTGTGTTGACTACATTATTATATCAGTTATATGGCCATGGTGTCTTTGTTGTTATAGTGAATAGTTGTGACTATACTATCATAATGGCTAAATTGTCATGGGAAATTTGTTGATATAGATGCTATATTCTCATGATACTTTTATGGTAATTGTAAAAATTTTTGAAGTTTACTCTAATATCACAGTGATTGATTTATGTTGTAACATTATTTTTTTGGTGGCTGTACAATCATGGTGGCTATATTGTCGTTTGATGCATTTTCAATGTTACTATTTAGTGAATATGGCTTTAATGTTAGTGTAGCTATACCTTCACTGGGAAAAAATTTTCATAGTGACGCAATTGTCATTATGAAATAAAGTCATTTTGGCTATCTACTAATTTGGGTTACATTGTTATGTTATATATATCGTCACCTTGGCTATATTGGGAATGTGAATTCTTTTTTTTGGTGGTATATTGTCATTTTTTAATCGTGCATATTCTGTTATGAGCGATATATTATCATGATACCCATATCATTAAGGTGAAAATATTGGCATGGCGACTATATTGTCTTTATGACTGTAATCTTATGATAACAATATATGTACCCTGATATATACGCAACATGAAAAGACAATCACCCCCTTGAAATGTAACAAAAAATAACAAATAGCCATCATGGCAATATATTCGTTTAACAATATAGCCGCCATGGCAATATAGTTACCATATCAATATAATCTTAATGGAAATATGACTACCATGACCATATATACACGATGACAATAGATCCACCAAGGCAATACAGGAACCATGATATTACATTATGACAATATAGCCAACAATTCAACAAATCAAATGACAGTATAGATATCATGGCAACAGTAACTATGATTATATACACACAAGTGGAATATAATCGACATAAGAAAATGATTATATTATGAAAATATAGCCACTCTGCAACTATGGCTTACATTGGAATATAGCCAGCATAATAATACATATACAATGACATTCCTGAAACCATAACAATATAGCATATCACGACAATGTAGTCCCCCAATGATTTTATCAAAATGAGAATATCGTTTTATAATGATACATCCTCAAGGGCAAACCCAACACCAATATAAAAGCTACCGTGAAAATGTAGTCACCATGACATTATAACCATCATGATGAAATAGACACCATGACAATAAAGTTACTTTGGCAAGATATCCAACATAATATCATTGTCATAATAACTATATAGTCAAATTGCCAATATATAGTTACCGGAATGTTATAGCTATCATGATAATGTATCACTTAAACAAAAAATGCATGATTAAAAAAATGAAAATATAGCAACAGTAAAAAAAGATCACGTTGCTAATATAGCAAGGTGATGATATATATGTGATAGAAATGTAACCAAAATAAGGAGATGGCCAAAATGACATTGTGTTCATAAAGACAATAATTCCACTATGAAAATATATTCTCCATGACACTATAGGTACACTGACAGTAAAGATATCTTCAGAAAAGCGTAAAATTAAAATACAGGAAACTACAATATAGCCACCATGACAATACAGCCACCTTGATAATAATGTCACGATACAAGTCATCACCATTTCATTAGTCACCTTGATAATAAACTTGCAATGACTATATAAATATCATGAAAATATAGCCTCCATGTCAACATGTCTGCCATGATAATCTGGCCATTATGATAATATAGTCATGACCGCAATTTATTCACTATAACAATATAGCCACAGTGATCATATAGCTGATGTGTCAATACAGTCAAAGAAGCAAAAAAGAAATATACAAATCATAATCACTATGGCAGTATAACTACATGACAATATAGATACTGTGTCAAATAGTCTCTTTTGAATCATACCAAACATACAGCCGGCAGGACAACATAGTCTCTATTACAAAATAGCGACCAAGACAGGATATATCATTATAATATAGACACCTTGACAGTATAGACCATAAAACAATGTAAGAATCATGAAACTGTACCTGCCAAAACATTATATGTCATGAAATTTTAGTCAACGTGACAAAATCATCATAATGAAATATCATCGGCATTACAATATAGTTCCCATAATCATAGACCAATCATGATCATATAATCAGCAGGTTGACATAAACAATATCACAGTATAAAAACCATGACAGTATAAGTGACTTACACTTACAATATCAAAGAAGCAGCCATGAATATATTGTTATCATATTCATATAATCACAACAATATTGTAGGCAGTGACAAATATATCTCCAACAACAAAATTAATCATAGCAATATAGCCATCAACTTGTTATAGCGACCAAGATAATGTAGCGAGCATTGTATTGAGAATTACAATACAGCCACCGTGCCAATGTCGTCAACATGACAATATAGCTACCATGAAAATATAGTAACGTTGATAATGTAGCTGCCATGGCAAAATATTCAAGATAAAAAATAACCAAAATATAGCGACAACAAGAGTTTAGCTGCTAAGACGATATATCACCATGCCAATATCTCTAAAATGTTAGTATAGCCATCATGGCAATATATCAACAGAAAAAACACTCATCACAACGATATAGCTAACTTGACAATATACTATTCTGACAATATAGGTAACATTAAAAGACAGTCACCTCCTTGAAATATAAAAAAAAAGAAATGACAAATAGCCATCATGGCAATATGTTAACCAAACAATATAGCCATCATGGCAATATGATTACCATAGTAATGTATTCTTAATGGCAATATATTCACCATGTCCTTATAGTCACGACCACAATACAACTACCATGACAATACAGAAAACATCGAAATACAGTATCTAAGACAATATTGCCACTAATTCAACAACTTAAATGATAATATAGATATTATGCCAACATAATCACGATAACAATATACTCAGAAATGTTATATAATCGTCATAATAAAATGATCCTACCATGAAAATATAGTCACTCTGCCACTATGGCTTCCATTACAATATAGCCACAATAACAAAACATTCACCACGACAGTACTGAAACCAAAACAATATAGCATATCATGACAATGTAGTCACTTGATCATTTAATGAAAAATGAAATTTTCGCTTCTATTATGGTATAACCTCAGGGAAAAGATTTTATACACCATTAAAAAGCTGCCACGAAAATACAGTCACTATGACATAAATATCATGATAAAATGGTGACCATGGCAATATAGCCACTTTGAGATTATGGTCATTATGACAATATAGTCGCTATCAAAATACTGTCGCCTTAATAACAAAGTTATCAAAATGATATATCGCCTGTGACAAAATATGCATGATTAGAAAATGACAGTATAGCACCTATAAAAAAGATTACCTTGCCACCATAGTGAAGGTGTCGATATATACATCATAGCAACGTAAACAAAAAGACATGATAACCAGAACGACGGAATGTTCATAATGACAATACTGCAACTATGAAAATATGTTCCCCACGATTCTCCAGCTTCACTGACGATAAAGCCATCTTTAAAAAGAGTACTATTGAAAAAATAGGAAACGACTATACAGCCATCAAGACAGTACAGCCACCATGACAATAGTCTCTCGATATAAATCAATCGCCAGGACATTAATGAATAAACAATAAGTACATGAACATCATGAAAATATAGCATCCATATAAATATATTTGTCGTGAAAATATAGCCTCCATATGAATATCTTTAAAATGACAATGTCGCCATTCTGATAATATAGTCAAGACGCTAATATGTTCACTATAACAATAAAGCCACCATGATCACATAAATGATATGATAATATAGTCAACGCAACAATAAACGCATTTATAAATTATATCCACTCTGAGAATAGAGCCACATGAAAATATAGATACTGTGACAAAATAGTCATTTTTGGATCATAGCAAACATATAGCGTCCAAGAGAATATAGTCTCTATGACAAAATAGCGAAGAAGACAGGATTTATCATCACAATACAGTCACCTTGACAGTATAGCCAATAAAACAGTGGAACAACCATGAAAATGTACCTACCATAACAATATAGCTTACATGAAAATATAGTTACTATGACAAATTCATTACAATGAAATACAAATGATATCACATTATGGTTTCGTTAATCATACACCAATCATGATCATATAAGATAAATCCTTCTAAACAAAGCGAGGTAGCGACAACGCATGGAGGAATAGCTACAACCTTGCTCTGAAAGACGACAGCAGCTCCGTACACGTCGATAGCTGGTGCGCGACTGTCATCAGGTGACTACATTGTAATGATATGCTATATTTTCATGGTTTCAGTACTGTCGTAGTGAATGTATTTTTTTTTTTTTTACTTTGTCGCTGTCTCCCGCGTTTGCGAGGTAGCGCAAGGAAACAGACGAAAGAAATGGCCCAACCCACCCCCATACACATGTATATACATACGTCCACACACGCAAAATATACATACCTACACAACTTTCCATGGTTTACCTCAGACGCTTCACATGCCCCGATTCAATCCACTGACAGCACGTCAACCCCGGTATACCACATCGCTCCAATTCACTCTATTCCTTGCCCTCCTTTCACCCTCCTGCATG
The DNA here is from genome assembly GCF_036320965.1 of Panulirus ornatus. Taxonomy (NCBI): domain Eukaryota; kingdom Metazoa; phylum Arthropoda; class Malacostraca; order Decapoda; family Palinuridae; genus Panulirus; species Panulirus ornatus. The sequence goes on from NC_092278.1 coordinate 10,957,789, forward strand.
TTCAGGCCACGATCACACAAAATCTTTTTCACTCCATCTTTCCACCTCCAATTTGGTCTCCCTCTTCTCCTCGTTACCTCCACCTCCGACACATATATCCTCTTGGTCAATCTTTCCTCACTCATTATCTCCATGTGCCCAAACCATTTCAAAACACCCTCTTCTGCTCTCTCAACCATGCTCTTTTTATTTCCACACATCTCTCTTACCCTTACGTTACTTACTCGGTCAAACCACCTCACACCACACATTGTCCTCAAACATCTCATTTCCAGCACATCCATCCTCCTGCGCAGAACTCTATCCATAGCCCACGCCTCGCAACCATACAACATTGTTGGAACCACTATTCCTTCAAACATACTCATTTTTCCTTTCCGAGATAATGTTCTCGACTTCCACACATTCTTCAAGGCTCCCAGAATTTTCGCCCCCTCTCCCACCCTATGATCCAGTTCCGCTTCCATGGTTCCATCCGCTGCCAGATCCACTCCCAGATATCTAAAACACTTCACTTCCTCCCGTTTTTCTCCATTCAAACTCACCTCCCAATTGACTTGACCCTCAACCCTACTGTACCTAATAACCTTGCTCTTATTCACATTTACTCTTAACTTTCTTCTTTCACACACTTTACCAAACTAAGTCACCAGCTTCTGCAGTTTCTCAAATGAATCAGCCACCAGCGCTGTATCATCAGTGAACAACAACTGACTCACTTCCCAAGCTCTCTCATCCCCAACAGACTTCATACTTGCCCCTCTTTCCAAAACTCTTGCATTCACCTCCCTAACAACCCCATCCATAAACAAATTAAACAACCATGGAGACATCACACACCCCTGCCGTAAACCTACATTCACTGAGAACCAATCACTTTCCTCTCTTCCTACACGTACACATGCCTTACATCCTCGATAAAAACTTTTCACTGCTTCTAACAACTTGCCTCCCACACCATATATTCTTAATACCTTCCACAGAGCATCTCTATCAACTCTATCATATGCCTTCTCAGATCAATAAATGCTACATACAAATCCATTTGCTTTTCTAAGTATTTCTCATATACATTCTTCAAAGCAAACACCTGATCCACACATCCTCTACCACTTCTGAAACCACACTGCTCTTCCCCAAACTGATGCTCTGTACATGCTTTCAACCTCTCAATCAATACCCTCCCATATAATTTACCAGGAATACTCAACAAACTTATACCTCTGTAATTTGAACACTCACTCTTATCCCCTTTGCCTTTGTACAATGGCACTATGCACGCATTCCGCCAATCCTCAGGCACCTCACCGTGAGTCATACATACATTAAATAACCTTACCAACCAGTCAACAATACAGTCACCCCCTTTTTTAATAAATTCCACTGCAATACCATCCAAACCTGCTGCCTTGCCGGCTTTCATCTTCCGCAAAGCTTTTACTACCTCTTCTCTGTTTACCAAATCATTTTCCCTAACCCTCTCACTTTGCACACCACCTCGACCAAAACACCCTATATCTGCCACTCTATCATCAAACACATTCAACAAACCTTCAAAATACTCACTCCATCTCCTTCTCACATCACCACTACTTGTTATCACCTCCCCATTTGCGCCCTTCACTGAATTTCCCATTTGCTCCCTTGTCTTACGCACTTTATTTACCTCCTTCCAGAACATCTTTTTATTTTCACTAAAATTTAATGATACTCTCTCACCCCAACTCTCATTTGCCCTTTTTTTCACCTCTTGCACCTTTCTCTTGACCTCCTGTCTCTTTCTTTTATACGTCTCCCACTCAACTGCATTTTTTCCGTGAAAAAATCGTCCAAATGCCTCTCTCTTCTCTTTCACTAATACTCTTACTTGTTCATCCCACCACTCACTACCCTTTCTAATCAACCCACCTCCCACTCTTCTCATGCCACAAGCATCTTTTGCGCAATCCATCGCTGATTCCCTAAATACATCCCATTCCTCCCCCACTCCCCTTACTTCCATTGTTCTCACCTTTTTCTATTCTGTACTCAGTCTCTCCTGGTACTTCCTCACACAAGTCTCCTTCCCAAGCTCACTTACTCTCACCACCCTCTTCACCCCAACATTCACTCTTCTTTTCTGAAAACCCATACAAATCTTCACCTTAGCCTCCACAAGATAATGATCAGACATCCCTCCAGTTGCACCTCTCAGCACATTAACATCCAAAAGTCTCTCTTTCGCGCGCATGTCAATTAACACGTAATCCAATAACGCTCTCTTGCTATCTCTCCTACTTACATAAGTATACTTATGTATATTTCGCTTTTTAAACCAGGTATTCCACATCATCAGTCCTTTTTCAGCACATAAATCTACAAGCTCTTCACCATTTCCATTTACAATACTGAACACCCCATATATACCAATTATTCCCTCAACTGCCACATTACTCATCTTTGCATTCAAATCACCCATCACTATAACCCGGTTTCGTGCATCAAAACCACTAACATACTTATTCAGCTGCTCCCAAATCACTTGCCTCTCATGATCTTTCTTCTCATGCTCAAGTATTATTATGTTAGCTATATTGCAGTGGCAGGGTGGCTGAATTTTCATGGTAGGATAATTTTGTTATCGCGGTTATATTGCATTTGTGATAATACTGTCATGGTGACTGTGTTCCAGTAATATCTATATCATCATTTAATTTGTTGAAGCGATTGCAATATTGTCGTAGAGACTCTAATGTAATGTTGATTGTATTGTCATGATGGTTGCATGTTATATTGACTATATAGTCATGTTGGTTATATTTCAGTTATGATTACATGGTTATGGTAATTATATTGCCATGGTGACTGTTTTGATAGGTGACTACATTGCCATGATAGCTATTTTTCATTTTGTTATACTGTAAGGAGATGACTGTCTTTTCATATTGAATATATTATCTGGGTAGCTATATTGTTGAGTTAGCTATATCATTGTGGTGCTTATTTTCTTTTTCTGGTGGTATATTGCCATGATGCCTAGACTAACATTTTGGCGATATTGGCAGGGTGATATAGTGTCTTAGCAAAAAAACTGTTATTGTGGATATGTTCCATGGGATTTTAATATCATAGTAGCTACATTGTCAATGTTACTATATTTTTATGGTAGCTCCATTGTCATGGTGACGATATTGCCATTATGGCAATATTGTTATTTTCAATATAATGCCATCCTGACTACATTATCTTGTTCGCTATATTTACTTGCTGGCTATATTGCTATGGTTAATTTTGTCGTTGGGGATGTATTTTGTCATTAACTACAATTTTGTTTTAATCATATGATCATGATAACAATATTTTCATGGCGGCTTATTTGGTAATGTGAATGCAAGTGTATGGATATCATATTATGTCACTATATTGTCATGGTTTTTATACTGTGATGGTGTTTATGTCAGCCTCCTAATGATATTATCATGATTGATATATGATTATGGTAACTATATTGTAATGGCGATTATATTTCATTGAGACAATTTTGTCATGTTGCCTGCATTTTCATGGTAGCTATATTGTTATGGCACGTACATTTTCATTGTTGTTTCATTATTTTATCGGCTATACTGTCAAGGTGACTATATCTTAATTAAGAATCTTGACTTGGTCGCTATTTTGTCATGGACACTATATTGTCCTGGAGCCTATATGTTTGCTATGATCCAAAAGAGACTATTTGGTCACTACATCAATATTGTCAGGTGCTTATATTGCCATAATGAATATAATTTTAAGGCTTTTTTATTGTTGCGTTGACTGGATTGTCATATCACTTATATGATCATGGCTATATCGTTATAGAGAATATATAGCCGTCTTGACTACATTATCATATTGGCTAAATTGTCATGGTAAGTATGTTGACATGGAATCCTTATTTTCATGATGTTTATATAGTCAGTGAATTATATCGTGACATTACTGTCATAGTGGCTGTACTTTCATGGTGGCTATATAGTCGTTTGCTGTATTTTCACTGTTACTCTTTTGTGAAGATTGCTTTATTGTCATTGTAGCTATAGTGTCATGGGGGATAAATTTTCATAGTAGCAGTATTGTCATTATAAACAAACCGTCATTTTGGCTATCTACTCATTTTGGTTATATTGCGAAGATTTACATATCGTCACCTTGGCTATATTGTCAAGGTGATCTCTTTTATAGTTTCTATGTTGTCATTTTTTTTTAGTCATGCATATTTTTTCATTAGCGATACATTATCGTACTTACTTTACTATTAAGGTGACAATATATTGTCATTGTGACAATGTTGACAATATGACTATAATATCTTAGTGGCTACATTGCTAAGATAATTATACTGTCATGGTGACTATTTCATGATGATGGATATAATGACAGTTTAAACTGACTGCATTTTCATGGTAGCGTATTTAATGGTGTTGATTTTGCCCTTGAAGATATATCATAAAAACGAAAATTTCCTTTTTTTTTTAAACTATTATGTGAATATATTACCATGATATGGGATATTGTTATAGTTTCAGTACTGTCATGTTGAATGTATATTATGTTGGTTACATTACAATTAAAGTCATAGTGGCAGGGTAACTATATATTCATGGTTGAATCATTTTATGACGATTTTATTATATTTGTGAGTATATTCTCATGGTTACTGTGTTGCCGTAATTTCTATATTGTCAATGGACTCTATATTGTCACATCAATTATATGATCATGGTAGCTTTATTGTCATAGTGAATATCTTGTCGTCGTGACTATATTATCATAATGGCTAAATTGTCATAGGAAATATGTTGATATGAGGGCTATATTTTCATGATTTTAATAAAGTCATTGAAAGATTACTAGTAAGGTGACTCTAATAGCCTGGCGATTGATGTATATCGTGACATTATTGTCACGTTAGCTGCATTGTCATGGTGGCTATATTGTCGTTTCCTGTATTTTCAGTGTTACTCTTTTGTGAAGATTGCTTTATTGTCATTTTAGCTATAGTGTCATGGGGAATGTATTTTCGTAGTAGCAGTATTGTCATTATGAACATATCGTCATTTTGGCTATCTGCTCATTTTGGTTATATTGCGAATATTTACATATCGTCACCTTGGCTATATTGGCAAGGTGATCTCTTTATAGTTGCTATATTGTCATTTTTTTTAATCATGTATATTTTTTTCATGAGTGATACATTATCTTGATAACTATATCATTAAAGTGACTGTATATTGTCATGGTGACTATATTGTCATTATTACTACAATCTCTTAGTGGCTATTTTGCTTAGATAACTACATGTGACTACATTTTCATCGTAGTTTATTTAATGGTGTTGATTTACCCTCGGAGATATATTATTATAAAAACGGATATTTCATTTTGTTTAAATTATGATGTGAATATATTGTCATGATATGTTATATTGTTATAGTTTCAGTACTCTTATGGTGAATGTATATTAAGTTGGCTACATTACAATGGAAGCCATAGTGGCAGGGTGGCTATATTTTCATGGTTTGATCATCTTGTTATTAGTATTTTATTGTATTTTTGAATGTATTGTCATGGTGACTGTGTTGCCATAATTTCTATATTGTCATTTGATTTCTTAAATTGATGGCAATATTGTCATAGAGACTGTATTGTCATATTGCCTGTATGGTCATCATGGTTGTCTTGTCATCGTGACTCTTTGGTCATGATGGCAATACTGTCATTAAAATTACATTCTTATGGTAACTATATTGCCATCATGGCTTTTTGTCAGAGTAGCTATATTGTTAAATTAGCTATCTTATCGTGGTGGGAGTTTTTTTTTCCCTTTGGTACATTGCCATGATGGCTATACTAGAATTTTGGCAAGATTAGCATGGTGATATAGAGTTCGCAGACCAACTGTTGTTTTGGACATTTTTTCATGGGAATACATTATCATGGTACCTAGATTGTCAACGTTACTATATGTCATGCAAGCTACATTGTAAAGATGACGATATTGGCATGGCGGGTGTGTTGTTATGTTCAATATAACGCCATCCTGGCTACATTATCTTGGTTGCTATATCAACTTGATGGCTATATTGCTACGGTCAATTTCATCGTTTGGGATGTATTTGGTCTTTACCTACAATTTGGTTGTGATTATATTATCATAATAATATTTCTATGACGGCTTATTTGGCATCATTTTGGCTAAATTGTCATGGTAAGTATGTCGACATGGAAGCCTTATTTTCATGATGTTTATATAGTCAGTGAATTATATCGTGACATTATTGTCATAGTGGCTGTAATTTCATGGTGGCTATATAGTCGTTTGCTGTATTTTCACTATTACTCTTTTCTGAAGATTATTTTATTGTCATTGTAGCTATAGTGTCATGGGGGATATATTTTGATAGCAGGAGTATTGTCATTACGAACATACCGTCATTTTGGCTATCTACTCATTTTGGTTATATTGCGAAGATTTACATATCGTCACCTTGGCTATATTGTCAAGGTGGTCTCTTTTATAGTTTCTATTTTGTCATTTTTTTTAGTCATGCATATTTTTTCATAAGCGATACATTATCGTGATAACTTTACTATTAGGGTGACAGTGTATTGTCATATTGACAATAATGACATTATGACTATAATCTCTTAGTGGCTACATTGCTAAGATGACTATACTGTCATGTTGACTATTTCATGATGATGGTTATAATGACAGTTTTCATTGTAGCATATTTAATGGTGTTGATTTTGCCCTTGAAGATATATCATGAAAACGAGAATTTCCTTTTTTTTAAATTATCATGTGAATATACTGCCATGATATGCGATATTGTCATAGTTTCAGTACTGTCATGTTGAATGTATATTATGTTGGTTACATTACAATTAAAGTGGCAGGGTAACTATATTTTCATGGCTGGATCATTCTGTTATGACGATTTTATTGTATTTGTGAGTATATTCTCATGGTTACTGTGTTGCCGTAATTTCTATATTGTCCTGGACACTACATATCATGAAATCTATATTGTCATATCAGTTATATGATCATGGTTGCTTTATTGTCATGGTGAATATCTTGTCGTCGTGATTATATTATCAAAATGGCTAAATTGTCATAGGAAATTTATTGTCATGAGGGCTATATTTTCATGATATTCATAAAGTTATTGAAAGATTACTATCAAGGTGACTCTAATACCCTGGCGATTGATGTATATCGTGACATTATTGTCACGATAGCTGCATTGTCATGGTGGCTATATTGTCGTTTACTGTATTTTCAATGTTACTCTTTTGTGAAGATTGCTTTATTGTCAGTTTAGCTATAGTGTCATGGGCAATATATTTTCGTAGTAGCAGTATTGTCATTATGAACATATCGTCATTTAGGCTATCTGCTCAATTTGGTTACATTGCGAAGATTTACATATCGTCACCGTGGCTATATTGGCAAGGTGATCTCTGTATAGTTGCTATATTGTCATTTTTTTTAATCATGTATATTTTTTCATGAGTGATACATTTTCTTGATAACTATATCATTAAAGTGACAGTATATTGTCATAGTGACCATATTGTCATTTTGACTACAATCTCTTAGTGGCTATATTGCTAAGATAACTATATGTGACTACATTTTCATTGTAGCTTATTTAATGGTGTTGATTTACCCTTGGAGGTATATCATTATAAAAACGTATATTTCATTTTGTTTAAATTATGAGGTGAATACACTGTCATGATTTGCTATATTGTTATAGTTTCAGTACTGTCATGGTGAATGTATATTATGTTGGCTACATTACAATGGAAGCCATAGTGGCAGGGTGGCTATATTTTCATGGTTTGATCATTTTGTTATTAGTATTTTATTGTATTTTTGAATATATTGTCATGTTGACTGTGTTGCCATCATTTCTATATTGTCATTTGATTTATTAAATTAAGGGCAATATTGTCATAGAGACTGTATTGTCATGTTGCCTGTATGGTCATCATGGTTTTCCTGTCATCGTGAATCTATGGTCATGATGTCTATACTGTCGTTAAGATTACATTCTTATGGTAACTCTATTGCCATCATGGCTTTTTGTCAGAGTAGCTATATTGTTAAGTTAGCTATCTTATTGTGGTGGGTATTTTTTTTTCCTTTTGGTATATTGCCATGACGGCTATAGTAGAATTTTGGCAAGATTAGCATGGTGATATAGTGTTCGCAGCCCAACTGTTGTTTTGGACATTTTTTCATGGGAATACATTATCATGGTACCTACATTGTCAAGTTTACTATATTTCATGAAAGCTATATTGCAAAAATGACGATATTGGCGTGGCGGGTGTATTGTGTATGTTCAATATAACGCCATCCTGGCTACATTATCTTAGTCGCTATGTCAACTTGATGGCTATATTGCTACAGTCAATATCATCGTTGGGGATGTATTTTGTCTTTACCTACAATTTGGTTATGATTATATGATCATGATAATATTTCTATGACGGCTTATTTGGCATCTTGAGTGTATCTGTCTGGATATCATATCATCATGTAACTTAGTCTGTCATGCTTTTAAACGGTGATGGTGCTTATGTGAAAATGCTGATTACATTATCATCATTAATGTGTGATTATTGTAAGTATATAGCAATGGCAATATCTTTTTTGGTATGTTGACTTTATTTTGATAGTAGTTATATTGGTATGGCAGGTACATTTTCATGGTTCTGACATTGTTTTATGGGATATACTGTCAAGGCGGCTGTATAGTATTGATAAATTCTGTTTTGGACGCAATTGTCTCCTGGACACTATATACTTTAGAGGCTATATGTTTCCTATGATCCGAAAGCGACTATTTTGTCACTGTATCTATATTGTCAAGTGGCTATATTGACGTTGTAAACATATTCTGAATGTTTCTTTAATGTTGCGTTGACTATATTGTTATATCAGTTATATGGCATTGGTGGCTTTGTTGTTATAGTGAATATTTTGTAGTTGTGACTATACTATCATGATGGCTAAATTGTCATGGGAAATATGTTGATATAGATGCTATATTCTCATGATACTTTTATGGTAATTATAAAAAAAATTTTCAAGTTTACTCTAATATCACAGAGATTGTTTTATGTTTTAACATTATTGTTATGGTGGCTTTACAATCATGGTGGCTATATTGTCGTTTGATGCGTTTTCATGTTAATATTTAGTGAATATGGCTTTAATGTCAGTGTAGCTATACTTTTATTGGGAACAAATTTTCATAGTGACGCAATTGTCATTATGAAATAAAGTCATTTTGCCTATCTTCTAATTTGGGTTACATTGCTATGTTATATATATTGTCACCTTGGCTTTATTGGGAAGGTGATTTTTTTATGGGTGGTATATTGTCATTTTCAAATCGTGCATATTCTGTTATAAGCGATATATCATCATGATACCCATATCATTAAGGTGAAAATATTGGCATGGGGACTATATTGTCTTTATGAATGTAGTCTTATGACAACAATATAGGTACCCTTATACATAGGGAACATGAAAAGACAATCACCCCCTTGTAATATAACAGAAAATAACAAATAGCCATCATGGCAATATATTCATTTAACAATATAGCCACCATGGCAATACAGTTACCATATCAACGTAATCTTAATGGAAATATAACTACCATGACCATATAGACACGATGACAATGTAACCACCAAGACAATACAGGAACTGACATTACATTATGACAATATAGGCACCAATTCAACAAATCAAATGACAGTATAGATATTATGGCAACAGTCATCATGAAAATATACACACAAGTGGAATATACTCGACATAACAAATTATTATATTATGAAAATATAACCAATCTCCCACTAAGGCTTCCATTGGAATATAGCCAACATAATAATACATATACAATGACATTCCTGAAACCATAACAATATAGCATATCACGACAATGTAGTCCCCTAATGATTTAATCAAAATGAGAATCTCGTTTTATAATGATACATCCTCAAGGGCAAACCCAACACCAATATAAAAGCTACTGTGAAAATGTTGTCACCATGACATTATAACCATCATGATGAAACTGACACCATGATAATGAAGTTACTTTGGCAAGATATCCAACATGATATCATTGTCATGATAACATATTCAAAATGCCAATATATATAGTTACCGGAATGTTATAGTTATCATGATAATGTATCACTTACGACAAAAAATGCATGATTAAAAAAATGAAAATATAACAACCGTAAAAAAGATGACGTTGCTAATATAGCAAAGGTGATGATATATATATATGATAGAAATGTAACCAAAATAAGAAGATGGCCAAAATGAAAGTATGTTCATAATGAAAATAATTCCACTATGAAAATATATTCTCCATGACACTATAGGTACACTGACAGGAAAGGTATCTTCACAAAAGTATAAAATCAAAATACAGCAAACTACAATATAGCCACCATGACAATACAGCCATCTTGACAATAATATCACGATATAACTCAATCACCAGGACAATAGAGTCACCTTGACAGTATTCCTACAATGACCTTATAAATATCATGAAAATATAGCCCCCATGTCAAGATATTTGCCATGACAATTTAGCCATTAAGAAAATATAGTCACGACGACAATCTATTCACTATGACAATAAAGTTACCATGATCATATAACTGATATGACAATATAATCAAAGCAAAAATATAGTAATATTCAACTTATATTCACAATGGCAATATAACCACCTGACAATTTAGATAATGTTAATAGATAGTCGTTTTCGGATCATAGCAAAAATATAGACTCCAGGACAATATAGTCTCTGTGAAAAAACAGTGACTCGACAGGATTTATCATCATGATATGCTCATAACACTATATCTGTCATGGAATCGTAGTCAACATTACAAAATTATCACAATGAAATAAAACGACATTACAATATAGTTAAAATAATCATACACCAATCATTGTTATATAATCAGCAGGTTGACATAAACAAGATCATAGTGTAAAAACCATGACAATTTAAATGACATGATAAGATGATATCCATTCACTTACCCTTACAATACCACATAAGTGTTCATGAAAATATTATCATCATCATATAATCACAACAGTATTGTCACTAATTACAAAATATATCCCGAAAGACAAAATTAGCCATAACAATATAGCCATCAAGTTGATATTGCGACCAAGATAATGTAGCTAGGACGGAATTATATTGAAAGTAAGAATACAACCACCATGCCAATGTCTTCACCATGACAATATAGCTACCATGAAAATATAGTAAACTTGACTTTGTAGCTACAATGATAGAATATACAATTGAAAAATATCCACAAGAGTTTAGCTGCTAAAACACTATATCGCTCTGCCAATATCGCCAAAATGTTATTATTGCCATCATGATAATATACCGCCAGAAAGAAATATATATACCCAATACTCGACAATATAACTACTACTCTGACAAAATTGCCAACATGAAAAAACAGTCACCTCCTTGTTATATAACAAAAATGACAAATAGCCATCATGGCGATATAGGGATTTAACAATACAGCCACTATGGTAATATAGTTAGCAATACAATGTGATCTTAACGACAATGTAGCCAACATGACTATATAGTCACGTTGACAATATAAACAACGTGACAATACAGATAACATGACAGTACCGCCTCTAAGACAATATTGCCATCAATTTCACAAATTATATGACAATATAGATATTATGGCAACATAGTCACCATGACAATATACTCCCAAATGCAATATAATCGCCATGATTGTATTATCCTCCCATGAAAATATAGCCACCTACCATTTTGGTTTCCATTGCAATGTAGAAACAGTAATAAAAGAGTTACCATGAGGGCATTGAAACCATAACAGTTTAGCATATCCTGGCAATGTAGTCAGCTGATAATTTAATCAAAATGACAATTTCTCTTCTATAATGGTGTATCCTCAAGGGCAATATGAACACCATTAAAAAAGCTTCTACGAAAATACAGTCATTATGACATTATAAAAATCATGATAAAAAGGTCACCATGACAATATAGTTATCTTGGTAATATAGCCACTGTGACATTATAGTCATAATGATAATATAGTCGCTATGACAATATTGTCACCATGAAAATATAATTATCATGATAATATTTCGCTTATGACAAAGTATGTAAGAGTTAAATAATGACAATATACCACATATAGAAAGATCACCTTTCCAATATAGCTAAGGTGACGATATATACATTATAGCAATTTAACTAAAATGAGAAGATAGCCAAAATGACGGTAAGGTCATAATGACAATACTGCCACTATGAAAATATGTTCCCCATGACACTATAGCTACACTGACAGCAAAGACATATTCACAAAAGAGCAACATTGAAAAGAAAGCAAACGAGAATATAGCCACCATCATATTTCAGCCACCATGATAATAATGTCAAGTTACAAATCATCTACATGTCATTAGTCACCTTGATAATAAACTTACAATGACTATATAAATATCATGAAAATATAGCCTCCATGTCAACATGTCTGCCATGATAATCTGGTCATTATGATAATATAGTCATGACGGCAATTTATTCACTATACCAATATAGCCATAGTGATCATATAACTGATGTGACAATACAGTCAAGAAGCAAAAAAGAAATATACAAATAATATTCACTATGGCAGTATAACTACATGACAATATAGATACTGTGACAAATACTCGCTTTTGAATCATAGCAAACATATAGCCGGCAAGACAACATAGTCTCTATGACAAAATAGCGACCAAGACAGGATATATCATTATAATATAGACACCTTGACAGTATAGACCATAAAACAATGTAACAATTATGAAACTGTACCTGCCAAAACATTATAGATGTCATGAAATTTTAGTCAACATGACAAAATTATCATAATGAAATATCATCGGCATTACAATATAAGTACCATAATCATAGACCAATCATGATCATATAATCAGCAGGTTGACATAAATAATATCACAGTATAAAAACCATGACAGTATAAGAGACATGATGATATCATTTCCGTACACATATACTTACAATACCAAAGAAGCCGCCATGAATATATTGTTATCATGATCATATAATCACAAAAATAATGTAAGTAGTGACAAATATATCCCCAACGACAAAATTAATCATTGCAATATAGCCATCAACTTGTTATAGCGACCAAGATAATGTAGCGAGGATTGTATTGAGAATTACAATAAAGCCACAGTGCCAATGTCGTCACCAAAACAATATAGCTACCATGAAAATATAGTAACGTTGATAATGTAGCTGCCATTGCAAAATATTCAAGATAGAAAATACCCAAAAGATAGCCACAACAAGAATTTAGCTGCTAAGACGATATATCACCATGCCAATATCTCTAAAATGTTAGTATAGCCATCATGGCAATATATCAACAGAGAAAATACTCATCACAACGATATAGCTAACTTGACAATATACTACTCTGACAATATAGGTAACATTAAAAGACAGTCACCTACTTCAAATATAAAAAGAAAAAAAAATGACAAATAGCCATCATGGCAATATTGTAACTAAACAATATAGCCATTATGGCAATATGGTAACCAAACAATATAGCCATCATGGCCATATGATTACCATAGCAATGTATTCTTAATGGCAATATTGTCACCATGTCCTTATAGTCACGATGATAATACAACTACCATGACAATACAGAAAACATCAAAATACAGTCTCTACGACAATTTTGCCACTAATTCAACAAGTTAAATGACAATGTAGATATTATGGCAACACAATCACGATGACAATACACTCAGAAATGTTATATAATCGTCATAATAAAATGATCCGACCATGAAAATATAGTCACCCTGCCACTATGGCTTCCATTACAATATAGCCACAATAACAAAACATTCACCACGACAGTACTGAAACCATAACAATATAGCATATCATGACAATCTAATCACTTGACCATTTAATGAAAAAGAAATATCCCGCTTCTAGTATGGTATAACCTCAGGGACAAAATTTTATACACCATTAAAAAGCTGCCATGAAAATACAGTCACTATGACATAAATATCATAATAAAATAGTAACTATGGCAATATAGCCACTCTGAGATTATAGTCATTATGACAATATAGTCGCTATTAAAATACTGTTACCTTAATAATAAAGTTATCAAAGTGATATATCGTATGTGACAAAATATGCATGATTAGAAAATGACAGTATAGCACCTATAAAAAAGATCACCTTGCCACTATAGTCAAGGGGACGATATATACATCATAGCAACATACAGAAAAAGAGATGATAACAAGAACGACGGTATGTTCATAATGACAATACTGCAACTATGAAAATATGATCCCCACGATTCTCCACTTGACTGACAATAAAGCAATCTTCACAAAAAAAAGTATTATTGAAAAAATAGGAAACGACTATACAGCCATCAAGACAGTACAGCCACCATGACAATAATCTCTAGAAATAAATCAATTGCCAGGACATTAGCGTCACCTTGATAATGAATATACAATGAGTACATGAACCTCATGAAAATATAGCGTCCATATAACTATATTTGTCGTGAAAATATAGCCTCCAGATGAATATCTTTAAAGTGACAGTTTCGCCATTCTGAAAATATAGTCAAGGCGTTAATATATTCACCATAACAATAATGCCATCATGATCACATAAATGATATGACAATATAGTCAACGGAAAAATAAACGCATTTATAAATCATATCCACTCTGAGAAAACAGCCACATGAAAATATAGATACTGTGACAGAATAGTCATTTTTGGATCATAGCAAACATATAGCGTCCAAGAGAACATTGTCTCTACTACAAAATAGCGAAGAACACACGATTTATCATCACAATACAGTCACCTTGACAGTATAGCCAATAAAACGGTGGAACAACCATGAAAATGTACCTACCATAACAATATAGCTTACATGAAAATATAGTTACTATGACAAATTCATTACAATGAAATACAAACGATATCACATTATGGTGTCGATAATCATACACCAATCATGATCATATAAGATTAAAAATTCAAGACAAAGCAAGGGTAGCTACAGCGCAGGGAGGAATAGCTACAACCTAGCTCGGAAAGACGACAGCAGCTCCGTACACGTCGCTATCTGGTACGCGACTGTCATCAGGTGACTACATTGTCATGCTATATTGTCATGGTTTCAGTACTGTCGTAGTGAATGTATTATTATGTTAGCTATATTGCAGTGGCAGGGTGGCTAAATTTTTATGGTAGGATAATTTTGTTATCGCGGTTATATTGCATTTGTGATAATACTGTCATGGTGACTGTGTTCCAGTAATAACTATATTATCATTTAATTTGTTGAAGCGATTGCAATATTGTCGTAGAGACTCTTATGTCATGTTGCATGTATTGTCATGATGGTTGCTTGTCATCTTGACTATATAGTCATGTTGGGTATATTCCAATTATGATTACATGGTTATGGTAACTATATTGCCATGGTGACTATATTGATAGGTGACTACGTTGTCATGATAGGTATTTTTTTTATTTTTCTTATACTGTAAGGAGGTGACTGTCTTTTCATATTGAATATATTATCAGGGTAGCTATTATGTTAAGTTAGCTATATCATTGTGGTGCTTATTTCCTTTTTCTGGTGGTATATTGCTATGTTGCCTAGACTAACATTTTGGCGATATTGGCATGGTGATATAGTTTCTTAGCAAATAAACTGTTATTGTGGATATGTTCCATGGGGTTTTATTATCATGGTAGCTACATTGTCAATGTTACTATATTTTCATGGTAGCTCCATTGTCATGGTGACGATATTGCCATTGTGGCTGTATTGTGTTTTTCAATATAATGCCATCTTAACTACATTATCTTGGTCGCTATATTTACTTGCTGGATATATTGCTATGGTTAATTTTGTTGTTAGGGATATATTTTGTCATTAACTACAATTTTGTTTTAATCATATGATCATGATAACAACATTTTCATGCCGGCTTATTTGGTAATGTGAGTGCAAGTGTGTGGATATCATATTATCCTGTCACTATATTGTCATGGTTTTTATACTGTGATGGTGTTTATATCAGCCTCCTGATGATACGATCATGATTGATATATGATTATGATAATTAAATAGTAATGACGATTATATTTCATTGTGACAATTTTTTTATGTTACCTGCATTTTCATGGTAGCTATATTGTTATGGAAGATACATTTTCATTGTTGTTTCATTGTTTTGTCGGCTATACTGTCAAGGTGACTACATCTTAATTAAAAATTTTGTCTTGGTCGCTATTTTCTCATGGACACTACATTGTCCTGGAACCTATATGTTTGCTATGATCCGAAAGAGACTATTTTGTCACAGCATCAATATTGTCAGGTGCTTATATTGGTATAATAAATATAATTTGAAGGCTTCCTTATTGTTGCGTTCACTATACTGTCATAACAATTATATGATCATGGCTATATTGTTATAGTGAATATTTTCCGTCTTGACTATATTATCATATTGGTTAAATTGTCATGGTAAGTATGTTGACATGGAAGCCTTATTTTCATGATTTTTCTATAGTCAGTGAATTGTATCGTGACATTATTGTCATAGTGGCTGTAATTTCATGGTGGCTATATTGTCGTTTCCTGTATTTTCACTGTTACTCTTTTGTGAAGATTGCTTTATTGTCATTGTAGCTATAGTGTCATGGGGGATATATTTTCATATTAGCAGTATTGTCATTATGAACGTACCGTCATTTTGGCCATCTATTCACTTTGATTATATTGCGAAGATTTACATATCGTCACCTTAGCTATATTGTCAAGGTGATCTCTTTTATAGTTGCTATGTTGTCATTTTTTTTTAGTCATGCATATCTTTTCATAACCGTTACATTATCGTGATAACTTTACTATTAAGGTGACAGTATATTGTCATTGTCACAATGTTGACACTATGACCATAATCTCTTAGTGGCTATATTGTTAAGATAACTATACTGCCATGGTGACTATTTCATGATGATGGTTATAATGACAGTTTGACTGTATTTTCATTGGAGCATATTTAATCGTGTTGATTTTGCCCTTGAAGATATATCATAAAAACGAAAATCTCCTTTTTTTTAAATTATCATGCGAATATATTGCTATAATATGCGTCACTGCTATAGTTTCAGTACTGTCATGTTGAATGTATATTATGTTGGTTACATTACAATTAAAGTCATAGTGGCAGGGTAACTATATTTTCTTGGTTGGACCATTATGTTATGACGATTTTATTGTATTTGTGAGTATATTCTCATGGTTACTGTGTCGACGTAATTTCTATATTGTCCTGGACACTACATATCCTGAAATCTATATTGTCATTTCATTTATAGGATCATGGTAGCTTATTGTCAGAGTGAATATCTTGTCGTCATGACTATATTATCATAATGGCTAAATTGTCATAGGAAATATGTTGACATGAGTGCTATATTTTCATGATATTCATAAAGTCATTGAAAGATTACTATCAAGGTGACTCTAATAGCCTGGCGATTGATATATATCGTGACAATATTGTCATGATAGCTGCATTGTCATGGTGGCTATATTGTCGTTTCTTGTATTTTCAATGTAACTCATTTGTGAAGATTGCTTTATTGTCATTGTAGCTATAGTGTCATGGAAAATATATTTTCCTAGTAGCAGTATTGTCATTATGAATATATCGTTATTTTGGCTATCTGCTCATTTTGGTTATATTGCGAAAACTTACATATCGTCACCTTGGCTATATTGGCAAGGTGATCTCTTTATAGTTGCTATAGTGTCATTTTTTTTAATCACTTATATTTTTTCATGATTGATACATTATCTTGATAACTACATCATGAAAGTGACAGTATATTGTCATGGTGAATATATTGTCATTATGACTACAATCTCTTAGTGGCTATATTGCTAAGAGAACTACATGTGACTACATTTTCATTGTAGCTTATTTAATGTTGTTGATTTACCCTTGGATATACATCATTATAAAAACGGATATTTCATTTTGTTTAAATTATGAGGTGAATACATTGTCATGATATGCTATACTTTTATAGTTTCAGTACTGTCATGGTAAATGTATATTATGTTGGCTAAACTACAATGGAAGCCATAGTGGCAGGGTGGCTATATTTTCATGGTTTGATCATTTTGTTATTAATATTTTATTGTATTTTTGAATATATTGTCATGGTGACTGTGTTGCCATAATTTCTATATTGTCATTTGATTTATTAAATTGATGGCAATATTGTCATAGAGACTGTATTGACATGTTACCTGTATGGTCATCATGGTTGTCTTGTTATCCTGACTCTATGGTCATGATGGCTATACTGTCGTTAAAATTACATTCTTATGGTAACTGTATAGCCATCATGGCTTTTTGTCAGAGTAGCTATATTGTTAAGTTTACTATCTTATTGTGGTTTGTATTTATTTTTCCTTTTGGTATATTGCCATGAGGCTATACTAGAATTTTGGCAAGATTAGCATGGTGATATAGTGTTTGCAACCCCACTGTTGTTTTGGACATTTTTTCATGGGAATACATTATCATGGTACCTACATTGTCAAGGTTACTATATTTCATGCAAGATACATTGTAAAGATGACGATATTGGCATGGCGGGTGTATTGTTATGTTCAATATAACGCCATCCTCGCTACATTATCTTGGTCGGTATATCAACTTGTTGGCTATATTGCTACGGTCAATTTCATCGTTGGGGATGTGTTTCGTCCTCACCTACAATTTGGTTGTGATTAAATGATCATCATAATATTTTTATGACGGCTTATTTGGCATCTTTAGTGATCTATCTGGATATCATATCATCATGTAACTTAGTTTGTCATGTTTTTAAACGGTTATGGTGCATATGTGAGAATGCTGATTACATTATCATCATTAATGTATGATTATTGTAACTATATAGCAATGGCAATATCTTTTTTGATCATTTTGGTATGTTGACTTCATTTTGATAGCAGTTATATTGGTATCGCAGGTACATTTTCATGTTTCTGACATTGTTTTATGGGCTATACTGTCAAGGCGGCTTTATAGTATTGATAAATTCTGTTTTTGACGCTATTGTCTCCTGGACACTATATATTTTAGAGGCTATATGTTTACTATGATCCGAAAGCGACTATTTTGTCACGGTATCTATATTGTCAGGTGGCTATATAGACTTTGCGAACATATTCTGAATGTATCTTTAATGCTGCGTTGACTATATTGTTATATCAGTTATATGGTAATGGTGGCTTTGTTGTTATAGTGAAAATATTGTAGTTGTGACTATACTATCATAATGGCTAAATTGTCATGGGAAATATGTTGATATGGATGCTATATTCTCATGATACTTTTATGGTAATTGTAAAATTTTTTTCAAGTTTACTCTAATATCATACTGATTGATTTATGTTTTAACATTATTGTTATGGTGGCTGTACAATCATGGTGGCTATATTGTCGTTTGATGTGTTTTCAATGTTACTATTTAGTGAATATGGCTTTAATGTCAGTGTAGCTATACTTTCATTGGGAACAAATTTTCATAGTGACGCATTTGTCATTATGAAATAAAGTCATTTTGGCTATCTTCTAATTTGGGTTATATTGCTATGTTATATATATCGTCACATTGGCTCTATTGGGAAGGTGATTTTTTTTATAGGTGGTATATTGTCATTTTTTAATCGTGCATATTCTGTTATAAGCGATATGTTATCCTGATACCCATATCATTAAGGTGAAAATATTGGCATGGCGACTGTATTGTCTTTATGACTGTAATCTTATGACAACAATATAGGTACCCTGATATATAGGCAACATGAAAAGACAATCACCCCCTTGTAATATAACAAAAGATAACAAATAGCCATCATGGTAATATTTTCATTTAACCATATAGCCACTCTGGCAAAATAGTTACCATATCATTATAATCTTAGTGGAAATATAACTACCATGACCATATAGACACGATGACAATACAACCACCAAGACAATACAGGAACCATGACATTACATTATGACAATATAGCCGCCAATTCAACAAATCAAATGACAATATAGATATTATGGCAACATTCACCATGACAATATACACACAAGTGGAATATAATCGACATAACAAAATGATTATATTATGAAAATATACCCACTCCGGCACTATGGCTTCCATTGGAATATAGCCAACATAATAATACATATACAATGACATTCCTAAAACCATAACAATATAGTATGTCACGACAATGTAGTCCCCTAAAGATTTAATCAAAATGAGAATCTCGTTTTATAATGATACATCCTCAAGGGCAAACCCAGCACCAATGTAAAAGCTACCGTGAAAATGTAGTCACCATGACATTATAACCATCATGATGAAATAGACACCATGACAATAAAGTTACTTTGGCAAGATATCCAACATGATATCATTGTCATAATAACAATGTAGTCAAGATGCCAATATATAGTTACCGGAATGTTATAGTTATCATGATAATGTATCACTTACGAAAAAAAATGCATGATTAAAAAAATGAGAACATTGCAACCGTAGAAAAAGATCCCGTTGCTAATATAGCCAAGGTGATGATATATATATATATATATATATATATATATATATATATATATATATATATATATATATATATATATATATATATACATATATATATATATATATATATATATATATATATATATATATATATATATATATATATATATATATACATACATATATATATATATATATATATATATATATATATATATATATATATATATATATATATATATATATATATATGTATATATTTTTTTTTTTCATACTATTCGCCATTTCCCATGTTAGTGAGGTAGCGTTAAGAACAGAGGACTGGGCCTTAGAGGGAATATCCTCACCTGGCCCACTTCTCTCTTCCTTCTCTTGGAAAATTAAAAAAGAAAAAAAAAAACGAGAGGGGAGGATTTCCAGCCCCCCGCTCCCTCCCCATATATATATATATATATATATATATATATATATATATATATATATCCCTATATATATATATATATATATATATATATATATATAGGGATTTTTGGACGATTTTTGTAGGGAAAAAATGCAATATATATATATATATATATATATATATATATATATATATATATATATATATATATATATATATTTATATATATATATGATACAAATGTAAACAAAATAAGGAGATGGCCAAAATTACAGTATGTTCATAATGACAATAATTCCACTATGATAATATATTCTCCCTGACACTATAGGTACGCTGACAGTAAAGCTGTCTTCACAAATGCTTAAAATTAAGATACAGCAAACTACAATATAGCCACCATGACAATGCAGCCATCTTGACAATAATATCACGATATAACTCAATCACCAGGTCAATAGAGTCACCTTGACAGTAATCTTACAATGACTTTTTAAATAACATAAAAATATAGCCCCCATGTTAAGATATTTGCTATGACAATTTAGCCATTATGAAAATATAGTCACGACGACAATCTGTTCACTATGACAATAAAGCTACCATGATCATATAACTGATATGACAATATAATCAAAGCAAAAATATAGAAACATTCAACTTATATTCACAATGGCAATATAACTACCTGACAATATAGATACTGTTAATAGATAGTCGTTTTCGGATCATAGCAAAAATATAGACTCCAGGACAATATTGTCTCTTTGAAAGAAC
Source organism: Panulirus ornatus (assembly GCF_036320965.1). NCBI lineage: Eukaryota > Metazoa > Arthropoda > Malacostraca > Decapoda > Palinuridae > Panulirus > Panulirus ornatus. Next base: position 10,979,794 of record NC_092278.1, read on the forward strand.
ATTGACTCAGACAAGATTTATCATCATGATATGCTCATAACATTATAGCTGTCATGTAATTGTAGTCAACATGACAAAATTATCATAATGAAATAAAACGACATTACAATATAGATACGATAATCATACACCAATCATGATTATATAATCAGCAGGTTGACATAAACAAGATCATAGTGTAAAACCCATGACAATTTAAGTGACATGATGAGATGATATACATTCACTTACACTTACAATACCACATAAGATTTCATGAAAATATTATCATGATCATATAATCACAACAGTATTGTCACTAATTACAAAATATATCCCGAAAGACAAAATTAACCATAACAATATAGCCATCAAGTTGATATTGCGACCAAGACAATGTAGCCAGGACGGCATTATATTGAAAGTAAGAAGACAACCACCATGCCAATGTCTTCACCATGACAATGTAGCTACTATGAAAATATAGTAACCTTGACTATGTAGCTACAATGATAAAATATACAATTAAAAAATATCCACAACAAGACTTTAGCTGCTTAAACACTATGTCGCTGTGCCAATATCGCCAAAATGTTACTATTGCCATCATGATAATATACCGCCAGAAAAGAAATATATATACCCAATACTTGACAATATAGCTATTCAGACAATATTGCCAACATGAAAAGACACTCACCTCCTTGTTTATAACAAAAATTGCAAATAGCCATAATGGTGATATAGGGATTTAACAATACAGCCACTATGGTAATATAGGTAGCATAACAATGTGATCTTAACGACAATGTAGCCAACATGACTATATAGTCACGTTGACAATACAACCACCGTGACAATACAGATAACATGACAGTACCGTCTACCGTCTCTAAGTCAATATTGCCATCAATTTGACAAATTATATGAGAATATAGATGCTATGGCAACATAGTCACTATGACAATATACTCAGAAATGCTATATAATCGCCATGATAAAATTACCCTACTATGAAAATATAGCCACCTACCATTTTGGTTTTCATTGTAATGTAGAAACAGTAATAAAAGATTTACCATGAAGGTACTGAAACCATGACAGTATATCATATTATAGTAATGCAGTCAGCTGATAATTCAATCAAAATGACAATTTCTCTTCTATAATGGTATATCCTCAAGGGCAATGTCAACACCAGTAAAAAAGCTTCTACGAAAATACAGTCATTATGACATTATAAAAATCATGATAAAAAAGTCACCATGACAGTATAGTTATCTTGGCATTATGGCCACTGTGACCTTATAGTTATAATGATAATATAGTCGCTATGAAAATATTGTCACCATAAAAATATAATTATCATGATAATATTTCCCTTATGACAAAGTATGCAAGAGTTAAATAATAACAATATATCACCAATAAAAAGATCACCTTGCCAATATAGCTAAGATGACGATATATATACAATATAGCAATGTAACTAAAATGAAAACATTGCCAAAATGAGGGTATGGTCATAATGACAATACTGCCACTATGAAAATATGTTCCCATGGACACTATAGCTACACTGACAAGAAAGCCATATTCACAGAAGAGCAACATTGAAAATACAGCAAACGAGAATATAGCCACAATCATATTTCATCCACTATGATAATAATGTCACGATACAAATTATCACCATGTCATTAGTCACCTTGATAATAAACTTACAATGACTATATAAGTATCATGAAAATATAGCCTCCATGTCAACATGTCTGCCATGATAATCTGGCCATTATGATAATATAGCCACAGTGATCATATAACTGATGTGACAATACAGTCAAAGAAGCAAAAAAGAAATATACAAATCATATTCACTATGGCAGTATAACTACATGACAATATAGATACTGTGACAAATAGTCGCTTTTGAATCATAGCAAACATATAGCCGGCAGAACAACATAATCTCCATGACAAAATAGCGACCAAGACAGGATATATCATACCTTGACAGTATAGACCATAAAACAATGTGACAATCATGAAACTGTACCTGCCAAAACATTATAGATGTCATGAAATTTTAGTCAACATGACAAAATTATCATAATGAAATATCATCGGCATTACAATATGGTTACCATAATCATGGAACAATCATGATCATATAATCAGCAGGTTGACATAAACAATATCACAGTATAAAAACCATGACAGTGTGAGTGACATGATGATATGATATCCATACACATACACTTACAATACCAAAGAAGCTGCCATGAATATATTGTTATCATGATCATATAATCACAACAATATTGTAGGTACTGACAAATATATATCCAACAACAAAATTAATAAAAGCAATATGACCATCAACTTGTTATAGCGACCATGATAATGTAGCGAGCATTGTATTGAGAATATCAATACAGCCACCGTGCCAATGTCGTCACTATGACAATATAGCTACCATGAAAATATAGTAACGTTGATCATGTAGCTGCCATGGCAAAATATTCAAGATAGAAAAAACCCAAAAGATAGCCAGAACAAGAGTTTAGCTGCTAAGACGATATATCACCATGCCAATATCTCTAAAATGTTAGTATAGCCATCATGGCAATATATCAACAGAAAAAATACTCATCACAACGATATAGCTAACTTGACAATATACTACTCTGACAATATAGGTAACATTAAAAGACAGCCACCTTCTTGAAATATAAAAAGAAAAAAAAATGACAAATAGCCATAATGGCAATATGGTAATTAAACAATATAGCCATCATGCCAATATGATAACCAAACAATATAGCCATCATCGCAATATGATTACCATAGCAATGTATTCTTAATGGCAATATAGTCACCATGTCCTAATAGTCACGATGACAATACAACTACCATGACAATACAGAAAACATCAAAATACAGTCTCTAAGACAATATTGCCATTAATTCAACAAGTTAAATGACAATATAGATATTATGGCAACACAATCACGATGACAATATACTCAGAAATGTTATATAATCGTCATAATAAAATGATCCTACCATGAAAATATAGTCACCCTGCCACTATGGCTTCCATTACAATATAGCCACAATAACAAAACATTCACCACGACAGTACTGAAACCATAACAATATAGCTTATCATGACAATGTGTCACTTGCTCATTTAATGAAAAAGAAAAATCTCGCTGCTATTATTGTATAACCTCAGATACAAAATTTTATACACCATTAAAAAGCTGCCATGAAAATACAGTCACTATGACATAAATATCATGATAAAATAGCGACCATGGCAATATAGCCAATCTGAGATTATAGTCATTATGACAATATAGTCGCTATTGAAATACTGTCACCTAATAATAAAGTTATGAAAATGATATATCGCTTGTGACAAAATATGTATGATTAGAAAATGACAGTATAGGACCTATAAAAAAGATCACCTTGCCACTATAGTCAAGGTGATGATATATACATCATAGCAACGTAAAGAATAGGAGATGATAACTAGAACGACGGTATGTTCATAATGACAGTACTGCAACTATGAAAATATGTTCCCCACGATTCTCCAGTTCACTGACAATAAAGCCATCTTCACAAAAAGAGTACTATTGAAAAAAATAGCAAACGAGTATATAGCCAACAAGACAGTACAGCCAACATGACAATAATCTCTCGATATATAAGCAATCGCCAGGACATTAGTGTCACCTTGATGATGAATATACAATGAGTTCATGAACATCATGAAAATATAGCGTCCATATAAATATATTTGTCGTGGAAATATAGCCTCCATATGATTATCTTTAGTGACAGTTTCGCCTTTCTGATAATATAGTCAAGACGCTAATATATTCACCTTAACAATAAAGCCACCATGATCACATAAATGATATGACAATATTGTCAACGCAACAATGAACGCATTTATAAATTATATCCTTTCTGAGAATACAGCCACATGAAAATATAGATACTGTGACAAAATAGTCATTTTTGGATCATAGCAAACATTTAGCGTCCAAGAGAATATAGTCTCTATGACAAAATAGCGAAGAAGATAGGATTTATCATCAAAATACAGTCACCTTGACAGTATAGCCAATAAAACAGTGGAACGACCATGAAAATGTACCTACCATAACAATATAGCTTACATGAAAATATAGTTACTATGAAAAATTCATTACAATGAAATACAAACGATATCACATTATGGTTTCGATAATCACACACCAATCATGATCATATCAGAAAAAACCTTCAAAACAAAGCAAGGGTAGCGACAACGCAAGGAGGAATAGCTACAACCTAGCTTTGAATGACGATAGCAGCTCCGTACACGTCAGTAGCTGGTGCGCGACTGTCATCAGGTGAATACATTGTCATATGCTATATTGTCAGGGTTTAAGTACTGTCGTAGAGATGTATAATTATGTTAGCTATATTGCAGGGGCAGGATGGCTAAATTTTCATGGTAGGATAATTTTGTTATCGCGGTTATATTGCATTTTTGATAATACTGTCATGTTGACTGTGTTCCAGTAATATCAATATTATCATTTAATTTGTTGAAGCGATTGCAATATTGTCGTAGAGACTCTAATGTCATGTTGATTGTATTGTCATGATGGTTGCATGTCATCTTGACTATATAGTCATGTTGGTTATATTCCAGTTATGGTTACATGGTTATGGTAACTATATTGCCATGGTGACTATATTGATAGGTGACTACATTGCCATGATAGCTATTTTTCATTTCTGTTTTACTGTAAGGAGGTGACTGTCTTTACATATTGAATATATTATCAGGGTAGCTATATTGTTAAGTTAGCTATATCGTTGTGGTGCTTATTTTCTTTTTCTGTGGTATATTACCATGAAGCCTAGACTAAAATTTTGGCGATATTGGCAGGTGATATAGTGTCTTAGCAAATAAACTGTTATTGTGGATATCTTCCATGGGATTCTATTATCATAGTAGCTACATTGTCAATGTTACTATATTTTCATGGTAGCTCCATTGTCATGGTGACGATATTGCCATTGTGGCTGTATTGTTATTTTCAATATAATGCCATCCTAACTACATTATCTTGGTCGCTATATTTACTTGCTGGCTATATTGCTATGGTTAATTTTGTCGTTGGGGATATATTTTGTCATTAACTACAATTTTGTTTCAATCATAGGATCATGATAACAATATTTTCATGGCGGCTTATTTGGTAATGTGAGTGTAAGTGTATGAATATCATATTATCATATCACTATGTTTTCATGGTTTTTATACTGTGATGGTGTTTATGTCAGCCTCCTAATGATATTATCATGATTGATATATGATTATGGTAACTAAATTGTAATGGCGATTATATTTCATTGTGACAATTTGGTCTTTTTGCCTGCATTTTCATGGTATCTATATTGTTATGGCAGGTACATTTTCATTGTTGTTTCATTGTTTTATCGGCTATACTGTCAAGGTAACTATATCTTAATTAAAAATCTTGTCTTGGTCGCCATTTTGTCACGGACACTATATTGTCCTGGAGCCTATATGTTTGCTATGATTCGAAAGAGACTATTTTGTCACAGCATCAATATTGTCAGGTGCTTATATTGCCATAATGAATATAAATTGAAGGCTTCCTTATTGTTGTGTTCACTGTATTGTCATATCACTTATATGATCATGACTATATTGCTATAGTGAATATATTGAAGTCTTGACTATATTATCACATTGGCTAAATTGTAATGGTAAGTATGTTTACATGGAAGCCTTATTTTCATAATGTTTATATAGTCAGTAAATTATATCGTGACATTATTGTCATAGTGGCTGTACTTTTCTGGTGGATATATAGTCGTTTCCTGTATTTTCACTGTTACTCTTTTGTGAAGATTGCTTTATTGTCATTGTAGCTATAGTGTCATGGGGGATATATTTTCATAGCAGCAGTATTTTCGTTATGAACATACAGTCATTTTGGCTATCTACTCATTTTGGTTATAATGCGAAGATTTACATATCGTCATCTTGGCTATATTGCCAAGGTGATCTCTTTTATAGTTGCTATACTGTCATTTTTTTGGCATGCATATTTTTTCATAAGCGATACATTATCATGATAACTTTAGTATTAAGGTGACAGTATATTGTCATTGTGACAATGGTGACATTATGACTATAATCTCTTAGTGGCTACATTGCTAAGATGACTATACTGTCATGGTGACTATTTCATGATGATGGTTATAATGACAGTTTAACTGCATTTTCATAGTAGCATTTTTAATGGTGTTGATTTTGCCCATGAAGATATATCATAAAAACGAAAATGTCCATTTTCTTAAATTATCATGTGAATATATTGCCATGATATGCGATATTGTTATAGTTTCAGTACCGTCATGTTGAATGTATATTATGTTGGTTACATTACAATTAAAGTCATAGTGGTAGGGTAACTATATTTTCATAGTTGAATCATTTTGTTTTGATGATTTTATTATATTTGTGAGTATATTCTCATGGTTACTGTGATGCCTTAATTTCTATATTGTCCTCGACGCTACATATCCTGAAATCTATATTGTCATATCAGTTATATGATCATGGTAGCTTTATTGTCATAGTGAATATCTTGTCGTCGTGAGTATATTATCATAGTGGCTAAATTCCCATAGGAAATATGTTGACATGAGGGCTATATTCTCATGATATTAATAAAGTCATTGAAAGATTACTATCAAGGTGACCCTATTGAATGGCGATTGATGTATATCGTGACATTAATGTCACGATAGCTGCATTGTCATGGTGGCTATATTGTCGTTTCCTGTATTTTCAATGTTACTCTTTTGTGAAGATTGCTTTATTGTCATTGTAGCTATAGTATCATGAGGGATATATTTTCATAGTAGCAATATTGTCATGATGAACATATCGTCATTTTGGCTATCTGCTCATTTTGGCTATCTGCTCATTTTACATATAGTCACCTTGGCTATATTGGCAAGGTGATCTCTTTATAGTTGCTATATTGTCATTTTTTTTAATCATGTATATTTTTTCATGAGTGATACATTATCTTGATAACTATATCACTAAAGTGACAGCATATTGTCATGGTGACTATATTGTCATTATGACTACAATCTCTTAGTGGCTATATTGCTAACTACATAAGACTACATTTTCATTGTAGCTTATTTAATGTTGTTGATTTACCCTTGGAGATATATCATTATAAAACGGATATTTCATTTTGTTTAAATTATGAGGTGAATACATTGTCATGATATGCTATATTGTTATAGTTTCAGTACTGTCATGTGAATGTATATCATGTTGGCTACATTACAATGGAGGCCATAGTGGCAGGGTGGCTATATTTTCATGGTTTGATAATTTTGTTATTAGTATTTTATTGTATATTAGAATATATTGTCATGGTGAATGTGTTGCCATAATTTCTATATTGTCATTTGATTTATTAAATTGATGGCGATATTGTCATAGAGACTGTATTGTCATGTTGCGTGTATGGTCATCATGGTTGTCTTGTTATCGTGACTCTATGGTCATGATGGCTATACTGTCGTTAAGATTACATTCTTATGGTAACTATATTGCCATCATGGCTTTTTGTCAGAGTAGCTATATTATCAAGTTAGTTGTTTAATTTTTTTTCCTTTCGGTATATTGCCATATGGCTATACTAGAAATTTGGCAAGATTAGCATGATGATATAGTGTTCGCATCCCACCTGTTGTTTTTAAACATTTTTTCATGGGAATACATTATCATGGTAACTACATTGTCAAGGTTACTATATTTCATGCAAGCTACATTGTAAAGATGACTATATTGGCATGGCGAGTGTATTGTTATGTTCAATATAACGTCATCCTGGCTACATTACCTTGGTCGCTATATAAACTTGATGGCTATATTGCTATGGTCAATTTCATCGTTGGGGATGTATTTTGTCTTTACCTACAATTTGGTTGTGCTTATATGATCATGATAACATTTCTATGACGGCATCTTTGGCATCTTGAGTGTATCTGTCTGGATATCATATCATCATGTAACTTAGTCTGTCATGCTTTTAAACGGTGATGGTGCTTATGTGAAAATGCTGATTACATTATCATCAATAATGTATGATTATTGTAACTATATAGCAACGGCAATATCTTTTTTGATCATTTTGGTATGTTGACTTCATTTTGATAGTAGTTATATTGGTATGGCAGGTACATTTTCATGGTTCTGACATTGTTTTATGTTCTATACTGTGAAGGCGCCTGTATAGTATCGATAAATTCTGTTTTGGACGCTATTGTCACCTGGACACTATATACTTTAGACGCTATATGTTTACTGTGATCCGAAAGCGACTATTTTGTCACGGTATCTATATTCTCAGGTGGCTATATTGACGTTGTGAACATATCCTACATGTTTCTTTAATGTCGCGTTGACTATATTGTTATATCAGTTATATGGCCATGGTGGCTTTTGTTGTTATAGTGAATATATTGTATTTATGACTATACTATCATAATGGCTAAATTGTCATGGGAAATATGTTGATATGGATGCTACATTCTCTGATACTTTTATGGTAACTGTAAAAAAATTTTCAAGTTTACTCTAATATCACAGTGATTGATTTATTTTGTAACATTATTGTTATGGTGGCTGTACAATCATGGTGGCTATATTGTCGTTTGATGCGTTTTAAATGATACCATTTAGTGAATATGGCTTTAATGTCAGTGTAGCTATACTTTCATTGGGAACAAATTTTCATAGTGACGCAATTGTCATTATGAAATAAAGTCATTTTGGCTATCTTCTCATTCGGGTTACATTGCTATGTTATATATATCGTCACCTTGGCTATATTGGGAAGGTGATTTTTTTTATAGGTGGTATATTGTCATTTTTTAATCGTACATATTCTGTTATAAGTGATATATTATCATGATACCCATATCATTAAGATGAAAGTATTAGCATAGCGACTATATTGTCTTTATGACTGTAATCTTATGACAACAATATAGGTGCCCTGATATATAGGCAACATGAAAAGACAATCACTCCCTTGTATTATAACAAAAAATAACAAATAGCCATTGGGGCAATATATTCATTTAAAAATATAGCCACCATGGCAATATAGTTACCATATCAGTATAATCTTAATGGAAATATAGCTACCCTGACCATATAGACACGATAACAATACAACCACCAAGACAATACAGGAACCATGACATTAAAGTATGACAATATAGCCACCAATTCAATAAATCAAATGACAGTATAGATATTATGGCAACAGTCACCACGACAATATATACATAAGTGGAATATAATCGACATAACAAAATGATTATATTATGAAAATATAGCCACTCTGCCACTATGGCTTCCATTGGAATATAGCCAACATAATAATACATATACAATGACATTCCTGAAACCATAACAATATAGCATATCACGACAATGTAGTCCCCTAATGATTTAATCAAAATGAGAATCTCGTTTTATAATGATACATCCTCAAGGGCACACCCAACACCAATATAAAAGCTACCGTGAAAATGTAGTCACCATGATATTATAACCATCATGATGAAATAGACAACATGACAATAAAGTTACTTTGGCAAGATATCCAACATGATATCATTGTCATAATAACAATGTAGTCAAAATGCCAATATATAGTTACCGGAATGTTATAGTTATCATGATAATGTATCAGTTACGACAAAAAATGCATGATTGAAAATATGAAAATATAGCAACCGTAAAAAAAGATCACGTTGCTAATGTAGCCAAGGTGATGATATATATATGGTACAAATGTAACCAAAATAAGGAGATGGCCAAAATGACAGTATGTTCATAATGACAATAATTCCACTACGAAAATATATTCTCCATGACACTATAGGTACGCTGACAGTAAAGCTGTCTTCATAAAAGCGTAAAATTAAGATACAGCAAACTACAATATAGCCACCATGACAATACAGCCATTTTGACAATAATATTATGATATAACTCAATCACCAGGACAATAGAGTCACCTTGACAGTAATCTTACAATGACTTTATAAATATCATGAAAATATAGCCCCCATCTCAAGATATTTGCTATGACAATTTAGCCATTATGAAAATATAGTCACGACGACAATTATTCACTATGACAATAAAGCTACCATAATCATTTAACTGATATGATAATATAATCAACGCAAAAATATATAAACATTCAAATTATATTCACAATGGTAATATAACGACCTGATAATATAGTTACTGTTAATAGATAGTCGTTTTTGGATCATAGCAAAAATAAAGACTCCAAGACAATATAGTCTCTGTGAAAAAACAGTGACTCAGACAGGATTTATCATCATGATATACTCATAACATTATAGCTGTCATGGAATTTCTTGAAGATGAAAAAAATTATCACAATGAAATAGAACGACATTACATTATAGGTACCATAATCATACACCAATCATGATTATATAATCAGCAGGTTGACATAAACATGATCATAGTGTAAAAACCATGACAATTTAAGTGACATGATGAGATGATATCCATTTCACTCACACTTACAATACGACATAAGTTTTCATGAAAATATTATCATGATCACATAATCACAACAGTATTGTCACTAATTACAAAATATATCCCGAAAGACAAAATTAACCATAACAATATAGCCATCAAGTTGATATAGCGACTAAGATAATGCAGCCAGGACGGCATTATATTGAAAGTAAGAATACAACCACCATGCCAATGTCTTTACCATGACAATGTAGCTACCAAGAAAATATAGTAACCTTGACTATGTAGCTGCCATGATAAAAAATACAATTGAAAAATATCCACAACAAGAGTTTAGCTGCTAAAACACTATATTGCCATGCCAATATCGCCAAAATGTTATTATTGCCATCATGATAATATTCCGCCAGAAAAGAAATATATATACCCACTACTCGACAATATAGCTATTCTGACAATATTGAGAACATGAAAAGACAGTCACCTCCTTGTTATATAACAAAAATGACAAATAGCCATCATGGCGATATAGTGAATTAACCATACAGCCACTATGGTAATATAGTTACCATAACAATGTGATCTTAACGGCAATGTAGCCAACATGACTCTATAATCACGTTGACAATACAACCACCGTGACAATACAGATAACATGACACCACCGTCTACCGTCTCTAAGACAATATTGCCATCAATTTGACAAATTATATGACAATATAGATATTATGGCAACATAGTCAGCATGACAATATACTCAGAAATGGAATATAATCGCCATGATAAAATTATCCTACCATGAAAACATAGCCACCTACCATTTTGGTTTCCATTGCAATGTAGAAAAAGTAATAAAAGATTTACCATGAAGGTAGTAAAACCATAACAGTATAGCATATCATGGCAATGTAGTCAGCTGATAATTTAATCTAAATGACAACTTCTCTTATATAATGGTGTATCCTCAAGGGCAATATCAAGACCATTACAAAAGCTTTTACTAAAATAGTCATAATGACATTATAAAAATCATGGTAAAAAAGTCACCATGACAATATAGTTATCTTGGCAATATAGCCACTGTGACATTATAGTCATAATGATAATATAGTCACTATGACAATATTGTCACCATAAAAATATAATTATCATCATAATATTTCGCTTAACACAAAGTATGCAGGAGTTAAATAATGACAATATATCACCTATAAAAAGATCACCTTGCCAATATAGCTAAGGTGACGATAATTACATTATAATAATGTAACTAATATGAGAAGATAGCCAAAATGACGGTATGGTCATAATGACAATACTGTCACTATGAAAATATGTTCCCCATGATACTATAGCTACACTGACAACAAAGCCATACTCACAAAAAAGCAAATTGAAAATACAGCAAACGAATCATATTTCAGCCACTATGATAATAATGTCACGATACAAATCATCACCATGTCATTAATCACCTTGATAATAAACTTACAATGACTACATGAATATCATGAAAATATAGCTTCCATGTCAACATGTCTGTCATGATAATCTGGTCATTATGATAATATAGTCATGACAGCAATTTATTCACTATAACAATATAGCCACAGTGATAATATAACTGATGTGACAATACAGTCAAAGAAGCAAAAAAGAAATATACAAATCATATTCACTATGGCAGTATAACTACATGACAATATAGATACTGTGACAAATAGTCGCTTTTGAATCATAGCAAACATATAGCCGGCAGGACAACATAGTCCCTATGACAAAATAGCGACCAAGACAGGATATATCATTATAATATAGACACCTTTACAGTATAGACCATAAAACAATGTAAAAATCATGAAATTGTACCTGCCAAAACATTATATATGTCATGAAATTTTAGTCAACATGACAAAATTATCATAATGAAATACCATCGGCATTACAATATAGTTACCATAATCATAGATCAAGCATGATCATATAATCAGCATGTAGACATAAATAATATCACAGTATAAAAATCATGACAGTATAAGTGACATGATGATATGATAACCATACACTTACAATACCAAAGAAGCCGCCATGAATATATTGTTATCATGATCATATAATCATAACAATATTGTAGGTAGTGACAAATATATCCCCAACGACAAAATTAATCATAGCAATATAGCCATCAACTTGTTACAGCGACCAAGATAATGTAGCTAGCATTGTATTGAGAATTACAATACAGCCACCGTGCCAATGTCGTCACCCTGACAATATAGCTACCATGAAAATATAGTAACGTTGATAATGTAGCTGCCATGGCAAAATATTCAAGATAGAATATACCCAAAAGATAGCCACAACAAGAGTTTAGCTGCTAAGACAAAATATCACCATGCCAATATCTCTAAAATGTTAGTATAGCCATCATGGCAATATATCAACAGTAAAAATACTCATCACAAATATATAGCTTACTTGACAATATACTACTCTGACAATATAGGTAACATTAAAAGACAGCCACCTCATTGAAATATAAAAAAAAAGAAATGACAAATAGCCATCATGGCAATATGGTAACTAAACAATATAGCCATCATGGCAATATGGTAACCAAACAATATAGCCATCATGTCAATATGATTACCATAGCAATGTATTCTTAATGGCAATATAGTCGCCATGTCCTTATAGTCACGATGACAATACAACTACCATGACAATACAGAAAACATCAAAATACAGTCTCTAATACAATATTGCCACTAATTCAACAAGTTAAATGACAATATAGATATTATGGCAACACAATCACGATGACAATATACTCAGAAATGTTATATAATCGACATAATAAAATGATCCTACCATGAAAATATAGTCACCCTGCCACTATGGCTTCCATTACAATATAGCCACAATAACAAAACATTCACCCCGACAGTACTGAAACCATAACAATATAGCATATCATGACAATGTAGTCACTTGATCATTTAATGAAAAAGAAAAATTTCGCTTCTATTATGGTATAACCTCAGGGACAAAATTTTATACACCATTAAAAAGCTGCCATGAAAATACAGTCACTATGACAAATATCATAATAAAATATTGACCATGGCATTATAGCCACTCTGAGATTATAATCATTATGACAGTATAGTCGCCATTAAAATACTGTCACCTTAACAATAAAGTTATCAAAATGATATATCGCTTGTGACAAAATATGAATGATAGAAAATGACAGTATAGCACCTATAAAAAAGATCACCTTGCCCCTATAATCAATGTGACGATATATACATCAGAGCAACGTAAAGAAAAAGAGATGATAACCAGAACGACGGTATGTTCATAATGACAATACTGCAACTATGAAAATATGTTCCCCACGATTCTCCAGCTTCACTGACAATAAAGCCATCTTCACAAAAAGAGTACCATTGAAAAAATAGCAAACGACTATACAGCCATCAAGACAGTACAGCCACCATGACAATAATCTCACGATATAAATCAATCGCCAGGACATTAGCGTCACCTTGATAATGAATATACAATGAGTACATGAACATCATGAAAATATAGCGTCCATATAAATATATTTGTCGTGAAAATGTAGCCTCCATATGAATATCTTTAAAGTGACAGTTTCGCCATTCTGATAATATAGTCAAAACGCTAATATATTCACCATAAGAATAAAGCCACCATGATCACATAAATGATAGGACAATATAGTCAACGCAACAATAAGCGCATTTATAGATTATATCCACTCTGAGAATACAGCCACATAAAAATATAGATACTGTGACAAAACAGTCATTTTTGGATCATAGCAAACATATAGCGTCCAAGAGAATATAGTCTCTGAGACAAAATAGCGAAGAAGATATTATCTATCATCACAATACAGTCATCTTGACAGTATAGCCAATAAATCAGTGGAACAACCATGAAAATGTACCTACCATAACAATATAGGTCACATGAAAAAATAGTTACTCTGACAAATTCATTACAATGAAATACAAACGATATCACATTATAGTGTCAATAATCATACACCAATCATGATCATATAAGATAAAACCTTCAAAACAAAGCAAGGGTAGCGACAACGCAGGATGGAATAGCTACAACCTAGCTCTGAAAGACGACAGCAGCTCCGTACACGTCGGTAGCTGGTGCGCGACTGTCATCAGGTGACTACATTGTCATGATATGCTATATTGTCATGGTTTCAGTACCGTCGTGGTGAATGTATTATTATGTTAGCTATATTGCAGTGGCAGGGTGGCTAAATTTTCATGGTAGGATAATTTTTTTATCGCGGGTATATTGCATTTGTGATAATACTGTCATGGTGACTGTGTTCCAGTAATATCTATATTATCATTTAATCATTGAAGCGATTGCAATATTGTCGTATAGACTCTAATGTCATGGTGCTTGTATTGTCATGATGGTTGCATATCATGTTGACTATATCGTCATGTTCGTTATATTCCAGTTATGATTATATGGTTATGGTAACTATACTGCCATGGTGACTATATTGATAGGTGCCTACATTGCCATGATAGCTAATTTTCATTTTTGTTATACTGTAAGGAGGTGACTGTCTTTTCATATTTAATATATCATCACGGTAGCTATATTGTTAAGTTAGCTATATCATTGTCGTGCTTATTTTCTTTTTCTGGTGGTATATTGCCATGTTGCCGAGACTAACATTTTGGCGATATTGGCATGGTGATATAGTGTCTTAGTAAATAAACTGTTATTGTGGATATGTTCCATGGGATTTTATTATCATAGTAGCTACATTGTCAATGTTACTATATTTTCATGGTAGCTCCGTTGTCATGGTGACGATATTGCCATTGTGGCTGTATTGTTATTTTCAATATAATGCCATCCTAACTACATTATCTTGGTCGCTATATTTACTTGCTGGCTATATTGCTATGGTTAATTTTGTCGTTGGGGATATATTTTGTCATTAACTACAATTTTGTTTTAATCATATGATCATGATAACAATATTTTCATGGCGGCTTATTTGGTAATGTGAGTGCAAGTGTATGGATATCATATTATCATGTCACTATATTGTCATGGTCTTTATATTGTGATGGTGTTTATATCAGCCTCCTGATGATATTATCATGATTGATATATGATTATGGTAACTAAATTGTAATGGCGATTATATTTCATTGTGACAATTTTGTCATGTTGCCTGCATTTTCATGGTAGCTATATTGTTATGGTAGGTACATTTTCTTTGTTGTTTCATTGTTTTGTCGGCTATACTGTCAAGGTGACTATATCTTAATTAAAAAATTTTTCTTGTTCGCTATTTTGTCATGGACGCTATATTGTCCTGGAGCTTATATGTTTGTTATGATCCGAAAGGGACTATTTTGTCACAGCACCAATTTTTTCAGGTGCTTATCTTGCCATAATCAAAACACTTTTAAGGCTTTCTTATTGTTGCGTTGACTGTATTGTCATATCACTTATATGATCATGGCTACATTGTTATAGTGAATATATTGCCGTCTTGACTATATTATAATATTGGCTAAATTGTCATGGTAAGTATGTTGACATGGATGCCTTATTTTCACGATGTTTATATAGTCAGTGAATTATATCGTGACTTTATTGTCATAGTGACTGTGCTTTCATGGTGGCTATATTGTCGTTTCCTTTATTTTCACTGTTACTCTTTTGTGAAGATTGCTTTATTGTCATTGTAGCTATAGTGTCATGGGGGATATATTTTCATAGCAGCAGTATTGTCATTATGAACATACCGTCATTATGGCTATCTACTCATTTTGGTTATATTTGCGAAGATTTACATATCGTCACCTTGGGTATATTGTCAAGGTGATCTCTTTTATAGTTGCTATGTTGTCATTTTTTTAAGTCAAGCACATTTCTTCATAAGCGATACAGTATCGTGATAACGTTACTATTAAGGTGACAGTATATTGTCATTGTGACAATGTTGACAATATGACTATAATCTCTTAGTGGCTATATTGCTAAGATAACTATACTGTCATGGTGACTATTTCATGATGGAGGTTATAATGACAGTTTGACTGCATTTTCATCATAGCATACTTAATGGTGTTGATTTTGCCCTTAAAGATATATTATAAAAACGAAAATATCCTTTTTTTTAAAATCATCATGTGAATATATTGCCATGATATGCGATATTGCTATAGTTCCAGTACTGTTACGTTGAATGTATATTATGTTGGTTACATTAAAATTAAAGTCATAGTGGTAGGGTAACTATATTTTAATGGTCGGATCATTTTCTTATGAAGATTATATTGTATTTGTGAGTATATTCTCATGGTTACTGTGTTGCCGTAATTTCTATATTGTCCTGGACACTACATATCCTGAAATCTATATTGTCATATCAGTTATATGATCATGTTAGCTTTATTGTCATAGTGAATATCTTGTCGTCGTGACTATATTATCATAATGGCTAAATTGTCAAAGGAAGTATGTTGACATGAGGGCTATATTTTCATGATATTCATAAAGTCATTGAAAGATTACTATCAAGGTGACTCTAATAGCCTGGCGATTGATGTATATCGTGACATTATTGTCACGATAGCTGCATTGTCATGGTGACTATATTGTCGTTTACTGTATTTTCAATGTTACTCTTTTGTGAAGATTGCTTTATTGTCTTTGTAGCTATAGTGTCATGGGGAATATATTTTCGCAGTAGCAGTATTGTCATTATGAACATATCGTCATTTTGGCTATATGCTCATTTTGGTTACATTGCGAAGATTTAGATATCGTCACCGTGGCTATATTGGCAAGGTGATCTCTTTATAGTTGCTATATTGTCATCTTTTTTAATCATGTATATTTTTTCATGAGTGATACATTATCTTGATAACTATATGATTAAAGTGACAGTATATTGTCATGGTGACTATATTGTCATTCTGACTACAATCTCTTAGTGGCTATATTGCTAAGATAATTACATGTGACTACATTTTCATTGTAGCTTATTTAATGGTGTTGATTTACCCTTGGAGATATATCATTATAAAAACGGATATTTCATTTTGTTTAAATTATGAGGTGAATACACTGTCATGATATGCTATATTGTTATAGTTTCAGTACTGTCATGGTGAAATTTGGCTACATTACAATGGAAGCCATAGTGGCAGTGTGGCTATATTTTCATGGTTTGATCATTTTGTTATTAGTATTTTATTGTATTTTTGAATATATTGTCATGTTGACTGTGTTACCATAATTTCTATATTGTCATTGATGGCAATATTGTCATAGAGACTGTATCGTTATGCTGCCTGTATAGTCATCATGGTTGTCTTGTCATCGTGACTCTATGGTCATGATGGCTATACTGTCGTTAAGATTACATTCTTATGATAACTATATTGCCATTAAGGGTTTATGTCAGAGTAGCTATATTGTTAAGTTAGCTATCTAATTGTGGTGGGTATTTTTTTCCTTTTGGTATATTGCCATGATGGCTATACTAGAATTTTAGCAAGATTAGCATGGTGATATAGGGTTCGCAGCCCAACTGTTGTTTTGGACATTTTTTCATGGGAATACATTATCATGGTACCTACATTGTTAAGGTTACTATATTTCATGTAAGCTACATTGTAAAGATGACGATACTGGCATAGCGGGTGTATTGTTGTGTTCAATATAACGTCATCCTGGCTACATTATCTTGGTCGCTATATCAAGTTTATGGCTACATTGCTACGGTCAATTTCATCGTTGGGGATGTATTTTGTCTTTAACTACAATTTTGTTGTAATTCTATGATCATGATAATATTTCTATGACGGCTTCTTTAGCATCTTGAGTGTATCTGTCTGGATATCATATTATCTTGTAACTTAGTCTGTCATGCTTTTAAACGGTGATTTTGCTTATCTGAAAATGCTGATTACATTATCATCATTAATGTATGATTATTTTAACTATATAGCAAAGACAAAATCTTTTTTGATCATTTTGGTATGCTGACTTCATTTTGATAGTAGTTATATTGGTATGATAGGTACATTTTCATGGTTCTGATATTGTTTTATGGGCTATACTGTCAAGACGGCTGTATATTATTGATAAATTCTGTTTTGGACGCTATATACTTTAGAGGCTATATGTTTCCTATGATCCGAAAGTGACTATTTTGTCACGGTGTCTATATTGTCAGGTGACTATATTGACGTTGTGAACATATTCTGAATGTTTCTTTAATGTGGCGTTGACTATATTGTTATATCAGTTGTATGGCAATGGTGGCTTTGTTGTTATAGTGAAAATATTGTAGTTGTGACTATACTATCATAATGGCTAAATCGTCATGGGAAATATGTTGATATGGATGCTATATTCTCATGATACTTTTTTGGTAATTTTGAAAAAATTTTCATCTTTACTCTAATATCATAGTGATTGATTTATGTTTTAACATTATTGTTTTGGTGGCTGTACAATTATTGTGGCTATATTGTCGTTTGATGCGTTTTCAATGTTACTATTTAGTGAATATAGCTTTAATATCAGTGTAGCTATACTTTCATTGGGAACAAATTTTCATAGAGACGCAACTTTCATTATGAAATAAGTCATTTTGGCTAAATTCTAATTTGGGTTACATTGCTATGTTATATATATCGTCACCTTGGCTATATTGGGAAGGTGATTTTTTTTATAGGTGGTATATTGTCATTTTTTAATCGTGCATATTCTGTTACAAGCGACATATTATCATGATACCCATATCATTAAGGTGAAAATATTGGCATTGCGACTATATTGTCTTTATGACTGTAATCATAGGTACCCTGATACCCTATAGGTACCCTGATATATAGGCAACATGAAAAGACAATCACCCCCATGTAATATAACCAAAAATAACCAATAGCCATCATGGCAATATATTTATTTAGCAATATAGCCACCATGGCAATATAGTTACCATATCAATATAATCTTAATGGAAATATAACTACCATGACAATATAGACACGATGACAATACAACCACCAAGACAATACAGGAACCATGACATTTCATTATGACATTATAGCCATCAATTCAACAAATCAAATGACAGTATAGATGTTATGGCAACAGTCACCATGACAATATACACAGAAGTGGAATATAATCGACATGACAAAATGATTATATTATGAAAATATAGCCACTCTGCCACTATGGCTTCCATTGGAATATAGCAAACATAATAATACATATACGATGACATTCCTGAAACCATAACAATATGGCATATCACGACAATGTAGTCCCCTAATGATTTAATCAAAATGAGAATATCTTTTTATAATGATACATCCTCAAGGGCAAACTCAACACCAATATAAAAGCTACCGTGAAAATGTAGTCACCATGACATTATAACCATCATGATGAAATAGACACCATGACAATAAAGTTACTTTGGTAAGATATCCAACATGATATCATTGTCATAATAACAATATGGTCAAAATACGAATATATAGTTACCGGAATGTTATAGTTATCTTGATAATGTATCACTTACGATAAAAAATGCATGATTAAAAAAATAAAGATATAGGAACCGTAGAAACAGATCACGTTGCTATTATAGGCAAGGTGATGATATATATATGATAAAAATGTAACCAAAATACGGAGATTGCCAAAATGACAGTATGTTCATAATGACAATAATTCCACTATGAAAATATATTCTCCATGATACTATAGGTACACTGTCAGTAAAGCTATCTTCACAAAAGCGTAAAATCAAAATACATAAAACTACAATATAGCCACCATGACAATACATTCATCTTGACAATAATATCATGATATAACTCAATCACCAGGACAATAGAGTCACCTTGACAGTAATCTCATAATGACTTTATAAATATCATGAAAATATAACCCCCATGTCAAGATATTTCCTATGACAATTTACACATTATGAAAATATAGTCACGACGACAATCTATTCACTATGACAATAAAGCTACCATGATCATATAACTGATATGACAATATAATCAAAGCAAAAATATAGAAACATTCAACTTATATTCAAAATGGCAATATAACCACCTGACAATATAGATACTGTTAATAGATAGTCGTTTTCGGATCATAGCAAAAATATACACTCCAGGACAATATAGTCTCTGTGAAAAAACAACGACTCAGACTGGATTTATCATCATGACATGGTCATAACATTATAGCTGTCATGGAATTGTAGTCAACATGACAAAATTATCACAATGAAATAAAACATTACAATATAGTTACCATAATCATCCACCAATCATGATTATATAATCAGCAGGTTGACATAAACAAGATCATAGTGTAAAAACCATGACAATTTAAGTGACATGATGAGATGATATCCATTCACTTACACTTACAATACCACATACGTTTTCATGAAAATATTATCTTGATCATATAATCACAACAGTATTGTCACTAATTACAAAATATATCCCGAAAGACAAAATCAACCATAACAATATAGCCATCAAATTGATATAGCGACCGAGATAATGAAGCCAGGACGGCATTATATTGAACGTAAGAATACAACCATCATGCCAATGTCTTCACCATGACAGTGTAGCTACCATGAAAATATAGTAACCTTGACTATGTAGCTACAGTGATAAAATATACAAATGAAAAATATCCACAACAAGAGTTTAGCTGCTAAAACACTATATCGCTATGCCAATATCGCCAAAATGTTATCATTGTCATCATGATAATATACCGCCAGAAAAGAAATATATATACCCAATACTTGACAATATAGCTATTCTGACAATATTGGCAACATGAAAAGAGAGTCACCTCCTTGTTATATAAAAAAAAAATGACAAATAGCCATCATGGCGATATAGTGATTTAACAATACAGCCACTATGGTTATATAGTTAGCATAACAATGTGATCTTAACGACAATGTAGCCAACATAACTATATAGTCACGTTGACAATCCAACCACCGTGACAATACTGATAACATGACAGTCCCGTCTCTAAGACAATATTGCCATCTATTTAACAAATTATATGACAATATAGATATTATGGCAACATAGTCACCATGACAATATACTCAGAAATGCAATATAATCGCCATGATAAAATTATCCTACCATGAACATATAGCCACCTACCACTTTGGTTTCCATTGCAATGTAGACACAGTAATAAAAGATTTACCATGAAGGTAGTAAAACCATAACAGTATAGCATATCATGGCAATGTATTCAGCTGATAATTTAATCAAAATGACAATTTCAACATCATTAAAAAAGCTTCTACGAAAATACAGTCATTATGACATTATAAAATTCATGATAGAAAAGTCACCATGAAAATATAGTTATCTTGGCAATATAGCCACTGTGACATTATAGTCATAATGATAATATAGTCGCTATGACAATATTGTCACCATAAAAATATAGTTATCATGATAAGATTTCGCTTATGACAAAGTATGCAAGTGTTAAATAATGACAATATATCACGTATAAAAAGATCACCTTGCCAATATAGCTAAGGTGACGATATATACATTATAGCAATGTAACTAAAATGAGAAGTTAGCCAAAATGAGGGAATGGTCATCATGACAATACTGCCAATATGAAAATATGTTCCCCATGACACTATAGTTACACTGACAACAAAGCCATATTCACAAAAGAGCAACATTGAAAATACAGCAAACAAGAATATAGCCACCATCATATTTCAGCAACTATGATAACAATGTCACAATACAAATCATCACCATGTCATTAGTCACCTTGATAATAAACTTACAATGACAATATAAATATCATGAAAATATAGCCTCCATGTCAAAATGTCTGCCATGATAATCTAGCCATTATGATAATATAATAATGACGGCAATTCATTCACTATAACAATATAGCCACAGTGATCATATAACTGATGTGACAATACAGTCAAAGAAGCAAAGAAGAAATATAAAAATCATATTCACTATGGCAGTATAACTACATGATAACATAGATACTGTGACAAATAGTCGCTTTTGAATCATAGCAAACATATAGCCGGCAGGACAACATAGTCTCCATGACAAAATAGTGACCAAGACAGGATATATCATTATAATATAGACACCTTGATAGTATAGACCATAAAACAATGTAACAATCATGAAACTGTACTTGCCAAAACATTATAGATTTCATAAAATTTTAGTCAACATGACAATATTATCATAATGAAATATCATCGGCATTACAATATAGTTAAAATAATCATAAACCAATAATGATCATATAATCATGAGGTTGACATAAACAATATCACAGTATAAAAACCATGACAGTATAAGTGACATGATGATATGATATCCATACACATACATTTGCAATACCAAAGAAGCCGCCATGAATATATTGTTATCATGATCATATAATCACAACTATATTGTAGGTAGTGACAAATATATCCCCAACGACAAAATTAATCATTGCAATATAGCCATCAACTTGCTATAGCGACCAAGATAATGTAGCGAGCATTGTATTGAGAATTACAATACAGCCACCGTGCCAATGTCGTCACCATGACAATATAGTTACCATGAAAATATAGTAACGTTGATAATGTAGCTGCCATGGCAAAATATTCAAGATAGAAAATACCCAAAAGATAGCCAAAACAAGAGTTTAGCTGCTAAGACGATATATCACCATGCCAAGATATCTAAAATGTTTGTATAGCCATCATGGCAATATATCAACAGAAAAAATACTCTTCACAACGATATATCTAACTTGACAATATCCTACTCTGACAATATAGGTAACATTAAAAGACAGCCACCTCCTTGAAATAAAAAAAAAAAATGACAAATAGCCATCATGGCAATATGGTAACTAAACAATATAGCCATCATGGGAATATGGTAACCAAACAATATAGCCATCATGGCAATATGATTACCATAGCAATATAATCTTAATGGTAATATAGTCACCATGTCCTTATAGTCATGATGACAATACAACT
Source organism: Panulirus ornatus (assembly GCF_036320965.1). Taxonomy (NCBI): domain Eukaryota; kingdom Metazoa; phylum Arthropoda; class Malacostraca; order Decapoda; family Palinuridae; genus Panulirus; species Panulirus ornatus. The sequence continues at coordinate 11,003,604 of NC_092278.1, forward strand.
ACCATGACATTACAGAAAACATCAAAATACAATCTCTAAGACAATATTGCCACTAATTCAACAAGTTAAATGACAATATAGATATCATGGCAACACAATCACGATGACAATATACTCAGAAATGTTATATAATCGTCATAATAAAATGATCCTACCATGAAAATTTAGTCACCCTGCCACTGTGGCTTCCATTACAATGTAGCCACAATAACAAAACATTCACCACGACAGTACTGAAACCATAACAATATAGCATAGTATGACAATGTAGTCACACAATCGTTTAATGAAAAAAAAGAATTTCGCTTCTATTAAGGTATAACCTCAGGGACAAAATTTTATACACCATTAAAAAGTTGAAAATACAGTCACCCTGCCACTGTGGCTTCCATTACGATATAGCCACAATAACAAAACATTCACCACGACAGTACTGAAACCATAACAATATAGCATATCATGACAATGTAGTCACACGATCATTTAATGAAAAAAAAAAGAATTTCGCTTCTATTATGGTATAACCTCAGGGACAAAATTTTATGCACCATTAAAAAGTTGCTATGAAAATACAGTCACTATGACATAAATATCATGATAAAATAGTGACCATGGCAATATAGCCACTATGAGATTATAATCATTATGACAGTATAGTCGCTATTAAAATACTGTCATCTCAATGATAAAGTTATCAAAATGATATATCGCTTGTGACAAAATATGCATGATTAGAAAATGACAGTATAACACCTATTAAAAAGATCACCTTGCCACTATAGTCAAGGTGACTATATATATATTTCATAGCAACGTAAAGAAAAAGAGATGATAACCAGAACGACGGTATGTTCATAATGACAATACTGCAACTATGAAAATATGATCCCCACGATTCTCCAGCTTCACTGACAATAAAGCCATCTTCACAAAAAGAGTACTGTTGAAAAAATAGCAAATGACTATACAGCCATCAAGACAGTACAGCCACCATGACAATAATCTCTCGATATAAATCAATCGCCGGGACATTCGCGTCACCTTGATAATGAATATACAGTGAGTACATGAACATCATGAAAATATAACGTCCATATCAATATATTTGTCGTGAAAATATAGCCTCCATATGAATATCTTTAAAGTGACAGTTTCGTCATTCTGATAATATAGTCAAGACGTTAATATATTTACCATAACAATAAAGCCACCATGATGACATAAATGATATGACAATATAGTCAACGCAACAATAAACGCATTTATAAATTATGTCCACTCTGAGAATACAGCTACATGAAAATATAGATACTGTGACAAAAGTCATTTTTGGATCATTGCAAACATATAGTGTCCAGGAGAATATAGGGTCTATGACAAAATAGCGAAGAAGAAAAGATTTATCATCACAATACAGACACCTTGACATTATAGCCAATAAAACTGTGGAACAGCCATGAAAATGTACCTACCATAACAATATAGCTTACATGAAAATATAGTTACTATGACTAATTCATTACAATGAAATACAAACGATATCACATTATGGTGTCGAGAATCATACACCAATCATGATCATATAAGCTAAAACCTTCAAAACAAAGCAAGGGTAGCGACAACGCAGGGAGGAATAGCTACAACCTAGCTTCGAAACACTCCGTACACGTCGGTAGCTGGTGGTCGACTGTCATCAGGTGACTACATTGTCATGATATGCTATATAGTCATGGTTTCAGTACTGTCGTAGTGAATGTATTATTATGTTAGCGATATTGCAGTGGCAGGGTGGCTAAATTTTCATGGTAGGATAATTTTGTTATCGCGATTATATTGCATTTGTGATAATACTGTCATGGTGACTGTGTTTCAGTAATATCTATATTATCATTTAATTTGTTGAAGCGATTGCAATATTGTCGTAGAGACTGTATTGTCATGTTGCTTGTATTGTCATGATTGCTGCATGTCATCTTGACTATATAGTCATGTTGGTTATATTCCAGTTATGATTACCTGGTTATGGTAACTATATTGCCATGGTGACTATATTGATAGGTGACTACACTACATTGCCATGATAGCTATTTTTCATTTTTGTCATACTGTAAGGAGGTGATTGTCTTTTCATGTTGAATATATCATCAGGGTAGCTATGTTGTTAAGTTAGCTATATCATTGGGGTGCATATTTTCTTTTTCTGGTGGTATATTGCCATGATGCCTAGACTTACATTTTGGCGATATTGGCATGGTGATATAGTGTCTTAGCAAATATACTGTTATTGTGGATATGTTCCATGGGATTTTATTATCATAGTAGCTACATTGTCAATGTTACTATATCTTCACGGTAGCTCCATTGTCATGGTGACGATATTTCCATTATGGCTGTATTGTTATTTTCAATATAATGCCATTCTAACTACATTCTCTTGGTCGCTATATTTACTTACTGGCTATATTGCTATGATTAATTTTGTAGTTGGGAATATATTTTGTCAGTAACTACAATTTTGTTTTAATCATATGATCATGATGACAATATTTTCATGGCAGCTTATTTGGTAATGTGAGTGCAAGTGTATGGATATCATATTATCATGTCACTATATTGTCATGCTTTTTATACCGTGATGGTGTTTATGTCAGCCTCCTGATGATACTATCATGATTAATATATGATTATGGTAACTAAATTGTAATGGCGATTATATTTCATTGTGACAATTTGGTCATGTTGCCTGCATTTTCATGGTAGCTATAGTGTTATGGCTGGTACATTTTCATTGTTGTTTCATTGTTTTATCGGCTATACTGTCAAGGTGACTATATCTTAATCAAAAATCTTGTCTTGGTCGCTATTGTCATGGACACTATATTGTCCTGGAGCCTATATGTTTGCTATGATCCGAAAGAGACTGTTTTGTCACAGCATCAATATTGTCAGGTGCTTATATTGCCATAATGAATATATTTTGAAGGCTTCCTTATTGTTGCGTTGACTGTATTGTCATATCACTTATATGACCATGGCTATATTGTTATAGTGAATATATTGAAAGTCTTGACTATATTATCATATTGGCTAAATTATCGTGGTAAGTATGTTGACATGGAAGCCTTATTTTCATGATGTTTATATAGTCAGTGAATTATATCGTGACATTATTGTCATAATGGCTGTACTTTCATGGTGTCTATATTGTCGTTTCTTGTATTTTCACTGTTACTGTTTTGTGAAGGTTGCTTTATTGTCATTGTAGCTATAGTGTCATGGGGGATATATTTTCATAGCAGCAGTATTGTCATTGTGAACATACCCTCATTTTGGCTATCTACTCATTTTGGTTATATTGCGAAGATTTACATATCGTCACCTTGGTTATATTGTCAAGGTGATCTCTTTCATAGTTGCTATGTTGTCATTTTTTTAGTCATGCATATTTTTTCATAAGCGATACATTATCGTAATAACTTTCCTATGAAGGTGACAGTATATTGTCATTGTGACAATGTTGACATTATGACTATAATCTCTTAGTTGCTACATTGCTAAGATAATTATACTGTCATGGTGACTATTTCATGATGATGGTTATAATGACAGTTTGACTGCATTTTCATTGCAGCATATTTGATGGTGTTGATTTTGCCCTTGAAGATATATTATAAAAACGAGAATTTCTCTTTTTAAATTATCATGTGAATATATTGCCATGATATGCGATATTGCTATAGTTTCAGTACTGTCATGTTGAATGTATATTATGTTGGTTACATTACAATTAAACTCATAGTGGCAAGGTAACTATATTTTCATGGTTGGATCATTTTGTTATGACGATTTTATTGTATTTGTGAGTATATTCTCATGGTTACTGTGTTGCCGTAATTTCTATATTGTCCTGGACACTACATATCCTGAAATCTATATTGTCATGTCAGTTGTATGATCATGGTAGCTTTATTGTCATAGTGAATATCTTGTCGTCGTGACTATATTATCATAATGGCTGAATTGTCAGAGGAAATATGTTGATATGAGGGCTATATTTTCATGATATTCATCAAGTCATTGAAAGATTACTATCAATGTGTCTCTAATAGCCTGGCGATATATGTATATCGTGACATTATTGTCACGATAGCTGCATTGTCATGGTGGCTATATTGTCGTTTCCTGTATTTTCAATGTTACTCTTTTGTGAAGATTGCTTTATTGTCATTGTAGCTATAGTGTCATGGGGAATATATTTTCGTAGTAGCAATATTGTCATTATGAACATATCGTCATTTTGGCTATCTGCTCATTTTGGTTACACTTCGAAGATTTACATATCGTCACCTTAGCTATATTGGCAAGGTGATCTTTTTATAGTTGCTATATTGTAATTTTTTTAATCATGTATATTTTTTCATGAGTGATACATTATCTTGATAACTATATCATTAAAGTGACAGTATATTATCATGGTGACTATATTGTCTTTATAACTACAATGTCTTATTGGTTATATTGCTAAGATATCTACATGTGACTACATTTTCATTGTAGCTTATTTAATGGTGTTTCTTTACCCTTGGGGATATATCATGATAAAAACGAAAATTTCATTTTGTTTGAATTATGAGGTGAATACATTGTCATGATATGCTATATTGTTATAGTTTCAGTGCTGTCATGGTGAATGTATATTATGTTGGCTACATTCCAATGGAAGCCATAGTGGCAGGGTGGCTATATTTCCATGGTTTGATCATTTTGTTATTAGTATTTTATTGTATTTTTGAATATATTGTCATGGTGAGTATATTGTCATTTGATTTATCAAATTGATGGCAATATTGTCATAGAGACTGTATTGTCATGTTGCCTGTATGGTCGTCGTGGTTGTCTTGTCATCGTGACTCTATGGTCATGATGGCTAAACTGTCGTTAAGGTTACATTCTTATAGTAATTATATTGATATCATGTCTTTTTGTCTGAGTAGCTATATTGTTAAGTTAACTATCTTACTGTGGTGGGTATTTTTTTTCCTTTTGGTATATTGCCATGATGGCTATACTAGAATTTTGGCAAGATTAGCATGGTGATATAGTGTTCTTAGCCCAACTGTTGTTTTGGACATTTTTCATTGGAATACATTATCATGGTACCTACATTTTCAAGGTTACTATATTTCATGCAAGCTACATTGTAAACATGACGATATTGGCATGGCGGGTGTATTGTTATGTTCAATATAACGCCATCATGGCAACATTATCTTGGTCGCTATATCAACTTGATGGCTATATTCCTATGGTCAATTTCATCGTTGGGGATGTATTTTGTCTACCTACAATTAGGTTGTGATTATATGAACATGATAATATTTCTATGACAGCTTATTTGGCATCTTGAGTGTATCTGTCTGGATATCATATCATCTTGTAACTTAGTCTGTCATGCTTTTAAACGGTAATGGTGCTTATGCGAAAATGCTGATTACATTATCATCATTAACGTATGATTTTTGTAACTATATGGCAATGGCAATATCTTTTTTGATCATTTTGGTATGTTGACTTCATTTTGATAGTAGTTATATTGGTATGGCAGGTACATTTTCATGGTTCTGACATTGTTTTATTGGCTATACTGTCAAGGCAGCTATATAGTATTGACAAATTCTGTTTTGGACACTATTGTCTCCTGGACACAATATACTTTAGAGGCTATATGTTTCCTATGATCCGAAAGCGACTATTTTGTCACGGTATCTATAATGTCAGGTGGCGATATTTACGTTGTGAACATATTCTGAATGTTTCTTTAATGTTGCGTTGACTATATTGTTACATCAGTTATATGGCCATGGTGGCTTTGTTGTTATAGTGAAAATAATGTAGTTGTGACTATACTATCATAATGGCTAAATTGTCATCGGAAATATGTTGATATGGATGCTATATTCTCATGATACTTTTATGGTTATTGTAAAAAATTTTCAAGTTTACTCTAATGTCATAGTGATTGATATATGTTTTAACATTACTGTTGTGGTGGCTGTACAATCATGGTGGCTATAATGTCGTTTGATGCGTTTTCAATGTTACTATTTAGTGAATATGGCTTTAATGTCAGTGTAGCTATACTTTCATTGGGAACAAATTTTCATAGTGACGCAATTGTCATTATGAAATAAAGTTATTTTGGCTATCTTCTAATTTGGGTTACATTGCTATGTTATATATATCGTCACCTTGGCTATATTGGGAAGGTGATTTTTTTATAGGTGGTATATTGTCATTTTTTAATCGAGCATATTCTGTTATAAGCGATATATCATCATGATATCCACATCATTAGGGTGAAAATATTGGCATGGCGACTATATTATCTTTATGACTGTAATCTAATGACAACAATATAGGTACCCTGATATATAAGCAACATGAAAAGACAATCACCTCCTTGTAATATAACAAAAAATAACAAATAGCTATCATGGCAATATATTCATTTAACAATATAGCCACCATGGCAATATAGTTACCATATCAATATAATCTTAATGGAAATATAACTACCATGACCATATAGACACGATGACAATACAACCACCAAGACAATACAGGAACCATGACATTACATTATGACAATATTGCCACCAATTCAACAAATCAAATGACAGTATAGATATTATGGAAACAGTCACCATGACAATATACACACAAGTGGAATATAATTGACATAACAAAATGATTATATTATGAAAATATAGCCACTCTGCCACTATGGCTTCCATTGGAATATAGCCAACATAATAATACATATACAATGACATTCCTGAATCCATATCAATATAGCATGTCACGACAATGTATTCCCCTAATGATTAATCAAAATGAAAATCTCGTTTTATAAAGATACATCCTCAAGGGCAAACCCATCACCAATATAAAAGCTACCGTGAAAATGTAGTCACCATAGCATTATAACCATCATGATGAAATAGACTCAATGACAATAAAGTTACTTTGGCAAGATATCCAACATGATTTCATTGTCATAATATCAATATAGTCAAAATGCCAATATATAGTTACCGGAATGTTATAGTTATCATGATAATGTATCACTTACGACAAAAAATGCATGATTAAAAAAATGAAAATATAGCAACCGTAGAACAAGATCACGTTGCTAATATAGCTAAGGTGATTGATGATATATATATGATACAAATGTAACCAAAATAAGGAGATGGCCAAAATGACAGTATGTTCATAATGACAATAATTCCACTATGAAAATATATTCTCCATGATACTATAGGTACACTGACAGTAAAGCTATCTTCACAAAAGCGTAAAATCAAAATACATAAAACTACAATATAGCCACCATGACAATACATTCATCTTGACAATAATATCATGATATAACTCAATCACCAGGACAATAGAGTCACCTTGACAGTAATCTCACAATGACGTTATAAATATCATGAAAATATAACCCCCGTGTCAAGATATTTCCTATGACAATTTACCCATTATGAAAATATAGTCACGACGACAATCTATTCACTATGACAATAAAGCTACCATGATCATATAACTGATATGACAATATAATCAAAGCAAAAATATAGAAACATTCAACTTATATTCACAATGGCAATATAAGCACCTGACAATATAGATACTGTTAATAGATAGTCGTTTTCGGATCATAGCAAAAATATACACTCCAGGACAATATAGTCTCTGTGAAAAAACAGTGACTCAGACAGAATTTATCATCATGATATTCTCATACCATTATAGCTGTCATGGAATTGTAGTCAACATGACAAAATTATCACAATGAAATAAAACGACATTACAATATAGCTACCATAATCATACACCAATCATGATTATATAATCAGCAGGTTGACATAAAAAAGATCATAGTGTAAAAACCATGACAATTTAAGTGACATGATGAGATGATATCCATTTACTTACATATACAATACCGCATAAGTTTTCATGAAAATATTATCATGATCATATAATCAAAACAGGATTGTCACTAATTACAAAATACATCCCGAAAGACAAATTTAACCATAACAATATAGCCATCAGGTTGATATAGCGAACAAGTTAATGTAGCCAGGACGGCATTATATTGAAATTAAGAATACAACCACCAAGCCAATGTCTTCACCATGACACTGTAGATACCATGAAAATATAGTAACCTTGACTATGTAGCTACAGTGATAAAATATACAAATGAAAAATATCCACAACAAGAGTTTAGCTGCTAAAACACTATATCGCTATGCCAATATCGCCAAAATGTTATTATTGCCATCATGATAAAATACCGCCAGAAAAGAAATATATATACCCAATACTCGACAATATAGCTATTCTGACAATATTGGCAACATGAAAAGACACTCACCTCCTTGTTATATAACAAAAATGACAAATACCCATCATGGCGATATAGGGATTTAACAATACAGCCACTATGGTAATATAGTTACCATAACAATGTGATCTTAACGACAATGTAGCCAACATGACTATATAGTCACGTTGACAATACAACCACCGTGACAATACAGATGACATGACAGTACCATCTCTAAGACAATATTGCCATCAATTTGACAAATTATATGACAATATAGATATGGCAACATAGTCACCATAACAATATACTGAAAAATGCAATATAATCGCCATGATAAAATTATCCTACCATGAAAATATAGCCACCTACCATTTTGGTTTCCATTGTAATGTAGACACAGTAATAAAAGATTTACCATGAAGGTACTGAAACCTTAACATTATAGCATATTATGGGAATGCATTCAGCTGATAATTTAATCAAAATGACAATTTCTCTTCTATAATGGTATATCCTCAAGGGCAATATTAACACCATCAAAAAAGCTTCTACGAAAATACTATCATTATGACATTATAAAAATCATGATAAAAAAGTCACCATGACAACATAGTTTTTTTTTTTTTGCTTTGTCGCTGTCTCCCGCGTTTGCGAGGTAGCGCAAGGAAACAGACGAAAGAAATGGCCCAACCCACCCCCATACACATGTATATACATACGTCCACACACGCAAATATACATACCTACACAGCTTTCCATGGTTTAACCCAGACGCTTCACATGCCCTATATTCAATCCACTGACAGCATGTCAACCCCGGTATACCACATCGCTCCAATTCACTCTATTCCTTGCCCTCCTTTCACCCTCCTGCATGTTCAGGCCCCGATCACACAAAATCTTTTTCACTCTATCTTTCCACCTCCAATTTGGTCTCCCTCTTCTCCTCGTTCCCTCCACCTCAGACACATATAACCTCTTGGTCAATCTTTCCTCACTCATTCTCTCCATGTGCCCAAACCATTTCAAAACACACTCTTCTCCTCTCTCAACCGCGCTCTTTTTATTTCCAGACATCTCTCTTACCCTTACGTTACTTACTCGATCAAACCACCTCACATCACACATTGTCCTCAAACATCTCATTTCCAGCACATCCATCCTCCTGCGCACCACTCTATCCATTGCCCACGCCTCGCAACCATACAACATTGTTGGAACCACTATTCCCTCAAACATACCCAATTTTGCTTTCCGAGATAATGTTCTCGACTTCCACACATTCTTCAAGGCTCCCAGAATTTTCGCCCCCTCCCCCATCCAATGATCCACTTCCGCTTCCATGATTCCATCCGCTGCCAGATCCACTCCCAGATATCTAAAACACTTCACTTCCTCCAGTTTTTCTCCATTCAAACTCACCTCCCAATTGACTTGACCCTCAACCCTACTGTACCTAATAACCTTGCTCTTATTCACATTTACTCTTAACTTTCTTCTTTCACACACTTTACCAAACTCAGTTACAAGCTTCTGCAGTTTCTCACATGAATCAGCCATCAGCGCTGTATCATCAGCGAACAACAACTGACTCACTTCCCAAGCTCTCTCATCCCCAACAGACTTCATACTTGCCCCTCTTTCCAAAACTCTTGCATTCACCTCCCTAGCAACCCCATCCATAAACAAATTAAACAACCATGGAGACATCACACACCCCTGCCGAAAACCTACATTCACTGAGAACCAATCACTTTCCTCTCTTCCTACACGTACACATGCCTTACATCCTCGATAAAAACTTTTCACTGCTTCTAACAACTTGCCTCCCACACCATATATTCTTAATACCTTCCACAGAGCATCTCTATCAACTCTATCATATGCCTTCTCCAGATCCATAAATGCTACATACAAATCCATTTGCTTTTCTAAGTATTTATCACATACATTCTTCAAAACAAACACATGATCCACACATCCTCTACCACTTCTGAAACCACACTGCTCTTCCCCAATCTGATGCTCTGTACATGTCTTCACCCTCTCAATCAATACCCTCCCATATAATTTACCAGTAATACTCAACAAACTTATACCTCTGTAATTTGAGCACTCACTCTTATCCCCTTTGCCTTGTACTTTTTTAACTTCCTGAAATGGGAAACAGAAGAAGGAGTCACGCGGGGAGTGCTCATCCTCCGCGAAGGCTCAGATTGGGGTGCCTAAATGTGTGTGGATGTAACCAAGATGTGAAAAAAGGAGGGATAGGTAGTATGTTTGAGGAAAGGAACCTGGATGTTTTGGCTCTGAGTGAAACGAAGCTCAAGGGTAAAGGGGAAGAGTGGTTTGGGAAGGTCTTGGGAGTAAAGTCAGGGGTTAGTGAGAAGACAAGAGCAAGGGAAGGAGTAGCAATACTCCTGAAACAGGAGTTGTAGGAGTATGTGATAGAATGTAAGAAAGTAAATTCTCGATTAATATGGGTAAAACTGAAAGTTGATGGAGAGAGATTGATGATTATTGGCGCATATGCACCTGGGCATGAGAAGAGAGATCATGAGAGGCAAGTGTTTTGGGAGCAGCTGAATGAGTGTGTTAGTGGTTTTGATGCACGAGACCGGGTCATAGTGATGGGTGATTTGAATGCAAAGGTGAGTAATGTGGCAGTTGAGGGAATAATTGGTATACATGGGGTGTTCAGTGTTGTAAATGGAAATGGTGAAGAGCTTGTAGATTTATGTGCTGAAAAAGGACTGATGATTGGGAATACCTGGTTTAAAAAGCGAGATATACATAAGTATACTTATGTAAGTAGGAGAGATGGCCAGAGAGCGTTATTGGATTACGAGTTAATTGACAGGCGCGCGAAAGAGAGACTTTTGGATGTTAATGTGCTGAGAGGTGCAACTGGAGGGATGTCTGATCATTATCTTGTGGAGGCTAAGGTGAAGATTTGTATGGGTTTTCAGAAAAGAAGAGTGAATGTTGGGGTGAAGAGGGTGGTGAGAGTAAGTGAGCTTGGGAGGGAGACTTGTGTGAGGAAGTACCAGGAGAGACTGAGTACAGAATGGGAAAAGGTGAGAACAATGGAAGTAAGGGGAGTGAGGGAGGAATGGGATGTATTTAGGGAATCAGTGATGGATTGCGCAAAAGATGCTTGTGGCATGAGAAGAGTGGGAGATGGGTTGATTAGAAAGGGTAGTGAGTGGTGGGATGAAGAAGTAAGAGTATTAGTGAAAGAGAAGAGAGAGGCATTTGGACGATTTTTGCAGGGAAAAAATGCAATTGAGTGGGAGATGTATAAAAGAAAGAGACAGGAGGTCAAGAGAAAGGTGCAAGAGGTGAAAAAAAGGGCAAATGAGAGTTGGGGTGAGAGAGTATCATTAAATTTTAGGGAGAATAAAAAGATGTTCTGGAAGGAGGTAAATAAAGTGCGTAAGACAAGGGAGCAAATAGGAACTTCAGTGAAGGGCGCAAATGGGGAGGTGATAACAAGTAGTGGTGATGTAAGAAGGAGATGGAGTGAGTATTTTGAAGGTTTGTTGAATGTGTTTGATGATAGAGTGGCAGATATAGGGTGTTTTGGTCGAGGTGGTGTGCAAAGTGAGAGGGTTAGGGAAAATGATTTGGTAAACAGAGAAGAGGTAGTAAAAGCTATGCGGAAGATGAAAGCCGGCAAGGCAGCAGGTTTGGATGGTATTGCAGTGGAATTTATCAAAAAAGGGGGTGACTGTATTGTTGACTGGTTGGTAAGGTTATTTAATGTATGTATGACTCATGGTGAGGTGCCTGAGGATTGGCGGAATGCGTGCATAGTGCCATTGTACAAAGACAACATAGTTATCTTGGCAATATAGCCACTGTGACATTATAGTCATAGTGATAATATAGTCGTTATGACAATGTTGTCACAATAAAAATATGAATATCATGATAATATTTCGCTTATGACAAAGTATGCAAGAGTTAAATAATGACGATATATCACCTATAAAAAGATCACCTTGCCAATATAGCTAAGGTGACGATATATACATTATAGCAATGTAACTAAAATAAGAAGATAGCCAAAATGAGGGTATGGTCATAATGACAATACTGCCACTATGAAAATTTGTTCCCATGGCACTATAGCTACACTGACAACAAAGCCATATTCACAAAAGAGCAACATTGAAAATACAGGAAACGAGAATATAGCCACCATCATAGTTCAGCCACCATCATAATAATGTCACGATACAAATTATCACCATGTCATTAGTGGCCTTGATAATAAACTTACAATGACTATATAAATATCAAGAAAATATAGCCTCCATTTCAACATGTCTGCCATGATAATCTGGCCATTATGATAATATAGTCATGACGGCTATTTATTAACTATAATAATATAGCCCCAGTGATCATATAACTGATGTGACAATACAGTCAAAGAAGTAAAAAAGAAATATAAAAATCATATTCACATTGGCAGTATAACTACATGACAATATAGATAATGTGACAAATAGTCGCTTTTGAATCATAGCAAACATATAGCCGGCAGGACAACAGTCTCTATACCAAAATAGCGACCAAGACAGGATATATAATTATAATATAGACACCTTGACAGTATAGACCATAAGACAATGTAACAATCATGAAACTGTGCCTACCAAAACATTATAGATGTAATGAAATTTTAGTCAACATGACAATATTATCATAAGAAATATCATCGGTATTACAATATAGTTACCATAATCATAGACCAATAATGATCATATAATCAGCAGGTTGACATAAACAATATCACAGTATAAAAACCATGACAGTATAAGTGACATGATGATATGATATCCATACACATACACTTACAATACCAAAGAAGCCGCCATGAACATATTGTTATCATGATCATATAATCACAACAATATTGTAGGTAGTGACAAATATATCCCAACGACAAAATCATAGCAATAAAGCAATCAACTTGTTATAGCGACCAAGATAATGTAGCGAGCATTGTATTGAGAATTACAATATAGCCACCGTGCCAATACCGTGACCATGACAATATAGCTACCATGAAAATATAGTAACGTTGAGAATGTAGCTGCCACTGGAAAATATTCAAGACAGAAAATATCCAAAAGATAGCCACAACAAGAGTTTAGCTGCTAAGACGATATATCACCGTGCCAATATCTCTAAAATGTTAGTATAGCCATCATGGCAACATATCAACAGAAAAAATACTCATCACAACGATATAGCTAACTTGACAATATACTACTCTGACAATATAGGTAACATTAAAAGACAGCCACCTCCTTGAAATAAAAAAGAAAAATGACAAATAGCCATCATGGCAATATGGTCACTAAACAATATAGCAATCATGGCAATATGGTAGCCAAACAATATAGCCATCATGGCAATATGATTACCTTAGCAATGTATTCCTAATGGCAATATAGTCACCATGTCCTTATAGTCACGATGACAATACAACTACCATGACAGTACAGAAAACATCAAAATACAGTCTCTAAGACAATATTTCCACTAATTCAACAAATTAAATGACAATATAGATATTATGGCAACACAATCACGATGATAATATACTCAGAAATATTATACAATCGTAATTATAAAATGATCCTACCATGAAAATATAGTCACCCTGCCACTATGTCTTCCATTACAATATAGCCACAATAACAAAACATTCACCACGACAGTACTGAATCCATAACAATATAGCATATCATGACAATGTAGTCACTTGATCATTTAATGAAAAATAAATATTTCGCTGCTATTATGGTATAGCCTCAGGGACAAAATTTCATACACCATTAAAAAGCTGTTATAAAAAAAAAAGTCACTATGACATAAATATCATGATAAAATGGTGACCATGGATTTATAGCCACTTTGAGATTATAGTCATTATGATAAGATAGTCGCTATAAAAATACTGTCACCCTAATAATAAAGTTCTTAAAATGATATATCGCTTGTGACAAAATATGCATGATTAGAAAATGACAGTATAGCACCCATAAAAAAGATCACCTTGCCACTATAGTCAAGGTGAAGATATATACATCATAGCAACGTAAAGAAAAAGAGATGATAACCAGAAAGACGGTATGTTCGTAATGACAATACTGCAACTATGAAAATATGCTCCTCACGATTCTCCAGCTTCACTGACAATAAAACCATCTTCACAAAAAGAGTACTATTGAAAAAATAGCAAACGACTATACAGCCATCAAGACAGTACAGCCACCATGACAATTATCTCTCGATATAAATCAATCGCCAGGACATTAGGGTCACCTTGATAATGAATATACAATGAGTACATGAACATCATGAAAATATAGCGTCCATATAAAAATATTTGTCGTGAAAATGTAGCCTCCATATTAATATCTTTAAAGTGACAGTTTCGCCATTCTGATAATATAGTCAAGACGACAATAGATTCACCATAACAATAAAGCCACCATGATCACATAAATGATATGACAATATAGTCAATCCAACAATAAACGCATTTATAAATTATATCAACTCTGAGAAAACAGCCACATGAAAATATAGATACTGTGACAAAATAGTCATTTTTAGATCATGGCAAACATATAGCGTCCAAGAGAATATAGTCTCTATGACAAAATAGCGAAGAAGACAGGATTTATCACCACAATACAGTCACCATGACAGTATATCCAATAAAACAGTGGAACAACCATGAAAATGTACCAACAATAACAGTATAGCTTACATGAAAATATAGTTACTATGACAAATTCATTACAATGAAATACAAACAATATCACATTAGGTGTCGATAATCATACACCAATCATGATCATATAAGATAAAACCTTCAAAACAAAGCAAGGGTAGCGACAACACAGGGCGGAATAAGTACAACCTAGCTCTGAAAGACGATAGCAACTCCGTACACGTCGGTAGCTGGTGGTCGACTGTCATCAGGTGACTACATTGTTATGATATGCTATATTGTCATGGTTTCAGTACTGTCGTAGTGAATGTATTATTATGTTAGCTATATTGCAGTGGCAGGATGGCTAAATTTTCATGGTAGGATAATTTTGTTATCGCGGTTATATTGCATTTGTGATAATACTGTCATGTTGACTGTGTTCAAGTAATATCTATATTATCATTTAATTTGTTGAAGCGATTGCAATATTGTCTTAGAGACTCTAATGTCATGTTGCTTATATTGTCATGATGGTTGCATGTCATCTTGACTATATAGTCATGTTGGTTATATTCCAGTTATGATTACATGGTTATGGTAACTATAATATGTTTGCCATGGTGACTATATTGATAGGTGACTACATTGCCAAGATAGCTATTTTCCATTTTTGTTATACTGTAAGGATGTGACTGTCTTTTCACATTGAATATATTCTCAAGGTAGCTATATTGTTAAGTTAGCTATATCACTGTGGTGCTTATTTTCTTTTTCTG
Source organism: Panulirus ornatus (assembly GCF_036320965.1). NCBI lineage: Eukaryota > Metazoa > Arthropoda > Malacostraca > Decapoda > Palinuridae > Panulirus > Panulirus ornatus. The sequence continues at coordinate 11,019,523 of NC_092278.1, forward strand.
GTGGTATATTGACATGATGCCTAGACTTACATTTTGGCGATATTGGCATGGTGATGTAGTGTCTTAGCAAATAAACTGTTGTTGTGGATATGTTCCATGGGATTTTATTATCATAGAAGCTAATTTGTCAATGTTACTATATTTTCATGGTAGCTTAATTGTCATGGTGACGATATTGCCATAGTGGCTGTATTGTTATTTTCAGTATAATGCCATCCTAACTACATTATCTTGGTCGATATATTTACTTGCTGGCTATAATGCTATTGTTAATTTTATCGTTGGGGATATATTTTGTCATTAACTACAATTTTGTTTTAATCATATGATCATGATAACTATTTTCATGGCGGCTTATTTGGTAATGTGAGTGCAAGTGTATGGATATCATATTATCATGTCACTATATTGTCATGGTTTTTATACTGTGATGGTGTTTATGTCACCCTCCTGATGATATTACCATGATTGATATACGATTATGGTAACTAAATTGTAATGTCGATTATATTTCATTGTGACAATTTTGTCATGTTGCATGCATTTTCATGGTAGCTATATTGTTATGGCATGTACATTTTCATTGTTGTTTCATTGTTTTATCGGCTATACTGTTAAGGTGACTATATCTTAATCAAAAATCTTGTCTTAATCGCTATTTTGTCATGGACACTATATTGTCCTGGAGCCTATATGTGTCCTATGATCCGAGATAGACTATTTTGTCACAGCATCAATATTGTCAGGTGCTTATATTGCCATAATGAATATAATATGAAGGCTTCCTTATTGTTGCGTTGACTGTATTGTCATATCACTTATATTTTCATGGCTATATTGTTATAGTGAATATATTGCCGTCTTGACTATATTATCATATTGGCTGAATTGTCATGGTAAGTATGTTGACATGGAAGCCTTATTTTCATGATGTTTATATAGTCAGTGAATTATATCGTGACATTATTGTCATAGTGGCTGTACTTTCATGGTGGCTATATTGTCGTTTCTTGTACTTTCACTGTTACACTTTTGTGAAGATTGCTTTACTGTCATTGTAGCTATAGTATCATGGGTGATATATGTTCATAGCAGCAGTATTGTCATTATGAACATACCGTCATTTTGGCTATCTACTCATTTTGGTTATATTGCGAAGATTTACATATCGTCACCTTGGCTATATTGTCAAGGTGATCTCTTTTATAGTTGCTATGTTGTCATTTTTTTTAGTCATGCATATTTTTTCATAAGCGATACATTATCGTGAAAATTTTACTCTTAAGGTGATAACATGACTGTAATCTTTTAGTGGCTATGTTGCTAAGATAACTATACTGTCATGGTTATTATTTCATGATGATGGTTATAATGACAGTTTGACTGCATTTTCATTGTAGCATATTTAATGGTTTTCATTTTGCCCTTGAAGATATATTATAAAAACGAGAATTTTCTTTTTTTGAAATTATCATATGAACATATATCCATGATATGCGATATTGCTATAGTTTCAGTACTGTCATGTTGAATGCTTATCATGTTGTTTACATTACAATTTAAGTCATAGTGGCAGGGTAACTATATTTTCATGGTTGGATCATTTTGTTATGACGATCTTATTGTATTTGTGAGTATATTCTCATGGTTACTGTGTTGCCGTAAGTTCTATATTGTCCTGGACACTACATATTCAGAAATATACATTGTCATATCAGTTATTTGATCATGGTAGCTTTATTGTCATAGTGAATATTTTGTCGTTCGTGACTATATTATCATAATGGCTAAATTGTCATAGGAATTATGTTGACATGAGGGCTATATTATCATGATATTCATAAAGTCATTGAAAGATTACTATAAATGTGATTCTAATAGCCTGGCGATTGATGTATATCGTGACATTATTGTCACGATAGCTGTATTATCATGGTGGCTATATTGTCGTTTCCTGTATTTTCAATATTACTCTTTTGTGAAGATTGCTTTATTGTCATAGTAGCTATAGTTCATGGGGAATATATTTTGGTAGTAGCAGTATTGTCATTATGAACATATCGTCATTTTGGCTATCTGCTCATTTTGGTCACATTGCGAAGATTTACATATCGTCACCTTGGCTATATTGGCAAGGTGATCTCTTTATAGTTGCTATATTGACATTTTTTTAATCATGTATTTTTTTTCATGAGTGATACATTATCTTGGTAACTATATCATTAAATTGACAGTATGTTGTCATGGTGACTATATTGTCATTATGACTACAATCTCTTAGTGGCTATATTGCTAAGACAACTACATGTGACTACATTTTCGTTGTAACTTATTCAATGGTGTTGATTTACTCTTGGAGATATATCATTATAAAAACGGATATATCCTTTTGTTTAAATTATGAGGTGAATGCATTGACATGATATGCTATATTCTTATAGTTTCAGTACTGTCATGGTGAATGTATATTATGTTGGCTACATTACAATGGAAGCCATAGTGGCAGGGTGGATATATTTTCATGGACTGATCATTTTGTTATTAGTATTTTATTGTATTTTTGAATATATTGTCATGTTGACTGTGTTGCCATAATTTCTATATTGTCATTTGATTTATTAAATTGATGGCAATATTGTCATAGAGACTGTATTGTCATGTTGCCTGTATGGTCATCATGGTTGTCTTATCATCGTGACTCTATGGTCATGATGGCTATACTGTCGTTAAGATTAAATTCTTATGGTAACCATATTGCCATCATCGCTTTTTCTCAGAGTAGCTATATTGTTAAGTTAGCTATCTTATTGTGATGGGTATTTTTTTTCCATTTGGTATATTGCCATGATAGCTAACTAGTATTATGGCAAGATTAGCATGGTGATATAGTGTTCGTAGCCCAACTGTTGTTTTGGACATTTTTTCATGGGAATACATTATCATGGTACCAACATTGTCAAGGTTACTATATTTCATGGAAGCTACATTGGAAAGATGACGATATTGGCATGGCGGGTGAATTGTTATGTTCAATATAACGCCATTCTGGCTACATTATCTTGGTCGCTATATCAACTTGATGGCTATATTTCTATAGTCAGTTTCACAGTTGCGGATGTATTTTGTCTTTACCTACAATTTGGGTGAGATTATATTACCATGATAATATTTCTATAACGGCTTATTTGGCACCTTGAGTGTATCTGTCTGGATATCATATCGTCATGTAACTTAGTCTGTCGTGCTTTTAACCGGTGATGGTGCTTATGTGAAAATGCTGATTACATTATCATCATTAATGTATGATTATTGTAACTATATAGCAATGGCAATATCTTTTTTGATCATTTTGTTATGTTGACTTCATTTTGATAGTAGTTATATTGGTATGGCAGGTATATTTTCATGGTTCTGACATTGTTTTATGGGCTATACTGTTAAGGCGGCTGTATAGTATTGATAAATTTTGTTTTGGACGCTATTGTCTCGTGGACCCTATATACTTTAGAGGCTATATGTTTCCTGTGATCCGAAAGCGACTATTTTGTCACGGTATCTATATTGTCAGGTGGCTATATTGATGTTGTGAACATATTCTAAATGTTTCTTTAATGTTGCGTTGACTATATTGTTATATCAGTTATATGGCCATGGTGGCTTTGTTGTTATAGTGAATATATTATAGTTGTGACTATACTATCATAATGGCTAAATTGTCATGGGAAATATGTTGATATGGATGCTATATTCTCATGATACTTTTTTGGTAATTGTAAAAAAATTTCAAGATTACTCTAACATTACAGTGATCGATTTATATTGTATCATTATTGTTATGGTGGCTGTAAAATCATGGTGGCTATATTATCGTTTGATGCGTTTTCAGTGTTAGTATTTAGTGAATATGGCTTTAATGTCAGTGTAGCTATACTTTCATTGGGAACAAATTTTCATAGTGACGCAATTGTCATTATGAAATGAAGTCATTTTGGCTATTTTCTAATTTGGGTTACATTGCTGTGTTATATATATCGTCAACTTGGCTATATTGGGAAGGTGATTTTTTTTCTTTTATAGGTAGTATATTGTCATTTTTAATCGTGCATATTCTGTTATAACCATTATATTCTCATGATACCCATATCATTAAGGTGAAAATATTGGCATGGAAACTATATTGTTTTTATGACTGTAATCTTATGAAAACAATATAGGTAAACTGATATATAGGCAACATAAAAAGACAATCATCCCCTTGTATTATAACAAAAAATAACAAATAGCCATCATGGCAATATATTCACTTAACAATATAGCCACCATGGCCATATAGTTACCGAATCAATATAATCGTAATGGAAATATAACTACCCTGACCATATTGACACGATGACAATACAAACACAGATAATTCAGGAACCATGACATTAACTTATGACAATATAGCCACATATTCAACAAATCAAATGACAGTATAGATATTATGGCAACAGTCACCATGACAATATATACACAAGTGGAATATAATCGACATAACAAAATGATTATATTATGAAAATATAGCCATTCTGCCACTATGGGTTCCATTGGAATATAGCCAACATATTAATACATATACATTGACATTCCTGAAAACATAACAATATAGCATATCACGACAATGTAGTCCCCTAATGATTTAATCCAAATGAGAATCTCGTTTTATAATGATACATCCTCAAGGGCAAACCCAACACCAATATAAAAGCTACCGTGAAAATGTAGTCACCTTGACATTATAACGATCATGATGAAATAGACACCATGACAATAAAGTTACTTTGGCAAGATATCCAACATGATATCATTGTCATAATAACAATATAGTCAAAATGCCAATATATAGTTACCGGAATGTTATAGTTATCATGATAATGTATCACTTACAACAAAAAATGCATGATTAAAAAAATGAGAATATAGCAACCGTCAAAAAAGAACACGTTGCTAATAAAGCCAAGGTGATGATATATATATATATATATATATATATATATATATATATATATATATATATATATATATATATATATATATATATATATTTATATGATAGAAATGTAACCAAAATAAGGAGATGGCCAAAATAACAATATGTTCATAATGACAATAATTTCACTATAAAAATATATTCTCGATAACACTATAGGTACACTGACAGTAAAGCTATCTTCAGAAAAGTGTAAAATCAAAATACAGCAAACTACATTATAGCCACCATGACAATACAGCCATCTTGACAATATCATCACGATATAACTCAATCACCAGGACAATAGAGTCACCTTAACAGTAATCTTACAATGACTTCGTAAATATCATGAAAATATAGCCCCCATGTCAAGATATTTGCTATGACAATTTAGCCATTATGAAAATATTAGTCACGACGACAATCTATTCACTATGACAATAAAGCTACAATGATCATAAAACTAATATGACAATATAGTCAAAGCAAAAATATAGAAACATTCAACTTATATTCACAGTGGCAATATAACCACCTGACGATATAGATAATGTTAATAGGTAGTCGTTTTCGGATTATAGTAAAAAACTTAGACTCGAAGACAATATAGTCTCTGTGAAAAAACAGTGACTCAGACAGGATTCATCATCATGATATGCTCATAACATTATAGCTGTCATGGAATTGTAGTTAACATGACAAAATTATCACAATGAAATAAAACGTCAAAACATTATAGTTACCATAATCATACACCAATCATTATTATATATTCAGCATGTGGACATAAACAAGATCATAGTGCAAAAACCATTACAATTTAAGTGACATGATGAGATGATATCCATTCACTTACACTTACAATACCACATAAGTTTTCATGAAAATATTATCATGATCATATAATCACAACAGTATTGTCACTAATCACAAAATACATCCCGAAAGACAAAATTAACCATAACAATATAGCTATCAAGTTGATATAGCGACCAAGATAATGTAGACAGGACGGCATCATATTGAAAGTAAGAATACAACCACTACGCCAATGTCTTCACCATGACAATGTAGCTACCATGAAAATATAGTAACCTTAACTATGTAGCTACCATGATAAAATACACAATTGAAAAATATGCACAACAAGATTTAAGCTTCTAAAACACTATATCGCCATGCCAATATCGCCAAAATGTTATTATTACCATTATGATAATATACCGCAAGAAAAGAAATATATATACCCACTCCTCGATATATAGCTATTCTGATAATTTTGCCAACATGAAAAGACAGTCACCTCCTTGTTATATAACAAAAATGACAAATAGCCATCATGGCGATATAGTGAATTAACCATACAGCCACTATGGTAATATAGTTACCATAACAATGTGATCTTAACGACAGTGTAGCCAACATGACTATATAATCACGTTGACAATACAACCACCGTGACAATACAGATAACTTGACACCACCGTCTACCGTCTCTAAGACAATATTGCCATCAATTTGACAAATTATATGACAATATAGATATTATGGCAACATAGTCACCATGACAATATACTAAGAAATGGAATATAATCGCCATGATAAAATTATCCTACTATGAAAATATAGCCACCTACCGTTTTGGTTTCCATTGCAATGTAGAAACTGTAATAAAAGATTTACCATGACAGTACTGAAAACATAACAGCAGAGCATATCATGGGAATGTAGTCACCAAATTATTTAATCAAAACGACAATTTCTCTTCCATAATGGTATATCCTCAAGGGCAATATCAACACCATTAAAAAAGCTTCTACGAAAATACATTCATTATGACATTATAAAAATCATAATAAAAAAATCGCCATAACAATATAGTTATCTTGGTAATATAGCCACTGTGACATAATAGTCATAATCATAATATAGTCGCTATGACAATATTGTCACAATAAAAAAATAGTTAGCATGATAATATTTCGCTTATGACAAAGTATGCAAGAGTTAAATAATGACAATATATCACCTATAAAAAGATCACCTTGCTAATATAGCTAAGGTGACGAAAAATACATTATAGCAATGTAAATAAAATAAAAAGATAGCCAAAATGACGGTATGGTCATAATGACAATACTGCAATTATGAAAATATGTTCCCCATGACACTATAGCTACACTGACAACAAAGCCATATTCACAAAAGAGCAACATTGAAAATACAGCGAACGAGAATATAGGCACCATCAAATTTCAGCCACCAAGATAATAATGTCACGATACAAATCATCACCATGTCATTATTCACCTTGATAATAAACTTACAATGACTATCTAAATATCACGAAAATATGGGCTCCATGTCAACATGTCTGCCATGATAATCTGGCCATTATGATAATATAGTCATGACGGCAATTTATTCACTATAACAATATAGCCACAGTGATCATATAAGTGATGTGACAATACAGTCAAAGAAGCAAAAAAGAAATATGCAAATCATATTCACTATGGCAGTATAACTACATGACAATATAGATACTGTGACAAATAGTCGCTTTTGAATCATAGCAAACATATAGCTGGCAGAAGAACATAGTAACTATGACAAAATAGCGACCAAGACAGAATATGTCATTATTATATAGACACTTTGACAGTATGGACAATAAAACAATGTAACAATCATGAAACTCTACCTGCCAAAACATTATAGATGTCATGAAATTTTAGTCAACATGACAAAATTATCATGATGAAATGTCATCGACATTACAATATAGTTACCATAATCATAGACCAATTATGATCATATAATCAGCAGGTTGACATAAACAATATCACAGTATAAAATCCATGACAGTATAAGTGACATGATGATATGATATCCATACACTTACACTTACAATACCAAAGAAGCCGCCATGAGTATATTGTTATCATGATCATATAATCACAACAATGTTGTAGGTAGTGACAAATATATCCCCAACGACAAAATTAATCATAGCAATATAGCCATCAACTTGTTATAGCGACCAAGATAATGTAGCGAGCATTGTATTGAGAATTACAATACAGGCACCGTGTCAATGTTGTCACCATGACAAAATAGCTACCATGAAAATATAGTAACGTTGATAATGTAGCTGCCATGGGGAAATACTCAAGATAGAAAATACCCAAAAGATAGCCACAACAAAAGTTTAGCTGCTAAGACGATATATTACAATGCCAATATCTCTAGAATGTTAGTATAGCCATCATGGTAATACATCAACAGAAAAAATACTCATCACAACGATATAGGTAACTTGACAATATACTACTCTGACAATATAGGTAACATTAAAAGACAGCCACCTCCTTGAAATATAAAAGAAAAAAAATGGCATCATGGCAATATGGTAACTAAACAATATAGCCATCATGGCAATATGGTAACCAAACAATATAGCCATCATGGCAATATGATTACCATGCAATGTATTCTTAATGGCAATATAGTCACCATGTCCTTATAGTCACGATGACAATACAACTACCATGACAATACAGAACACATCAAAATACAGTCTCTAAGATAGTATTACCACTGATTCAATAAGTTAAATGACAATATAGATAGTATAGCAACCCAATCACGATGACAATATACTCAGAAATGTTGTATATTCGTCATAATAAAATGATCCTACCATGGAAATATAGTCACCCTGCCACTATGGCTTCCATTACAATATAGCCACAATAACAAAACATTCACCACGACAGTACTGAAACCATAACAATATAGTATATCATGACAATGTAGTCACTTGATCATTTAATGAAAAAAAAAAATTTCGCTTCTATTATGGTATAACCTCAGGGACAAAATTTTGTACAACATTAAAAAGCTGCCATAAAAATACAGTCACTATGACATAGATATCATGATAAAATAGTGAACATGGCAATATAGCCACTCTGAGATTATAGTCATTATGACATTATAATCGCTATCAAAATACTGTCACCTTAATAATAAAGTTATCAAAATGATATATCGCTTGTGACAAAATATGAACGATTAGAAAATGACAGTATAGCACCTATAAAAAAGATCATCTTGCCACTATAGTCAAGGTGACGATATATACATCATAGCAACGTAAAGAAAAAGAGATGATAACCAGAACGACGGTGTGTTCATAATGACAATACTGCAACTATGAAAATATGTTCCCCCCACGATTCTCAAGCTTCACTGACAATAAAGCCATCTTCACAAAAAGAGTACTATTGAAAATAAAGCAAACGACTATACAGCCATCAAGACAGTACAGCCACCATGACAATAATCTCTCGATATAAATCAATCGCCAGGACATTAGGGTCGCCTTGATAATGAATATACAATGAGTACATGAACATCATGAAAATATAGCGTCCATATAAACATATTTGTCGTGAAAATATAGCCTCCACATGAATATCTTTAAAGCGATAGTTTCGCCATTCTGATAATATAGTCAAGACGCTAATATATTCACCATAATAATAAAGCCACCAACATCACATAAATGTTTTGACAATATAGTCAACACAACAATAAACCCATTTATAAATTATATCCACTGAGAATACAGCCACATGAAAATATAGATACTGTGACAAAATAGTCATTTTTGGATCATAGCAAACATATAGCGTCCAAGAGAATATAGTCTCTATGACAAAATAGCGAAGAAGACAGGATTTATCATCACAATACAGTCACCTTGACAGTATAGCCTATAAAACAGTGGAACAACCATGAAAAGATACCTATTATAACAATATAGCTTACTTGAAAATATAGTTACTATGACAAATTCACTACAATGAAATACAAACGATATCACACTATGGTTTCGATAATCATGCACCAATCATGATCATATTAGATAAAACATTCAAAACAAAGCAAGGGTAGCGACAGCGCAGGGAGGAATAGCTACAACCTAGCTCTGAAAGACGACAGCAGATCCGTACACGTCGGTAGCTTGTGCGCGATTGTCATCAGGTGACTACATTGTCATGATATGCTATATTGTCATGGTTTCAGTACTGTCGTAGTGAATGTATTATTATGTTAGGTATATTGTAGTGGCAGGGTGGCTAAATTTTCATGGTAGGATAATTTTGTTATCGCGGTTATATTGCATTTGTGATAATAATGTCAATAATGTCATGGTGACTGTCTTCCAGTAATATCTATATCATCATTTAATTTGTTGAAGCGATTGCAATATTGTCGTAGAAACTCTAATGTCATGTTGCCTGTATTGTCATGGTGGTTGTATGTCATCTTGACTATATAGTCATGTTGGTTATATTCCAGTTATGATTACATGGTTATGGTAACTATATTGCCATGGTGACTATATTGATAGGTGACTACATTGCCATGATAGCTATTTTTCATTTTTGTTATACTGTAAGGAGGTGACTGTCTTTTCATATTGAATATATTATCAGGGTAGCTATATTGTTAAGTTAGCTATATCATGGTGGTGCTTATTTTCTTTTTCTGGTGGTATATTACCATGATGCCTAGACTAACATTTTGGCGATATTGGTTTGGTGATATAGTGTCTTTGGAAATAAACTGTTATTGTGGATAGGTTCCATGGGATTTTATTATTATATTAGCTATATTATCAGTGTTACTATATTTTCATGGTAGCTCCATTTTCATGTTGACGATATTGCCATTGTGGCTGTATTGTTATTTTCAATATAATGCCATCCTAACTGCATTATCTTGGTCGCTATGTTTACTTGCTGGCTATTTTCCTATGGTTGATTTTGTCGTTGGGGATATATTTTGTCATTAACTACAATTTTGTTTTAATCATATGATCTTGATAACAATATTTTCATTAAGGATTATTTGGTAATGTGGGTGCAAGTGTATGGATATCATATTATCATGTCACTATATTGTAATGGTTTTTATACTGTGATGGTGTTTATATCAGCCTCCTGATCATATTATAATGATTGATATATGATTATGGTAGCTAAATTGTAATGGCGATTATATTTCATTGTGAAAATTTTGTCATGTTGCCTGTATTTTCATGGTAGCTATATTGTTATGGCAGGTACATTTTCATTGTTGCTTCATTGTTTTATCGGCTATACTGTCAAGGTGACAATATCTAAATTAAAAATCTTGTCTTGGTCGCTATTTTGTCATTGACACTATATTGTCCTGGAGTCTATATGTTTGCTATGATCCGAAAAAGATTATTTTGTCACAGCATCAATATTGTCAGGTGCATATATTGCCATAATGAATATAATTTGAAATCTTCCTTATTGTTGCGTTGACTGTATTATCATATCACTTATATGATCATGGCTATATTGTTATAGTGAACATATTGCCGTGTTGACTATATTATCATATTGGCTTAATTGTCATGGTAAGTATGTTGACATGGAAGCTTTATTGTCATGATGTTTATATAGTCAGTGAATTATATCTTGACATTATTGTCATTGTGGCTGTACTTTCATGGTGGCTATATAGTCGTTTGCTGTATTTTCACTGTTACTCTTTTGTGAAAATTGCTTTATTGTCATTGTAGCTATAGTGTCATGGGGGATATATTTTCATAGCAGCAGTATTGTCATTATGAAAATACCGTCGTTTTGGCTATCTACTCATTTTGGTTATATTGCTAAGATTTACATATCGTCACCTTGGCTATATTTTCAAGGTGATCTCTTTTATAGTTGCTACATTCTCCTTTTTTTTAGTCATGCATATTTTTTGATAAGCGATACATTATCGTGATAACTTTGATATTAAGGTGACCGTATATTGTCATTGTGACTATTTTATGATGATGGTTATAATGACAGTTTGACTGCATTTTCATTGTAGCATATTTAATGGTGCTGATTTTTCCCTTGAAGATATATTATAAAACGAAAATTTCCTTTTTTTTTTAAATTATCATGTGAATGTATTGCCATGATATGCTATATTGTTATAGTTTTAGTCCTGTCATGTTGAAGTTATATTATGTTGGTTTCATTACAATCAAATTCATAGTGGCAGGGTAACTATATTTTCATGGTTGGGTCGTTTTGTTATGACGATTTTATTGTATTTGTGAGTATATTCTCATGGTTACTGTGTTCCCGTAATTTCTATATTGTCATGGATACTAAATATCCTGAAATCCATATTGTCATATCAGTTATATGATCAGGGTAGCTTTATTGTCATAGTGAATATCTTGTCGTCGTGACTATATTATCATAATGGCTAAATAGTCATAGGAAATATGTTGACATGAGGGCTATATTTTCATGATATTCATAAAGTCATTGAAAGATTACTATCAAGGTGACTCTAATAGCCTGGCGATTTATGTATATCGTGATATTATTGTCACGATAGCTGCATTGTCATGGTGGCTATATTGTCGTTTCCTGTATTTTCAATGTTACTCTTTTGTGAAGATTGCTTTATTGTCATTGTAGCTATAGTGTCATGGGGAATATATTTTCGTAGTAGCAGTATTGTCATTATGAACGTATCGTCATTTTGGCTACCTGCTCATTTTGGTTAAATTAGGAAGATTTACATATCATCATCTTGGCTCTATTGTCAAGGTGATCTCTTTTATAGTTGCTTTATTGTCAATTTTTTTATTCATGCATATTTTTTTATAAGCGATACATTATCGTGATTACTATTAAGGTGACAGTATATTGTCATTGTGACAATGTTGACATTATGACTATAATCTCTCAGTGGCTATATTGCTATACTGTCATGGTGACTATTTCATGATGATGGTTATAATGACAGTTTGACTGCATTTTCATTTTAGCATATTTAATGGTGTTGATTTTGCCATTGAAGATATATTATAAAAAAGAAAATTTCAATTTCTTTGAATTATCATGTGAATGTATTGCCATGATATGCGATATTGTTATAGTTTCAGTACTGTCATGTTGAATGTGTATTATGTTGGTTCCATTACAATTAAAGTCATAGTGGCAGGGTAACTATATTTTCATGGTTGGATCATTTTGTTATGACGATTTTATTGTATTTGTGAGTATATTCTCATGGTTACTGTGTTGCCGCAATTTCTATATTGTCCTGGATACTACATATCCTGAGATCTATATCGTCATATCAGTTATATGATCATGGTAGCTTTATTGTCACAGTGAATATCTTGTCGTCGTGACTATATTATCATAATGGCTAAATTGTCATAGGAAATATGTTGACATGAGGGATAAATTTTCATGATATTCATAAAGTCATTGAAAGATTACTATCAAGTTGACTCTAATAGCCTGGCGATTGATGTATATCGTGATATTATTGTCACGATAGCTGCATTGTCATGGTGGCTATATTATCGTTTCCTGTATTTTCAATGTTACTCTTTTGTGAAGATTGCTTTATTGTCATTGTAGCTATAGTGTCATGGGGAATATATTTTCGTAGTAGCAGTAATGTCATTATGTACATATCGTCATTTTGGCTATCAGCTCATTTTCGTTGAATTGCGAAGATTTACATATCATCACCTTGGCTATATTGGCAAGGTGATCTCTATATAGTTGCTATATTGTCATTTTTTTTAATCATTTATATTTTTTCATGAGTGATACATTATCTTGATAACTATATCATTAAAGTGACAGTATATTGTCATGGTGACTATATTGTCATTATGACTACAATCTCTTAGTGGCTATATTACTAAGATAACTACATGTGACTACATTTTCATTGTAGCTTATTTAATGGTGTTGACTTAACCTTGGAGATATATCATTATAAAAACGGATGTTTAATTTTGTTTGAATTATGAGGTGAATGCATTGTCATGATATGCTATATTGTTATAGTTTCAGTACTGTTATGGTGAATGTATATTATGTTGGCTGCATTACAATGGAAGCCATAGTGGCATGGTGGCTATATTTTCATGGTTTGATCATTTTGTTATTAGTCTTTTCCTGTATTTTTTAATATATTGTCATGGTGACTGTGTTGCCATAATTTTCATATTGCCATTTGATTTATTAAATTGATGGCAATACTGTCATAGAGACTGTATTGTCATGTTGCCTGTATGGTCATCATGGTTGTCTCGTCATCGTGACTCTATGGTCATGATGGCTATACTGTCATTAAGATTACTTTCTTAAGGTAACTATATTGCCATCATGGCTTTTTCTCAGAGTTGCTATGTTGTTAGGTTAGCTATCTTATTCTGGCGGGTAATTTTTTTCCTTTTGGTATATTGCCATGATGGCTATATTACAATTTTGGGAAGATTAGCACGGTGATATAGTGTTCGCAGACCAACTGTTGTATTGGACATTTTTTCATGGGAATACATTATCATGGTACCTCCATTGTCAAGGTTACTATATTTCATGCAAGCTACATTGTAAAGATGACGATATTGGCATGGTGGGTGTATTGTTATGTTCAATATAACGCCATCCTGGCTACATTACCTTGGTCGCTATATCAACTTGATGGCTATATTGCTACGGTCAATTTCATCGTTTGGGATGTATTTTGTCTTTACCTACAATTTGGTTGTGATTATATGATCATGATAATATTTGTATGAAGGCTTATTTGGCATCTTGAGTGTATCTGTCTGGATATCATATCATCATGTAACTTAGTCTGTTACGCTTTTAAACGGTGATGGTGCTTATGTGTAAAATGCTGATTACATTATCATTATTAATGTATGATTATTGTAACTATATAGCAATGGCAATATCTTTTTTGATCCTTTTGGTATGTTGGCTTCATTTTGATAGCAGTTATATTGGTATAGCAGGTAAATTCTCATGGTTCTGACATTGTTTTATAGGCTATACTGTCAAGGCGGCTGTATAGTGTTGATAAATTCTGTTTTGGACGCTATTGTCTCCTGGACACTACATACTTTAGAGGCTATTTGTTTCCTATGATCCGAATGCGACTATTTTTCACGGTATCTATATTGTAAAGTGGCTATATTGACGTTGTGAACATATTCTGAATGTTTCTTCAATGTTGCGTTGACTTTATTATGTCAATTATATGGCCATGGTGGCTTTCTTGTTATAGTGAATATATTGTAGTTGTGATTATACTATCATAATGGCTAAATTGTCATGGGAAATATGTTGATATGGATGCTGTATTCTCATGATACTTTTAGCCATTATGAAAATATAATCACGACGACAATCTATTCACTATGACAATAAAGCTACCATGATCATTTAACTGATATGACAATATAATCAAAGCAAAATTATAGAAACACTCAACTTATATTCACAATGGCAATATAACCACCTGGCAATATAGATACTGTTAATAGATATTCGTTTTCGGATCATAGGAAAAATATAGACTCCAGGACAATATAGTCTGTGAAAAAACAGTGACTCAGACAGGATTTATCATCATGATATGGTCATAACATTATAGCTGTTATGGAATTGTAGTCAGCATGACAAAATTATCACAATGAAATAAAACGACATTACAATATAGTTACCATAATCATACACCAATCATGATTATATAATCAGCAGGTTGACATAAACAAGATCATAGTGTAAAAACCATGACAATTTAAGTGACATGATAAGATGATATCCATTCACTTACCCCTACAATACCGCATAAGTTTTCATGAAAATATTATCATTATCATATAATCACAACAGTATTGTCACTAATTACAAAATATATTCCGAAAAACAAAATTAACCATAGTATAGCCATCAAGTTGATATAGCGACCAAGATAATGTAGCCAGGAAGGCATTATATTGAAAGTAAGAATACAACCACCATGCCAATGTCTTCACCATAACAATGTAGCTACCATGAAAATATAGTAACCTTGACTGTGTAGCTACCATGATAAAACATACAATTGAAAATTATCCAAAACAAGAGTTTAGCTCCTAAAACACTATATCGCCATGCCAATATCGCCAAAATGTTATTGTTGCCATCATGTTAATATACCGCCAAAAAAAAATATATATACCCACTACTCGACAATATAGCTATTCTGACAATATTGCCAACATGAAAAGACAGTCACCTCCTTGTTATATAACAAAAATAACAAATAGCCATCATGGCGATATAGTGATTTAACAATAAAGCCACTATGGTAATATAGTTACCATAACAATGTGATCTTAACGACAATATAGCCAACATGACTATATAGTCACGTTGACAATACAACCACCGTGACAATACAGATAACATGACAGTATTGTCTCTAAGACAATATTGCCATCAATTTGACAAGTTATATGACAATATAGATATTATGGCAACATAGTCACCATGACAATATACTCAGAAATGCATTATAATCGCCATGATAAAATGATCCTACCATGAAAATATAGCCACCTACCATTTTGGTTTCCATGGCAATGTAGTAACAGTAATAAAAGATTTACCATGAACAGTACTGAAACCATAACAGTATAGCATATCCTGGCAATGTAGTCAGTAATAATTTATTCAAAAGGACAATTTCTCTTCTATAATGGTATATCCTCAAGGGCAATATCAACACCATGACATTATAAAAATCATGATAAAAAAGTCACCATGACAATATAGTTATCTTAGCAATATAGCCACTGTGACAATATAGTCATAATGATAATATAGTCGCTATGACAATATTGTAACCATAAAACTATAATTATCATGATAATATTTCGCTTATGAGAAAGTATGAAGGAGTTAAATAATGACAATATATCACCTATAAAAAATCACCTTGCCAATATAGCTAAGGTGACGATATATACATTATAGAAATATAACTGAAATGAGAAGATAGCCCAAATAACGGTAAGGTCATAATTACAATACTGCCACTAGGAAAATATGTTCCCCATGACACTATAGCTACACTGACAACAAAACCATATTCACAAAAGAGCAAAATTGAAAATACAGCAAACGAGAATATAGCCACCATCATAGTTCACCCACCATGATAATAATGTCACGATACAAATCATCACCATGTCATTAGTCACCTTGATAATAAACTTACAATGACTATATAGATATCATGAAAATATAGCCTCCATGTCAACATATCTGCTATGATAATCTGGCCATTATGATAATGTAGTCATGACCGCAATTTTTTCACTATAACAATATAGCCACAGTGATCATATAACTGATGTGAAAATACAGTCAAAGAAGCAAAAAAGAAATATACAAATCATATTCACTATGGCAGTATAACTACATAACAATATAGATACTGTGACAAATAGTCTCTTTTGAAAGATAGTAAACATATAGCCGGCAGGACAACATAGTCTCTATTACAAAATAGCGACCAAGACAAGATATATCATTACAATATTGACACCTTGACAGTATAGACAATAAAACAATGTAACAATCATGAAACTGTACCTGCCAAAACATTATAGATGTCATGAAATTTTAGTCAACATGACAAAATTATCATAATGAAATATCATCGGCATTACAATATAGTTACCATAATCGTAGAACAGTTATGATCATATAATCGGCAGGTTCACATAAACAATATGACAGTATGAAAACCATGATAGTGTAAGTGACATGATGATATGATATCCATACACTTACACTTACAATACCAAAGAAGACGCCATGAATATATTATCATGATCATATAATCACAACAATATTGTAGGTAGTGACAAATATATCCCCAACGACAAAATTAATCATAGCAATATAGCCATTAACTTGTTATAGCGACCAACATAATGTAGCGAGCATTGTATTGAGAATTACAATACAGGCACCGTGCCAATGTCGTCACCAAGACAATATAGCTACCATAAAAATATAGTAACGTTGATAATGTAGCTGCCATGGCAAAATATTCAGGATAGAAAATACCCAAAAGATAGCCACAACAAGAGTTTAGCTGGTAAGACGATATATCACCATGCCAATATCTCTAAGATTTTAGTTTAGCCATCATGGCAATATATCAACAGAAAAAATCCTCATCACAACTATACAGCTAACTTGACAATATACTACTATGACAAATATAGGTAACATTAAAAGACAGAAATCTCCTTGACATATAAAAGAAAAAAAATGAGAAATAGCCACCATGGCAATATGGTAACTAAACAATATAGCCATCATGGCAATATGGTAACCAAACATTATAGCCATCTTGGCAATATGATTACCATAGCAATGTATTCTTAATGGCAATATAGTCACCACGTTCTTATAGTCACGATGACAATACAACTACCATGACAAAACAGAAAACATCAAAATACAGTCTCTAAGACAATATTGCCACTAATTCAACAAGTTAAATAACAATATAGATATCATGGGAGTGGGAGAAGTGTAAAAGAAAGAGACAGGAGGTCAAGAGAAAGGTGCAAGAGGTGAAAAAAAGGGCAAATGAGAGTTGGGGTGAGAGACTATCAGTAAATTTTAGGGAGAATAAAAAGATGTTCTGGAAGGAGGTAAATAAAGTGCGTAAGACAAGGGAGCAAATGGGAACTTCAGTGAAGGGCGTAAATGGGGAGGTGATAACAAGTAGTGGTGATGTGAGAAGGAGATGGAATGAGTATTTTGAAGGTTTGTTGAATGTGTCTGATGACAGAGTGGCAGATATAGGGTGTTTTGGTCGAGGTGGTGTGCAAAGTGAGAGGGTTAGGGAAAATGATTTGGTAAACAGAGAAGAGGTAGTAAAAGCTTTGCGGAAGATGAAAGCCGGCAAGGCAGCAGGATTGGATGGTATTGCAGTGGAATTTATTAAAAAAGGGGGTGACTGTATTGTTGATCGGTTGGTAAGGTTATTTAATGTATGTATGACTCATGGTGAGGTGCCTGAGGATTGGCGGAATGCGTGCATAGTGCCATTGTACAAAGGCAAAGGGGATAAGAGTGAGTGCTCAAATTACAGAGGTATAAGTTTGTTGAGTATTCCTGGTAAATTATATGGGAGGGTATTGATTGAGAGGGTGAAGGCATGTACAGAGCATCAGATTGGGGAAGAGCAGTGCGGTTTCAGAAGTGGTAGAGGATGTGTGGATCAGGTGTTTGCTTTGAAGAATGTATGTGAGAAATACTTAGAAAAGCAAATGGATTTGTATGTAGCATTTGTGGATCTGGAGAAGGCATATGATGGAGTTGGTAGGGATGCTCTGTGGAGGGTGTTAGGAATGTATGGTGTGGGAGGAGAGTTGTTGGAAGCAGTGAAAAGTTTTTATCGAGGATGTAAGGCATGTGTGCGTGTAGGAGGAGAGGAGAGTGATTGTTTCTCAGTGAATGTAGGTTTGCGGCGGGGGTGTGTGATGTCTCCGTGGTTGTTTGATTTGTTTGTGGATGGGGTTGTTGGGGAGGTGGATGCGGGAGTCCTGGAGGGAGGGGCGGGTATGAGGTCTGTTGGGGATGAGAGACCTTGGGAAGTGAGTCAGTTGTTGTTCGCTGATGATACAGCGCTGGTGGCTGATTCATGTGAGAAACTGTAGAAGCTGGTGACTGAGTTTGGTAAAGTGTGTGGAAGAAGAAAGTTAAGAGTAAATGTGAATAAGAGCAAGGTTATTAGGTACAGTAGGGTTGAGGGTCAAGTCAATTGGGAGGTGAGTTTGAATGGAGAAAAACTGGAGGAAGTGAAGTGTTTTAGATATCTGGGAGTGGATCTGTCAGCGGATGGAACCATGGAAGCGGAAGTGGATCATAGGGTGGGGGAGGGGGCGAAAATTTTGGGAGCCTTGAAAAATGTGTGGAAGTCGAGAACATTATCTCGGAAAGCAAAAATGGGTATGTTTGAAGGAATAGTGGTTCCAACAATGCTGTATGGTTGCGAGGCGTGGGCTATGGATAGAGTTGTGCGCAGGAGGATGGATGTGCTGGAAATGAGATGTTTGAGGACAATGTGTGATGTGAGGTGGTTTGATCGAGTAAGTAACGTAAGGGTAAGAGAGATGTGTGGAAATAAAAAGAGCGTGGTTGAGAGAGCAGAAGAGGGTGTTTTGAAATGGTTTGGGCACATGGAGAGAATGAGTGAGGAAAGATTGACCAAGAGGATATATGTGTCGGAGGTGGAGGGAACGAGGAGAAGAGGGAGACCAAATTGGAGGTGGAAAGATGGAGTGAAAAAGATTTTGTGTGATCGGGGCCTGAACATGCAGGAGGGTGAAAGGAGGGCAAGGAATAGAGTGAATTGGAGCGATGTGGTATACAGGGGTTGACGTGCTGTCAGTGGATTGAATCAAGGCATGTGAAGCGTCTGGGGTAAACCATGGAAAGCTGTGTAGGTATGTATATTTGCGTGTGTGGGTGTATGTATGTACATGTGTATGGGGGGGGGGGTTGGGCCATTTCTTTCGTCTGTTTCCTTGCGCTACCTCGCAAACGCGGGAGACAGCGACAAAGTATAAAAAAAAAAAAAAAAAGATATCATGGCAACACAATCACGATGACAATATACTCAGAAATGTTATATATTCGTCATAACAAAATGATCATACCATGAAAATATAGTCACCCTGCCACTATGGTTTCCATTACAATATAGCCACAATAACAAAACATTCACCACGACAGTACTGAAACAATAACAATATAGCATATCATGACAATGTAGTCACTTGATCATTTAATGAAAAATAAAATTTCGCTTCTATTTTGGTACAACCTCAGGGACAAAATTTGATACACCATTAAAAAGCTGTCATGAAAATAATGTCACTATGACATGAATATCATGATAAAATAGTGACGTTGGCAATATAGCCACTCTGAGATATTAGTCATTATGACAATATAGTCGCTATTAAAATACTGTCACCTTAATAATAAAGTTATCAAAATGATATATCGCTTGTGACAAAATATGCATGATTAGAAAATGACAGTATAGCACCTATAAAAAAGATCACCTTGCCACTATAGTCAAGGTGACGATATATACGTCATAGGAACGTAAAGTAAAAGAGATGATAACCAGAACGATGGTATGTTCATAATGACAATACTGCAACTATGAAAATATGTTCCCCACGATTCTCCAGCTTCACTGACAATAAAGCCATCCTCACAGAAAGAGTACTATTGAAAAAATAGCCAACGACTATACAGCCATCAACATAGTACAGCCACTATGACAATAATGACTCGATATAAATCAATCGCCAGGACATTAGCATCACCTTGATAATGAATATACAATGAGTACATGAACATCATGAAAATATGGCGTCCATATAAATATATTTGTCGTGAAAATATAGCCTCCATATGAATATCTTTAAACTGACCGGTTCGCCATTCTGATAATTTAAGACGCTAATAAATTCACCATAACAATAAAACCACCATGATCACATAAATGATATGACAATATAGTCAACGCAACAATATACGCATTTATAAATTATATCCACTCTGAAAATACAGCCACATGAAAATATAGATACTGTCACAAATTTGTCATTTTTGGATCATAGCAAACATATAGCGTCCAAGAGAATATAGTCTCTATGACAAAATAGCGAAGAAGATAGGATTTATCATCACAACACGGTCACCTTGACAGTATAGCCAATAGAACAGTGGAACAACCATGAAAATGTACCTACCATAACAATGTACCTTAAATGAAAATATAGTTACTTTGACAAATTCATTACAATGAATTACAAACGATATCACATTATGGTTTCGATAATCATACACCAATAATGATCATATAAGATAAAACCTTCAAAACAAAGCAAGGGTAGCGACAACGCAGGGAGGAATAGCTGCAACCTAGCTTTGAAAGACGACAGCAGACCCGTACACGTCGGTAGCTGGTGCGTGACTGTCATCAGGTGACTACATTGTCATGATATGCTATATTGTCATGTTTTCAGTACTGTCGTAGTGAATGTATTATTATATTAGCTATATTGCAGTGGCAGGGTGGCTAAATTTTCATTGTAGGATAATTTTGTTATCTCGGTTATATTGCATTTGTGATAATACTGTCATGGTGACTGTTCTAGTAATATCTATATTATCATTTAATTTGTTGAAGCGATTGCAATATTGTCGTAGAGACGCTAATGTCATGTTGCCTATATTGTCATGATGGTTGCATGTCGTCTTGACTATATAGTCATGTTGGTTATATTCCAGTCATGAATAAATGGTTATGGTAAATATATTGCCATAGTGACTATATTGATAGGTGACTACACTACATTGCCATAATAGCTATTTTTCATTTTTCTTATACTGTAAGGAGTTGACTGTCTTTTCATATTGAATATATTATCAGGGTAGCTATATTGTTAAGTTAGCTATATCATTGTGGTGCTTATTTTCTTTTTCTGGTGGTATATTGCTATGATGCCTAGACTAACTTTTTGGCGATATTGGCATGGTGATATAGTGTCTTAGCAAATAAACTGTTATTGTGGATATGTTCCATGGGATTTTATTATCATAGTAGCTATATTGTCAATGTTACTATATTTTCATGGTAGCTCCATTGTCATGGAGACGATATTGCCATTGTGGCTGTATTGTTATTTTCAATATAATGCCATCCTAACTACATTATCTTGGTCGCTATATTTACTTGCTGGCTATATTGCTATGGTTAATTTTGTCGTTGGGGATATATTTTGTCATTAACTACAATTTTGTTTTAATCATATGATCATGATAACAATATTTTCATGGCGGCCTATTTGGTAATGTGAGTGCAAGTGTATGGATATCATATTATCATGTCACTATATTGTCAAGGTTTTTATACTGTGATGGTGTTTATATCAGCCTCCTGATGATATTATCTTGATTGATATATGATTATGGTAACTAAATTGTATTGGCGACTATATTTCATTGTGACAATTTTGTCATGTTGCGTGCATTTTCACGGTCGCTATATTGTTCTGGCAGGTACATTTTCATTGTTGTTTCATTGTTTTATCGGCTACAAAGTCAAGGTGACTATATCTTAATTAAAAATCTTGTCTTAGTCGCTATTTTGTCATGGACACTATATTGTCCTGGAGCCTATATGTTTGCTATGATCCGAAAGAGACTATTATGTCACAGCATCAATATTGTCAGGTGCTTATATTGCCATAATGAATATAATTTGAACGCTTCCTTATTGTTGCATTGACTGTTTTGTCATATCACTTATATGATCATGGCTATATTGTTATAGTGAATATATTGCCGTCTTGACTATATTATCATATTGGCTAAATTGTCATGGTAAGTATGTTGACATGGAAGCCTTATTTTCATGATGTTTATATAGTCAGTGAATTATATCGTGACATTATTGTCATAGTGGCTGTACTTTCATGGTGGCGATATAGTCGTTTGCTGTATTTTCACTGTTACTCTTTTGTGAAGATTGCTTTATTGTCATTGTAGCTATAGTATCATGGGGGATATATTTTCATAGTAGTAGTATTGTCATTATGAACATACCGTCATTTTGCCTATCTACTCATTTTGTTTATATTGCGAAAATTTACATATCGTTACCTTTGCTGTATTGTGAAGGTGATCTCTTTTATACTTGCTATGCTGTCATTTTTTTTTTTGTCATGCATATTTTTCCATAAGCGATACAGTATCGTGATAACTTTACTATTAACGTGACAGTATATTGTCATTGTGACGATGTTGACAATATGACTATAATCTCTTAGTGGCTATATTGGTTACTATTTCATGATGGTGGTTATTATGACAGTTTGACTGCATTTTCATTGTTGCATATTTAATGGTGTTGATTTTGCCCTTGAAGATAATTATAAAAACGAAAATTTAATTCTTTTTAAATCATCTTGTTAATATATTGCCATGATATGCAATATTGTTATAGTTTGAGTACTGTCATGTTGAATGTATATTATGTTGTTTACATTATAATTAAAGTCATAGTGGCAGGGTAACTATATTTTCATGGTTAGATCATTTTGTTAAGACGATTTTATTGTATTTGTGAGTATATTCTCGTGGTTACTGTGTTTCCGTAATTTCTATATTGTCCTGGACACTACATATCCTAAAATCTATATTGTCATATCAGTTATATGATCATGGTAGCTTTATTGTCATAGTGAATATCTTGTCGTCCTGATATATTATAATAATGGCTAAATTGTCATTGGAAATATGGTGACAAGAGGGCTATATTTTCATGATATTCATAAAGTTATTGAAAGATTACTATCAAGGTGACTCTAATAGCCTGGCGATTGATGTATATCGTGACATTATTGTCACGATAGCTGCATTGTCATGGTGGCTATATTGTCGTTTCCTGTATTTTCAATGTTACTCTTTTGTGAAGATTGATTTATAGTCATTGTAGCTATAGTGTCATGGGAAATATATTTTCGTAGTAGCAGTATTGTCATTATGAACATATCGTCATTTTGGCTATCTGCTCCTTTTGGTTACATTGCGAAAATTTATATATCGTCACCTTGGCTATATTGGGAAGGTGATCTCTTTATTGTTGCTATATTGTCATTTTCTTTAATCATGTATATTTTTTCATGAGTGATACATTATCTTGATAACTATATCATTAAAGTGACAGTATATTGTCATTGTGACTATATTGTCATTATGACTACAATCTCTTAGTGGCTATATTGCTAAGATAACTACATGTGACTACATTTTCATTGTATCTTATTTAATGGTGTTGATTTACCCTTGGAGATATATCATTATAAAATCGGGTATTTCATTTTGTTTAAATTATGAGGTGAATACATTGTCATGATATAGTGTTATAGTTTCAGTACTGTTATGGTGAATGTATATTATGTTGGCTACATTACAATAGGAAGCCTTAGTGGCAGGGTGGCTATATATTCATGGTTTGATCATTTTAGTATTAGTTTTTATTGTATTTTTGAATTCATTGTCATGGTGACTGTGTTGCCATAATTTCTATATTGTCATGTGATTTATCAAATTGATGGCAATATTGCCATAGAGACTGTATTGTCATCTTGCCAGTATGGTCATCATGGTTATCTTGTCATCGTGAGTCTATGGTCGTGATGGCTATACTGTCGTTAAGATTACATTCTTATGTTAACCATATTGCCATCATGGCTTTTTGTCAGAGTAGCTATATTGTTAAGTTAGCTATCTTATTGTGGTGGGTATCTTTTTTCCTTTTGGTATATTGCCATGATGGCTATACTAGAATTTTGGCAAGATAAGCATGGTGATATAGTGTTCGCAGCCCAACTTTTGTTTTGGACATTTTTTCATGGGAATACATTATCATGGTACCTACATTGTCAAGGTTACTATATTTCATGCAAAATACATTGTAAAGATGACGATATTGGCATGGCGGGTGTATTGTTATGTTCAATATAACGCCATCCTGGCTACATTATCTTGGTCGCTATATCAACTTGATTTCTATATTGCTACGGTCGATTTCATCGTTGGGGATGTATTTTGTCTTTACCTACAATTTGGTTGTGATTATATGATCATGATAATATTTCAATGAAGGCTTATTTGGCATCTTCAGTGTATCTGTCTGTATATCATATCTTCATGTAAGGTAGTCTGTCATGCTTTTAAACGGTGATGGTGTTTATGTGAAAATGCTGATTACATTATCATCATTAATGTATGATTATTGTAAATATATAGAAATGGCAATATCTTTTTTGATCATTTTGGTATGTTGACTTCATTTTGATAGTAATTATATTGTTATGGCAGATACATTTTCATGGTTCTAGCATTGGTTTATGGGCTATACTGTCAAAGCGGCTGTATAGTATTGATAAATTCTTTTTTGGACGGTATTGCCTCCTGGACACTATATACTTTAGAGGCTGTATGTTTCCTATGATCCGAAAGCGAGTATTTTGTCACGGTATCTATATTGTCAGGTGGCTATATTGACGTTGTGAACATATTCGGAACGTTTCTTTAATGTTGCGTTGACTATATTGTTATATCAGTTATATGGCTATGGTGGCTTTGTTGTTATAGTGAATATAATGTAGTTGTGACTATACTATCATAATGGCTAAATTGTCATGGGAAATATGTTGATATGGATGCTATATTCTCATGATACCTTTATGGTAAATGTAAAAAAGATTTCAAGTTTACTCTAATATCACAGTGATTGATTTATGTTGTAACATTACTGTTATGGTGGCTGTACAATCATGGTGACTATATTGTCGTTTGATGCGTTTTCAATGTTGCTATTTAGTGAATATGGCTTTAATGTCAGTGTAGCTATACTTTCATTGGGAACAAATTTTCATAGTGACGCAATTTTCATTATGAAATAAAGTCATTTTGGCTATCTTCTAATTTGGGTTACATTGCTATGTTATATATATCGTCACCTTGGCTATATTGGGAAGGTGATTTTTTTTGTAGGTGGTATATTGTCAATTTTTAATCATGCATATTCTGTAATAAGCGATATATTTCATGATACCCATATCATTAAGGTGATAATATTGGCATGTCGACTATATTGTCTTTATGACTGTAATCTTATGATAGCAATATAGGTACCCTGATATATAGGAAACATGAAAAGATAAGTCACCCCGTTGTAATATACAAAAAATAACAAATAGCTATCATGGCAATATATTCATTTAACAATATAGCCGCCATGGCAATATAGTTACCGTATCAATATAATCTTAATGGAAACATAACTACCTGTACCATATAGACACGATGACATTACAACCACCAAGACAATACAGGAACCATGACATTACATTATGACAATGTAGCCACCAATTCAACAAATCAAATGACAGTATAGATATTATGGCAACAGGCACCATGACAATATACACACAACTGGAACATAATCGATATAACAAAATGATTATATTATGAAAATATAGCCACTCTGCAACTATGGCTTCAATTGGAATATAGCCAACATAATAATACATATACAATGACATTTCTGAAACCATAACAATATAGCATATCACGACAATGTAGTCCCCTGATGATTTAATCAAAATGAGAATCTCGTTTTATAATGATACATCCTCAAGGGCAAACCCAACACCAATATAAAAGCTACCGTGAAAATGTAGTCACCATGACATTATAATCATGATGATGAAATAGACACCATGACAATAAAGTTACTTTTGGAAGATATCTAACATGATATCATTGTCATAATAACAATATAGTCAAAATGCCAATATATAGCTACCGGAATGTTATAGTTATCATGATAGTGTTTCACTTACGACAAAAATTGCATGATTAATAAAATGAAAATATAGAAACCGTAAAAAAGATCACGTTGCTAATATAGCCAAGGTTACGATATATTTATGATAGAAAAATAACCAATATATAACCAAAATAAGAAGATGCCCAAAATGACAATGTTCATAATGACAGTAATGGCAATATGAAAATATATTCTCCATGACACTATAGGTACACTGACAGTAAACCTATCTTCAGAAAAGCGTAAAATTAAAATACAGCAAACTACAATATAGTCCCTATGGCAATAGAGCCATCTTGACAATAATATCACGAAAAAACTCAATCTCCAGGAGAATAGAGTCACGTTGACAGTAATCTTAAAATGACTTTATAAATATCATGAAAATATAGGCCCCATGTCAAGATATTTGCTATGACTATTTAGACATTATGAAAATATAGTCACGACGACAATCTATTCACTATGACAGTAAAGCTACCATGATCATATAACTGATATGACAATATAATCAAAGCAAAAACATAGAAACATTCAACTTATATTCACGATGGCAATATAACCACCTAGCAATATAGATACTGTTAATAGATAGTCGTTTTAGGATCATAGCAAAATATAGATTCCAGGACAATATAGTCTGTGAAAAAACAGTAACTCAGACAGGATTTATCATCATGATATAAGATTATAGCTGTTATGGAACTGTAGTCAGCATGACAAAATTATCACAATGAAATAAAACGACATTACAATATAGTTACCACAATCATACACCAATCATGATGTGTATAATCAGCAGGTTGACATAAACAAGATCATAGTGTAAAAACCATGACAATTTAAGTGACATGATGAGATGATATCCATTCACTTACACTTACAATACCACATAAGTTTTCATGAAAATATTATCATGATCATATAATCACAACAGTATTGTCACTAATTACAAAATATATCCCGAAAGACAAAATTAACCATAACAATATAGCCATCAAGTTGATATAGCGACCAAGATAATGTAGCCAGGACGGCATTATATTGAAAGTAAGAATAAAACCACCATGTCAATGTCTTCACCATGACAATGTAGCTACCATGAAAATATAGTAACCTTGACTATGTAGCTACCATGATAAAACATACAATTGAAAAATATCCACAACAAGAGTTTAGCTGCTAAAACACTACTATCGCCATGCCAATAACGCCAAAATATTATTGTTGCCATCATCATGATATACCGCCAGAAAAGAAATATATATACCCACTACTCGACAATATAGCTATTCTGACAACATTGCCATCATGAAAAGACAGTCACCTCCTTGTTATATAACAAAAATGACAATAGCCATCATGGCGATATAGTGATTTAACAATAAAGCCACTATGGTAATATAGTTACCATAACAATGTGATCTTAACGACAATGTAGCCAACATGACTATATAGTCACGTTGGCAATACAACCACCGTGACAATACAGTTAACATGACAGTATTGTCTCTAAGACAATATTGCCATCAATTTGACAAATTATATGACAATATAGATATTATGGCAACATAGTCACCATGACAATATATTCAGAAATACAATTTAATCGCCATGATAAAATGATCCTACCATGAAAATATAGCCACCTACCATTTTGGTTTCCATTGCTATGTAGAAACAGTAATAAAAGATTTACCATGACAGTACTGACACCATAACAGTATAGCATATCATGGCAATGTAGTCACTAAATAATTTAATCAAAAGGATAATTTCTCTTCTTTAATGGTATATCCTCAAGGGCAATATCAACACCATTAAAAAGCTTCTACGAAAATACATTCATTATGACATCATAAAAATCATGATAAAAAAGTCACCATGACAATATAGTTATCTTAGCAATATAGCCACTGTGACAATATAGTCATAATGATAATATAGTCGCTATGACAATATTGTCACTATAAAAATAAAATTATCATGATAATATTTCGCTTATGACAAAGTATGCAAGAGTTAGATAATGACAATATATCACCTATAAAAAAATCACCTTGCCAATATAGCTAAGGTGACGATATATACATTATAGAAATATAACTGAAATGAAAAGATAGCCCAAATGACGGTAAGGTCATAATGACAATACTGCCACTATGAAAATATGTTCCCCATGACACTATAGCTACACTGACAACAAAGCCATATTCAGAAAAGAGCAACATTGAAAATACAGCAAACGAGAATATAGCCACCATCATAATTCAACCACCACGATGATAATGTCACGATACAAATCATCACCATGTCATTAGTCACCTTGATAACAAACTTACAATGACTATATAAATATCAAGAAACTATAGCCTCCATGTCAACATATCTGCCATGATAATCTGGCCATTATGATAATATAGTCATGACAGCAATCTATTCATTATAACAGTATAGCCACAGTGATCATATAAGTGATGTGACAATACAGTCAAAGAAGCTAAAAAGAAATATACAAATTTTATTCAATATGGCAGTATGATTACATGACAATATAAATACTGTGACAAATAGTCGCTTTTTAGTCATACCAAAAATATAGCCGGCAGGACAACATAGTCTCCATGACAAAGTAGCGACCAAGACACGATATATCATTATGATATAGACACCTTGATGGTATAGACCATAAAACAATTTAACAATCATGAAACTGTACCTGCCAAAACATTATAGATGTCATGAAATTTTAGTCAACATGACAAAATCATCATAATGAAATATCATCGGCATTACAATATAGTTACCATAATCATAGACCAATCATGATCATATAATCAGCTGGTTGACATAAACAACATCACAGTATAAAAAACCTGACAGTATAAGTGACATGATGATATGATATCCATACACTTACACTTTCAATATCAAAGAAGCCGCCATGAATATATTGTTATCATGATCATATAATCACAACAATATTGTAGGTAGTGACAAATATATCCAAAACGAAAGAATTAATCATAGCAATATAGCCATCAACTTGTTATAGCGACCAAGATAATGTAGCGACCATTGTATTGAGAATCACAATACAGCCACCGTGCCAATGTCGTCACCATGACAATATAGCTACCATTAGAATATAGTAACGTTGATAATGTAGCTACCATGGCAAAATATTCAAGATAGAATATACCCAAAAGATAGCCACAACAAGAGTTTAGCTGCTTAGACGATATATCACCATACCAATATCTCTAAAATGTTATTATAGCCATCATGGCAATATATCAACAGAAAAAATACTCATCAAAACGATGTAGCTAACTTGACAATATACTACTCTGACAATATAGATAACATTATAAGACAGCCACCTCCTTGAAATATACAGAAAAAAAATAACAAATAGCCATCATGGCAATATGTTAACTAAACAATATAGCCATCATGGCAATATGGTAACCAAACAATATAGCCATCATGGCAATATGATTACCATAGACATGTATTCTTAATGGCAATATAGTCACCATGTCCTTATAGTCACGATGACAATACAACTACCATGACAATACAGAAAACATCAAAATACAGTCTCTAAGACAATATTGCCACTAATTCAACAAGCTAAATGACAATATAGATATTATGGCAACACAATCACGATGACAATATACTCAGAAATGTTATATAATCGTCATAACAAAATGATCATACCATGAAAATATAGTCACCCTGCTACTATGGTTTCCATTACAATATAGCCACAATAACAAAACATTCACCACGACAGTACTGAAACCATAACAATATAGCATATCATGACAGTGTAGTCACTTGATCATTTAATGAAAAATAAAAATTTCGCTTCTATTATGGTATCACCTCAGGGACAAAATTTTATACACCATTAAAAAGCTGTCTTGAAAATAATGTCACTATGACATGAATATCATGATAAAATAGTGACGTTGGCAATATAGCCACTCTGAGATATTAGTCATCATGACAATAGAGTCACTATTATAATACTGTCACCTTAATAATAAAGTTATCAAAATGATATATCGCTTGTGACAAAATATGCATGATTAGAAATTGACAGTATAGCACCTATAAAAAAGATCACCTGGCCACTATAGGCAAGGTGACGATATATACATCATAGGAACGCAAAGAAAAAAGAGAATAACCAGAACGACGGTATGTTCATAAAGACAATACTGCAACTATGAAAATATGTTCCCCACGATTCTCCAGCTTCACTGACAATAAAGCAATCTTCACAAATAGAGTATTGTTGAAAAAATAGCCAACGACTATACAGCCATCAACACAGTACAGCCACTATGACAATAATGACTCGATATAAATCAATCGCCAGGACATTAGCGTCACCTTGATAATGAATATACAATGAGTACATGAACATCATGAAAATATGGCGTTCATATAAATATATTTGTCTTGAAAATATACCCTCCATATGAATATCTTTAAAGTGACCGGTTCGCCATTCTGATAATTTAAGACGCTATTATATTCACCATAACAATAAAACCCCCATGATCACATAAATGATATGACAATATAGTCAACGCAACAATATACGCATTTATAAATTATATCCACTCTGAAAATACAGCCACATGAAAATATAGATACTGTGACAAAATAGTCTTTTTTGGATCATAGCAAACATATAGCGTACAAGAGAATATAGTCTCTATGACAAAATAGCAAAGAAGACAGGATTTATCATCACAATACAGTCACCTTGACAGTATAGCCAATAGAACAGTGGAACAACTATGAAAATGTAACTACCATAACAATATACCTTACATGAAAATATAGTTACTATGACAAATTCATTACAATGAATTACAAACGATATCACAGTATGGTTTCGATAATCATACACCAATCATGATCATATAAGATAAAACCTTCAAAACAAAGCAAGGGTAGCGACAACGCAGGGAGGAATAGCTACAACCTAGCTTTGAAAGACGACAGCAGCTCCGTACACGTCGGTAGCTGGTGCGCGACTGTCATCAGGTGACTACATTGTTATGATATGCTATATTGTCATGTTTTCAGTACTGTCGTAGTGAATGTATTATTATATTAGCTATATTGCAGTGGCAGGGTGGCTAAATTTTCATGGTAGGATAATTTTGTTATCGCGGTTATATTGCATTTGTGATAATACTGTCATGGTGCCTGTGTTCTAGTAAAATCTCTATTATCATTTAATTTGTTGAATCGATTGCAATATTGTCGTAGAGACGCTAATGTCATATTGAGTGTATTGTCATGATGGTTGCATGTCGTCTTGACTATCTAGTCATGTTCGATATATTCCAGTTATGATTAAATGGTTATGGTAAATATATTGCCACAGTGACTATATTGATAGGTGACTACACTACATTGCCAAAATAGCTATTTTTCATTTTTCTTATACTGTAAGGAGGTGACTGTCTTTTCATATTGAATATATCATCAGGGTAGCTATATTGTTAAGTTAGCTATATCATTGTGGAGCTTATTTTCTTTTTCTGGTGGTATATTGCTATGATGCCTAGACTAACTTTATGGCGATATTGGCATGGTGATATAGTGTCTTAGCAAATAAACTGTTATTGTGGATATGTTCCATGGGATTTTATTATCAAAGTAGCTATATTGTCAATGTTACTATATTTTCATGGTAGCTCCATTGTCATGGAGACGATATTGCCATTGTTACTCTATTGTTATTTTCAATATAATGCCATCCTAACTACACTATCTTGGTCTCTATATTTACTTGCTGGCTATATTGCTATGGTTAATTTTGTCGTTGGGGATATATTTTGTCATTAACTACAATTTTGTTTTAATCATATGATCATGATAACAATATTTTCATGGCGGCCTATTTGGTAATGTGAGTGCAAGTGTATGGATATCATATTATCATGTCACTATATTGTCATGGTTTTTATACTGTGATGGTGTTTATGTCAGCCTCCTGATGATATTATCATGATTGATATATGATTATGGTAACTAAATTGTAATGGCGATTATATTTCATTGTGAAAATTTTGTCATGTTACCTGCATTTTCACGGTAGCTATATTGTTATGGCAGGTACATTTTCATTGTTGTTTCATTGTTTTATCGGCTATAAAGTCAAAGTGACTATATCTTAATCAAAAATCTTGTCGTAGTCGATATTTTGTCATGGACACTATATTGTCCTGGAGCCAAATGTTTGCTATGATCCGAAAGAGACTATTTTGTCACAGCATCAATATTGTCAGGTGCTTATATTGCCATAATGAATATAATTTGAAGGCTTCCTTATTGTTGCGTTGACTGTATTGTCATATCACTTATATGATCATGGCTATATTGTTATAGTGAATATATTGCCGTCTTGACTATATTATCATATTGGATAAATTGTCATGGTAAGTATGTTGACATGGAAGCCTTATTTTCATGATGTTTATATAGTCAGTGAATTATATCGTGACATTATTGTCATAGTAGCTGTACTTTCATGGTGGCGATATAGTCGTTTGCTGTATTTTCACTGTTACTCTTTTGTGAAGATTGCTTTATTGTCATTGTAGCTATAGTGTCATAGGGGACATATTTTCATAGCAGTAGTATTGTCATTATGAACATACCGTCATTTTGCCTATCTACTCATTTTGGTTATATTGCGAAGATTTTCATATCGTTACCTTTGCTGTATTGTCAAGGTGATATCTTTTATAGTTGCTATGTTGTCATTTTTTTTAGTCATGCATATTTTTTCATACCGGTACAGTATCGTGATAACTTTACTATTAAGGTGAGAGTATATTGTCATTGTGACAATGTTGACAATATGACTATAATCTCTTAGTGGCTATATTAGTTACTATTTCATGATGATGGTTATTATGACAGTTTGACTGCATTTTCATTGTTTTATATTTAATGGTGTTGATTTTGCCCTTGAAGATAATTATAAAAACGAAAATTTCCTTCTTTTTAAATCATCATGTGAATATAGTGCCATGATATGCGATATTGTTATAGTTTGAGTACTCTCATGTTGAATGTATATTATGTTGTTTACATTACAATTAAAGTTATAGTGGCAGGGTTACTATATTTTCATGGTTAGATCATTTTGTTATGACGATTTTATTGTATTTGTGAGTATATTCTCATGGTTACTGTGTTGCCGTAATTTCTATATTGTCCTGGACACTACATATCCTGAAATCTACATTGTCATATCAGTTATATGATCATGGTAGCTTTATTGTCATAGTGAATATCTTGTCTTCGTGACTATATTATAATAATGGCTAAATTGTCATTGGAAATATGGTGACAAGAGGGCTATATTTTCATGATATTCATAAAGTTGTTGAAAGATTACTATCAAGGTGACTCTAATAGCCTGGCGATTGATGTATATCGTGACATTATTGTCACGATAGCTGCATTGTCATGGTGGCTATATTGTCGTTTCCTGTATTTCCAATGTTACTCTTTTGTGAAGATTGATTTATTGTCATTGTAGCTATAGTGTCATGGGGAATATATTTTCGTAGTAGCAGTATTGTCATTATGAACATATCGTCATTTTGGCTATCTGCTCATTTTGGTTATATTACGAAGATTTATATATCGTCACCTTGGCTATATTGGCAAGGTGATCTCTTTATAGTTGCTATATTGTCATTTTCTTTAATCATGTATATTTTTTCATGAGTGATACATTATCTTGATAACTATATCATTAAAGTGACAGTATATTATCATTGTGATTATATTGTCATTATGACTACAATCTCTTAGTGGCTATATTGCTAAGATAACTACATGTGACTACATTTTCATTGTAGCTTAGTTAATGGTGTTGATTTACCCTTGGAGATATATCATTATAAAAACGGATATTTTATTTTGTTTAAATTATGAGGTGAATACAATGTCATGATATGCTATATTGTTATAGTTTTAGTACCGTTATGGTGAATGTATATTATGTTGGCTACATTTTCATGGTTTGATCATTTTGTTATTAGTATTTCATTGTATTTTTGAATATATTGTCATGTTGACAGTGTTGCCATAATTTCTATATTGTCATGTGATTTATTAAATTGATGGCAATATTGCCATAGAGACTGTATTGTCATCTTGCCTGTATGATCATCATGGTTGTCTTGTCATCGTGAGTCTATGGTCATGATGGCTATACTGTCGTTAAGATTAAGATTCTTATGGTAACCATACTGCCATCATGGTTTTTTGTCAGAGTAGCTATATTGTTATGTTAGCTATCTTATTGTGGTGGGTATCTTTTTTCCTTTTGGTATATTGCCATGATGGCTATACTAGAATTTTGGCAAGATTAGCATGGTGATATAGTGTTCGCAGCCCAACTTTTGTTTTGGACATTTTTTCATGGGAATACATTATCATGGTACCTACATTGTCAAGGTTACTATATTTCATGCAAGCTACATTGTAAAGATGACGATATTGGCATGGCGGGTGTATTGTTATGTTCAATATAACGCCATCCTGGCTACATTATCTTGGTCGCTTGATGGCTATATTGCTACGGTCAATTTCATCGTTGGGGATGTATTTTGTCTTTACCTACAATTTGGTTGTGATTATATGATCATGATAATAATTCTATGAAGGCTTATTTGGCATCTTGAGTGTATATGTCTGGATATCATATCATCATGTAACGTAGTCTGTCATGCTTTTAAACGGGGATGGTGTTTATGTGAAAATGCTGATTACATTATCATCATTAATGTATGATTATTGTAACTATATAGCAATGGCAATATTTTTTTTGATCATTTTGGTATGTTGACTTCATTTTGATAATATTTATATTGTTATGGCAAGTATATTTTCATGGTTCTAGCATTGGTTTATGGGCTATACTGTCAAGGCGGCTGTATAGTATTGATAAATTCTTTTATGGACGGTATTGTCTCCTGACACTATATACTTTAGAGGCTATATGTTTCCTATGATCCGAAAGCGACTATTTTCTCACGGTATCTATATTGTCAGGTGGCTATATTGACGTCGTGAACATATTCTGAATGTTTCTTTAATGTTGCGCTGACTCTATTGTTATATCAGTTATATGGCCATGGTGGCTTTGTTGTTATAGTGAATATATTGTAGTTGTGACTATACTATCATAATGGCTAAATTGTCATGGGAAATATATTGATATGGATGCTATATTCTCATGATACATTTATGGTAAATGTAAAAAAAAATTCAAGTTTACTCTAATATCACAGTGATTGATTTATGTTGTAACATTACTGTTATGGTGGCTGTACAATCATGGTGACTATATTGTCGTTTGATGCGTTTTCAATGTTACTATTTAGTGAATATGGCTTTAATGTCAGTGTAGCTATACTTTCATTGGGAACAAATTTTCATAGTGACGCAATTGTCATTATGAAATAAAGTCATTTTGGCTATCTTCTAATTTGGGTTACATTGCTATGTTATATATATCGTCACCTTGGCTATATTGGGAAGTTTTTTTTTTATAGAGGGTATATTGTCAATTTTTAATCATGCATATTCTGTAATAAGCGATATATTATCATGATACCCATATCATTAAGGTGAAAATATTGGCATGGCAACTATATTGTCTTTATGACTGTAATCTTATGATAACAATATAGGTACCCTGATATATAGGCAACATGAAAAGACAATCACCACCTTGTAATATGACAAAAAATAACAAATAGCCATCATGGCAATATATTCATTTAACAATATATCCCCCATGGCAATATAGTTACCATATCAATATAATCTTAATGGAAATATAACTACCATGACCATATAGACACGATGACATTACAACCACAAAGACGATACAGGAACCATGACATTACATTATGACAATATAGCCACCAATTCAACAAATCAAATGACAGTATAGATATTATGGCAACAGTCACCATGACAATATACACACAAGTGGAATATAATCGACATAACAAAATGATTATATTATGAAACTATAGCCACTCTGCCACTATGGGTTCCATTGGAATATAGCCAACATAATAATACATATACAATGACATTTTTGAAACCATAACAATATAGCATATCACGACAATGTAGTCCCCTGATGATTTAATCAAAATGAGAATCTCGTTTTATAATGATACATTCTTAAGGGCAAACCCAACACCAATATAAAAGCTACCGTGAAAATGCAGTCACCATGACATTATAATCATCATGATGAAATAGACACCATGACAATAAAGTTACTTTGGCAAGATATCCAACATGATATCATTGTCATAATAACAATATAGTCAAAATGCCAATATATATAGCTACCGGAATGTTATAGTTATCATGATAGTGTTTCACTTACGACAAAAAATGCATGATTAAAAAAATGAAAATATAGCAACCGTAAAAAACATCTCGTTGCTAATATAGCCAAGGTTATGATATATTTATGATAGAAATGTAAACAAAATAAGAAGATGGCCAAAATGACAGAATGTTCATAATGACAATAATGCCAATATGAAAATATATTCTCCATGACACTATAGGTACACTGACAGTAAAGCTATCTTCAGAAAAGCGTAAAATTAAAATACAGCAAACTACAGTATAGTCCCTATGACAATAGAGCCATCTTGACAATAATATCACGATATAACTCAATCACCAGGACAATAGAGTCACCTTGACAGTAATCTTACAATGACTTTATAAATATCATGAAAATATAGGCCCCATGTCAAGATATTTGCTATGACTATTTAGCCATTTTGAAATATAGTCACGACGACAATCTATTCACTATGACAATAAAGCTACCATGACCATATAACTGATATGACAATATAATGAAAGTAAAAAATAGTAGAAACATTCAACTTATATTCACAATGGCAATATAACCACCTGGTAATATAGATACTGTTAATAGATCGTCGTTTTCGGATCATAGCAAAAATATAGACTCCAGGACAATATAGTCTGTGAAAAAACAGTGACAGACAAGATTTATCATCATGATATACTCATAACATTATAGCTGTCATGGAATTGTAGTCAGCAAGACAAAATTATCACAATGAAATAAAACGACATTACAATATATTTACCATAATCAAACACCAATCATGATGATATAATCAATAGGTTGACATAAACAAGATCATAGTGTAAAAACCATGACAATTTAAGTGACATGAT
This sequence comes from Panulirus ornatus, assembly GCF_036320965.1. Taxonomy (NCBI): domain Eukaryota; kingdom Metazoa; phylum Arthropoda; class Malacostraca; order Decapoda; family Palinuridae; genus Panulirus; species Panulirus ornatus. Next base: position 11,058,200 of record NC_092278.1, read on the forward strand.
GAGATGATATCCATTCACTTCCACTTACAATACCACATACGTTTTCACGAAAATATTATCATGATCATATAATCACAACAGTATTGTCACTAATTACAAAATATATCCCGAAAGACAAAATTAACCATAACAACATAGCCATCAAGTTGATATAGCGACCAAGATAATGTAGCTAGGATGGCATTATATTGAAAGTAAGAATACAACCACCATGCCAATGTCTTCACCATGACAATGTAGCTACCATGAAAATATAGTAACCTTGACTATGTAGCTACCATGATAAAACATACAATTGAAAAATATCCACAACAAGAGTTTAGCTGCTAAAACACTATATCGCCATGCCAATATCGCCAAAATGTTATTATTGCCACCATGATAATGTACCGCCAGAAAGGAAATATATATACCCACTACTCGACAATATAGCTATTCTGACAATATTGCCAACATGAAAAGACAGTCACCTCCTTGTTATATAAAAAAAATGACAAATAGCCATCATGGCGATATAGTGATTTAACAATAAAGCCACTATGGTAATATAGTTACCATAACAATGTGATCTTAACGACAATGTAGCCAACAAGACTATATAGTCACGTTGACAATACAACCACCGTGACAATACAGATAACATGACAGTATTGTCTCTAAGATAATATTGCCATCAATTTGACAAATTATATGACAATATAGATATTATGGCAACATAGTCACCATGACAATATGCTCAGAAATGCATTATAATCGCCATGATAAAATTATCCTACCATGAAAATATAGCCACCTACCATTTTGGTTTCCATTGCAATGTAGAAACAGTAATAAAAGATTTACCATGACAGTACTGAAACCATAACAGTATAGCATATCATGGCAATGTAGTCACCAAAATATTAACTAAAATGAACAATTTCTCTTCTATAATGGTATATCCTCAAGGGCAATATCAACACCATTAAAAAAGCTTCTACGAAAATACAGTCATTATGACATTATAAAAATCATGATAAAAAAGTCACCATGACAATATAGTTATCTTGGTAATATAGCCACTGTGACATTATAGTCATAATGATAATATAGTCGCTATGACAGTATTGGCACCATAAAAATATAATTATCATGATAATATTTCGCTTATGACAAAGTATGCAAGAGTTAAATAGTGACAATATATCACCTATAAAAAGATCACCTTCCCAATATAGCCAAGGTGACGATATATACATTATAGCAATAGAACTAAAATGAAAAAATAGCCAAAATGACAATACTGCCAGTATAGAAATATGGTCCCCATGACACTATAGCTACACTGACAACAAAGCCATATTCACAAAAGAGGAACATTGAAAATACTGCAAACGAGAATATAGCCACCATCATAGTTCAACCACCATGATGATAATGTCACGATACAAATCATCACCATGTCATTAGTCACCTTGATAATAAACTTACAATGACTATATAAATATCATGAAAATATAGCCTCTATGTCAACATGTCTGCCATGATAATCTGGCCATTATGATAATATAGTCATGACAGCAATTTATTCACAATAACAATATAGCCACAGTGATCATATAACTGATGTGACAATACAGTCAAAGAAGCTAAAAAGAAATATACAAATTATATTCACTATGGCAGTATAACTACATGACAATATCGATACTGTGACAAATAGTCGCTTTTTAGTCATACCAAACATACAGCCGGCAGGACAACATAGTCTCTATTACAAATTAGCGACCAAGACAGGATATATCATTATAATATAGACACCTTGATAGTATAGACCATAAAACAATGTAACAATCATGAAAGTGTACCTGCCAAAACATTATAGATGTCATGAAATTTTAGTCTCCATGACAAAATTATCATAATGAAATATCATCGGCATTACAATATAGTTACCATAATCATAGAGCAATCATGATCATATAATCAGCAGGTTGACATAAACAATATCACAGTATAAAAACCCTGACAGTATAAGTGACATGATGATATTATATCCATACACTTACACTTACAATACCAAAGAAGCCGCCATGAATATATTGTTATCATGATCATATAATCACAACAATATTGTAGGTAGTGACAAATATATCCCCAACGAAAGAATTAATCATAGCAATATAGCCATCAACTTGTTATAGCGACCAAGATAATGTAGCGAGCATTGTATTGAGAATCACAATACAGCCACCGTGCCAATGTCGTCACCATGACAATATAGCTACCATGAAAATATAGTAACGTTGATAATGTAGCTGTCATGGCAAGATATTCAAGATAGAATATACCCAAAAGATAGCCACAACAAGAGTTTAGCTGCTAAGACGATATATCACCATACCAATATCTCTAAAATGTTATTATAGCCATCATGGCAATATATCAACAGAAAAAATACTCATCACAACGATGTACCTAACTTGACAATATACTACTCTGACAATGTAGGTAACATTATAAGACAGCCACCTCCTTGAAATATAAAGAAAAAAAAATAAAGAAATAGCCATCATGGCAATATGGTAACTAAACAATATAACCATCATGGCAATATGGTAACCAAACAATATAGCCATCATGGCAATATGATTACCATAGCAATGTATTCTTAATGGCAATATAGTCACCATGTCCTTATAGTCACGATGACAATACAACTACCATGACAATACAGAAAACATCAAAATACAGTCTCTAAGACAATATTGCCACTAATTCAACAAGTTAAATGACAATATAGATATTATGGCAACACAATCACGATGACAATATACTCAGAAATGTTATATAGTCGTCATGATAAAATGATCCTACCATGAAAATATAGTCACCCGGCCACTAAGGCTTCCATTACAATATAGCCAAAACAACAAAACATTCACCACGACAGTACTGAAACCATTACAATATAGCATATCATGACAATGTAGTCACCTGATCATTTAATGAAAAATAAAAATCTCGCTTCTATTACGGTATAACCTTATGGACAAAATTTTATACACCATTAAAAAGCTTCCATGAAAATATAGTCAATATGACAAATAGTGACAATAGTGACCATGGCAATATAGCCACTCTGAGATTATGGTCATTATGACAATATAGTCACTATTAAAATACTGTCACCTTAATTATAATGTTATCAAAATGATATATCGCCTGTGACAAAATATGCATGATTAGAAAATGACAGTATAGCACCTATAAAAAAGATCACCTTGCCACTATAGTCAAGGTGACGATATATACATCATAGCAACGTAAAGAAAAAGAGATGATAACCAGAACGACGGTATGTTCATAATGACAATACTGTAACTATGAAAATATGTTCCCCACGATTCTCCAGCTTCACTGACAATAAAGCCATATTCACAAAAAGAGTACTATTGAAAAAATAGCATTCGACTATACAGCCATCAAGACAGTACAGCCACTATGACAATAATCTCTCGATATAAATCAATCGCCAGGACATTAGCGTCACCTTGATAATGAATATACAATGAGTACATGAACATAATGAAAATATAGCGTCCATATAAATATGTTTATCGTGAAAATATAGCCTCCATATGAATAACTTTTAAGTGACAGTTTCGCCATTCTGATAATATCGTCAAGACGCTAATATATTCACCATAACAATAAAGCCACCATGATCACATAAATGATATGGCAATATAGTCAACGCAACAATAAACGCATTTATAAATTATATCCACTCTGAGAATACAGCCACATGAAAATATAGATACTGTGACAATATAGTCATTTTTGGATCATAGGAAACATATAGCGTCCAAGAGAATATAGTCTCTATGACAAAATAGCGAAGAAGACTGGATTTATCATCACAATACAGTCACCTTGACAGTGTAGCCAATAAAACAGTGGAACAAACATGAAAATGTACCTACCATAACAATATAGCTTTCATGAAAATATAGTTACTATGACAAATTCATTACAATGAAATACAAACGATATCACATTACGGTTTCGATAATCATACACCAATCATGATCACATAGATAAAACCTTCAAAACAAAGCAAGGGTAGCGATAACGCAGGGAGGAATAGCTACATCCTAGCTCTGAAAGACGACAGCAGCTCCGTACACATCGGTAGCTGGTGCGCGACTGTCATCATGTGACTACATTGTCATGATATGCTATATTGTCGTGGTTTCAGTACTGTCGTAGGGAATATATTATTATATTAGCTATAGTGCAGTGGCAAGGTGGCTAGATTTTCATGGTAGGATAATTTTGTTATCGCGGTTATATTGCATTTGTGATAATATTGTCATGGTGACTGTGTTCCAGTAATATCTATATTATCATTTAATTCGTTTAAGCGATTGCAATATTGTCGTAGAGACTCTAATGTCATGTTGCCTGTATTGTCATGATGGTTGCATGTCACCTTTAGTATAGAGTCATGTTGGTTATATTCCAGTTATGATTACATGGTTATGGTAACTATATTGCCATGGTGACTATATTGATAGGTGACTACATTGTCATGATACCTATTTTTCATTTTTGTTACACTGTAAGGAGTTGACTGTCTTTTCATATTGAATACATTATCAGGGTAGCTATATTGTTAAGTTAGCTACATCATTGTGATGCTTATTTTCTTTTTCTGTTGGTATATTGCCATGATGCCTAAACTAACATTTTGGCGATATTGGCATGGTGATATAGTGTCTTAGCAAATAAACTGTTATTGTGGATATGTTCGATGGGATTTTATTATCATAGTAGCTACATTGTCAATGTTAATATATTTTCATGGTATCTCCATTGTGATGGTAACGATGTTGCCATTGTGGCTGTATTGTTATCTTCAATATAATGCCATCCTAAGTACGTTATCTTGGTCGCTATATTTACTTGCTTGCTATATTGCTATGGTTAATTTTGTCGTTGGAGATATATTTTGTCATTAACTACAATTTTGTTATAATCATATGATCATGATAATATTTTCATGGCGACTTATTTGGTAATGTGAGTGCAAGTGTATGGATATCATATTATCATGTCACTATATTGTCATGGTTTTTATACTGTGATGGTGTTTATATCAGCCTCCTGATGATATTATCATGACTGATATATGATTATGGTAACTAAATTGTAATGGCGATTATATTTCACTGTGACAAATTTGTCATGTTGCCTGCATTTTCATGGTAGCTATATTGTTATGGCAGGTACATTTTCATTGTTGTTTCATTGTTTTATCGGTTATACTGTCAAAGTGACTATATCTTAATTAAAAATCTTGTCTTGGTCGATATTTTGTCATGACACTATATTGTCCTGAAGCCTATATGTTTGCTATGATCCGAAAGAGACTATTTTGTCAAAGCATCAATATTGTCAGGTGCATATTTTGTCATAATGAATATAATTTGAAGGCTTCCTTATTTTTGCGTTGACTGTATTGTCATATCACTTATATCATCATGGCTATATTGTTATAGTGAATATATTGCCGTCTTGACTATATTATCATATTGGCTAAATTGTCATGGTAAGTATGTTGACATGGAAGCCTTATTTTCATGATGTTTATATAGTCAGTTAATTATATCGTGACATTATTGTCATAGTGGCTGTACTTTCATGGTGGCTATATAGTCGTTTGCTGTACTTTCACTGTTACTCTTTTGTGAAGATTGCTTTATTGTCATTGTAGCTATAGTGTCATGGGGGATATATTTTCATAGCAGCAGTATTGTCATTATGAACATACCGTCATTTTGGCTATCTATCATTTGGTTTATATTGCGAAGATTTACATATCGTCACCTTGGCTATATTGTCAGGGTGATCTCTTTTATAGTTCCTATGTTGTCGTTTTTTTTAGTCCTGCATATTTTTTCATAAGCGATACATTATCGTGATAACTTTACTATTAACGTGACAGTATATTGTCATTATGACAATGTTGACAATATGACTATAATCTCTTAGTGGCTATATTGCTAAGATAACTATACTGTCATGGTTACTATTTCATGATTATGGTTATAATGACAGTTTGACAGTATTTTCATTAAAGCATATTTAATGGTGTTGATTTTGCCCTTGAAGATATATTACAAAAACGAAAATTATTTTTTTTTAAATTATCATGTGAATATATTCCCATAATATGCGATATTGTTATCGTTTCAGTACTGTCATGTTGAATATATATTATGTTGGTTACATTACAATTAAAGTCATAGTGGCAGGGTGACTATATTTTCATGGTTGTATCATTTTGTTATGACGATTTTGTTGTATTTGTGAGTATATTCTCATGGCTACTGTGTTGCCATAATTTCTATATTGTTCTGAAAACTACACATCCTGAAATCTATGTTGTCATATCAGTTATATTATCATGTTAGCTTTATTGTCATAGGGAATATCTTGTCGTCGTGACTATATTATCATAATGGTTAAATTGTCAGAGGAAATATGTTGACATGAGGGGTATATTTTCATGATATTCAAAAAGTCATTGAAAGATTACTATGAAGGTGACTCTAATATCCTGGCGATTGATGTATATCGTGACATTATTGCCACGATAGCTGCATTGTCATGGTGGCTATATTGTCGTTTCCTGTATTTTCAATGTTACTCTTTTGTGAAGATTTCTTTATTGTCATTGTAGCTATAGTGTCATGGGGAATATATTTTCGTAGTAGCAGTATTGTCATTATAACATATTGTCATTTTGGTTATCCGCTCATTTTGGTTACATTGCGAAGATTTACATATCGTCACCTTGGCTGTATTGGCAAGGTGATCTCTTCATAGTTGCTATATTGTCATTTTTTTTAATCATGCATATTTTTTCATGAGTGATACATTATCTTGATAACTATCTCATTAAAGTGACAGTATATTGTCATGGTGACTATATTGACATTATGACTACAATCTCTTAGTGGCTATATTGCTAAGATAACTACTTGTGACTACATTTTCATTGTAGCTTATTTAATGGTGTTGATTTACCCTTGGAGATATATCATTATAAAAACGGATATTTCATTTTGTTTAAATAATGAGGTGAATACATTGTCATGATATGCTATATTGTTATAGTTTCAGTGCTGTCATGGTGAATGTATATTATGTTGGCTACATTTCAATGGAAGCCATAGTGGCATGGTGGTTATATTTTCATGGTTTGATCATTTTGTTATTAGTATTTTATTGTATTTTTGAATATATTGTCATGGTGACTGTGTTGCCATAATTTCTATATTGTCATTTGATTTATTAAATTGATGGCAATATTGTCATAGAGACTGTATTGTCATGTTGCCTGCATGGTCATCATGGTTGTCTCGTCATCGTGACTTTATGGTCATGATGGCTATACTGTCATTAAGATTACATTCTTATGGTAACTATATTGCCATCATGGCTTTTTGTCAGAGTAGCTATATTGTTAAGTTAGCTATCTTATTGTGGTGGGTATTTTTTTTCCTTTGGGTATATTGCCATGATGGCTATATAGAATTTTGGCAAGATTAGCATGGTGATATAGTGTTCGCAGCCCAACTGTTGTTTTGGACATTTTTTCATGGGAATACATTATCATGATACCTACATTGTCAAGGTTACTATATTTCATGCAAGCTACATTGTAAAGATGACGATATTGGCATGACGGGTGTATTGTTATGTTCAATATAACGCCATCCTGGCTACATTATCTTCGTCGCTATACCAACTTGATGGCTATATTGCTACGGTCAATTTCATCGTTGGGGATGTATTTTGTCTTTACCTACAATTTGGATGTGATTATATGATCATGATAATATTTCTATGACGGCTTATTTGGCATCTTGAGTGTATCTGTCTGGATATCATATCATCATGTAACTTAGTCTGTCATGCTTTTAAACGGTGATGGTGCTTATGTGAAAATGCTGATTACATTATCATCATTAATGTATGATTATTGTAACTATATAGCAATGGCAATATCTTTTTTGATCATTTTGGTATGTTGACTTCATTTGATAGCAGTTATATTGGTATGGCAGGTACATTTTCATGTTTCTGATATTGTTTTATTGGCTATACTGTCAAGGCGGCTAAATAGTATTGATAAATTCTGTTTTGGACGCTATTGTCTCCTGGACACTATATGCTTTAGAGGCTATATGTTTCCTATGATTCGAAAGCGACTATTTTTCACGGTATCTATATTGTCAGGTGGCTATATTGACGTTGTGAACATATTCTGAATGTTTCTTTAATATTGCGTTGACTATATTGTTATATCAGTTATATGGCCATGGTGGCTTTGATGTCATAGTGAATATATTGTAGTTGTGACTATACTATCATAATGGCTAAATTGTCATGGGAAATATGTTGATATGGAAGCTATATTCTCATGATACTTTTATTGTAATTGTAAAATTTTTTTCAAGTTTACTCTAACAGCACAGTGATTGATTTATGTTCTAACATTATTATTATGGTTGCTGTACAATCATGGTGGCTATATTGTCGTTTGATGCGTTTTCAGTGTTACTATTTAGTGAATATGGCTTTAATGTCAGTGTAGCTGTACTTTCAATGGGAACAAATTTTCATAGTGACGCAATTGTCATTATGAAATAAAGTCATTTTGGCTATCTTCTAATTTGGGTTACATTGCTATGTTATATATATCGTCACCTTGACTACATTGGGAAGGTGATTTCTTTTATAGGTGGTATATTGTCATTTTTTAATCATGCATATTCTGTTATAAGCGATATATTATCATGATTCCCAGATCATTAAGGTGAAAATATTGGCATGGCGAATATATTGTCTTTATGACTGTAATGTTATGATAACAATTTAGGTACCCTGATATATAGACAACATGAAAAGACAATCACCCCCTTGTAATAAAACAAAAAATAACAAATAGCCATCATGGGAATATATTCATTTAACAATATAGCCACCATGGCAATATAATTACCATATCAATATAATCTTAATGGAAATATAACTACCATGACGATATAGACACGATGACAATACAGCCACCAAGACAATACAGTAACCATGACATTACATTATGACAATATAGCCACCATTTCAAGAAATCAAATGACAGTATAGATATTATGGCAACAGTCACCATGACAATATACACACAAGTGGAATATAATCGACATAACAAAATGATTATATTATGAAAATATAGCCACTCTGCCACTTTGTCTTCCATTGGAATATAGCCAACACAATAATACATATACAATAGCATTCCTGAAACCTTAACAATATAGCATATCAGGACTATGTAGTCCCCTAATGATTTAATGAAAATGAGAATCTCGTTTTATAATGATATATCCTCAAGGGCAAACCCAACACCAATATAAAAGCTACCGTGAAAATGTAGTCATCATGACATTATAACCATCATGATGAAATAGACACCATGACAAAGTTACTTTGGCAAGATATCCAACATGATATCATTGTCATAATAACAATATAGTCAAAATGCCAATATATAGTTACCGGAATGTTATAGTTATCATGATTATGTATCACTTACGACAATAAATGCATGATTAAAAAAATGAAAATATAGCAACCGTAAAAACAGATCACGTTGCTAATATAGCCAAGGTGATGATACATATATCATAGAAATTTAACCAAAATAAGGAGATGGCCAAAATGACAGTATGCTCATAATGACAATAATTCCACTATGAAAATATATATCGGTACACTGACAATAAAGCTATCATCACAAAAGCGTAAAATTAAAATACAGGAAACTACAATAGAGCCAACATGACAATACAGCCATCTTGACAATACTATCACGATATAACTCAATCACCAGGACAATAGAGTCACCTGAACAGTAATCTTACAATGACTTTATAAATATCACGAAAATATAGCCCCCATGTCGAGATATTCTCTATGACAATCTAGCCATTATGAAAATATAGTCACGACGACAATCTATTCACTATGACAATAAAGCTCCCATGAGCATATAACTCATATGACAATATAATCAAAGCAAAAATATAGAAACATTCAACTTATATTCACAATGGCAATATAACCACCTGACAATATAGATACTGTTAATAGATAGTCGTTTTCGGATCATAGCAAAAATATAGACTCCAGGACAATATAGTCTCTGAAAAAACAGTGACTCAGACAAGATTTATCATCATGATATGGTCATAACATTATAGCTATCATGGAATTGTAGTCAACATGACAAAATTATCACAATGAAATAAAACGACGTTACAATAAAGTTACCACAATCATACACCAATCATGATTATATAATCAGCAGGTTAACATAAACAGGATCATAGTGTAAAAACCATGACAATTTAAGTGACATGATGAGATGATATCCATTCACTTACACTTACAATGCCACATAAGTTTTCATGAAAATATCATAATCATATAATCACAACAGTATTGTCACTAATTACAAAATATATCCCGAACGACAAAATTAACTATAACAATATAGCCATCAAGTTGATATAGCGACCAAGATAATGTAGCCAGGACGGCATTATATTGAAAGTAAGAATACAATCACCCTGCCAATGTCTTCACCATGACAATATAGCTACCATGAAAATATGGTATCCTTGACTATGTAGCTACAATGATAAAATATAAAATTGAAAAATATCCACAACAAGAGTTTAGCTGCTAAAACACTATATCACTATGCCAATATCGACAAAATGTTATTATTGCCATCATGATAATATACCGCCAGAAAAGAAATATATATACCCACTACTCGACAATATAGATATTTTGACAATATTGCCAACATGAAAAGACAGTCACCTCCTTGTTATATATCAAAAATGACAAATAGCCATCATGGCGATAGAGTGATTTAACAATACAGCCACTAAGGTAATATAATTACCATAACAATGTGATCTTAACGACAATGTAGCCAACATGACTATATAGTCACGTTGACAATACAACCACCGTGTCAATACAGATCACATGACAGTACCGTCTCTAAGATAATATTGCCATCAATTTCACAAATCATATGACAACATAGATATTATGGCAAAATAGTCACCATGACAATATACTCAGAAATGCAATATAATCGCCATGATAAAATTATCCTACCATGAAAATATAGCCACCTACCATTTTGGTTTCCATTGCAATGTAGAAACAGTAATAAAAGATTTTCCATGACAGTACTGAAACCATAACAGTATAGCATATCATGGCAATGTAGTCAGCTGATAATTTCATCAAAATAACAATTTCTCTTCTATAAAGGTATATCCTCAAGGGCAATATCAACACCATTAAAAGAGCTTCTACGAAAATACAGTCATTATGACATTATAAAAATTATGATAAAAAAGTCACCATGACAATATAGTTATCTTGGCAATATAGTTACTGTGACATTATAGTCATAATGATAATACAGTCGCTATGACAATATTGTCATCATAAAAATATAGTTATCATGATAATATTTCGCTTATGACAAAGTATGCAAGAGTTAAATAATGACAATATATCACCTAAAAAAAGATCACATTGCCAACATAGCTTAGGTGACGATATATACATTATAGCAATGTAACTAAAATGAAAAGGTAGCCAAAATGACGGTATGGTCATAATGACAATACTGCCACTATGAAAATATGTACCCATGACACTATAGCTACCTTGACAACAAAACCATATTCACAAAAGAGCAACATTGAAAATACAGCAAACGAGAATAATAGCCACCATCATAGTTCAGCCACCATGATAATATTGTCACGATACAAATCATCACCATGTCATTAGTCACCTTGATAATAAACTTACAATGACTATATAAATATCATGAAAATATAGCCTCCATGTCAACATGTCTGCCATGATAATCTGGCCATTATGATAATATAGTCATGACGGCAATTTATTCACTATAACAATATAGACACAGTGATCATACAACTCATGTGACAATACAGTCAAACAAGCAAAAAAAGAAATAGACAAATCATATTCGCTATGGCAGTATAACTACATGACAATATAGATACTGTGACAAACAGTCGCTTCTGAATCATAGCAAACATATAGCCGGCAGGACAACATAGTCTCTATTACAAAATAGCGACCAAGACAGGATATATCATTATGATATAGACACCTTGACAGTATAGACCATAAAACAATGTAACAATTATGAAACTGTACCTACCAAAACGTTATAGATGTCATAAAATTTTAGTCAACTTGACAAAATTATCATAATGAAATATCATCGGCATTACAATATAGTTACCATAATCATAGACCAATCATGATCATATAATCAGCAGGTTGACATAAACAATATCACAGTATAAAAACCATGACAGTATAAGTGATATGATGATATGATATCCATACACTTACACTTACAATACCAAAGAAGCACACATGAATATATTGTTATCATGATCATATAATCACAACAATATTGTAGGTAGTGACAAATATATCCCCAACGACAAAATTAATCATAGCAATATAGTCATCAACTTGTTATAGCGACCGAGATAATGTAGCGAGCATTGTATTGAGAATTACAATACAGCCACCGTGCCAATGTCGCCACCATGACAATATAGCTATCATGAAAATATAGTAACGTTGATAATGTAGCTGCCATGGCAAAATATTCAAGATAGAAAATACCCCAAAGATAGCCAGTATAGCCAAATTGACATAATAGCCAATAAAACATTGGAACAACCATGAAAATGTACCTACCATAACAATATAGCTTTCATGAAAATATAGTTACTATGACATATTCATTACAATGAAATACAAACGATATCACATTATGGTGTCGATAATCATACACCAATCATGATCATATAAGATAAAACCTTCAAAACAAAGCAAGGGTAGCGACAACGCAGGGAGGAATAGCTACAACCTAGCTCTGAGAGACGACAGGAGCTCCGTACACGTCGGTAGCTGGTGCGCGACTGTCATCGGGTGACTACATTGTCATGATATGCTATATTGTCATGGTTTCAGTACTGTCGTAGCGAATGTATTATTAAGTTAGCTATATTGCAGTGGCAGGGTGGCTAAATTTTCATGGTAGGATAATTTTGTTATCGCGGTTATATTGCATTTTTGATAATACTGTCATGGTGACTGTGTTCCAGTAATATCTATATTATTATTTAATTTGTTGAAGCGACTGCAACAATGTCGAAGAGACTAATATCATGTTGCCTGTATTGTCATGATGGTTGCATGTCATCTTGACTATATATTCATTTTGGTCATATTCCAGTTATGATTACATGGTTATGGTAACTATATTGCCGTGGTGACTATATTGATAGGTGAATACACTATATTGCAATGATAGCTATTTTTCATTTTTGTTATACTATAAGGAGTTGACTGTCTTTTTATATTGAATATATTATCAGGGTAGCTATATTGTTAAGTTAGCTATGTCATTGTGGTGCTTATTTTATTTTTCTGGTAGTATATTGCCATGATGACTAGACTAACATTTTGGCGATTTTGGCATGGTGATATAGCGCCTTAGCAAATAAACTGTTATTGTGGATATGTTCATTGGGATTTTATTATCATAGTAGCTACATTATCAATGTTACTATATTTTCATGGTAGCTCCATTGTCATGGTGACGATATTGCCATTGTGGCTGTATTGTTATTTTCAATATAATGCCATCCTAACTACATTATCTTGTTCGCTATATTTACTTGCTGGCTATATTGCTATGGTTAATTTTGTCGTTGGGGATATATTTTGTCATTAACTACAATTTTTTTTTAATCATATGATCATGATAACAATATTTTCATCTCTGCTTATTTGGTAATGTGAGTGCAAGTGTATGGATATCATATTATCATGTCATTATATAGTCATGGTTTTTATACTGTGATGGTGTTTATGTCAGCCTCCTGATGATATTATCATGATTGAAATAAAATTATGGTTACTAAATTGTAATGGCAATTATATTTCATTGTGACAATTTTATCATGTTGCCTGCATTTTCGTGGTAGCTATATTGTTATGGCAGGTACATTTTCATTGTTGTTTCATTGTTTTATCGGCTATACTGTCAAGGTGACTATATCTTAATTAAAAATCTTTTCTTGGTCGCTATTTTGTCATGGACACTATATTGTCCTGGAGCCTATATGTTTGCTATGATCCGAAAGAGACTATTTTGTCACAGCATCAATATTATCAGGTGCTTATATTGCCATAATGAATATAATTTGAAGGCTTCTTTATTGTTGCGTTGACTGCATTGTCATATCACTTATATAATCATGGCTATATTGTTATAGTGAATATATTGCCGTCTTGACTATATCATCATATTGGCTGAATTGTCATGGTAAGTGTGTTGACATGGAAGCCTTATTTTCATGATGTTTATATAGTCAGTGAATTATATCGTGACATTATTGTCATAGCGACTGTACTTTCATCGTGGTTATATAGTCGTTTGCTGTATTTTCACTGTTACCCTTTTGTGAAGACTGCTTTATTGTCATTATAGCTATAGTGTCATGGGGGATATATTTTCATAGCAGCAGTATGGTCATTATGAACATACCGTCATTTTGGCTACCTGCTCATTTTGGTTACATTGCGAAGATTTACATATCGTCACCTTCGCTATATTGTCAAGATGATCTCTTTTATACTTGCTATGTTATCATTTTTTTTAGTCATGCATATTTTTTCATAAGCGATACATCATCGTTATAAGTTTACTATTAAGGTGACCGTATATTGGCATTGTGACAATGTTGACAATATGACTATAATCTCTTAGTGGCTATATTGCTAAGATAACTATACTGTCATGGTTACTATTTCATGATGATGGTTATAATGAAAGTTTGACTGTATTTTATTGTAGCATATTTAATGGTGTTGATTTTGATCTTGAAGATAATTATAAAAACGAAAATCTCCTCTTTTAAATTATCATGTGAATATATTCCCATAATATGCGATATTTTTATAGTTTCAATACTGTCATGTTGAATGTATTTTATGTTGGTTACATTACAATTAAAGTCATAGTGGCAGAGTAACTATATTTTCATGGTTGGATCATTTTGTTATGACGATTTTATTGTATTTGTGAGTATAATCTCATGGTTACTGTGTTGCCGTAATTTCTATATTGTCCTGGACACTACATATCCTGAAATCTATATCGTCATATCAGTTATTTGATCATGGTAGCTTTATTGTCATAATGAATATCTTGTCGTCGTGACTATATCATCATAATGGCTAAATTGTCACAGGAAATATGTTGACATGAGGGCTATATTTTCATGATATTCATAAAGTTATTGAAAGATTACTATGAAGGTGACTCTAATAGCCAGGCGATTGATGTATATCGTGACATTATTGTCACGATAGCTGCATTGTCATGGTGGCTATATTGTCGTATCCTGTATTTTCAATGTTACTCTTTTGTGAAGATTTCTTTATTGTCATTGTAGCTATAGTGTCCTGGGGAATATATTTTCGTAGTAGCAGTATTGTCATTATGAACATATCGTCATTTTGGCTATCTTCTTATTTTGGTTACATTGCGAAGATTTACATATCGTCACCTTGGCTATATTGGCAAGGTGATCTCTTTATAGTTGCTGTATTGTCATTTTTTTTAATCATGTATATTTTTTCTTGAGTGATACATAATCTTAATAACTATATCATTAAAGTGACAGTATATTGTCATGGTGACTATATTGTCATTATGACTACAATCTCTTAGTGGCTATATTGCTAAGATAACTACATGTGACTACATTTTCATTGTAGCTTATTGAATGGTGTTGATTTACCCTTGGAGATATATCATCTTTTTTAATTTTCCAAAAGAAGGAACAGAGGGGGCCAGGTGAGGATATTCCAAAAAAGGCCCAGTCCTCTGTTCCTAACGCTACCTCGCTAACGCGGGAAATGGCGAATAGTCTAAAAGAAAAGAGGAAAGAAAAACGGATATTTCATTTTGTGTAAATTATGAGGTGAATACATTGTCATGATATGCAATATTGTTATATTTTCAGTACTGTCATGGTGAATGTATATTAGGTTGGCTACATTACAATGGAAGCCATAGTGGCAGGGTGGCTATATTTTCATGGTTTGATCATTTTGTTATGAATATTTTATTGTATTTTTGAATATATTGTCATGGTGACTGTGTTGCCATGATTTGCATACTGTCATTTGATTTATTAAATTGATGGCAATATTGTCATAGAGACTGTATTTTCATCTTCCCTGTATGGTCATCGTGGTTGTCTTTTCATCGTGACTCTATGGTCATGATTGCTATACTGTCGTTAAGATTACATTCTTATGGTAACTATATTGCCATCATGGCTATATTGTTAAGTTAGCAATCTTATTGTGGTGGGTATTTTTTTTTCTTTTCGTATATTACCATGATGGCTATACTAGAATTTTGGCAAGATTAGCATGGTGATATAGTGTTCGCAGCCCGACTGTTGTTTTAGACATTTTTTCATGGGAATACATTATCATGGTACCTACATTGTCAAGGTTACTATATTTCATGTAAGATACATTGTAAAGATGACGATATTGTCATGGCGGGTGTATTGTTATGTTCAATACAACACCATCCTGGCTACATTATCTTGGTCGCTATATCAACTTGATGGCTATTTTGCTACGGTCAATTTCATCGTTGAGGATGTATTTTGTCTTTACCTACAATTTGGTTGTGATTATATGATCATGATAATATTTCTATGACGGCTTATTTGGCATCTTGAGTGTATCTGTCTGTATATAATATCATCATGTAACTTAGTCTGTCATGCTTTTAAACGGTGATGGTGCTTATGTGAAAATGCTGATTACATTATCATCATTAATGTATGATTATTGTAAGTATATACCAATGGCAATATCTTTTTTGATCATTTTGGTATGTTGACTTCATTTTGATAGTAGTTATATTGGTGTGGCAAGTATATTTTCATGGTTCTGACATTTTTTAATGGGCTGTACTGTCAAGGCGGCTGTATAGTATTGATAAATTCTGTTTTGGACGCTATTGTCTCCTGGACACTGTATACTTTAGAGGCTATATGTTTCCTATGATCCGAAAGCGACTATTTGTCACGGTATCTATATTGTCAGGTGGCTATATTGACGTTGTGAAATTATTCTGAATGTTTCTTTAATGTTGCGTTGACTATATTGTTATATCAGTTATATGGCCATTTTGGCTTTGTTGTTATAGTGAATATATTGTAGTTGTGACTATACTATCATAATGGTTAAATTGTCATGGGAAATATGTTGATATGGATGCTATATTCTCATGATACTTTTATGGTAATTGTAAAATTTTTTTCAAGTTTACTCTAATATCACAGTGATTGATTTATGTTGTAACATTATTGTTATGGTGGCTGTACAATCATGGTGGCTATATTGTCGTTTGATGCGTTTTCAATGTTACTATTGAGTGAATATGGCTTTAATGTCAGTGCAGCTATACTTTCATTGGGAACAAATTTTCATAGTGACGCAATCGTCATTATGAAATAAAGTCATTTTGGCTATCTTCTGATTTGGGTTACAATGCTATGTTACATATATCGTCAACTTGGCTATATTGGGAAGGTGATATTTTTTTTTATAGGTGGTATATTGTCATTTTTTTATCGTGCATATTTTGTTATAAGCTATATATAATCATGATACCCATATCATTAAGGTGAAAATATTGGCATTTCGACTATATTGTCTTTATGACTGTAATCTTATGATGACAATATAGGTACCCAGATATATAGCCCACATGAAAAGACAGCCACCCTCTTGTAATATAATAAAAAATAACAAATAGCCATCATGGCAATATATTCATTTAACAATATAGCCACCATGGCAATATAGTTATCATATCAACATAATCTTAGTGGAAATATAACTACCAATGACCATATAGACACGATGACAATACAACCATCAAGACAATACAGGAACCATGACATTACATTATGACAATATAGCCACCAATTCAACAAATCAAATGACAGTATAGATATTATGGCAACAGTCACCATGACAATATACACACAAGTGGAATATAATCGACATAACAAAATGATTATATTATGAAAATATAACCACTCTGCCACTTTGGCTTCCATTGGAATATAGCCAACATAATAATACATATACAATGACATTCTTGAAACCATAACAATATAGCATATCGCGACAATGTAGTCCCCTAATGATTTAATCAAAGTGAGAATTTCGTTTTATAATGATACATCCTCAAGGGGAAACGCAACACCAATATAAAAGCTACCGTGAAAATATAGTCACCATGACATTATAACCATCTTGATGAAATAGACAACATGACAATAAAGTTACTTTGGCAAGATATCCAACATGATATCATTGTCATAATAACAATATAGTCAAAATGCCAATATATAGTTACCGGAATGTTATAGTTATCATGATAATGTATCACTTACGACCAAAAATTCATGATTAAAAAAATGAAAATACAGAAACCGTAAAAAAAGACCACGTTGCTAATATAGCTAAGGTGATTATATATATATGATAGAAATGGAACCAAAATAAGGAGATGGCCAAAATGACAGTATGTTCATAATGATAATAATTCCATTATGAAAATATATTCTACATGACACTATAGGTACACTGACAGTAAAGCTATCTTCACAAAAGCGTAAAATTTAATACAGCAAACTACAATATAGCCACCATGACAATATAGCCATCTTGACAATAATATCACGATATAACTCAATCACCAGGACAATAGAGTCACCTTGACAGTAATCTTACAATGACTTTATAAATATCATGAAAATGTAGCCCCCATGTCAAGATATTTGCCATGACAATTTACCCATTATGAAAATATAACAACTACGACAATCTCTTCACTATGACAATAAAGCTACCATGATCATATAACTGATATGACAATATAATCAAAGCAAAAATATAGAAGCATTCAACTTGTAATCACAATGGCAATATAACCACCTGACAATATAGATACTGTTAATAGAATATAGACTCCAGGACAATATAGTCTCCGTGAAAAAACAGTGACTCAGACAGGATTTATCATCATGATATGGTCATAACATTATAGCTATCATTGAATTCTAGTCAACATGACAAAATTATCACAATGAAATAAAACGACATTACAATATAGTTACCATAATCATACACCAATCATGATTATATAATCAGCAGGTTGACATAAACAAGATCATAGTGTAAAAACCATGACAATTTAAGTGACATGATGAGATGATATCCATTCACTTACACTTACAATACCACATAAGTTTTCATGACAATATCATCCTGATCATATATTCACAAGAGTATTGTCACTAATTACAAAATATATCCCGAAAGACAAAATTAACCATAACAATATAGCCATCAAGTTGATATAGCGACCACAATAATGTTGCCAGGACGGCATTATATTGAAAGTAAGAATACAACCACCATGCCAATTTCTTCACCATGACAATATAGCTACCATGAAAATATAGTAACCTTGACTATGTAACTACCATGATAAAATATACAATTGAAAAATATCGAAAACAAGAGTTTAGCTGCTAAAACACTATATCGCTATGCTAATATCGCCAAAATGTTATTATTGCCATCATGATAATATAACGCCAGAAAAGAAATATATGTACCCACTACTCAACAATATAGCTATTCTGACAATATTGCCAACATGAAAAGACACTCACCTCCTTGTTATATAACAAAAATGATAAATAGCCCTCATGGCGATATAGTGAATTAACAATACAGCCACTATGGTAAAATAGTTAGCATAACAATGTGATCTTAACGACAATGTAGCCAACATGACTATATAGTCACGTTGACAATACAACCACCGTGACAATACAGATAACATGACAGTATTGTCTCTAAGACAATATTGCCATCAATTTGACAAATTATATGACAATATAGATATTATGGCAACATAGTCACCATGACAATATACTCAGAAATGCAATAAAATCGCCATGATAAAATTACCCTACCATGAAAATATAGTCACCTACCATTTTGGTTTCCATTGCAATGAAGAAACAGTAATAAAAGATTTACCATGACAGTACTGAAACCATAACAGTATAGCATATCATAGCAATGTAGACAGCTGATAATTTAATTAAAACGACAATTTCTCTTCTATAATGGTATATCTTCAAGGGCAATATGAACACCATTAAAAAAGCTTCTACGAAAATAAAGTCATTATGACATATAAAATCATGATACAAAATTACAATGACAATATAGTTATCTTTGCAATATAGCTACTATGACATTATAGTCATAATGATAATATAGTCGCTATGACATTATTGCCACCATAAAAATATAATTATCATGATAATATTTTGCTGATGACAAAGTATGCAAGAGTTAAATAATGAAAATATATCACCTATAAAAAGATCACCTTGCCAATATAGCTAAGGTGACGATATATACATTATAGCAATGTAACTAAAATGAAGAGATAGCCAAAATGACGGTATGGTCATAATGACAATACTACCAATATGAAAATATGTTCCCCATGACACTATAGCTACACTGACAACAAGGCCATATTCACAAAAGAGCAACATTAAAAATACAGCAAACGAGTTTATAGCCACCATCATAGTTCAGCCACCATGATAATAATATCGCGATACAAATCATCACCACGTCATTAGTTACCTTGATAATAAACTTACAATGACTATATAAATATCATGAAAATATAGCCTCCATGTCAACATGTCTGCCATGATAATCTGGCCATTATGATAATATAGTCATGACGGCAATTTATTCACTATAACAATATAGCCACGGTGATCATATAACTGATGTGACAATACAGTCAAAGAAGCAGAAAAGAAATATACAAATCATATTCACTATGGCAGTATAACTACATGACAATATAGATACTGTGACAAATAGTCGCTTTTGAATCATAGCAAACATATAGCCGGCAGGACAACATAGTCTCTCTGACAAAATAGCGACCAAGACAGGATAATTCATTATAATATAGACACCTTGACAGTATAGACCATAAAACAATGTAACAATTATGAAACTGTACCTGCCAAAATATTATGGATGTCATGAAATTTTAGTCAACATGACAAAATTCTCAAAATGAAATATCATCGGCATTACAATATAGTTACCACAATCATAGACCAATCATGATCATATAATCAGCAGGATGACATAAACAATATCACAGTATAAAAACCATGACAGTATAAGTGACATGATATGATATCCATACACTTACAATTACAATACCAAAGAAGCCGCCATGAATATATGGTTTTCATGATCATATAATCACAACAATATTGTAGGTAGTGACAAATATATCCCAACGACAAAATTAATCATAGCAATATAGCCATCAACTTGTTATAGCGACCAAGATAATGTAACGAGCATTGTATTAAGAATTACAATATAGCCACCGTGGCAATGTCGTCACCATGACAATATAGCTAACATGAAAATATAGTAACGTTGATGATATAGCTGCCATGGCAAAGTATTCAAGATAGAAAATACCCCAAAGATAGCCACAACAAGAGTTTAGCTGCTAAGACGATATATCACTATGCCAATATCTCTAAAATGTGAGTATAGCCATCATGGCAATATATCAACAGAAAAAATACTCATCACAACGATATAGCTAACTTGACAATATACTACTCTGACAATATAGGTAACATTAAAAGACAGCCACCTCCTTGAAATATAAAAGAAAAAAAAATGAAAAATAGCCAACATGGCAATATGGTAACTAAACAATATAGCCATCATGGCAATATGGTAACCAAACAATATAGCCACCATGGCAATATGATTACCATAGCAATGTATTTTTAGTTGCAATATAGTCACCATGTCCTTATACTCACGATGAAAATACAACTACCATGACAATACAAAAAACATCAAAATACAGTCTCTAAGACAATATTGCCACTAATTCAACAAGTTAAAAGACAATATAGATATTATGGCAACACAATCACGATGACAATATACTCAGAAATGTTATATAATCGTCATAATAAAATGATCCTACCATGAAAATATAGTCACCCTGCCACTATGGCTTCCATTACAATATAGCCACAATAACAAAACATTCACTACGACAGTACTGAAACCATAACAATATAGCATATCATGACAATGTAGTCACTTGATCATTTAATGAAAAAGAAAAATCTCGCTTCTATTATGGTATAACCTCAGGGAGAAAATTTTATACACCATTAAAAAGCTGCCATGAAAATACAGTCACTATGACATAAACATCATGATACAATAGTGACCATGGCAATGTAGCCACTCTGAGATTATAGTCATTATGACAATATAGTCGCTATTAAAATAATGTCACCTTAATAATAAAGTTATCAAAATGATATATCGCTTGTGACAAAATATGCATGATTAGAAAATGACAGTATAGCACCTATAAAAAAGATTACCTTGCCACTATAGTCAAGGTGACGATATATACATCATAGCAACGTAAAGAAAAAGAGATGATAACCAGAAAGACGGTATGTTCATAACGACAATACTGCAACTATGAAAATATGTTCCCCGCGATTCTCCAGCTTCACTGAGAAAAAGTCATCTTCACAAAAAGAGTACTGTTGAAAAAAGAGCAAACGACTATACAGCCATCAAGACAGTACAGCTACCATGACAATAATCTCTCGATATAGATAAATCGCCAGGACATTAGCGTGACCTTGATAATGAATGTACAATGAGTACATGAACATCATGAAAATATAGCGTCCATATAAATATATTTGTCGTAAAAATATAGCCTCCATATGAATATCTTTAAGCTGACAGTTTCGCAATTCTGATGATATAGTCAAGACGCTAATATATTCACCACAACAATAAAGCCACTATGATCACATAAATGATATGACAATATAGTCAACGCAACAATAAACGCATTTATAAATTATATCCACTCTGAGAATACAGCCACATGAAAATATAGATACTGTGACAAAATAGTCATTTTTGGATCATAGCAAACATATAGCGTCCAAGTGAATATAGTCTCTATGACAAAATAGCGAAGAAGACAGGATTTATCATCACAATACCATCACCTTTGTGATTTATCATCACAATATCATCACCTTGACAGTATAGCCAATAAAACAGTAGAACAACCATGAAAATGTGCCTACCATAACAATATAGTTTACATGAATATATAGTTACTATGACAAATTCATTACAATGAAATACAAACGATATCACATTATGGTTTCGATAATCATACACCAATCATGATCATATAAGATGAAACCTTCAAAACAAAGCAAGGGTAGCGACAACGCATGGAGGAATAGCTACAACCTAGCTCTGAAAGACGACAGCAGCTCCGTACACGTCGGTAGCTGGTGCGCGACTGTCATCATGTGACTACATTGTCATGATATGCTATATTGTCATGGTTTCAGTACTGTCGTATTGAATGTATTATTTTGTTAGCTATATTGCAGTGGCAGGGTGGCAAAATTTTCATGATAGGATAATTTTGTTATCGCGGTTATATTGCATTTGTGATAATACTATCATGGTGACTGTGTTCCAGTAATATCTATATTATCATTTAATTTGTTGAAGCGATTGCAATATTGTCGTAGAGACTCTAATGTCATGTTGCCTGTATTGTCATGATGGTTGCATGTCATCTTGACTATATAGTCATGTTTGTTATATTCCAGTTATGATTACATGGTTATGGTAACTATATTGCCATGGTGACTATATTGATAGGTGACTACACTACATTGCCATGATAGCTATTTTTCATTTTTGTTATACTGTATGGAGGTGACTGTCTTTTCATATTGAATATATTATCAGGGTAGCTATATTGCTAAGTTAGCTATATCATTGTGGTGCTTATATTCTTTTTCTGGTGGGATATTGTCATGATGCCTAGACTAACATTTTGGCGATATTGGCATGGTGATATAGTGTCAGCAAATAAACTGTTATTGTCGATATGTTCCATGGGATTTTATTATCATAGTAGCTACATTGTTAATGTTACTATATCTTCATGGTAGCTCCATTGTCATGGTGACGATATTGCCATTGTGGCTGTATTGTTATTTTCAATATAATGCCATCCTAACTACATTATCTTGGTCGCTATATTTACTTGCTGGCAATATTGCTATGGTTAATTTCGTCGTTTGGGATATATTTTGTCATTAACTATATTTTTTTTTTAATCATATGATCATGATAACAATATTTTCATGGCGGCTTATTTGGTAATGTGAGTGCAAGTGTATGGATATCATATTTTCAAGTCTCTATATGGTCATGATTTTTATACTGTGATGGTGTTTATGTCAGCCTCCTGATGATATTATCATGATTGGTATATGATTATGGTAACTAAGTTGTAATGGCGATTATATTTCATTGTGACAATTTGTAATGTATCCTGCATTTTCATGGTAGCTATATTGTTATGGCAGGTACATTTTCATTGTTGTTTCATTGTTTTATCGGCTATACTGTCAAGTTGACTATATCTTAATTAAAAATCTTGACTTGGTCGCTATTTTGTAGTGGACACTATATCGTCCTGGAGCCTATATGTTTGCTATGATCCCAAAGAGACTTTTTTGTCACAGCATCAATATTGTCAAGTGCTTATATTGCCATAATGAATATAAATTGAAGGCTTCCTTATTGTTGCGTTGACTATATTGTCATATCACTTATATGGTCATGGCTATAATGTTATAGTGAATATATTGCCGTCTTGACTATATTATCATATTGGCTAAATTGTGATGGTAAGTATGTTGACATGGAAGCCTTATTTTCATAATGTCTATATAGTCAGTGAATAATATCGTGACATTATTGTCATAGTGGCTGTACTTTCATGGTGGTTATATAGTCGTTTGCTGTATTTTCACTGTTACTCTTTTGTGAGATTGCTCTATTGTCATTGTAGCTATAGTGTCATGGGGGATATATTTTCATAGCAGCAGTATTGTCATTATGAACATACCGTCATTTTGGCTATGTACTCATTTTGGTTATATTAAGAAGATTTACATATCGTCACCTTGGTTATATTGTCAATGGGATCTCTTTTATAGTTGCTATATTGTCATTTTTTTTAGTCGTGCATATTTTTTCATAAGCGATGCATTATCGTGTTAACTTTACTATTAAGGTGACAGTACAATGTCATTGTGACAATGTTTACATTATGACTATAATCTCTTAGTGGCTATATTGCTAAGATAACTATATTCTCATGGTGACTATTTCATGATGATGGTTATAATGACAGTTTGACTGCATTTTTATTGTAGCATATTTAATGGTGTTGATTTTGCCCTTGAAGATATATTATTAAAAACGAAAATTTCCTTTTTTTTAAATTATCATGTGAATATATTGCAATGATATGCGATATTGTTATAGTTTCAGTACTGTCATGTTGAATGTATATTATGTTGGTTACATTACAATTAAAGTCATAGTGGCAGGGTAACTATATTTTCATGGTTGGATCATTTTGTTATAACGATTTTATTGTATTTGTGAGTATATTCTCATGGTTACTGTGTTGCCGTACCTTCTGTATTGTCCTGGACACTACATATCCTGAAATCTATATTCTCATATCAGTTATATGATCATGGTAGCTTTATTGTCATAGTTATTATCTTGTCGTCGTGAATATATTATCATAATGGGTAAATTGTCATTGGAAATATGTTGACATGAGGGCTATATTTTCATGATATTCATAAAGTCATTGAAAAACTACTATCAAGTTGACTCTAATAGCCTGGCGATTGATGTATATCGTGACATTATTGCCACGATAGCTGCATTGTCATGGTGGCTATATTGTCGTTTCCTGTATTTTCAATGTTACTCTTTTGTGAAGATTGCTTTATTATCATTGTAGCTATAGTGTCATGGGGAATATATTTTCGTAGTAGCAGTATTGTCATTATGAACATATCGTCATTTTGGGTATCTGCTCATTTTGGTTACCTTGCGAAGATTTACATATCGTCACCTTGGCTATATTGGCAAGGTGATCTCTTTATAGTTGTTATATTGTCATTTTTTTTAATCATGTATATTTTTTCATGAGTGATACATTATCTTGATAACTATATCATTAAAGTGACAGTATATTGTCATGGTAACTATATTGTCATTATGACTACAATCTCTTAGTGGCTATATTGCTAAGATAACTACATGTGACTACATTTTCATTGTAGCCTATTTAATGATGTTGATTTACCCTTGGAGATATATCATTATAAAAACGGATATTTCATTTTGTTTAAATTATGAGGTGAATACATTGTCATGATATGCTATATTGTTATAGTTTCAGTACTGTCATGGTGAATGTATATTATGTTGGCTACATTACAATGGAAGCCATAGTGGCAGGGTGGCTATATTTTCATGGTTTGATCATTTTGTTATTAGTATTTTATTGTATTTTTGAATATATTGTCATGGTGACTGTGTTGCCATAATATCTATATTGTCATTTGATTTATTAAATTAATGGCAATATTTTCATCGAGACTGTATTGTCATGTTGCCTGTATGGTCATCATGGTTTTCTTGTCATCGTGACTCTATGGTCATGATGGCTATACTGTCGTTAAGATTACATTCTTATGGTAACTATATTGCCATCATGGCTTTTTGTCAGAGTAGCTATATTGTTAAGTTAGCTATCTTATTGTGGTAGGTAATTTTTTCCTTTTGGTATATTGCCATGATGGCTATACTAGAATTTTGGCAAGATTAGCATGGTGATATAGTGTTCGCAGCCAAACTGTTGTTTTGGACTTTTTCTCATGGGAATACATTATCATGGTACCTACATTGTCAAGGTTACTATATTTCATGCAAGCTACATTGTAAAGATGACGATTTGGCATGGCGGGTGTATTGTTATGTTCAATATAAGCCCATCCTATCTACATATTCTTGGTCGCTATATCAACTTGATGTCTATATTGCTATAGTCAATTTCATCGTTGGAGATGTATTTTGTCTTTACCTACAATTTGGTTGTGATTATATGATCATTATAATATTTCTATGACGGCTTATTTGGCATCTTGAGTGTATCTGTCTGGATATCATATCATCATGTAACTTAGTCTGTCATGCTTTTAAACGGTGATGGTGCTTATGTGAAAATGCTGATTACACTATCATCATTAATGAATGATTATTGTAACTATATAGTAATGTCAATATCTTTTTTGATCATTTTGGTATGTTGACTTCATTTTGATAGTACTTATATTGGTATGGCAGGTACATTTTCATGTTTCTGACATTGTTTTATGGGCTATAATGTCAAGGCGGCTGTATAGTATTGATAAATTCTGTTTTGGACGATATTGTCTCCTGGACAATATATAAGGTTGAGGCTATATGTTTCCTATGATCCGAAAGCGACTATTTTGTCACGGTATCTATATTGTCAGGTGACTATATTCACGTTGTGAACATATTCTGAGTGTTTCTTTAATGTTACGTTCACTATATTGTTATATCAGCTATATGGCCATGGTGGCTTTGTTGTTATATTGAAAATATTGTAGTTGTGACTATACTATCATAATGGCTAAATTGTCATGGGAAATATGTTGATATGGATGCTATATTCTCATGATACTTTTATGGTGATTGTAAA
Source organism: Panulirus ornatus (assembly GCF_036320965.1). NCBI lineage: Eukaryota > Metazoa > Arthropoda > Malacostraca > Decapoda > Palinuridae > Panulirus > Panulirus ornatus. The sequence goes on from NC_092278.1 coordinate 11,086,269, forward strand.
GATTTTTTCAAGTTTACTCTAATATCATTGATTTATGTTGTAACATAATTGTTATGGTGGCTGTACAATCATGGTGGCTATATTGTGATTTGATGCGTTTTCAATGCTACTATTTAGTGAATATGGCTTTAATGTCAGTGTAGCTATACTTTCATTGGGAACAAATTTTCATAGTGACGCAATTGTCATTATGAAATAAAGTCATTTTGGCTATCTTCTAATTTGGGTTACATTGCTATGTTATATATACCGTCACTTTGGCTATATTGGGAAGGTAATTTTTTTTATAGGTGGTATATTGTCATTTTTTAATCGTGCATATTCTGTTATAAGCGATATGTTATCACGATATCCATATCATTGAGGTGAAATTATTGGCATGGCGACTATATTGTCTTTATGACTGTAATTTTATGATAACAATATAGGTACCCTGATATATAGGCAACATGAAAAGACAATCACCCCCTTGTAATATAACAAGAAATAGCAAACAGCCATCATGGCAATATATTCATTTATCAATATAGCCATCATGGCAATATTGTTACCATATCACTATAATCTTAATGGAAATAAAACTACCATGACCTTATAGACACGATGACAATACAGCCATCAAGACAATACAGGAACCATGACATTACATTATGACAATATAGCCACCAATTCAAAAAATCAAATGACAGTATAGATATTATGGCAACAGTCACCATGATAATATGCACACAAGTGGAATATAATCGATATAACAAAATGATAATATTATGAAAATATAGCCAATCTGCCACAATGGCTTCAATTGGAATATAGCCAACATAATAATACATATACAATGACATTCTTGAAACCATAAAAATATAGCATTTCACGAAAATGTAGTCCCCTAATGATTTAATGAAAATGAGAATCTCGTTTTATAATGATACATCCTCAAGGGCAAACCCAACACCAATGTAAAAGCTACCGTGAAAATGTAGTCACCCTGACATTATAACCGTCATGATGAAATATACACCATGACAGTAAAGTTACTTTGGCAAGATATCCAACATGATATCATTGTCATAATAACAATATAGTCAAAATGCCAATATATAGTTACCGGAATGTTATAGTTATCATGATAATGTATCACTTACGACAAAATTGCATGATTAAAAGAATGAAAATATGTCAACCGTGAAACAAGATCACGTTGCCAATATAGCCAAGGTGATAATATATATAAATGATAGAAATGTAACCAAAATAAGGAGATGGCCAAAATGACAGTATGTTCATAATGACAATAATTCCACTATGAAAACATATTCTCCATGACACTATAGGTACACTGACAGTAAAGCTATCTTCACAAAAGCGTAAAATTAAAATACAGCAAACTACAATATAGCCACCATGACAATACAGTCATCTTGACAATCATATCACGATATAACTCAATCACCAGGACAATAGAGTCACCTTGACAGTAATCTTACAATGACTTTATAAATATCATGAAAATATAGCCCCTTGTCAAGATATTTGCTATGACAATTTAGCCATTATGAAAATATAGTCACGACGAATATCTATTCACTATGACAATAAAGCTACCACGATCATATAACTGATATGACAATAAAATCAAAGAAAATATAGAAACATTCAACTTATATTCAAAATGGCAGTATAACCACCTGACAATATTGATACTGTTGATAAATAGTCGTTTTCGGATCATAGCAAAAATATAGACTCCAGGACAATATAGTCTCTGTGAAAAAACAGTGACTCAGGCAGGATTTATCATCATGATATGGTCATAACATTATAGCTGTCATAGAATTGTAGTCAACATGACAAAATTATCACCATGAAATAAAACGACATTACAATATAATTGCCATAATCATACACCAATCATGATTATATAATCAGCAAGTTGACATAAACAAGTTCATAGTGTAAAAACCATGACAATTTAAGTGACATGATGAGATGATATCCATTCACTTACACTTACAATACCACATAAGTTTTCATGAAAATATTATCATGATCATATAATCACAACAGTATTGTCACTAATTACAAAATGTATTCCGAAAGACAAAATTCACCATAACAATATAGCCATCAAGTTGATATAGCGACAAAGATAATGTAGCTTGTACGGCATTATGTTGAAAGTAAGAATACAACCACCATGCCAATGTCTTCACCATGACAATATATCTACCATGAAAATATAGTAACCTTGATTATGTAGCTACCATGATAAAATATACAATTGAAAAATATCCACAACAAGAGTTTAGCTGCTAAAACACTATATCGCTATGCCAATATCGCCAAAATGTTATTATTGCCATCATGATAATATACCACCAAAAAAGAAATATGTATATACCCACTACTCGACAATATAGCTATTCTGACCATATTGCCAACATGAAAAGACAGTCACCTCCTTGTTATATAACAAAAATGACAAATAGCCATCATGGCGATATAGGGATTTAACAATACAGCCACTATGGTAATATAGTTACTATAATAATATGATCTTATCGACAATGTAGCCAACATGACTATATAGTCACATTGACAATACAACCACCGTGACAATACAGATAACATGACAGTACCGTCTCTAAGACAATATTGACATCAATTTGAGAAATTATATGACAATATAGATATTATGGCATCATAGTCACCATGACAATATACTCAGAAATGCAATATAATCGCCATGATAAAATCATCCTACCATGAAAATATAGCCACCTACCATTTTGGTTTCCATTGCAATATAGAAACAGTAATAAAAGATTTACCATGACAGTACTGAAACCATAACAGTATAGCATATCATGGCAATGTAGTCAGCTGATAATTTAAGCAAAACGAAAATTTCTCTACTATAATGGTATATCCTCAAGGGCAATATGAACACCATTAAAAAAGCTTCTACGAAAATACAGTCATTATGACATTAAAAATCATTACAAAAAAGTCACCATGACAATATAGTTATATTTGCAGTATAGCCACTGTGACATTATAGTCATAATGATAATATAGTCGCTATGACAATATTGTCACAATAAGAATATAATTATCATGATAATATTTCGCTTATGACAAAGTATACATGAGTTAAATAATGACAATATACCACCTATAAAATGATCACCTTGCCAATATAGCTAAGGTGACGATATATACATTATAGCAATGTAACTAAAATGAAAAGATAGCCAAAATGACGGTATGGTCATAATGACAATACTGCCACTATGAAAATATGTTCCCCATGACATTATAGCTACACGGACAACAAAGCCATATTCACAAAAGAGCAACATTGAAAATACAGCAAACGAGAATATAGCCAACATCATAGTTCAGCCACCATGATGGTAATGTCATGATACAAATCATCACCATGTCATTACTCACCTTGATAATAAACTTACAATGACTATATAAATATCATGAAAATATAGCCTCCATGTCAACATGTCTGCCATGATAATCTGGCCATTATGATAATATAGTCATGACGGCAATTTATTCACTATAACAATATAGCCACAGTGATCATATAACTGATGTGACAATACAGTCAAAGAAGCAGAAAAGAAATATACAAATCATATTCACTATGGCAGTATAACTACATGACAATATAGATACTGTGACAAATAGTCGCTTTTGAATCATAGCAAACATATAGCCGGCAGGACAACATAGTCTCCATGACAAAATAGCGACCAAGACAGGATATATCATTATAATATACACAGCTTGATAGTATAGACCATAAAACAATGTAACAATTATGAAAATGTACCTGCCAAAATATTATGGATGTCATGAAATTTTAGTCAACATGACAAAATTCTCATAATGAAATATCATCGGCATTACAATATGGTTACCATAATCATAGACCAATCATGATCATATAATCAGCAGGTTGACATAAACAATATCACAGTTTAAAACCATGACAGTATAAGTGACATGATGATATGATATCCATGCACTTACACTTACAATACCAAAGAAGCCGCCATGAATATATAGTTATCATGATCATATAATCACAACAATATTGTAGGTAGTGACAAATATATCCCCAACGATAAAATTAATCATAGCAATATAGCCATCAACTTGTTATAGCGACCAAGATAATGTAGCGAGCATTGTATTGAGAATTACAATACAGCCACCGTGCCAATGTCGTCACCATGACAATATAGCTACCATGAAAATATAGTAACGTTGATAATGTAGCTGCCATGGCAAAATATTCAAGGTAGAAAATACCCAAAAGATAGCCACAACAAGAGTTTAGCTGCTTAGACGATATATCACTATGCCAATATCTCTAAAATGTTAGTATAGCCATCATGGCAATATATCAACAGAAAAAATACTCATCACAACGATATAGCTAACTTGACAATATACTACTTTGACAATATAGGTAACATTAAAAGACAGCCACCTCCTTGAAATATAAAACAAAAATAAAAATGAAAAATAGCTATCATGGCAATATGGTAACTAAACAATATAGCCATCATGGCAATATGGTAACCAAAAAATATAGCCATCATGGCAATATAATTACCATTGCAATGTATTTTTAGTTGCAATATAGTCACTATGTCCTTATAGTCACGATGACAATACAACTACCATGACACTACAGAAAACATCAAAATACAGTCTCTAAGACAATATTGTCACTAATTCAACAAGTTAAATGACAACATAGATATTATGGCAACACAATCACGATGACAATATACTCAGAAATGTTATATAATCGTCATAATAAAATGATCCTACCATGAAAATTTAGTCACCCTGCCACTATTGCTTCCATTACAATATAGCCACAATAACAAAACATTCACCTCGACAGTACTGAAACCATAACAATACAGCATATCATGACAATGTAGTCACTTGATCATTTAATGAAAAATTAAAATATCACTTCTCTCATGGTATAACCTCAGGGACAAAATTTTATACACCATTAAAAAGCTTCCATGAAAATACAGTCACTATGACAGAAACATCAGGGTAAAATAGTGACCATGGCAATATAGCCACTCTGAGATTATAGTCATTATGACAATATAGTCTCTATTAAAATACTGTCACCTTAATAATAAAGTTATCAAAATGATATATCGCTTGTGACAAAATACGCATGATAGAAAATGACAGTATAGCACCTATAAGATGATCACCTTGCCACTATAGTCAAGGTGACGATATATACATCATAGCAACGTAAAGAAAAAAGAGATGATAACCAGAACGACGGTATGTTCATAATGATAATATTGCAACTATGAAAATATGTTCCCCACGATTCTCCAGCTTCACTGACAATAAAGCCATCTTCACAAAACGAGTACTATTGAAAAAATAGCAAACGACTATACAGCTATCAAGACAGTACAGCCACCATGACAATAATCTCTCGATATAAATCAATCGCCATGACACTAGCGTCACCTTGATAATGAATATGCAATGAGTACATGAACATTATGAAAATATAGCGTCCATATAAATATATTTGTCGTGAAAATATAGCCTTTCATATGAATATCTTTAAACTGACAGATTCGCCATTCTGATAATATAATCAAGACGCTAATATATTCGCCATAGCAATAAAGCCACCATGATCACATAAATGATATGACAATATAGTCAACGCAAAAATAAACGCATTTATAAATTATATCCACTCTGAGAATACAGCCACATGAAAATATAGATACTATGGCAAAAAAGTCATTTTTGGATCATAGCAAACATATAGCGTCCAAGAGAATATAGTCTCTGACAAAATAAGGAAGAAGACAGGATTTATCATCACAATACATTCCCCTTGACAGTATAGCCAATAAAACAGTGGAACAACCATGAAAATGTACCTACCATAACAATATAGCTTACATGAAAATATAGTTACTATGACAAATTCATTACAATGAAATACAAACGATATCACATTATGGTTTAGATAATCATACACTAATCATGATCATATAAGATAAAACCTTCAAAACAAAGCAAGCGTAGCGACAACGCAGGGAGGAATAGCTACAACCTAGCTCTGAAAGACGACAGCAGCTCCGTACACGTCGGTAGCTGGTGCGCGACTGTCATCAGTGTACTACATTGTCATGATATGCTATATTGTCATGGTTTCAGTACTGTCGTAGTGAATATATTATTATGTTAGCTATATTGCAGTGGCAGGGTGGCTAAATTTTCATGGTAGGATAATTTTGTTATCGCGGTTATATTGCATTTCTGATAATACTGTCATGGTGACTGTGTTCCAGTAATATCTATATTATCATTTAATTTGTTGAACGATTGCAATATTGTCGTAGAAACTCTAATTTCATGTTGCCTGTATTGTCATGATGGTTGCATGTCATCTTGACTATATAGTCATGTTGGTTATATTCCAGTTATGATTACATGATTATGGTAACTATATTGCCAGGGTGACTATATTGATAGGTGGCTACACTACATTGCCATGATAGCTATTTTTCATTTTTGTTATACTGTAAGGAGGTGACTGTCTTTTCATATTGAATATATTATCAGGGTAGCTATATTGTTAAGTTAGCTATATCATTGTGGTGATTATTTTCTTTTTCTGGTGGGATATTGCCATGATGCCTAGACTAAAACTTTGGCGATATTGGCATGGTGATATAGTGTCTTAGCAAATAAACTGTTATTGTCGATATGTTCCATGGTATTTTATTATTATAGTAGCTACATTGTCAATGTTACTATATCTTCATGGTAGCTCCATTGTCATGGTGATGATATTGCCATTGTGGCTGTATTGTTATTTTCAATATAATGCCATACTAACTACATTATCCTGGTCGCTATATTTACTTGCTGGCTATATTGCTATTGTTAATTTTGTCGTTGTGGATATATTTTGTCATTAACTACAATTTTGTTTTAATCATATGATCATGATAACAATATTTTCATGGCGGCTTATTTGGTAATGTGAGTGCAAGTGTATGGATATCATATTATCATGTCTCTATATGGTCATGATTTTTATACTGTGATGGTGTTTATGTCAGCCTCCCGATGATATTATCATCATTGAGATATGATTATGCTAAGTTGTAATTGCGATTATACTTTCTTGTGACAATTTTGTCATGTTGCCTGCATTTTCATGGTAGCTATATTGTTTTGGCAGGCACATTTTCATTTTTTGTTTCATTGTTTTATCGGCTATACTGTCAAGGTGACTATATCTTAATTAAAAATCTTGTCTTGGTCGCTATTTTGTCATGGACACTATATTGTCCTGGAGCCTATATGTTTGCTATGATCCGAAAGAGACTATTTTGTCACAGCATCAACATTGTCAGGTGCTTATATTGCCACAATGAATATAATTTGAAGGCTTCCTTATTGTTGCGTTGACTGTATTGTCATATCACTTATATGATCATGGCTATAATCTTATAGTGAATATATTGCAGTCTTGACTATATTATCATATTGGCTAAATTGTCATGGTATGTTGACATGGAAGCCTTATTTTCATGATGTTTATATAGTCAGTGAATTATATCGTGACATTATTGTCATATTGGCTGTACTTTCATGGTGGTTATATAGTCGTTTGCTGTATTTTCACTGTTACTCTTTTGTGAAGATTGTTTTATTATCATTGTAGCTATAGTGTCATGGGGGATATATTTTCATAGCAGCAGTATTGTCATTTTGAACATACCGTCATTTTGGCTATCTACTCATTTTGGTTATATTGCGAAGATTTACATATCGTCACCTTGGCTATATTGTCAAGGTGATCTCTTTAATAGTTGCTATATTCTCATTTTTTTTAGTCACGCATATTTTTTCATAAGCGATACATTATCGTGATAACTTTACTATTAAGGTGACAGTATATTGTCATTGTGACAATGTTGACATTATGACTATAGTCTCTTAGTGGCTATATTTCTAAGATAACTATACTTTTATGGTGACTATTTCATGATGATGGTTATAATGACAGTTTGACTACATTTTCATTGTAGCATATTTATTATTTTTTTTATTTTTTATTATACTTTGTCGCTGTCTCCCGCGTTTGCGAGGTAGCGCAAGGAAACAGACGAAAGAAATGGCCCAAACCCCCCCCCATACACATGTATATATATATACGTCCACACACGCAAATATACATACCTACACAGCTTTCCATGGCTTACCCCAAACGCTTCACATGCCTTGATTCAATCCACTGACAGCATGTCAACCCCGGTATACCACATCGCTCCAATTCACTCTATTCCTTGCCCTCCTTTCACCCTCCTGCATGTTCAGGCCCCGATCACACAAAATCTTTTTCACTCCATCTTTCTACCTCCAATTTGGTCTCCCTCTTCTCCTTGTTCCCTCCACCTCCGACACATATATCCTCTTGGTCAATCTTTCCTCACTCATCCTCTCCATTTGCCCAAACCACTTCAAAACACCCTCTTCTGCTCTCTCAACCACGCTCTTTTTATTTCCACACATCTCTCTTACCCTTACGTTACTCACTCGATCAAACCACCTCACACCACATATTGTCCTCTAACATCTCATTTCCAGCACATCCATCCTCCTGCGCACAACTCTATCCATAGCCCACGCCTCGCAACCATACAACATTGTTGGAACCACTATTCCTTCAAACATACCCATTTTTGCTTTCCGATATAATGTTCTCGACTTCCACACATTCTTCAAGGCCCCCAGAATTTTCGCCCTCTCCCCCACCCTGTGATCCACTTCTGCTTCCATGGTTCCATCCGCTACCAGATCCACTCCCAGATATCTAAAACACTTCACTTCCTCCAGTTTTTCTCCATTCAAACTCACCTCCCAATTGACTTGACCCTCAACCCTACTGTACCTAATAACCTTGCTCTTATTCACATTTACTCTTAACTTTCTTCTTTCACACACTTTACCAAACTCAGTTACAAGCTTCTGCAGTTTCTCACATGAATCAGCCATCAGCGCTGTATCATCAGCGAACAACAACTGACTCACTTCCCAAGCTCTCTCATCCCCAACAGACTTCATACTTGCCCCTCTTTCCAAAACTCTTGCATTTACCTCCCTAACAACCCCATCGATAAACAAATTAAACAACCATGGAGACATCACACACCCCTGCCGCAAACCTACATTCACTGAGAACCAATCACTTTCCTCTCTTCCTACACGTACACATGCCTTACATCCTCGATAAAAACTTTTCACTGCTTCTAACAACTTGCCTCCCACACCATATATTCTTAATACCTTCCACAGAGCATCTCTATCAACTCTATCATATGCCTTCTCCACATCCATAAATGCTACATACAAATCTATTTGCTTTTCTAAGTATTTCTCACATACATTCTTCAAAGCAAACACCTGATCCACACATCCTCTACCACTTCTGAAACCACACTGCTCTTCCCCAATCTGATGCTCTGTACATGCCTTCACCCTCTCAATCAATACCCTCCCATATAATTTACCAGGAATACTCAACAAACTTATACCTCTGTAATTTGAGCACTCACTCTTATCCCCTTTGCCTTTGTACAATGGCACTATGCACGCATTCCGCCAATCCTCAGGCACCTCACCATGAGTCATACATACATTAAATAACCTTACCAACCAGTCAACAATACAGTCTACCCCTTTTTTAATAAATTCCACTGCAATACCATCCAAACCTGCTGCCTTGCCGGCTTTCATCTTCCGCAAAGCTTTTACTACCTCTTCTTTGTTTACCAAATCGTTTTCCCTAACCCTCTCACTTTACACACCACCTCGACCAAAACACCCTATATCTGCCACTCTATCATCAAACACATTCAACAAACCTTCAAAATACTCACTCCATCTCCTTCTCACATCACCACTACTTGTTATCACCTCCCCATTTGCGCCCTTCACTGAAGTTCCCATTTGCTCCCTTGTCTTACGCACTTTATTTACCTCCTTCCAGAACATCTTTTTATTCTCCCTAAAATTTAATGATACTCTCTCACCCCAACTCTCATTTGCCCTTTTTTTCACCTCTTGCACCTTTCTCTTGACCTCCTGTCTCTTTCTTTTATACATCTCCCACTCAATTGCATTTTTTCCCTGCAAAAATTGTCCAAATGCCTCTCTCTTCTCTCACTAATACTCTTACTTCTTCATCCCACCACTCACTACCCTTTCTAATCAACCCACCTCCCACTCTTCTCATGCCACAAGCATCTTTTGCGCAATCCATCACTGATTCCCTAAATACATCCCATTCCTCCCCCACTCCCCTTACTTCCATTGTTCTCACCTTTTTCCATTCCGTACTCAGTCTCTCCTGGTACTTCCTCACACAGGTCTCCTTCTCAAGCTCACTTACTCTCACCACCCTCTTCACCCCAACATTCACTCTTCTTTTCTGAAAACCCATACAAATCTTCACCTTGGCCTCCACAAGATAATGATCAGACATCCATCCAGTTGCACCTCTCAGCACATTAACATCCAAAAGTCTCTCTTTCGCACGCCTGTCAATTAACACGTAATCCAATAACGCTCTCTGGCCATCTCTCCTACTTACATAAGTATACTTATGTATATCTCGCTTTTTAAACCAGGTATTCCCAATCATCAGTCCTTTTTCAGCACATAAATCTACAAGCTCTTCACCATTTCCATTTACAACACTGAACACCCCATGTATACCAATTATTCCCTCAACTGCCACATTACTCACCTTTGCATTCAAATCACCCATCACTATAACCCGGTCTCGTGCATCAAAACCACTAACACACTCATTTAGCTGCTCCCAAAACACTTGCCTCTCTTGATCTTTGTTCTCATGCCCAGGTGCATATGCACCAATAATCACCCACCTCTCTCCATCAACTTTCAGTTTTACCCATATTAATCGAGAATTTACTTTCTTACACTCTATCACATAGAGTGTAGCATATTTAACGGTTTTGATTTTACCCTTGAAGATATATTATACAAACGAAAATATCCTTTTATTTAAATTATCATGTGAATATATCATGATATGCGATATTGTTATATTTTCAGTACTGTCATGTTGAATGTATATTATGTTGGTTACATTACAATTAAAGTCATAGTGGCAGGATAACTATATTTTCATGGTTGGATCATTTTGTTATGACGATTTTATTGTATTTGTGAGTATATTTTCATGGTTACTGTGTTGCCGTAATTTCTATATTGTCCTGGACACTAAATATCCTGAAATCTATATTGTCATATTAGTTATATGATCATGGTAGCTTTATTGTCAGAGTGAATATCTTGTCGTCGTGACTACATTATCATAATGGCTAAATTGTCATAGGAAATATGTTGACATGAGGGTTATATTTTCATGATATTCATAAAGTCATTGAAAGATTACTATCAAGGTGACTCTAATAGCCTGGCGATTGATGTATACCGAGACATTATTGTCACGATAGCTGCATTGTCAAGGTGGCTCTATTGTCGTTTCCTGTATTTTCAATGTTACTCTTTTGTGAAGATTGCTTTATTGTCATTGTAGCTATAGTGTCATGGGGAATATATTATCGTAGTAGCAGTATTGTCATTATGAGCATATCGTCATTTTGGCTATATGCTCATTTTGGTTACATTGCGAAGATTTACATATCGTCACCTTGGCTATATTGGCAAGGTGATCTCTTTATAGTTGCTATATTGTCATTTTTTTTAATCATGTATATTTTTTCATGAGTGATACATTATCTTGATAACTATATCATTAAAGTGACAGTATACTGTCATGGTGACTATATTGTCATTATGACTACAATCTCTAAGTGGCTAAATTGCTAAGATAACTACATGTGACAACATTTTCATTGTAGCTTATTTAATGGTGTTCATTTATCCTTGGAGATATATCATTATAAAAACGTATATTTCATTTCGTTTAAACTATGAAGTGAATACGTCGTCATGATATGCTTTGTTATAGTTTCAGTACTGTCATGGGGAATGTATATTATGTTGGCTACATTACAATGGAAGACATAGTGGCAGGGTGGCTATATTTTCATGGTTTGATCATTTTGTTATTAGTATTTTACTGTATTTTTGAATATATTGTCATGGTCAATGTGTTACCATAATTTCTATATTGTCCTTTGATTTGTTAAATTGATGGCAATTTTATAATAGACACTGTATTGTCATGTTACCTGTATGGTCATCATGTTTGTCTTTTCATCGTGACTCTATGGTCATGATGGTTATACCGTCATTAAGATTACATTCTTATGGTAACTATATTGCCATCATGGCTTTTTGCCAGAGTAGCTATATTGTTAAGTTAGCTATCTTATTGTGGTGGGGATTTTTTTTTTCTTTGGTATATTGCCATGATGGTTATAGTAGAATTTTTGCAAAATTAGCATTGTAATATAGTGTTCGCAGCCCAATTGTTGTTTTGGACATTTTTTCATGGGAATACATTATCATGGTACCTACATTGTCAAGGTTACTATATTTCATGCAAGCTACATTGTAATGATGACGATATTGGCATGGTGTGTGTATTGTTATGTTCACTATAACGCCATCCTGGCTACATTATCTTGGTCGCTATATCAACTTGATGGGTATATTGCTACGGTCAATTTCATCGTTGGGGATGTATTTTGTCTTTACCTACAATTTGGTTGTGATTATATGATCATGATAATATTTCTATGACGGCTTATTTGGCATCTTGAGTGTATCTGTCTAGATATCATATCATCATGTAACTTAGTCTGTCAGGCTTTTAAACGGTGATGGTGATTATGTGATAATGCTGACTACATTATCATCATTAATGTATGATTATTGTAACTATATAGCAATGGCAATATCTTTCTTGATCATTTTGGTATGTTGACTTCATTTTGATAGTAGTTATATTGGTATGGCATGTACATTTTCATGGTTCTGACATTATATTATGGGCTATACTGTCAAGGCGGCTGTATAGTATTGATAAATTCTTTTTTGGACGCTATTGTCTGCTGGACATTATATAATTTAGAGGCTATATGTTTCTTATGAGCCAAAAGCGAGTATTTTGTCACGGTATCTTTCTCGTTAGGTGGCTATATTGACGTTGTGAACATATTCTGAATGTTTCTTTAATGTGCGTTGACTATATTGTTATATCAGTTATATGTCCACGGTGGCTTTGTTTTTATAGTGAATATATTGTAGTTGTGACTATACTATCATAATGGCTAAATTGTCATGGGAAATATGTTGATATTGATGTTATATTCTCATGATACTTTTATGGTAATTGTAAACATTTTTTCAAGCTTACTCTAATATCACAGTTATTGATTTATGTTGTAACATTATTTTTATGGTGGCTGTACAATCACGATGGCTATATAGTCATTTGATGCGTTTTCAAAGTTACTATGGTCAATGTAAATATGGGTTTAATGTCAGTGTAGCTCAACTTTCATTGGGAACAAATTTTCATAGTGACGCAATTGTCATCATGAAATAAAGTCATTTTGGCTATCTTCTAATTTGGAATACATTGCTGTGTTATATTTATCGTCACATTGGCTATATTGCGAAGGTGATTTTTTTTATAGGTGGTATATTGAAATTTTTTAATCGAGCATATTCTGTTATAAGCGATATATTATCATGATACCCATGTCATTAAGGTGAAAATATTGGCATGGCGACTATATTGTCTTTATGACTATAATCTAATGATAACAATATAGGTACCCTGATATATAGGCAACATGAAAAGACAAAAACCCTCTTGTAATATAACAAGAAATAACAAATAGCCATCATGGCAATATATGCATTTAACAATATAGCCACCATGGCAATATAGTTACCGTATCAATATAATCTTGATGGAAATATAACTACCATGACCATATAGACACGATGACAATACAACCACCAAGACAATACAGGAACTATGACTTTACATTTTGACAATATAGCCACCAATTCAAGGAATCAAATGATAGTATAGATATTATGGCAACAGTCACCATGACAATGTACAAACAAGTGGATATAATCGACATAACAAAATTATTATATCATGAAAATATAGCCACTCTGCCACTATGGCTTCCATTGGAATGTAGCCAACATGATAATACATATACAATGACATTCCCGAATCCATAACAATATAGCATATCACGACAATGTAGTCACCTAATGATTTAATCAAAATTAGAATGTCGTTTTATAATGGTACATCCTCAAGGGCAAAACCAACACACATATAAAAGCTACCGTGAAAATGTAGTCACCATGACATTATAACCATCATGATGAAATAGACACCATGACAGTAAACTTACTTTGGTAAGATATTCAGCATGATATCATTTTCATAATAATCAAAATGCCAATATATAGTTACCGGAATGTTATAGTTATCCTGATAATGTATCACTTACGACAAAAAATGCATGATTAACAAAATGAAAATATAGCAACCGTAAAAAAAGATCACGTTGCTAATATAGCCAAGGTGATGATATATTTATGACAGAAATGTAACCAAAATAAGGAGATGGCCAGAATTACAGTATGTTCATAATGACAATAATCCACTATGAAAATATATTCTCCATGACACTATAGGTACACTGACAGTAAAGCTATCTTCAGAAAAGCGTAAAATTAAAATACAGCAAACTACAGTATAGCCACAATGACAATCCAGCCATCTTGACAATAACATCACGATCTAAGTCAATCACCAGGACAATAGAGTCACCTTGACAGTAATCTTACAATGACTTTATAAATATCACGAAAATATAGCCCCCACGATAAGATATTTGCTATAACAATTTAGCCATTATGAAAATACAGTCACGACGACAATCTATTCACTATGACAATAAAGCTACCATGATCATATAACTGATATGACAATATAATCTAAGGAAAAATATAGAAACATTCAACTTATATTCACAATGGCAATATAACCACCTGACAATATAGATACTGTTAATAGATAGTCGTTTTCGGATAATATCAAAAATATAGACTCCAGGACAATATAGTCTCTGTTAAAAAACAGTGACTCAGGCAGGATTTATCATCATGATATGCTCATAACATTATAGCTGTCATGGAATTATAGTCAACATGACAAAATTATCACCATATGATAAAACGACATTACAATATAGTTACCATAATCACACACCAATCATGATTATATAATCAGCAGGTTGACATAAACAAGATCATAGTGTAAAAACCATGACAATTCAAGTGACATGTTGAGATGATACCCATTCACTTACACTTACAATACCACATAAGTTTTCATGAAAATATTATCTTGATCATATAATCACAACAGTATTGTCACTAATTACAAAATATATCCCGAAAGACAAAATTAACCATAACAATAAAGCCATCAAGTTGATATAGCAGCCAAGATGATGTAGCCTGGACGGCATTATATTGAAAGTAAGAATACAATCACCATGCCAATGTCTTCACCATGACAATGTAGCTACCATGAAAATATAGTAAACTTGACTATGTAGCTACCATGATAAAATATACAATTGAAAAATATCCACAAGAGGAGTTTAGCTGCTAAAACACTATATCGCTATGCCAATATCGCCAAAATGTTATTATTACCATCAAGATAATATACCTCCAGAAAAGAAATATATATACCCACTACTCGACAATATATCTATTCTGACAATATTGCCAACATGAAAAGACAGTCACCTTCTTGTTATATAACAAAAATGACAAATAGCTATCATGGCGATATTATGATTTAACAATACAGCCACTATAGTAATATAGTTAGCATAACAATGTGATCTTAACGACAATATCGCCAAAATGACTATATAGTCACGTTGACAATACAACCACCATGACAATGCAGATAACATGACAGTACCGTCTCTAAGAAAATATTGCCATCAATTTGACAAATTATATGACAATATAGAAATCATGGTAACATAGTCACCATGACAATATACTCAGAAATGCAATATAATAGCCATGATAAAATTATCATATCATGAAAATATAGCCACCTACCATTTTGGTTTCCATTGCAATGTACAAACAGTAATAAAAGATTTACCATGACAGTACTGAAACCATTACAGTATAACATATCATGGCACTTTAATCATGATACTTTAATGAAAATGACAATTTCTCTTCTATAATGGTATATCCTCAAGGGCAATATTTACACCATTAAAATAGCTTCTACGAAAATACAGTCATTATGACATTATAATAATCATGATAAAAAAGACACCATGACAATATAGTTATCTTGGCAATATAGCCACTCTGACATTATAGTCATAATGATAATATAGTCGCTATGACAATATTGTCACCATAAAAATATAATTATCATGATAATATTTCGCTTATGACAAATTATGCAAGAGTTAAATAATTACAATATATCACCTATAAAAAGATCATCTTGCCAATATAGCTAAGGTGACGATATATACATTATAGCAATGTAACTAAAATGAAAAGATAGCCAAAATGACGGTATGGTCATAATGACAATACTGCCACTATGAAAATATTTTCCCCATGACACTATAGCTACAATGACAACAAAGCCATATTCACAAAAGAACAACACTGAAAATACAGAAAACGAGAATATAGCCAACATCATAGTTCAGCCACCATGATAGTAATGTCACGATACAAATCATCACCATGGCATTAGTCACCTTGATAATAAACTTACAATGACTATATAAATATCATGAAAATATAGCCTACTTGTCAACATGTCTGCCATGATAATCTAGCCATTATGATGATATAGTCATGACGGCAATTCATTCACCATAACAATATAGGAACAGAGATCATATAACTGATGTGACAATACAGTCAAAGAAGCAAAAAAGAAATATATAAATCATATTCACTATGGCAGTATAACTACAGGACAATATAGATACTGGGACAAATAGTCGCTTTTGAATCATAGCAAACATATAGCGTCCAAGAGAATATAGTCTCTATGATAAAATAGCGGAGAAGACAGGATTTATCATCATAATACAGTCACCTTGACAGTATAGCCAATAAAACAGTGGAACAACCATGAAAATGTACCTACCATAACAATATAGCTTACATGAAAATATAGTTACTATGACAAATTCAGTACAATGAAATACAACGACATCATATTATCGTTTCGATAATAATACACTATTCATGATCATATAAGATAAAACCTTCAAAACAAAGCAAGGGTAGCGACAACGCAGGGAGGAATAGCTACAACCTAGCTCTGAAAGACGATAGCAGCTTCGCACACGTCGGTAGCTGGAGCGCGACTGTCATCAGGTGACTACATTGTCATGATATGCTATATTGTCATAGTTTCAGTACTGTCGTAGTGAATGTATTATTATATTAGCTATATTGCAGTGGCAGGGTGGCTAAATTTTCATGGTAGGATAATTTTTTTATTGCGGTTATATTGCATTTGTGATAATACTGTCATGGTGACTGTGTTCCAGTAATATCTATACCATCATTTAATTTGTTGAAACGATTGCAATATTGTCGTAGAGACTCTAATGTCATGTTGCCTGTATTGTCATGATGGTTGCATGTCATCTTGACTATATAGTCAACGCAACAATAAACGCATTTATAAACTATATCCACTCTGAGAATACAGCCACATGAAAATATAGTTACTATGACAAATTCAGTACAATGAAATACAACGACATCATATTATCGTTTCGATAATAATACACTATTCATGATCATATAAGATAAAACCTTCAAAACAAAGCAAGGGTAGCGACAACGCAGGGAGGAATAGCTACAACCTAGCTCTGAAAGACGATAGCAGCTTCGCACACGTCGGTAGCTGGAGCGCGACTGTCATCAGGTGACTACATTGTCATGATATGCTATATTGTCATAGTTTCAGTACTGTCGTAGTGAATGTATTATTATATTAGCTATATTGCAGTGGCAGGGTGGCTAAATTTTCATGGTAGGATAATTTTTTTATTGCGGTTATATTGCATTTGTGATAATACTGTCATGGTGACTGTGTTCCAGTAATATCTATACCATCATTTAATTTGTTGAAACGATTGCAATATTGTCGTAGAGACTCTAATGTCATGTTGCCTGTATTGTCATGATGGTTGCATGTCATCTTGACTATATAGTCAACGCAACAATAAACGCATTTATAAACTATATCCACTCTGAGAATACAGCCACATGAAAATATAGTTACTATGACAAATTCAGTACAATGAAATACAACGACATCATATTATCGTTTCGATAATAATACACTATTCATGATCATATAAGATAAAACCTTCAAAACAAAGCAAGGGTAGCGACAACGCAGGGAGGAATAGCTACAACCTAGCTCTGAAAGACGATAGCAGCTTCGCACACGTCGGTAGCTGGAGCGCGACTGTCATCAGGTGACTACATTGTCATGATATGCTATATTGTCATAGTTTCAGTACTGTCGTAGTGAATGTATTATTATATTAGCTATATTGCAGTGGCAGGGTGGCTAAATTTTCATGGTAGGATAATTTTTTTATTGCGGTTATATTGCATTTGTGATAATACTGTCATGGTGACTGTGTTCCAGTAATATCTATACCATCATTTAATTTGTTGAAACGATTGCAATATTGTCGTAGAGACTCTAATGTCATGTTGCCTGTATTGTCATGATGGTTGCATGTCATCTTGACTATATAGTCACGTTGACAATACAACCACCATGACAATGCAGATAACATGACAGTACCGTCTCTAAGAAAATATTGCCATCAATTTGACAAATTATATGACAATATAGAAATCATGGTAACATAGTCACCATGACAATATACTCAGAAATGCAATATAATAGCCATGATAAAATTATCATATCATGAAAATATAGCCTCCATATGAATATCATTAATGTGACAGTTTCGCCATTCTTATAATATAGTCTAGCCGCTAATATATTCACCATAACAATAAAGCTACCATGATCACATAAATGATATGACAATATAGTCAACGCAACAATAAACGCATTTATAAACTATATCCACTCTGAGAATACAGCCACATGAAAATATAGATACTATGACAAAATAGTCATTTTTGGATCATAGCAAACATATAGCGTCCAAGAGAATATAGTCTCTATGATAAAATAGCGGAGAAGACAGGATTTATCATCATAATACAGTCACCTTGACAGTATAGCCAATAAAACAGTGGAACAACCATGAAAATGTACCTACCATAACAATATAGCTTACATGAAAATATAGTTACTATGACAAATTCAGTACAATGAAATACAAACGACATCATATTATCGTTTCGATAATAATACACTATTCATGATCATATAAGATAAAACCTTCAAAACAAAGCAAGGGTAGCGACAACGCAGGGAGGAATAGCTACAACCTAGCTCTGAAAGACGATAGCAGCTTCGCACACGTCGGTAGCTGGAGCGCGACTGTCATCAGGTGACTACATTGTCATGATATGCTATATTGTCATAGTTTCAGTACTGTCGTAGTGAATGTATTATTATATTAGCTATATTGCAGTGGCAGGGTGGCTAAATTTTCATGGTAGGATAATTTTTTTATTGCGGTTATATTGCATTTGTGATAATACTGTCATGGTGACTGTGTTCCAGTAATATCTATACCATCATTTAATTTGTTGAAACGATTGCA
This sequence comes from Panulirus ornatus, assembly GCF_036320965.1. Taxonomy (NCBI): domain Eukaryota; kingdom Metazoa; phylum Arthropoda; class Malacostraca; order Decapoda; family Palinuridae; genus Panulirus; species Panulirus ornatus. Next base: position 11,106,191 of record NC_092278.1, read on the forward strand.
ATATTGTCGTAGAGACTCTAATGTCATGTTGCCTGTATTGTCATGATGGTTGCATGTCATCTTGACTATATAGTCACGTTGGTTATATTCCAGCTATGATTACATGGTTATGGTAACTATATTGCCATGGTGACTATACTGATAGGTGGCTACATTGCCATGATAGCTATTTTTCATTTTTGTTATACTGTAAGGAGGTGACTGTCTTTTCATATTCAATATATTATCAGGGTAGCTATATTGTTAAGTTAGTTATATCATTGTGGTGCTTATTTTCTTTTTCTGGTAGTATATTGCCATGATGCCTAGACTAACATTTTGGCGATATTGGCATGGTGATATAGTGTCTTAGCAAATAAACTGTTATTTTGGATATGTTCCATAGGATTTTATTATCATAGTAGCAACATTGTCAATGTTACTATATTTTCATGGTACCTCCATTGTCATGGTGACGATATTGCCATTGTGGCTGTATTGTTATTTTCAATATAATGCCATACTAACTACATTATCTTGGTCGCTATATTTACTTGCTGGCTATATTGCTAAGGTTGATTTTGTCGCTGGGGATATATTTTGCCATTAACTACAATTTTGTTTTAATCATATGATCATGATAACAATATTTTCATGGCAGCTTATTTGGTAATGTGAGTGCAAGTGTATGGATATCATATTATAATGTCACTATATTGTCATGGTTTTTATACTGTGATGGTGTGTATGTCGACCTCCTGATGATATTATCATGATTGATATATGATTTTGGTAACTAAATTATAATGGCGGTTATAGTTCATTGTGACATATTTGGCATGTTGCCTGCATTTTCATGGTAGCTATATTGTTATGGCAGGTACATTTTCTTTGTTGTTTCATTGTTTTATCGGCTATACTGTCAAGGTGAGTATATCTTTATTAAAACTCTTGTCTTGGTCGCTATTTTGTCATGGATACTATATTGTCCTGGAGCCTATATGTTTGCTATGATCCGAATGAGACTATTTTGTCACAGCATCAATATTGTCAGGTGCTTCTATTGCCATAATGAATATAATTTGAAGGCTTCCTTATTGTTGCGTTGAGTGTATTGTCACGTCACTTACATGATCATGGCTATATTGTTATAGTGAATATATTGCAGTCTTGACTATATTATGATATTGGCTAAATTTTCATGGTAAGCATGTTGACATGGAAGCCTTATTTTCATGATGTTTATATAGTCGGTGAATTATATCGTAACATTATTGTCAAGTGGCTGTACTTTAATGGTGGCTATATAGTCGTTTGCTGTTTTTTCACTGTTACATTTTTGTGAAGATTGCTTTATTGTCATTGTAGCTATAGTGTCATGGGGGATATATTTTCATAGCAGCAGTATTATCATTATAAACATACCGTCATTTTGGCTACCTACTCATTTTGGTTATATTGCGAAGATTTACATATCGTCACCTTGGCTATATTGTTAAGGTGATCTCTTTTATAATTGCTATGTTGTCATTTTTTTTAGTCATGCATATTTTTTCATAAGCGATACATTATCGTGATAAATTTGATATTAAGGTGACAGTATATTCTCATTGTGACAATGTTGACAATATGACTATAATCTCTTAGTGGCTACATTGCTAAGATAACTATACTCTCATGATGACTATTTCATGATGATGGTTATAATGACAGTTTGACTGCATTTTCATATTAGCATATTCACTGGTGTTGATTTTGCCCTTGAAGATATATTATAAAAACGAGAATTTACTTTTTTTAAATTATCATGAGAATATATTGCCATGATATGCGATATTGTTATAGTTTCATTACTGTCATTTTGAATGTATATTATGTTGGTTACATTACAATTAAAGTCAGAGTGGCAAGGTAACTAAATATTCATGGTTGGATCACTTTGTTATGACAATTTTATTGTATTTGTGAGTATATTCTCATGGTTACTGTGTTGCCGTAATTTCTATATTGTCTTGGACACTACATATCCTGAAATCTATATTGTCATATCAGTCATATCATCACGACGACAAGATATTCACTATGACAATAAAGTCATAGTGAATATCTTGTCGTCGTGACTATATTATCATAATGGCTAAATTGTCATAGGAAATATGTTGACATGAGGGCTATATTTTCATGATATTCATAAAGTCATTGAAAGATTACTATCAAGGTGACTCTAATAGCCTGGCGATTGATGTATATCGTGATATTATTGTCACGATAGCTGCATTGTCATGGTGGCTATATTGTCGTTTCCTGTATTTTCAATGTTACTCTTTTGTTAAGATTTCTTTATTGTCATTGTAGCTATAGTGTCATGGGGAATATATTTTCGTAGTAGCAGTACTATCATGATGAAAATATTGTCATTTTGGCTATCTGCTCATTTTTGTTAAATTGCGAAGATATACATATCGTCATCTTCGCTATATTGGCAAGGTGATCTCTTTATAGTTGCTATATTGTCATTTCTTTTAATCATGTATATTTTTTCATGAGTGATAAATTATCTTGATAACTATATCATTAAAGTGACAGTATATTGTCATGGTGACCATATTGTCGTTGTGACTACAATCTCTTAGTAGCTATATTGCTAAGATAACTACATGTGACTACATTTTCATTGTAGCGTATTTAATGGTGTTGATTTACCTTTGGAGATTTTTTTCTTTTTTTTTTTTTTGCTTTGTCGCTGTCTCCCGCGTTTGCGAGGTAGCGCAAGGAAACAGACGAAAGGAATGGCCCAACCCACCCCCATACACATGTATATACATACGTCCACACACGCAAATATACATACCTACACAGCTTTCCATGGTTTACCCCAGACGCTTCACATGCACTGATTCAATCCACTTACAGCACGTCAACCCCGGTATACCACATCGCTCCAATTCACTCTATTCCTTGCCCTCCTTTCACCCTCCTGCATGTTCAGGCCCCGATCACACAAAATCTTCTTCACTCCATCTTTCCACCTCCAATTTGGTCTCCCTCTTCTCCTCGTTCCCTCCACCTCCGACACATATATCCTCTTGGTAAATCTTTCCTCACTCATTCTCTCCATGTGCCCAAACCATTTCAAAACACCCTCTTCTGCTCTCTCAACCACGCTCTTTTTACTTCCACACATCTCTCTTACCCTTACGTTACTTACTCGATCAAACCACCTCACACCACACATTGTCCTCAAACATCTCATTTCCAGCACATCCATCCTCCTGCGCACCACTCTATCCATAGCCCACGCCTCGCAATCATACAACATTGTTGGAACCACTATTCCTTCAAACATACCCATTTTTGCTTTCCGAGATAATGTTCTCGACTTCCACACATTCTTCAAGGCTCCCAGAATTTTCGCCCCCTTCCCCACCATATGATCCACTTCTGCTTCCATGGTTCCATCCGCTGCCAGATCCACTCCCAGATATCTAAATTCTTCACCTCCTCCAGTTTTTCTCCATTCAAACTCACCTCCCAATTGACTTGACCCTCAACCCTACTGTACCTAATAACCTTGCTCTTATTCACATTTACTCTTAACTTTCTTCTTTCACACACTTTACCAAACTCAGTCACCAGCTTCTGCAGTTTCTCACATGAATCAGCCACCAGCGCTGTATCATCAGCGAACAACAACTGACTCACTTCCCAAGCTCTCTCATCCCCAACAGACTTCATACTTGCCCCTCTTTCCAAAACTCTTGCATTCACCTCCCTAACAACCCCATCCATAAACAAATTAAACAACCATGGAGACTTCACACACCCCTGCCGCAAACCTACATTCACTGAGAACCAATCACTTTCCTCTCTTCCTACACGTACACATGCCTTACATCCCCGATAAAAACTTTTCACTGCTTCTAACAACTTGCCTCCCACACCATATATTCTTAATACCTTCCACAGAGCATCTCTATCAACTCTATCATATGCCTTCTCCAGATCCATAAATGCTACATACAAATCCATTTGCTTTTCTAAGTATTTCTCACATACATTCTTCAAAGCAAACACCTGATCCACACATCCTCTACCACTTCTGAAACCACACTGCTCTTCTCCAATCTGATGCTCTATACATGCCTTCACCCTCTCAATCAATACCCTCCTATATAATTTACCAGGAATGCTCAACAAACTTACACCTCTGTAATTTGAGCACTCTCTCTTATCCCCTTTGCCTTTGTACAATGGCACTATGCACGCATTCCGCCAATCCTCAGGCACCTCACCATGAGTCATACATACATTATATAACCTTACCAACCAGTCAACAATACAGTCACCCCCTTTTTCAATAAATTCCACTGCAATACCATCCAAACCTGCTGCCTTGCCGGCTTTCATCTTCCGCAAAGCTTTTACTACCTCTTCTCTGTTTACCAAATCATTTTCCCTAACCCTCTCAATTTGCACACCACCTCGACCAAAACACCCTATATCTGCCACTCTATCATCAAACACATTCAACAAACCTTCAAAATACTCACTCCATCTCCTTCTCACATCACCAATACTTACATAAGTATACTTATGTAAGTAGGAGAGATGGCCAGAGAGCGTTATTGGATTACGTGTTAATTGACAGGCGCGCGAATGAGAGACTTTTGGATGTTAATGTGCTGAGAGGTGCAACTAGAGGGATGTCTGATCATTATCTTGTGAAGGCTAAGGTGAAGATATGTATGGGTTTTCAGAAAAGAAGAGTAAATGTTGGGGTGAAGAGGGTGGTGAGAGTAAGTGAGCTTGGGAAGGAGACTTTTGTGATTAAGTACCAGGAGAGACTGAGTACAGAATGGAAAAAGGTGAGAACAATGGAAGTAAGGGGAGTGGGGGAGGAATGGGATGTATTTAGGGAAGCAGTGATGGATTGCGCAAAAGATGCTTGTGGCATGAGAAGAGTGGGAGATGGGTTGATTAGAAAGGGTAGTGAGTGGTGGGATGAAGAAGTAAGAGTATTAGTGAAAGAGAAGAGAGAGGCATTTGAACGATTTTTGCAGGGAAAAAATGCAGTTGAGTGGGAGATGTATAAAAGAAAGAGACAGGAGGTCAAAAGAAAGGTGCAAGAGGTGAAAAAAAGGGCAAATGAGAGTTGGGGTGAGAGAGTATCATTAAATTTTAGGGAGAATAAAAAGATGTTCTGCAAGGAGGTAAATAAAGTGCGTAAGACAAGGGAGCAAATGGGAACTTCAGTGAAGGGCGCAAATGGGGAGGTGATAACCTTTGGAGATATATCATTATAAAAACGGATATTTCATTTTGTTTAAATCAGTAGGTGAACACATTGCCATGATATGCTTTGATATAGTTTCAGTACTGTCATGGTGAATGTATATTATGTTGGCTACATTACAATGGAAGCCATATTGTCAGTGTGGCTATATTTTCATGGTTTGATCATTTTGTTAATGGAATTTTATTGTATTTTTGAATATACTGTCATGCCATAATTTCTATATTGTCATTTGATTTATTAAATTGATGGCAATATTGTCATAGAGACTGTATTGTCATGTTGCCTATATGGTCATCATGGTTGTCTTGTCATCGTCACTCTATGGTCATGATGGCTATACTGTCATTACGATTACATTCTTATGGTAACTATATTGCCATCATGGCTTTTTGTCAGAGTAGCTATATTGTTAAGTTAGCTATCTTATTGTTGTGGGTATTCTTTTTTTTTTGTATTTTGCCATGATGGCTATACTAGAATTTTGGCAAAAATTAGCATGGTGATATAGTGTCGCAGCCCAATTGTTGTTTTCGACATTTTTTCATGGGAATACATTATCATGGTATCTACATTGTCAAGGTTACTATATTTCATGCAAGCTACATTGTAAAGATGACGATTTTGGCATGGCGGGTGTATTGTTATGTTCAATATAACGCCATCCTGGCTACATTATCCTGGTCGCTATATCAACTTGATGGTTATATTGCTACGGTCAATTTCATCGTTGGGGATGTATTTTGTCTTTACCTACAATTTGGTTGTGATTATTTGATCTTGATAATATTTCTATGACTGCTTATTTGGCATCTTGAGTGTATCTGTCTGGATATCATATCATCATGTAACTTAGTCTGCCATGCTTTTAAACGGTGATGGTGCTTATGTGAAAATGCTGATTACATTATCATCATTAATTTATGATTATTGTAACTATATAGCAATGGCCATATCTTTTTTTGATCATTTTGGTATTTTGACTTCATTTTGATATTAGTTATATTGGTATGGCAGGTATATTTTCATGGTTCTGACATTGTTTTATGGGCTATACTGTCAAGGCGGCTGTATAGTATTGATAAATTCTGTTTTGGACGCTATTTTCGCCTGGACACTATATACTTTAGAGGCTATATGTTTCCTATCATCCAAAAGCGACTATTATGTCACGGTATCTATATTGTCAGTTGGCTATATTGACGTTGTGAACATATTCTGAATGTTTTTTTAATGTTGCGTTGACTATATTCTTATATCAGTTATATGGCCATGGTGGCTTTCCTGTTATAGTGAATATATTGTAGTTGTGACTATACTATCATGATGGCTAAATTGTCAGGGGAAATATGTTGATATGGATGCTATATTCTCATGATACTATTATGGTAATTGTAAAAATTTTTTCAAGTTTCCTCTAATATCACAGTGATTAATTTATGTTGTAACATTATTGTTACGGTGGCTGTACATTCATGGTGGCTATATTGTTGTTTGATGCGTTTTCATTATTACTATTTAGTGAATATGGCCTCAATGTCAGTGTAGCTATACTTTCATTGGGAACAAATTTTCATAGTGACGCAATTGTCATTATGAAATAAAGTGATTTTGGCTATCTTCTAATTTGGGTTACATTGATACTTTATATACATCGTCACCTTGGTTATATTGGGAATGTGATTTTTTTTGTAGGTGGTATATTGTCATCTTTTAATCGTGCATATTCTGTTATAAGCGATATATTATCATGATACCCATATCATTAAGGAGGAAATATTGGCATGGCGACTATATTGTCTTTATTACTGTAATCTTATGATAACAATATAGGTACCCTAATATATAGGCAACATGAAAAGACAATCACCCCTTATAATATAAGAAGAAAAAACAAATAGCCATCATGGCAATATATTCATTTAACAATATACCCACCATGGCAATATAGTTACCGTATCAATATAATCTTAATGGAAATTTAACTACCATGACCATATAGACACGATGACAATACAACCACCAAGACAATACAGGAACCATGACATTACATTATGACGATATAGCCACCAATTCAACAAATCAAATGACAGTATAGATATTATGGCAACAGTCACCATGACAATATACACACAAGTGGAATATAATCGACATAACAAAATGATTATATTATGAAAATATAGAAACTCTGCCAGTATGGTTTCCATTGGAAAATAGCTATCATAATGATACATATACAATGACATTCCTGAAACTATAACACTATAGCATATCACGACAATGTAGTCCCCTAATGATTTAATCAAAATTAGAATATCGTTTTATAATGATACATCCTCAAGGGCAAACCTAACACAAATATAAAGGCTACCGTGAAAATGTACTCACCATGACATTATAACCATCATGATGAAATAGACACCATGACAATAAAGTTACTTTGGCAAGATATCCAACATGATATTATTGTGATAATAACAGTGTAGTCAAAATGCTAATATATAGTTACCGGAATGTTATAGTTATTATGATAATGTATCACTTACGACAAAAAATGCATGATTAAAAAAATGAAAATATAGCAACTGTAAAAAAAGATCACGTTGCTAATATAGCCAAGGTGATTATATATATATGATAGAAATGTAACCAAAATAAGGAGATGGCCAAAATGACAGTATGTTCATAATGACAATAATTCCACTATGAAAATATATTCTCCATGACACTGTAGGTACACTGACAGTAAAGCTCTCTTCACAAAAGCGTAAAATTAAATTTAGCAAACTACAATATAGACACCATGACAATACAGCCATCTTGACAATAATATCACGATATAATTCAATCACCAGGACAATAGAGTCACCTTGACAGTAATCTTACAATGACTTTATAAATATCATGAAAATATAGCCCCCTGTCAAGATATTTCCTATGACAATTTAGCCATTATGAAAATATAGTCACGACGGCAATCTATTCACTATGACAATAAAGCTACCATGATCATATAACTGATATGACAATATAATCAATAAATATAAATTATCTTGATAACTATATCATTAAAGTGACAGTATATTGTCATGGTGACCATATTGTCGTTGTGACTACAATCTCTTAGTAGCTATATTGCTAAGATAACTACATGTGACTACATTTTCATTGTAGCGTATTTAATGGTGTTGATTTACCTTTGGAGATTTTTTTCTTTTTTTTTTTTTTTGCTTTGTCGCTGTCTCCCGCGTTTGCGAGGTAGCGCAAGGAAACAGACGAAAGGAATGGCCCAACCCACCCCCATACACATGTATATACATACGTCCACACACGCAAATATACATACCTACATAGCTTTCCATGGTTTACCCCAGACGCTTCACATGCACTGATTCAATCCACTTACAGCACGTCAACCCCGGTATACCACATCGCTCCAATTCACTCTATTCCTTGCCCTCCTTTCACCCTCCTGCATGTTCAGGCCCCGATCACACAAAATCTTCTTCACTCCATCTTTCCACCTCCAATTTGGTCTCCCTCTTCTCCTCGTTCCCTCCACCTCCGACACATATATCCTCTTGGTAAATCTTTCCTCACTCATTCTCTCCATGTGCCCAAACCATTTCAAAACACCCTCTTCTGCTCTCTCAACCACGCTCTTTTTATTTCCACACATCTCTCTTACCCTTACGTTACTTACTCGATCAAACCACCTCACACCACATATTGTCCTCAAACATCTCATTTCCAGCACATCCATCCTCCTGCGCACCACTCTATCCATAGCCCACGCCTCGCAATCATACAACATTGTTGGAACCACTATTCCTTCAAACATACCCATTTTTGCTTTCCGAGATAATGTTCTCGACTTCCACACATTCTTCAAGGCTCCCAGAATTTTCGCCCCCTTCCCCACCATATGATCCACTTCTGCTTCCATGGTTCCATCCGCTGCCAGATCCACTCCCAGATATCTAAATTCTTCACCTCCTCCAGTTTTTCTCCATTCAAACTCACCTCCCAATTGACTTGACCCTCAACCCTACTGTACCTAATAACCTTGCTCTTATTCACATTTACTCTTAACTTTCTTCTTTCACACACTTTACCAAACTCAGTCACCAGCTTCTGCAGTTTCTCACATGAATCAGCCACCAGCGCTGTATCATCAGCGAACAACAACTGACTCACTTCCCAAGCTCTCTCATCCCCAACAGACTTCATACTTGCCCCTCTTTCCAAAACTCTTGCATTCACCTCCCTAACAACCCCATCCATAAACAAATTAAACAACCATGGAGACTTCACACACCCCTGCCGCAAACCTACATTCACTGAGAACCAATCACTTTCCTCTCTTCCTACACGTACACATGCCTTACATCCCCGATAAAAACTTTTCACTGCTTCTAACAACTTGCCTCCCACACCATATATTCTTAATACCTTCCACAGAGCATCTCTATCAACTCTATCATATGCCTTCTCCAGATCCATAAATGCTACATACAAATCCATTTGCTTTTCTAAGTATTTCTCACATACATTCTTCAAAGCAAACACCTGATCCACACATCCTCTACCACTTCTGAAACCACACTGCTCTTCTCCAATCTGATGCTCTATACATGCCTTCACCCTCTCAATCAATACCCTCCTATATGATTTACCAGGAATGCTCAACAAACTTACACCTCTGTAATTTGAGCACTCTCTCTTATCCCCTTTGCCTTTGTACAATGGCACTATGCACGCATTCCGCCAATCCTCAGGCACCTCACCATGAGTCATACATACATTATATAACCTTACCAACCAGTCAACAATACAGTCACCCCCTTTTTCAATAAATTCCACTGCAATACCATCCAAACCTGCTGCCTTGCCGGCTTTCATCTTCCGCAAAGCTTTTACTACCTCTTCTCTGTTTACCAAATCATTTTCCCTAACCCTCTCAATTTGCACACCACCTCGACCAAAACACCCTATATCTGCCACTCTATCATCAAACACATTCAACAAACCTTCAAAATACTCACTCCATCTCCTTCTCACATCACCAATACTTACATAAGTATACTTATGTAAGTAGGAGAGATGGCCAGAGAGCGTTATTGGATTACGTGTTAATTGACAGGCGCGCGAATGAGAGACTTTTGGATGTTAATGTGCTGAGAGGTGCAACTAGAGGGATGTCTGATCATTATCTTGTGAAGGCTAAGGTGAAGATATGTATGGGTTTTCAGAAAAGAAGAGTAAATGTTGGGGTGAAGAGGGTGGTGAGAGTAAGTGAGCTTGGGAAGGAGACTTTTGTGATTAAGTACCAGGAGAGACTGAGTACAGAATGGAAAAAGGTGAGAACAATGGAAGTAAGGGGAGTGGGGGAGGAATGGGATGTATTTAGGGAAGCAGTGATGGATTGCGCAAAAGATGCTTGTGGCATGAGAAGAGTGGGAGATGGGTTGATTAGAAAGGGTAGTGAGTGGTGGGATGAAGAAGTAAGAGTATTAGTGAAAGAGAAGAGAGAGGCATTTGAACGATTTTTGCAGGGAAAAAATGCAGTTGAGTGGGAGATGTATAAAAGAAAGAGACAGGAGGTCAAGAGAAAGGTGCAAGAGGTGAAAAAAAGGGCAAATGAGAGTTGGGGTGAGAGAGTATCATTAAATTTTAGGGAGAATAAAAAGATGTTCTGCAAGGAGGTAAATAAAGTGCGTAAGACAAGGGAGCAAATGGGAACTTCAGTGAAGGGCGCAAATGGGGAGGTGATAACCTTTGGAGATATATCATTATAAAAACGGATATTTCATTTTGTTTAAATCAGTAGGTGAACACATTGCCATGATATGCTTTGATATAGTTTCAGTACTGTCATGGTGAATGTATATTAAGTTGGCTACATTACAATGGAAGCCATATTGTCAGTGTGGCTATATTTTCATGGTTTGATCATTTTGTTAATGGAATTTTATTGTATTTTTGAATATATTGTCATGCCATAATTTCTATATTGTCATTTGATTTATTAAATTGATGGCAATATTGTCATAGAGACTGTATTGTCATGTTGCCTATATGGTCATCATGGTTGTCTTGTCATCGTCACTCTATGGTCATGATGGCTATACTGTCATTACGATTACATTCTTATGGTAACTATATTGCCATCATGGCTTTTTGTCAGAGTAGCTATATTGTTAAGTTAGCTATCTTATTGTTGTGGGTATTCTTTTTTTTTTGTATTTTGCCATGATGGCTATACTAGAATTTTGGCAAAAATTAGCATGGTGATATAGTGTCGCAGCCCAATTGTTGTTTTCGACATTTTTTCATGGGAATACATTATCATGGCATCTACATTGTCAAGGTTACTATATTTCATGCAAGCTACATTGTAAAGATGACGATTTTGGCATGGCGGGTGTATTGTTATGTTCAATATAACGCCATCCTGGCTACATTATCCTGGTCGCTATATCAACTTGATGGTTATATTGCTACGGTCAATTTCATCGTTGGGGATGTATTTTGTCTTTACCTACAATTTGGTTGTGATTATTTGATCTTGATAATATTTCTATGACTGCTTATTTGGCATCTTGAGTGTATCTGTCTGGATATCATATCATCATGTAACTTAGTCTGCCATGCTTTTAAACGGTGATGGTGCTTATGTGAAAATGCTGATTACATTATCATCATTAATTTATGATTATTGTAACTATATAGCAATGGCCATATCTTTTTTTGATCATTTTGGTATTTTGACTTCATTTTGATATTAGTTATATTGGTATGGCAGGTATATTTTCATGGTTCTGACATTGTTTTATGGGCTATACTGTCAAGGCGGCTGTATAGTATTGATAAATTCTGTTTTGGACGCTATTTTCGCCTGGACACTATATACTTTAGAGGCTATATGTTTCCTATCGTCCAAAAGCGACTATTATGTCACGGTATCTATATTGTCAGTTGGCTATATTGACGTTGTGAACATATTCTGAATGTTTTTTTAATGTTGCGTTGACTATATTCTTATATCAGTTATATGGCCATGGTGGCTTTCCTGTTATAGTGAATATATTGTAGTTGTGATGTGAATATATGATGGCTAAATTGTCATTGGAAATATGTTGATATGGATGCTATATTCTCATGATACTATTATGGTAATTGTAAAAATTTTTTCAAGTTTCCTCTAATATCACAGTGATTAATTTATGTTGTAACATTATTGTTACGGTGGCTGTACATTCATGGTGGCTATATTGTTGTTTGATGCGTTTTCATTATTACTATTTAGTGAATATGGCCTCAATGTCAGTGTAGCTATACTTTCATTGGGAACAAATTTTCATAGTGACGCAATTGTCATTATGAAATAAAGTGATTTTGGCTATCTTCTAATTTGGGTTACATTGATACTTTATATACATCGTCACCTTGGTTATATTGGGAATGTGATTTTTTTTGTAGGTGGTATATTGTCATCTTTTAATCGTGCATATTCTGTTATAAGCGATATATTATCATGATACCCATATCATTAAGGAGGAAATATTGGCATGGCGACTATATTGTCTTTATTACTGTAATCTTATGATAACAATATAGGTACCCTGATAAATAGGCAACATGAAAAGACAATCACCCCTTATAATATAAGAAGAAAAAACAAATAGCCATCATGGCAATATATTCATTTAACAATATACCCACCATGGCAATATAGTTACCGTATCAATATAATCTTAATGGAAATTTAACTACCATGACCATATAGACACGATGACAATACAACCACCAAGACAATACAGGAACCATGACATTACATTATGACGATATAGCCACCAATTCAACAAATCAAATGACAGTATAGATATTATGGCAACAGTCACCATGACAATATACACACAAGTGGAATATAATCGACATAACAAAATGATTATATTATGAAAATATAGAAACTCTGCCAGTATGGTTTCCATTGGAAAATAGCTATCATAATGATACATATACAATGACATTCCTGAAACTATAACACTATAGCATATCACGACAATGTAGTCCCCTAATGATTTAATCAAAATTAGAATATCGTTTTATAATGATACATCCTCAAGGGCAAACCTAACACCAATATAAAGGCTACCGTGAAAATGTACTCACCATGACATTATAACCATCATGATGAAATAGACACCATGACAATAAAGTTACTTTGGCAAGATATCCAACATGATATTATTGTGATAATAACAGTGTAGTCAAAATGCTAATATATAGTTACCGGAATGTTATAGTTATTATGATAATGTATCACTTACGACAAAAAATGCATGATTAAAAAAATGAAAATATAGCAACTGTAAAAAAAGATCACGTTGCTAATATAGCCAAGGTGATTATATATATATGATAGAAATGTAACCAAAATAAGGAGATGGCCAAAATGACAGTATGTTCATAATGACAATAATTCCACTATGAAAATATATTCTCCATGACACTGTAGGTACACTGACAGTAAAGCTCTCTTCACAAAAGTGTAAAATTAAATTTAGCAAACTACAATATAGACACCATGACAATACAGCCATCTTGACAATAATATCACGATATAATTCAATCACCAGTACAATAGAGTCACCTTGACAGTAATCTTACAATGACTTTATAAATATCATGAAAATATAGCCCCCTGTCAAGATATTTCCTATGACAATTTAGCCATTAGGAAAATATAGTCACGACGGCAATCTATTCACTATGACAATAAAGCTACCATGATCATATAACTGATATGACAATATAATCAAAGCAAAAGTATATAAACATTCAACTTATATTCACAATTGCAATATAACCACCTGACAATATGGACACTGTTAATAGATAGTCGTTTTCGGATAATAGCAAAAATATAGATTCCAGGACAATATTTACTCTGTGAAAAAACAGTGAATCAGACAGGATTTATCATCATGATATGCTCATAACATTATAGCTGTCATGGAATTGTAGTCAACATGACAAAATTATCACAATGAAATAAAACGACATTACAATATAGTTACCATAATCATACACCAATCATGATTATATAATCAGCAGGTTGACATAAACAAGATCAGAGTGTAAAAACCATGACAAAGTGATATGATGAGATGATATCCATTCACTTACACTTACAATACCACATAAGTTTTCATAAAAGATTATCATGATCATATAATCACAACAGTATTGTCACTAATTACAAAATATATCCCGAAAGACAAAATTAACCATAACAATATAGCCATCAAGATGATATAGCGATCAAGATAATGTAGCCAGGACGGCATTATATTGAAAGTAAGAATACAATCACCATGCCAATGTCTTCACCATGACAATGTAGCTACCATGAAAATATAGTAACCTTGACTATGTAGCTACCATGATAAAATATACGATTGAAAAATATCCACAAGCTGAGTTTAGCTGCTAAAACACTTCATCGCTATGCCAATATCGCCAAAATGTTATTATTGCTATCATGATAATATACCGCCAGAAAATAAATATATACCCACTACTCGACAATATATCTATCCTGACAATATTGCTAACATAAAAGGACAGTCACATCCTTGTTATATAACAAAAATGACAAGTAGCCATCATGGCGATATAGTGATTTAACGATACAGCCACTATGGTAATATAATTACCATAACAATGTGATCTTAAGGACAATGTAACCAACATGACTATATAGTCAGGTTGAAAATACAACCACTGTGACAATACAGATAACATGACAGTACCGTCTCTAAGACAATATTGACATCAATTTGACAAATTATATGACAATATAGATATTATGGTAATATAGTCACCATCACAATATACTCAGAAATGCAATATAATCGCAATGATAAAATTATCCTTCCATGAAATTATAGCCACCTACCATTTTGGTTTCCATTGCAGTGTAGAAACAGTAATAAAAGATTTACCATGACAGTACTGAAACCATAACAGTATAGCATATCATGGGAATGTAGTCAGCCGATAATTTAATCAAAATGACAATTTCTCTTCTATAATGGTATATCCTCAAGGGCAATATCAACAACATTAAAAAAGCTTCTACGAAAATACAGTCATTATGACATTATAAAAATCATAATAAAAAAGTCACCATGACAATAGAGTTATCTTGGCAATATAGCCACTGTGACATTATAGTCATAATGATAATATAGTCGCTGTGACAATATTGTCACCATGAATATATAATTATCATGATAATATTTCGCTTATGACAAAGTATGCAAGAGTTAGATAATGACAATATATCACCTATAAAAAGATCACCTTGCCAATATAGCTAAGGTGACGATATATACATTATAGCAATATAACTAAAATGAAAAAATAGCCAAAATGACGGTATGGTCATAATGACAATACTGCCACTATGAATATATGTTCCCCATGACACTATAGCTACACTGACAACAAAGCCATATTCACAAAAGAGCAACATTGAAAATACAGAAAACGAGAATATAGCCACCATCATAGTTCAGCCACCATGATAATAATATCAAGATACAAATCATCATCATGTCATTATTCACCTTGATAATAAACTTACAATTACTGTATAAATATCATGAAAATATAGCCTCCATGTCAACATGTCTGCCATGATAATCTGGCCATTATGATAATATAGTCATGGCGGCAATTTATTCACCATAACAATATAGCCACACAGATCATTTAACTAATGTGACAATACAGTCAAAGAAGCAAAAAAAGAAATATACAAATAATAATCAATAGGGCAGTATAACTACATGACAATATAGATACTGTGACTAATAGTCGCTTTTGAATCATAGCAAACATATAGCTGGCAGGACAACATAGTCTCTATGACAAAATAGCGACCAAGACAGGATATATCATTATAATATAGACACATTGACAGTGTAGACCATAAAACAATGTATCAATCATGAAACTCTACCTGCCAAAAAATTATAGATGTCATGAAATTTTAGTCAACATGACAAAATTCTCATAATGAAATATGATCGGCATTACAATGTAGTTACCATAATCATAGACCAATCATGATCATATAATCAGCAGGTTGACTTAAACAATATCACAGTATAAAAACCATGACACTATAAGTGACAAGATGATATGATATCCATACACTTACACTTACAATACCAAAGAAGCCGCCATGAATATATTGTTATCATAATCATATGATCAAAACAATATTGTAGGTAGTGACAAATATATCACTAACAACAAAATTAATCATAGCAATATAGCCATCAACTTGTTATAGCGACCAAGATAATATAGCGAGCATTGTATTGAGAATTACAATACAGCCACCGTGCCAATGTCGTCACCATGACAATATAGCTACCATGAAAATATAGTAACGTTGATAATGTAGCTGCCATGGCAAAATATTGAAGATAGAAAATACCCAAAAGATAGCCACAACAAGAGTTTAGCTGCTAAGACGATATACCACCATGCCAATATCTCTAAAATGTTAGTATAGCCATCATGGCAATATATCAACAGAAAAAATACTCATCGTAACGATATAGGTAACTTGACAATATACTACTCTGACAATATAGATTACCTTAAAAGAAAGCCACCTCCTTGAAATATAAAAGAAAAAAAAATGACAAATAGCCATCATGGTAATATGTTAACTAAACAATATAGCCATCATGGCAATATGGTAACCAAACAATATACCCATCACGGCAATATGATTACCATAGCAATGTATTCTTAATGGCAATATAGTCACCATGTCCTTATAGTCACGATGACAATACAACTACCATGACAATACAGAAAACATCAAAATACAGTCTCTAAGACAATATTGCCATTAATTTAACAAGTTAAATGACAATATAGATATTATGGCAACACCATCACGATGACAATATTCTCAGAAATGTTATATAATCGTCAAAATAAAGTAATCCTACCATGAAAATATAGTCACCCTGCTACTATGGCTTCCATTACAATATAGCCACAATAAGAAAACATTCACCACGACAGTACTGAAACCATAACAATATAGCATATCATGACAATGTAGTCACTTGATCATTTAATGAAAAACAAAAATTTCGCTTCTATTATGGTATAACCTCAGGGACAAAATTCATACATCATTAAAACGCTGCCATGAAAATACAGTCACTATGACATAAATATCATGATGAAATTGTGACCATGGTATTATATCCACTATGAGATTATAGTCATTATGACAATATAGTCGCTATCAAAATACTGTCATCTTAATAATAAAGTTCTCAAAATGATATATCGCTTGTGACAAAATATGCATGATTAGAAAATGACAGTATAGCACCTATAAAAAAGATCACCCTGCCACTATAGTCAAGGTGACGATATATACATCATAGCAACGTAAAGAAAAAGAGATGATAACCAGAAAGACGGTATGATCATAATGACAATACTGCAACTATGAAAATATGTTCCCCACGATTCTCCAGCTTCACTGAAAATAAAAGCATCTTCACAAAAACAGTACTATTGAAAAAATAGCAAACTAAAAATAAAGGCATCTTCACAAAAACAGTACTATTGAAAAAATAGCAAACGACTATACAGCCATCAAGACAGTACAGCCACCATGACAATAATCTCTCGATATAAATCAGTCGCCAGGACATTAGCGTCACCTTGATAATGAATATACAATGAGTACATGAACATGATGAAAATGTAGCGTCCATATAAATATATTTGTCGTGAAAATATAGCCTCCATATGAATATCTTTAGAGTGACAGTTTCGCTATTCTGATAATATAGTCAAGACGCTAATATGTTCACCATACCAATAAACCCACCATGATCACATAAATAATATGACAATATAGTCAACGCAATAATAAACGCATTTATAAATTATATCCACTCTGAAAATACAGCCACATGAAAAAATAGATACTGTGACAAAATAGTCATTTTTGGATCATAGCAAACATATAGCGTCCAAGAGAACATAGTCCCCATAACAAAACAGCGAAGAAGACAGGATTTATCATCACGATACAGTCACCTTGACAGTATAGCCAATAAAACAGTGGAACAACCATGAAATTGTACCTACCATAACAATATACCTTACATGAAAATATAGTTATTATGACAAATTCATTACAATGAAATACAAACGATATCACATTATAGTTTCGATAATCATACACCAATCATGATCATCTTAGATAAAACCTTCAGAACAAAGCAAGGGTAGCGACAACGCAAGGAGGAATAGCTACAACCTAGCTCTGAAAGACGACAGCAGCTCCGTACACATCGGTAGCTGGTGCGCGACTGTCATCAGGTGACTACATTGTCATATGGTATATTTTCATGGTTTCAGTACTGTCGTAGTGAATGTATTATTATTTTAGCCATATTGCAGTGTCAGGGTGGCTAAATTTTCATGATAGGATAGTTTTATTATCGGGGTTATATTGCATTTGTCATAATACTGTCATGGTGACTGTGTTCCAGTAATATCAATTTTATCATTTAATTTGTTAAAGCGATTGCAATATTGTCGTAGAGACGCTAATGTCATGTTGCCTGCATTGTCATGATGGTTGCATGTCATCTTGACTATATAGTCACGTTGGTTATATTCCAGTTATGATTACATGGTTACGGTAACTACATATCCATGGTGACTATATTGATAGGTGACTACATTGCCATGATAGCTATTTTTCATTTTTGTTATACTGTAAGGAGGTGACTGTCTTTTCATATTGAATATATTATTAGGGTAGCTATATTGTTAAGTGAGCTATATCATTGTTGTGCTTATTTTCCTTTTCTGGTGGTATATTGCCATGATTCCTAGACTAACATTTTGGCGATATTGGCATGGTAATATAGTGTCTTAGCAAATAAACTGTTATTGTCGATATGTTTCATGGGATTTTATTATCATAGTAGCTACATTGTCAATGTTGCTATATTTTCAAGGTAGCTCCATTGTCATGGTGACGATATTGCCATTGTGGCTGAATTGTTATTTTCAATATAATGCCATCCTACCTACATTATCTTGGTCGCTATATTTTCTTGCTGGCTATATTGCTATGGTTAATTTTGTCGTTGGGGATATATTTTGTCATTAACTACAATTTTGTTTTAATCATATGATCATGATAACAATATTTTCATGGCGGCTTATTTGGTAATGTGAGTGCAAGTGTACGGATATCATATTATCATGTCATTATATTGTCATGGTTTTTATACTGTGATGGTGTTTATGTCAGCCTCCTGATGATTTTATCATGATTGATATATGATTATGGTGACTAAATTGTAATGGCGGCTATTGTTCATTGTGACATATTTGGCATGTTGCCTGCATTTTCATGGTAGCTATATTGTTATGGCAGGTACATTTTCATTGTTGTTTCATTGTTTTATTGGCTATACTATCAAGGTGACTATATCTTAATTAAAAATCTTTGCTTGGTCGCTATTTTGTCATGGACACTACATTGTCCTGGAGCCTATATGTTTGCTATGATCCGAAAGAGACTATTTTGTCACAGCATCAATATTGTCAGGTGCTTATATTGCCATAAATAATATAATTTGAAGGCTTCCTTATTGTTGCGTTGACTGTATTGTCATATCACTTATGTGATCATGGCTATATTGTTATAGTGAATATATTGCCGTCTTGACTATATTATCATATTGGCTAAATTGTCATGATATGTTGCCATGGAAGCCTTATTTTCATGATGTTTATATAGTAAGTGAATTATATCGTGACATCATTGTCATAGTAGCTGTACTTTCATGGTGGCTATATAGTCGTTTGCTGTATTTTCACTGTTACTCTTTTGTGAAGATTGCTTTATTGTCATTGTAGCTATAGTGTCCTGGGGGATATATTTTCATAGCAGCAGTATTGTCATTATGAACTTACCATCATTTTGGCTATCTACTCATTTTGGTTATATTGCGAAGATTTACATATCGTCACCTTGGCTACATTGTCAAGGTGATCTCTTTTATAGTTGCTATGTTGTCAAATTTTTTGGTCATGCATATTTTTCCATAAGCGATACATTATCGTGATAACTTTACTATTAAGGTGACACTATATTGTCATTGTGACAATGTTGACAATATGACCATAATCTCTTAGTGGTTATATTGCTAAGATAACTATACTGTCATGGTGATGGTTATAATGCCAGTTTGACTGCATTTTCATTGTACCATATTTAATGGTGTAGATTTTGCCCTTGAAGTTATATTGTAAAAACGAGAATTTCCTTTTTTTTTAAATTATCATGTGAATATATTGCCATGATATGCGATATTCCTATAGTTTGAGTACTGTCATGTTGAATGTATATTATCTTGGTTACATTACAATTAAATCATAGTGGCAGGGTAACTATATTTTCTTGGTTGGATCATTTTGCTATGACGATTTTATTGTATGTGTGTGTATATTCTTATGGTTACTGTGTTGCCGTGATATGTATATTGTCCTGGGCACTAAATATCCTGAAATCTATATTGTCATATCAGTTATAGAATCATGGTAGCTTTATTGTCATAGTGAATATCCTGTCGTCGTGACTATATTATCATAATGGCTAAATTGTCATAGGAAATATGTTGATATGAGGGCTATATTTTCATGATATTCATAAAGTCATTGAAAGATTACTGTCAAGGTGACTCTAATAGCCTGGCGATTGGTGTATATCGTGACATTATTGTCACGATAGGTGCATTGTCATGGTGGCTATATTGTCGTTTCCTGTATTTTCAATGTTACTCTTTTGTGAAGTTTGCTTTATTGTCATTGTAGCTATAGTGTCATGTGGAATATATTTTCGTAGTAGCAGTATTGTCATTATGAACATATCGTCATTTTGGTTATCTGATCATTTTGGTTACATTGCGAAGATTTACATATCGTCACTTTGGCTATATTGGCAAGGTGATCTCTTTATAGTTGCTATATTGTCATTTTTTTTAATCATGTATCTTTTTTCATGAGTGATACATTATCTTGACAACTGTATCATTAAAGTGACAGTATTTTGTCATGGTGACTATATTGTCATTGTGACTACATTCTCTTAGTGGCTATATTGCTAAGATAACTACATGTGACTACATTTTCATTGTAGCTTATTTAATAGTGTTGATTTACCCTTGGAGATATATCATTATAAACACGGATATTTCATTTTGTTTACATTATGAGGTGAATACATTGTCATGACATGCTATATTGTTACAGTTTCAGTACTGTCATGGTGAATGTATAACATGTTGGCTACGTTACAATGGAAGCCATAGTGGCAGGGTGGCTATATTTTCATGGTTTAATCATTTTGTAATTAGTATTTTATTGTATTTTTGAATATATTGTCATGGTGACTGTGTTCCCATAATTTCTATATTGTCATTTGATTTATTAAATTGATGGCAATATTGTCATAGAGACTATATTGTCATGTTGCATGTATGGTCATCATGGTTGTCTTGTCATCGTGACACTATGGTCATGATAGCTATACTGTCGTTAAGATTACATTCTTATGGTAACTATATTGCCATCATGGCTTTTTGTCAGAGTTGCTATATTGTTAAGTTAGCTATCTTATTGTGGTGGGTATTTTTTTTCCTTTTGGTATATTGCCATGATGGCTATGATAGAATTTTGGCAACATTAGCATGGTGATATAGTGTTCGCAGCCCAACTATTGTTTTGGACATTTTTTCATGGGAATACATTATCATGGTACCTACAATGTCAAGGTTACTATATTTCATGCAAGCTACATTGTAAAGATGACGATATTGGCATGACGGGTGTATTTTTATGTTCAATATAACACCATCCTGGCTACATTATCTTGGTCGCTATATCAATTTGATGGATATATTGCTAAGGTCAATTTCATCGTTGGGGATATATTTTGTCTTTACCTACAATTTGGTTGTGATTATATGATCATGATAATATTTCTATGACAGCTTACTTGGCATCTTGAGTGTATCTGTCTGGATATCATATCATCATGTAACTTAGTCTGTCATGCTTTCAAACAGTGATGGTGCTTATGTGAAAATGCTGATTACATTATCATCATTAATGTATGATTATTGTAACTATATAGCAATGGCAATATCTTTTTTGATCATTTTGGTATGTTGACTTTATTTTGATAGTAGTTATATTAGTATGGTAGGTACATTTTCATGGTTCTGACATTGTTTTATGGGCTATACTGTCAAGGCGGCTGTATAGTATTGATGAATTCTGTTTTGGACGCTATTGTCTTCTGGACACTATATACTTTTGAGGCTATATGCTTCCTATGATCCGAAAGCGACTATTTTGTCACGTATCTATATTGTCAGGTGGCTATATTGACGTTGTGAACATATTCTGAATGTTTCTTTAATGTTGCGTTGACTATATTCTTATATCAGTTATATGGCCATGGTGGCTTTGTTGTTATAGTGAATATATTGTAGTTGTGACTATACTATCATAATGGCTAAATTGTCATGGGAAATATGTTGATATGGATGCTATATTCTCATGATACTTTTTTGGTAATTGTAAAACTTTTTTCAAGTTTACTCTAATATCACAGTGATTGATTTATGTTGTAACATTATTGTTATGGTGACTGTACAATCATGGTGGCTATATTGTCGTTTGATGTGTTTTCAATGTTACTATTTAGAGAATATGGCTTTAATGTCAGTGTAGCTATACTTTCATTGGGAAGAAATTTTCATAGTGACGCAATTGTCATTATCAAATATGGTCATTTTGGCTATCTACTAATTTGGGTTACATTGCTATGTTATATATATCGTCACCTTGGCCATATTGGGAAGGTGATTTTTTTATAGGTGGTATATTTTTTCATTTTTAAATCGTGCATATTCTGTTATAAGCGATATATTAACATCATACCCATATCATTAAGGTGAAAATAATGGCATGGCGACTATATTGTCTTTATGACTGTAATGTTATGATAACAATATAACTACCCTGATATATAGGCAACATGAAAGACAATCAACCCCTTGTAATATAACAAGAAATAAAAAATAGCCATCATGGCAATATAATCATTTAACAATATAGCCACCATGTCAATATAGTTACCATATCAATATAATCTTAATGGAAATACAGCTACCATGACCATCTAGACACGATGACAATACAACCACCAAGACAATACAGGAACCATGACATTACATTATGACAATATAGCCACCAATTCAACAAATCAAATGACAGTATGGATATTATGGCAATAGTCACCATGACAGTATACACACATGTGGAATGTAATCGACATAACAAAATGATCATATCATGAAAATATAGCCACTCTGCCAAAATGGCTTCCATTGGAATATAGCCAACATGATAATACATATATAATGACATTCCTGAAACCATAACAATGTAGCATATCACGACAGTGTAGTCCCCTAATGATTTAATGAAAATGAGAATCTCGTTTCATAATGATACATCCTCAAGGGCAAACCCAACACAAATATAAAAGCTACCGTGAAAATGTAGTCACCATGACATTATAACCATCATGATGAAATAGAAACCATGACAATAAAACTACTTTGGTAAGATATCCAACATGATATCATTGTCATAATGACAATATAGTCAAAATGCCAATGTATAGTTGCCGGAACGATATACTTTTCATGATAATGTATAACTTACGACAAAAAATGAATGATTAAGAAAATGAAAATATAACAACCGTAAAAAAAGATCACGTTGCTAATATAGCCAAGGTGATGATACATATATGATAGAAATGTAAGCAAAATAAGGAGATGGCCAAAAAGATAGTATGTTCATAATGACAATAATTCCACTATGAAAATATATTCTCCATGACACTATAGGTACACTGACAGTCAGATATCTTCACAAAAGCGTAAAATCAAAATACAGCAAACTACAATATACCCACCATGACAATACAGCCATCTTGACAAAAATTTCACGATATAACTCAATCACCAGGACAATAGAGTCACCTTGACAGTAATCTTACAATGACTTTAAAAATATCATGAAAATATAGCCTCCATGTCAACATATTTGCTATGACAAATTAGCCATTATGAAAATATAGTCACGACGACAATCTATTCACTATGACAATAAAGCTACCATGATCATATAACTAATATGACAATATAATCAAAGCAAAAATATAGAAACATTCAACTTATATTCACAATGGCAATATAACCACCTGACAATATAGATACTGTTAATAGATAGTCGTTTTCGGATCATAGCAAAAATATAGACTCCAGGACAATACAGTCTCTGTGAAAAAACAGTGACTCAGACATGATTTATCATCATGATATGCTCATAACATTATAGCTGTCATGGAATTGTAGTCAACATGACAAAATTATCAAAATGAAATAAACGACATTACAATATAGTTACCATAATCATACACCAATCATGATTATATATTCAGCAGGTTGACATAAACAAGATCATAGTGTAAAAAACATGACAATTTAAGTGATATGATGAGATGATATCCATTCACTTACTCTTACAATAACACATAAGTTTTCATGAAAATACTATCATGATCATATAATCACAAGAGTATTGTCACTAATTACAAAATGTATCCTGAAAGACAAAATTAACCATAACATTATAGCCATCAAGTTGATATAGCAACCAAGATAATGTAGCCAGGAAGGCATCATATTGAAAGTAAGAATACAACAACCATGCCAATGTCTTCACCATGACAATGTAGCTACCATGAAAATATAGTAACCTTGACTATGTAGCTACCATGAAAAAATATACAATTGAAAAAAAACCACAAGAAGAGTTTAGCTGCTAAAACACTATATCGCCATGCCAATATCGTCAAAATGTTATTGCCATCATGATAATATATCGCCAGAAAATAAATATACATACCCACTACTCGACAATATAGCTATTTTGGTAATATTGCCAACATGAAAAGACAGTCACCTTCTTGTTATATAACAAAAATGACAAATAGCCATCATGGCGATATAGTGATTCAACAATACAGCCACTGTGGTAATATTGCTACCATAAGAATGTGATCTTAACGACAATGTAGCCAACATGACTATATAGTCACGTTGACAATAAAGCCATCGTGACAATACAGATAACATGACAGTACCGTCTCTAAGACAATATTGCCATCAATTTGACAAATTATATGACAATATAGATATTATGGCAACATAGTCCCTATGACAATATACTCAGAAATGCAATATTTTCGCCTTGATAGAATTATCCTACCATGAAAATATAGCCACCTACCATTATGGTTTCCATTGCAATGTAGAAACAGTAATGAAAGATTTACCATGACAGTACTGAAATCATAACAGTATAGCATATAATGGCAATGTAGTCAGCTGATAATTCAATCAAAATGACAATATCTCTTCTATAATGGTATATCCTCAAGAGCAAATATGAACACCATTAAAAAAGCTCTACGAAAATACAGTCATTATGACATTATAAAGATCATGATAAAAAAGTCACCATGACAATATATTTATCTTGGCAAGATAGCCACTGTGACATTATAGTCATAATGATGATATAGTTGGTATGACAATATTGTCACCATAAAAAATGTAATTATCATGATGATATTTTGCGTATGGCAAAGTATGCAACAGTTAAATACTGACAATATAACACCTATAAAAAGATCACCCTGCCAATATAGCTAAGGTGACGATATATACATTATAGCAATGTAACTAAAATGAAAAGATAGCCAAAATGACGGTTTGGTCATAATGACAATACTGCCACTATAAAAATATGTTCCAGATGACACTATAGCTACACTGACAGCAAAGCCATATTCAAGAAAGAGCAACATTGAAAATACAGCAAACGAAAATATAGCCACCATCATAGTTCAGCCACAATGTTAATAATGTCACGATACAAATCATCACCATATCATTAGTCACCTTGATAATATACTTACAATGACTATATAAATATCATGAAAATATAGCCTCCATGTCAACATGTCTGCCATGATAATCTGGCCATTATGATAATATAGTCATTACGGCAATTTATTCACTATAGCAATATAGCCACAGTGATCATATAACTGATGTGACAATACAGTCAAAGAAGCAAAAAAGAAATATGAAAATCATATTCACTCTAGCAATATAACTACATGACAATATAGATACTGTGACAAATGGTCGCTTTTGAATCGTAGCAAACATATAGCCGGCAGGACAACATAGTCTCTATGACAAAATAGCGACCAAGATAGGATGTATCATTATAATATAGAAACCTTGACAGTATAGACCATAAAACAGTGTAACAATCATGAAACTGTACCTACCAAAACATTATAGATGTCATGAAATTTTAGTCAACATGACAAAATTCTCATAATGAAATATCATCGGCATTACAATATAGTTACCATAATCATAGACATAAACAATATCACAGTATAAAAACCATGATAGTATAAGTGACATGATGATATGATATCCATACACTTACACTTACATTACCAAAGAAGCCGCCATGAATATATTGTTATCATGATCATATAATCACAACAATATTGTAGGTAGTGACAAATATATCCACAACGACAAAATTAATCATAGCAATATTGCCATCAATTGTTATAGCGACCAAGATAATGTAGCGAGCATTGTATTGAGAATTACATTACAGCTACCGTGCCAATGTCGTCACCATGACAATATAGCTACCATGAAAATATAGTATCGTTGATAATGTAGCTGCCATGGCAAAATATTCAAGATAGAAAATACCCAAAAGATAGCCACAACAAGAGTTTTGCTGCTAAGACGATATATCACCATGCCAATATCTCTAAAATGTTAGTATAGCCATCATGGCAATATATCAACAGAAAAAAATACTCATCACAACGATATAGCTAACTTGACAATATACTACTCTGACAATATAGGTAACATTAAAAGACAGGCACCTCCTTGAAATATAAAAGAAAAAAAAATGACAAATAGCCATCATGGCAATACTG
This sequence comes from Panulirus ornatus, assembly GCF_036320965.1. NCBI lineage: Eukaryota > Metazoa > Arthropoda > Malacostraca > Decapoda > Palinuridae > Panulirus > Panulirus ornatus. The sequence continues at coordinate 11,133,730 of NC_092278.1, forward strand.
TAACTAAACAATATAGCCATCATGGCAATATGGTAACCAAACAATATAGCCATCATGGCAATATGATTACCATAGCAAAGTATCTTAATGGCAATATAGTCACCATGTCCTTATAGTCACGATGACAATACAACTACCATGACAATACAGAAAACATCAAAATACAGTCTCTAAGACAATATTGCCAATAATTCAACAAGTTAAATGGAAATATAGATATTATGGCAACACAATCATGATGACACTATACCCAGAAATGTTATATAATCGTCATAATGAAATGATCCTACCATGAAAATATAGTTACCCTGCCACTATGGCTTCCATTACAATATAGCCACAATAACAAAACATTCACCACGACAGTGCTGAAACCAAACAGTATAGCAATATGGCAATGTGTCAGCTAAAAAAATTCAATCAAAATGAAAATATCTCTTCTATAAGGGAAACCCTCAAGAGCAAATATAAACACCTTTAAAAAAAGCTCTCGAAAATACAGTCATTATGACATTTATAAAGCAGAAAAAAAAAGTCCCAGACAATATATTTATCTTGGCAAGATAGCCACTGTGACAATAGTCATAATGATGATAAAGTTGGAGACAATATTGTCACCATAAAAAATGTAATTATCATGATTATTTTGCGTATGGCAAAGTATGAAACAGTTAAATACTGAAAATATAACACCTATAAAAAGATCACCCTGCCAATTAGCTAAGGTGACTATAACTTATAGCTGTAACAAAAAAAAAAGATACCAAAATGACGGTTTGGTCTAATGACAAAATGCCCTATAAAAATATGATCCCCATGCCCTATGCTAACTGACAACAAAGCCATATTCACAAAAGACAACATTAAAATAAGAAAACGAAAATATAGCCACCATATGTTCAGCCAAAATGTTAACAATGTCACGTTTAAAAAATCATCCCATGTCTTTAGCCCTTGTAATATACTTAAAATGACTATATAAATATCATGAAAATATAGCCTCCAGTAAAAAAGCTGCCATATAATCTGGCCGTTATGAAAATATAGTATGACGGCAATTTATTCATTTAAGCAATATAGCCACAGTGATCTAAATTGATGTGAAAATACGTAAAAGGAAGCAAGAAAAAATATGCAAATAAATTTTCACTCGGGCAGTATAACTACATGACAATATAGATACTGTGACAAATGGTCGCTTTTGAATCATAGCAAACATATAGCCGGCAGGACAACATAGTCTCTATGACAAAATAGCGACCAAGACAGGATATATCATTATGATATAGACACCTTGACAGTATAGACCATAAAACAGTGTAACAATCGTGAAATTGTACCTACCAAGACATTATAGATGTCATGAAATTTTAGTCAATATGACAAAATTATCATAATGAAATATCATCGGCATTACAATATAGTTACCATAATCATAGACATAAACAATATCACAGTATAAAAACCATGATAATATAAGTGACATGATGATATGATATCCATACACTTACACTTACATTACCAAAGAAGCCGCCATGAATATATTGTTATCATGATCATATAATCACAACAATATTGTAGGTAGTGACAAATATATCCACAACGACAAAATTAATCATAGCTATATTGCCATCAATTGTTATAGCGACCAAGATAATGTAGCGAGCATTGTATTGAGAATTACATTACAGCTACCGTGCCAATGTCGTCACCATGACAATATAGCTACCATGAAAATATAGTAACATTGATAATGTAGCTGCCATGGCAAACTATTCAAGATAGAAAATAACCAAAAGATAGCCAAAACAAGAGTTTAGCTAGTAAAACGATATATCACCATGCCAATATCTCTATAATGTTAGTATAGCCATCATGGCAATATACCAACATAAAAAAATACTCATCACAACGATATAGCTAAATGGACAATATACTACTCTGACAATGTAGGTAACATTAAAAGACAGCCACCTCCTTAAAATAATCAAGAAAAAAAATGACAAATAGCCATCATGGCAATATTGTAACTAAACAATATAGCCATCATGGTAATATGGTAACAAAACAATATAGCCATAATGTCAATATGATTACCATAGCAAAGTATCTTAATGACAATATAGTCACCATGTCCTCATAGTCACGATGACAATACAACTACCATGACAATACAGAAAACATCAAAATACAGTCACTAAGACAATATTGCCACTAATTCAACAAGTTAAATGGCAATATAGATATTATGGCAACACAATCATGATGACACTATACCCAGAAATGTTATATAATCGTCATAATGAAATGATCCTACCATGAAAATATAGTTACCCTGCCACTATGGCTTCCATTACAATATAGCCACAATAACAAAACATTCACCACGACAGTGCTGAAACCATAACAATGTAGCATATCATGACAATGTAGTCACTTGATTATTTAATAAAAAATAGAATTTCGCTTCTATTATGGTATAACCTAAGGAAAAAAAATTTATACATCATTAAAAAGCTGCCTTGAAAATACAGTCACTATGACATAAATATCATGATAAAATAGTGACCATGCCAATATACCCACTCTGAGATTATAGTCATTATGACAATATAGTCGCTATTAAAATACTGTCACCTTAATAATAAAGTTATCAAAATGATATAACACTTGTGACAAAATATGCATGATTAGAAAATGATAGTGTAGCAACAATAAAAAAGATCACCTTGCCACTAAAATCAAGGTGACGATATATACATCATAGCAACGTAAAGAAAAAGAGATGATAACCAGAACGACGGTATGTTCATAATGACAATACTGGAACTATGAAAATATGTTCCCCACGATTCTCTAGCTTTACTGACAATAAAGGCATCTTCCCAAAAAAGAGTACTATTGAAAAAATATCAAACGACTATGCAGCCATCAAGACAGTACAGCCACCATGACAATAATCTCTCGATACAAATCAATCGCCAGGACATTATGGTCACCTTGAAAATAAATATACAATGAGTAAATGAACATCATGAAAATATAGCGTCCATATAAATATATTTGTCGTGAAAATAGAGCCTCCATATGAATATCTTTAAAGTGACAGTTTCGCTATTCTGATAATATCGTCAAAACGCTAATATATTCATAACAATAAAGCCACAAAGATAACATAAATGATATGACAATATAGTCAACGCAACAATAAACGCATTCATAAATTATATCCAATCTGAGAATACAGCCACATAAAAATATTGATACTGTGACAAAATAGTCATTTTTGGATCATAGCAAACATATAGCGTCCAAGAGAATATAGTCTCTATGACAAAATAGCGAAGAAGACAGGATTTAGCATCACAATACAGACACCTTGACAGTATAGCCAATAAAACAGTGGAACAACCATGAAAATGTACCTACTATAACAATATAGCTTGCATGAAAATATAGTTACTATGACAAATTCATTACAATGAAATACAAACGATATCACATTATGGTTTCGATAATCATACACCAATATTGTCAAGGTGATCTCTTTTATACTTCCTATGTTGTCATACTTTTTAGTCTTGCATATTTTTTCATAAGCGATACATTATCGTGATAACTTTACGATTAAGGTGACAGCATATTGTCATTGTGAAAATGTTGACAATACGACTATAATCTCTTAGTGGCTATATTGTTAAGATAACTATACTGTCATGGTGACTGTTTCATGATGATGGTTATAATGACCGTTTGACTGCATTATCATTGTAGCATATTTAATGGTGTTGATTTTGCCCATGAAGATATATTACAAAAACAAAAATCTCCTTTTTCTATAAATTACCATGTGAATATATCGCCAAGATATGCGATATTGTTATAGTTTTAGTACTGTTATGTTGGTTACATTACAATTAAAGTCATAGTGGCAGGGTAACTATATTTTCATGGTTGGATCATTTTGTTATAACGAATTTATTGTATTTGTGATTATATTCTCATGGTTACAGTGTTGCCGTAATTTCTATATTGTCCTGGTCACTACATATACTGAAATCTATATTGTCATATCAGTTATATGATCATGGTAGCTTTATTGTCATAGTGAATATCTTGTCGTCGTCACTATATTACCATAATGGCTAAATAGTCATAGGAAATATGTTGCCATGAGGGCTATATTTTCATGATATTCATAAAGTCATTGAAAGATTACTATCAAGGTGACTAATAGCCGGGCAATTGATGTATATTGTGACATTATTGTCACGATAGCTGCATTGTCATGGTGGCTATATTGTCATTTCCTGTATTTTCAATGTTACTCTTTTGTGATGATTGCTTTATTGTTATTGTAGCTATAGTGTCATGGGGAATATACTTTCGTAGTAGCAGTATTGTCATTATGAATATATCGTCATTTTGGCTATCTGCTCATTTTGGTTACATTGCGAAGATTTACATATCGTTACCTTGGCTATATTGGCAAGGTGATCTCTTTATAGTTGCTATATTGTCATTTTTTAATCATATATATTTTTTCATGAGTGACACATTATCTTGATAACTATATCATGGTGACTATATTGTCATTATGACTAAAATCTCTTAGTAGCTATATTGCTAAGATAACTACATGTGACTACATTTTCTTTGTTGCTTATTCAATGGTGTTGATTTACCCTTGGAGATATATCATTATAAAAACTGATATTTCATTTTGTTTAAATTCTGAGGTAAATACATTGTCATGATATGCTATGTTGTTATAGTTTTAGTACTCTCATGGTGAATGTATATTATGTTGACTACATTACAATGGAAGCCATAGTGGTAGGGTGGCTATATTTTCATGGTTTGATAATTTTGTTATTAATATTTTATCGTATTTTTGAATTTATTGTCATGGTGACTGTTGCCATAATATCTATAGTCATTTAATTTATTAAATTGATGGCAATATTGTCGTAGAGACTGTATTGTCATGTTGCCTGTATGGTCATCATGGTTGTCTTGTCATCGTCATAGTGATGATGGCTATACTTTCGTTAAGATTACATTCTTATGGTAACTATATTGCCATCATGGCTTTTTGTCAGCGTAGCTATATTGTTAAGTTAGTTATCTTATTTTGGTGGGTATTTTTTTTCCTTTTGATATATTGCCATAATGGCTATGCTAGAATTTTGGCAAGATTAGCATGGTGATATAGTGTTCGCAGCCCAACTATTGTTTTGGACATTTTTTCATGGGAATACATTATCATGGTACCTACATTGTCAAAGTTACTATATTTCATGCAAGCTACATTGTAAAGATGACGATATTGGCATGGCTGGTGTATTGTTATGTTCAATATAACGCCATCCTGCCTACATTACCTTGGTCTCTATATCAACTTAATGGTTATATTGCTACGGTCAATTTCATCGTTGGGGATGTATTTTGTCTTTACCTACAATTTGGTTTTGATTATATGATCATGATACTATTTCTATGACGGCTTATTTGGCATCTTGAGAGTATGTGTCTGGATATCATATCATTATGGAACTTAGTCTGTCATGCTTTTAAACGGTGATGGTGCTTATGTGAAAATGGGGATTACATTATCATCATTAATGTATGATTATTGTAACTATATAGCAATGGCAATATCTTTTCGATCATTTTGGTATGTCTAATTCATTTTCATAGTAGTTATATTGGTATGGCAGGTACATTTTCATGGTTCTGATATTGTTTTATGGGCTATACTGTCAAGGCGGCTGTAGAGTATTGATAAATTCCTTTTTGGACGCTATTGCCTCCTGGACACTATATACTTTAGAGGCTATATGTTTCCTATGATCCGAAAGCGACTATTTTGTCACGGTATATATATTGTCAGGTGGCTATATTGACGTTGTGAACATATTCTGAATGTTTCTTTAATGTTGCGTTGACTATATTGTTATATCAGTTATATGGCCATGGTGGCTTTGTTGTTATAGTGAAAATGTTGTAGATGTAAGTATACTATCATAATAGCTAAATTGTCATGGGAGATATGTAGATATGGATGCTATTTTGTCAAGATACTTTTATGGTAATTGTAAAAAAATTTTCAAATTTACTCTAATATCACAGTGATTGATTTATGTTGTAACATTATTCTTATGGTGGCTGTATAATCATTTTGGCTATATTGTCGTTTGATGCGTTTTCAATGTTACTATTTAGTGAATATGGCTTTAATATCAGTGTAGCTATACTTTCATTGGGAACCGATTTTCATAGTGACGCAATTGTCATTATGAAATAAAGTCATTTTGGCTATCTTCTAATTTGCATTACATTGCTATTTTATATATATCGTCACCTTGGCTATATTGGGAAGGTGATTTTTTTTTTATAGGTGGTATATTGTCATTTTTTAATCGTGCATATTCTGTTATAAGCGATATATTATCATGATACCCTGATCATTAAGGTGAAAATATTGGCATGGCGACTATATTGTCTTTATGACTGTAATCTTATGACAACAATATAGGTACCCTGATATATAGGCAACATGAAAAGACAATCACCCCCTTGAAATATAAGAAAAAATAACAAATAGCTTTCATGGCAATATATTCATTTAACAATATAGCCACCATGGCAATATAGTTACCGTATCAATATAATCTTAATGGAAATATAACTACCATAACCATATAGACACGATGACAATACAACCACCAAGACAATACAGGAACCATGACATTACATTATGACAATATAGCCACCAATTCAACAAATCAAACGACAGTATAGATATTATGGCAACAGTCACCATGACAATATACACACAAGTGGAATATAATCGACATAACAAAATGATTATATTATGAAAATATAACCTCTCTGCCACTATGGCTTCCCTTGGAATATAGCCAACATGATAATATATATACAATGACATTCATGAAACCATAACAATATAGCATATCACGACAATGTAGTCCCCTAATGATTTAATCAAAATGAGAATCTCGTTTTATAACGATACATCATCAAGGGCAAACCCAACACCAATATTAAAGCTACCGTGAAAATGTAGTCACCATGACATTATAACCATCATGATGAAATAGACACCATGACAATAAAGTTACTTTGGCAAGATATCTAACATAATATCATTGTCATAATAACTACATAGACAAAATTCCAATTTATAGTTACCGGAATGTTATAGTTATCATGATAATGTATTACTTACGACAAAAAATGCATGACCAAAAAAATGAAAATATAGCAACAGTAAAAAAAGATCACATTGCTAATATAGCCAAGGTGATGATATATATATGATAGAAATGTAACCAAAATAAGGAGACGGCCAAAATGACAGTAGTTCGTAATGACAATAATTCCACTATGAAAATATATTCTCCATGACACTATAGGTACACTGCCAGTAAAGCTATCTTCAGAAAAGCGTTAAATCAAAATACAGCAAACTACAATATAACCACCATGACAATAGAGACATCTTGACAATAATATCACGATATAACTCAATCACCAGGACAGTCGAGTTACCTTGACAGTAATCTTACAATGACTTTATAAATATCATGAAAATATAGCCCCCATGTCAAGATATTTGCTACGACAATTTAGCCATTATGAAAATATTGTCACGGCGACAATCTATTCACAATGACAATAAAGCTACCATGATCATACAACTGATATTACAATATAATCAAAGCAAAAATATAGAAACAATCAACTTATATTCACAATGGCAATATAACCACTTGACAATATAGATACTGTTAATACATACTCGTTTTCGGATCATAGCAAAAATATAGACTCCAGGACAATATAGAGTCTGTGAAAAAACAGTGACTCATACAGGATATATCATCATGATTTGCTCATAACATTATAGCTGTTGTGGAATTGTAGTCAACATGACAAAATTATCACAATGAAATGAAACCACATTATAATATAGCTACCATAATCATACACCAATCATGATTATATAGTCAGCAGGTTGACATAAACAAAATTATAGTGTAAAAACCATGACAATTTAAGTGACATGATGAGATGATATCCAATCACTTACACTTACAACACCACATAAGTTTTCATGACAATACTATCATGATCATATAATCACAACAGTATTGTCACTAATTACAAAACATATCCCGAAAGACAAAATCAACCATAACAATATAGCCATCAAGTTCATATAGCGACCAAGATAATGTAGCCAGGACGGCATCATATTGAAAGTAAAAATACAACCATCATGTCAATGTCTTCACCATGACAATGTAGCTACCATGAAAATATAGTAACCTTGACTATGTAGCTACCATGATAAAATATACAATTGAAAAATATTCACAACAAGAGTTTAGCTGCTAAAACACTATATCGCTATGCCAATATCGCCAAAATGTTATTATTGCCATCATGATAATATACCACCAGAAAAGAAATATATATACCCACTACTCGGCAATATAGCTATTCTGACAATATTGCCAGCATGAAAAGACAGTCACCTCCTTGTTTTATAACAAAAATAACAAATAGCCCTCATGGCGTTATAGTGATTTAACAATACAGCCACTATGGTAATATAGTTACCATAACAATGTGATTCTAACGACAATGTAGCCAACATGACTGTATAGTCACGTTGAAAATACAACCCCCGTGACAATACAGATAACATGACAGTACCGTCTCTAAGACAATATTGCCATCAATTTGAAAAATTATATGACAATATAGATATTATGGTAACAGAGTCACCTTGACAATATACTCAGAAATGCAATATAATCGCCCTGATGAAATTATCATACCATGAAAATATAGCCACCTACCATTTTGGTTTCCATTGCAATGTAGAAAATGTAATAAAAGATTTAGTATAGCATATCATGTATAGCATATCGTGGCAATGTACTCTCAAATTAGTTTAATCAAAATGACAATTTCTCTTCTATAATAGTATATCCTCAAGGGTAATATCAACTCCATTAAAAAAGCTTCTCCGAAAAAACAGTCATAATGACATTTTAAAAATAATGATATAAAAGTCACCATGACAATATAGTTATCTTGGCAATATAGCCACTGTGACATTATAGTCATAATGATAATATAGTCGCTATGACACTATTGTCACCATAAAAATATAATTATCATGATAATATTTCGCTTTTTACAAAGTATGCAAGAGTTAAATAATGACAATATATCCCCTATAGAAAGGTCACCCTGCCAATATAACTAAGGTGACGATATATACATTATAGCAAGGTAAGTAAAATGAAAAGATATCCAAAATGAGGGTATGGTCATAATGACAATACTGCCCCTATGAAAGTATGTTCCCCATGACATTATAGCTACATTGACAACAAAGCCATATTCACAAAAGAGCAACATTGAAAATACAGCAAACGAGAATATAGCCACCATCATATTTCTGCCACCATGATAATAATGTCACGATACAAATCATCACCATGTCATTAGTCACCTTGATAATAAACTTACAATTACTGTATAAATATCATGAAAATATAACCTCCATGTCAACATGTCTGCCATGATAATCTGGCCATTATGATAATATAGTCATGACGGCAATTTATTCACTATAACAATATAGCAACAGTGATCATATAACTGATGTGACAATACAGTCAAAGAAGCAAAAAAGAAATATACAAATCATATTCACGATGGCAGTATAACTACATGACAATATAGATACTGTGAGAAATAGTCGCTTTTGAATTATAGCAACCATATAGCCGGCAGGTCAACATAGTCTCTATTACAAAATAGCGACCAAGATAGGATATATCATTGAAATATATACACCTTGACAGTATAGACCATAAAACAATGTAAAAATCATGAAACTGTACCTGCCAAAACATTATAAATGTCATGAAATTTTAGTCAACATGACAAAATTATCATAATGAAATATCATTGGAATTACAATATAGTTACCATAATCATAGACCAATCATGATCATATAATCAGCAGGTTGACATAAACAATATCACAGTATAAAAACCATGACAATATAAATAACATGATGATATGATATGCAGACACTTACACTTACAATAACAAAGAAGCCGCCATAAATATATTGTTATCATGATTATATAATCACAACAATATTGTGTATACTAACAAATATATCCCCAACGACAAAATTAGTCATAATATTCAAGATAGAAAATACCCAAAAGATTGCCACAACAAGAGTTTAGCTGCTAAGACGATATATCACCATGCCAATATCTCTAAAATGTTAGTATAGCCATCATGTCAATATATCAACAGAAAAAATACACATCACAACGATAATGCTAACTTGACAATATACTACTCTGACGATATAGGTAACATTAAAAGGCAGCCACCTCCTTGAAATATAAAAAAAAAAAAATGACAGATAGCGATCATGGCAATATGGTAACTAAACAATATAGCCATCATGGCAATATGGTAACCAAACAATATAGCCATCATGGCAATATGATTACCATAGCAAGGTTTTCTTAATGGCAATATAGTCACCATGTCCTTATAGTCACGATAACAATACAACTACCATGACAATATAGAAAACTTCAAAATACAGTCTCTAAGACAATATTGCCACTAATTCAACAAGTTAAATGACGATATAGATACTATGGCAACACAATCATGATGACAATATACTCAGAAATGTTATATAATAGTCATAATAAAATGATCCTACCCTGAAAATATAGTCACCCTGCTACTATGGCTTCCATTACAATATAGCGACATTAACAAAACATTCACCACGACAGTACTGAAACCATAACAATATAGCATATCATGACAATGTAGTCACTTGATCATTCAATGAAAAATAAAAATTTCGCTGCTATTATGGTATAACCTCAGGGACAAAATTTTATACACCATTAAAAAGTTGCCATGAAAATACAGTCACTATGACATATATATCATGATAAAATAGTGACCATGGCAATATAGCCACTCCAAGGTTATAATCATTACGATGATATAGTCGCTATCAAAATACTTTCACCTTAATAATAAAGTTATCAAAATGATATATCGCTTGTGACAAAATATGCATGATTAGAAAATGACATTATACCACCTATAGAAAAAATCACCTTGCCACTATAGTCAAGGTGACGATATATACATTATAGCAACTTAAAGAAAAAGAGATGATAACCAGAACGACGGTATGTTCATAATGACAATACTGCAACTATGAAAATATGTTCCCCACGATTCTCCAGCTTTACTGACAATAAAGCCATCTTCACAAAAAGAGTACTTATGAAAAAATAGCAAACGACTATACAGCCGTCAAGAGAGTACAGCCACCATGACAATAATCTCTCGATATAAATGAATCGCCAGGACATTAGCGTTACCTTGATAATGAATATACAATGAGTCCATGAACATCATGAAAATGTTACGTCCATATGAATATATTTGTCGTGAAAATATAGCCTCCATATGAATATCTTGAAAGTGACAGTTTCGCCATTTTGATAATATAGTCAAGACGCTAATATATTCACCATAACAATAAAGTCACCATGATCATATAAATGATATGACAATATAGTCAACGCAACAATAATCGCATTTATAAATTATATCCACTCTGAGAATACAGCCACATGAAAATATAGATTCCGTGACAAAATAGTCATTTTTGGATCATAGCAAACATTTAGCGTCCAAGAGAATATAGTCTCTATGACAAAATAGCGAAGAAGACAGGATTTATCATCACAATACAGTCACCTTGACAGAATAGCCAATAAAACAGTGGAACAACCATGAAAATGTACCTACCATAACAATATAGCTTACATGAAAATATAGTTACTATGACAAATTCATTAAAATGAAATACAAACGGTATCACCTTATGGTTTCGATAATCATACGCCAATCATGATCATATAAGATAAAACCTTCAAAACAAAGCAAGGGTAGCGACAACGCAGGGAGGAATAGCTACAACCTACCTCTGAAAGACGATTGCAGCTCCGTACACGTCGGTAGCTGGTGCGCGACTGTCATCAGGTGACTACATTGTCATGATATGCTATATTGTCATGGTTTCAGTACTGTCGTAGTGAATGTAGTATTATGTTAGCTATATTGCAGTGGCAGGGTGGCTAAATTTTCATGATAGGATAGTTTTGTTATCGCGGTTATATTGCATTTTTGATAATACTAATAGTAATATCTATATTATTATTTAATTTGTTGAAGCGATTGCAATATTGTCGTAGAGACTCTAATGTCATGTTGCCTGTATTGTCATGATGGTTGCATGTCATCTTCACTATATAGTCATGTTGGTTATATTCCAGTTATGATTACATGGTTATGGTAACTATATTGCCATGGTGACAATATTGATAGGTGACTACATTGCCATGATAGCTATTTTACATTTTTGTTATACTGTAAGGAGGTGACTGTCTTTTCATATTGAATATATTATCAGGGTAGCTATATTGTTAAGTTAGCTATATCATTGTGGTGCTTATTTCCTGTTTCTGGTGGTATATTGCCATGATGCCTAGACTAACATTTTGGCGATGTTGGTATGATGATATAGTGTCTTAACACATAAACATTTATTGTGAATATGTTCCATGGGATTTTCTTATCATAGTAGCTACATTGTCATTGTTACTATATTTTCATGGTAGCTCCATTGTCATGGTGACGATATTGCCATTGTGGCTGCATTGTTATTTTCAATATAATGCTATCCTAAGTACATTATCTTGGTCGCTATATTTACTTGCTGGCTATATTGCTATGGTTAATTTTGTCGTTGGGGATATATTTTGTAATTAACTACAATTTTGTTTTAATCATATGATCATGATAACAATATTTCCATGGCGGCTTATTTCGTAATGTGAGTGCAAGTGTATGGATATCATATTATCATGTCACTATATTTTCATGGTTTTTATATTGTGATGGTGTTTATATCAGCCTCTTGAAGATATTATCATAATTGATATATGATTATGGTAACTAAATTGTAATGTCGATTATATTTCATTGTGACAATTTTGTCATGTTGCCTGCATTTTCATGGTAGCTACATTGTTATGGCAGGTACATTTTCATTATTGTTTCATTGTTTCATCGGCTATACTGTCAAGGTGACTATATCTTAATTAAAAATCTTGTCTTGGTCGCTATTTTGTCATGGACGCTATATTGTCCTGGAGCCAATATCTTTGCTATGATCCGAAATAAACTATTTGTCACAGCATCCATATTGTCAGGTGCTTATATTGCTATAATGAATATAATTTGATGGCTTACTTATTGTTGCGTTGACTGTATTGTCATATCACTTATATGATCATGGCTATATTGTTATAGTGAATATATTGCCGTCTTGACTACATTATCATATTGGCTAAATTGTCATGGTAAGTATGTTGAAATGGAAGCCTTATTTTCATGATGTTTATATAGTCAGTGAACTATATCGTGACATTATTATCATGGTGGCTGTACTTTCATTGTGGCTATATTGTCGTTTCCTATATTCTCAATATTACTCTTTTGTGAAGGTTGCTTTATTGTCATTGTAGCTATAGTGTCATGGGGAATATATTTTCGTAGAAGCAGTATTGACATTATGAATATATCGTCATTTTGGCTATCAGTTCATTTCGGTTACATTGCGAAGATTTACATATCGTCACCTTGGCTATATTCGCAAGGTGATCTCTTTATAGTTGCTATATTGTCATTTTTTTTAATCATGTATATTTTTTCATGAGTGATACATTATCTTAAAAACTATATCATTAAAGTGACAGTATACTCTCATGGTGACTATATTGTCATTATGACTACAATCTCTTAGTGGCTATATTGCTAAGATAACTACATGTGACTACATTTTCATTGTAGCTTATCTAAAGGTTTTGATTTACCCTTTGGAGATATATCATTATAAAAACGGATATTTCATTTTGTTTAAATCATGAGGTGAATACATTGTTATGATATGCTATATTGTTATAGTTTCACTACTGTCATGGTGAATGTATATTATGTTGGCTACATTACAATGGAAGCCATAGTGGCAGGGTGGCTATATTTTCATGGTTTGATCATTTTGTTATTAGTATTTTATTGTATTTTTGATATATTGTCATGGTGACTGTGTTGCCATAATTTCTATATAGTTATTTGATTTATTAAATTGATGGCAATATTGTCATAGAGACTGTATTGTCATGTTGCCTGTATGGTCATCATGGTTGTCTTGTCATCGTGACTCTATGGTCATGATGGATATACTGTCATTAAGATTACATTCTTATGGTAACTATATTTCCATCATTGGTTTTTGTCAGAGTACCTATATTGTTAAGTTAGGTATCTTATTGTGGTGGGTATTTTTTTTCCTTTTGGTATATTGCCATGATGGCTATGCTAGAATTTTGGCAAGATTAGCATGATGATATAGTGTTCGGAACCCAACTTTTGTTTTGGACATTTTTTCTTGGGAATACATTATCATGGTACCTACATTGTCAAGGTTACTATATTTCATGTAAGCTACATTGTAAAGATGACATTCTTGGCATGGCGGGTGTATTGTTATGTTCAATATAACGCTATCCTGGCTACATTATCTTGGTCGCTATATCAACTTGATGGCTATATTGCTACGGTCATTTTCATCGTTGGAATGTATTTTGTCTTTACCTACAATTTGGTTGTGATTATATGATCATGATAATATTTCTATGACGGCATATTTGGCATCTTGAGTGTATCTGTCTGGATATCATATCATCATGTAACTTAGTCTGTCATGCTTTTAAACGGTGATGGTGCTTATGTGAAAATACTGATTACATTATCATCATTAATGTATTATTATTGTAACTATATAGCAATGCCAATATCTTTTATGATCATTTTGGTATGTTGACTTCATTTTGATAGTAGTTATATATGTATGGCAGGTATATTTTCATGGTTCTGACATTGTCTTATGGGCTATAATGTCAAGGCGGCTGTATAGTAGTGATAAATTCTGGTTTGGACGCTATTGCCTCCTGGACACTATATACTTTAAAGGCTATATGTTTCCTATGATCCGAAAGCGACTATTTTGTCACGGTATCTATATTGTTAGGTGGCTATATTGACATGGTGAACATATTCTGAATGTTTCTTTAATGTTGCGTTGACTATATTGTCATATCACTTATATGGCCATGGTGACTTTGTTGTTATAGTGAATATATTGTAGTTGTGACTATACTATCATAATGGCTAAATTGTCATGGGAAACATGTTGATATGGATGGTATATTCTCATGATACTTATTGGTAATTGTAATAATTTTTCAAGTTTACTCTAATATCACAGTGATTGATTTATGTTTTAACATTATTGTTATGGTGGCTGTACAATCATGGTGGCTATATTGTCGTTTGATGCGTTTTCAATGTTGCTATTTAGTGAATATGGCTTCAATGTCAATGTAGCTATACTATCATTGGGAACAAATTTTCTTAGTGACGCAATTATCATTATGAAATGAATTCATTTTGGCTATCTTCTAATTTGGGTTACATTGCTATGTTATATATATCATCACTTTGGCTACATTGGGAAGGTGATTTTTTTATATGTGGTATATTATCATTTTTTAATCGTGCATATTCTGTTATAAGCGATATATTATCATGATACCCATATCATTAAGTTGAAATTATTGGAATGGGGACTATATTGTCTTTATGACTGTAATCTTATGATAACAATATAGGTACCCTGATATATAGGCATCATGAAAAGACAATCACCCCCTTGTAATATAACAAAAAATAACAAATAGCCATCATGTCAATATATTCATTTAACAATATAGCCATCATGGCAATATAGTTACCATATCAATATAATCTTAATGGAAATATAACTACCATGACCACATAGACACGATGACAATACAATCACCAAGAAAATAGAGGAACCATGACATTACATTATGACAATATAGCCACCAATTCAACAAATCAAATGACAGTATAGATATTATGGCAACAGTGACCATGACAATATACACACAAGTGGAATATAATCGACATAACAAAATGATTATATTTGAAAATATATCCACTCTGCCACTATGGCTTCCATTGGAATATAGCCAACATGATAATACATATACAATGACATTCCTGAAACCATAACAATATAGCATATCACGACAATGTAGTCCCCTAATGATTTAATCAATATTAGAAGCTCGTTTTATATTGATACATCCTCAAGGGAAACCCAACACCAATATAAAAGCTACTGTGAAAATGTAGTCACCATGACATTATAACCATCATGATGAAATAGACACCATGACAATAAAGTTACTTGGGCAAGATATCCAACATGATATCATTGTCATAGTAACAATATAGTCAAAATGCCAATATATAGTTACCGGAATGTTATAGTTATCATGATAATGTATCACTTACGACAAAAAATGCATGATTAAAAAAATGAAAATATTGCAACCGTAAAAAAAGATCACGTTGCTAATATAGCCAAGGTGATGATATATATATAATAGAAATGTAACCAAAATAAGGAGATTGTCAAAATGAGAGTATGTTCATAATGACAATAATTCCACTATGAAAATATATTCTCCATGACACTATAGGTTCACTGACAGTAAAGCTATGTTCACAAAAGCGTAAAATCAAAATACAGCAAACTACAATATAGCCACGATGACAATACAGCCATCTTCACAATAATATCACGATATAACTCAATCACCAGGACAATACAGTCACCTTGACAGTAATCTTACAATGACTTTATAAATATCATGAAAATATAGCCCCCACGTCAAGATATTTGCTATGATAATTTAGCCATTATGAAAATATAGTCACAACGACAATCTATTCACTATGAAAATAAAGCTACCATGATCATATAACTGATATGACAATATAATCAAAGCAAAAATATAGAAACAATCATCTTATATTCACAATGGCAATAAAACCAGCCGATAATATAGATACTGTTAATAGTCGTTTTCGGATCATAGCAAAAATATAGACTCCAGTCTGTGAAAAAACAGTGACTCAGACAGGATTTATCATCATGATATGATCATAACATTATAGCTGTCATGGAATTGTAGTCAACATGACAAAATTATCACAATGAAATAAAACGACATTACAATATAGTTACCATAATCATACACCAATCATGATTATATGATCAGCAGGTTGACATAAACAAGATCATGGTGTAAAACCCATGACAATTTAAGTGACATGATGAGATGATATCCATTCACTTACACTTACAATACCACATAAGTTTTCATGAAAATATTATCATTATTATAAAATCACAAAAGTAATGTCACTAATTACAAAATATATCCCGAAAGACAAAATTAACCATAACAATATAGCCATCAAGTTGACATAGCGACCAAGATAATGTAGCCAGGACGGCATTATATTGAAAGTAAGAATAAAATCACCATGCCAATGTCTTCATATTGACAATGTAGCTACCATGAAAATATAGTATCCTTGACTACGTAGCTACAAAGATAAAATATATAATTGAAAAATATCCACAACAAGAGTTTAGCTGCTAAAACATTATATCGCTATGCCAATATCGCCAAAATGTTATTATTGATATCATGATAATATACCGCCAGAAAAGAAATATTTATACCCAATACTCGACAATATAGCTATTCTGACAATATTTCCAACATGAAAAGACAGTCACCTCCTCGTTATATAACGAAAATGACAAATAGCCATCATGGCGATATAGGGATTTAAAAATGCAGCCACTATGGTGATATAGTTAGCAAAAAATGTGATCTTAACGACAATGTAGACAACATGACTATATAGTCACGTTGACAATACAGCCACCGTGACAATACAGATAACATGACAGTACCGTCTCTAAGACAATATTGCCATCAATTTGACAAATCATATGACAATATAGATATTATGGCAGCATAGTCACCATGACAATTTACTCAGAAATGCAATATAATCGCCATGATAGGATTATCCTACCATGAAAATATAGCTACCTACCATTTTGGTTTGCATTGCAATGTAGAAACAATAATAAAAGATTTATCATAACAGTACTGAAACCATAACAGTATAGCATATCATGGCAATGTAGTCACCAAATAATTTAATCAAAATGATAATTTCTCTTCTATAATAGTATATCCTCAAGGGCAATATCAATACTATTAAAATAGCTTCTACGAAAATAGTCATTATGTCATAAAAATCATGAAAAAAAGTCATCATGACAATATAGATATCTTGGCAATATAGCCACTGTGACATTATAGTCATAATGATAATATAGTCGCTATGACAATATTTTCACCATAAAAATATAATTATCATGATAATATTTCGATTATGATAAAGTATGCAAGAGTTAAATAATGACAATATTTCACCTATAGAAAGATCACCTTGCCAATATAGCTAAGGTGACGATATATACATTATAGCAATGTAACTAAAATGAGAAGATAGCCAAAATGACGGTATGGTCATAATGACAATACTGTCACTATGAAAATATGTTCCCCATGACACTATAGCTACACTGACAACAAAGCCATATTCACAAAAGAGCAACATTGAAAATACAGCAAACGAGAATATAGCCACCATCATATTTCAGCCATCATCATAATTATGTCACGATACAAATTGTCACCATGTCATTAGTCACCTTGATAATATACTTACAATGACTATGTAAATATCATGAAAATATAGCCTCCATGTCAACATGTCTGCCATGATAATCTAGCCATTATGATAATATAGTCATGACGGCAATCTATTCACTATAACAATATAGCAACAGTGATCATATAACTGATGTGACAATACAGTCAAAGAAGCAAGAAAGAAATATACAAATCATATTCACTATGGCAATATAACTACATGACAATATAGATACTGTGACAAATAGTCGCTTTTGAATCATAGCAAACATATAGCCGGCAGGACAACATAGTCTCTATGACAAAATAATGACCAAGACAGGATATATCATTATAATATAGACACATTGACAGTATAGACCATAAAACAATGTAACAATCATGAAGCTGTACCTGCCAAAACATTATAGATGTCATGAAATTTTAGTCAACATGACAAAATTATCATAATGAAATATCATCGGCATTACAATATAGTTGCCATAATCATAGACAAATCATGATCATAGTCAGCAGGTTGACATAAACAATATCACAATATAAAAACCATGACAGTATAAGTGACATGATGATATGATATCCATACACATACACTTACAATACCAAAGAAGCCGCCATGAATATATTGTTATCATGATCATATAATCACAACAATATTGTAGGTAGTGACAAATATATCCCCAACGACAAAATTAATCATAGCAATATATCCATCAACTTGTTATAGCGACCAAGATAATGTTGCGAGCATTGTATTGAGAATTACAATAGAGCCATCGTGCCAATATCGTCACCATGACAATATAGCTACCATAAAAATATAGTAAATTTGATAATGTAGCTGCCATGGCAAAATATTCAAGATAGAAAATACCCAAAAGATAGCCACAACAAGAGTTTAGCTGCTAAGACGATATATCACCATGCCACTATCTCTAAAATGTTAGTATAGCCATCATGGCAATATATCAACAGAAAAAATACTCATCACAACGATATACCTAACTTAAAATATATACTACTCTGACAATATAGGTAACATTAAAAGAGAGCCACCTCCTTGAAATATAAAAAAAAAGACAAATAGGCATCATTGCAATATGGTAACTAAGCATATTGCCATCATGGCAATATGATAACCAAACAATATAGCCATCATGGCAATATGATTACCATAGCAATGTATTCTTAATGGCAATATAGTCATCATGTCTTTATAGTCAAGATGACAATACAGCTACCATGACAATACAGAAAACTTCAAAATACAGTCTCTAAGACAATATTGCCACTAATTCAACAACTTAAATGACAATATAGATATTATGGCAACACAATCACGATGACAATATACTCAGAAATGTTATATAATCGTCATAATAAAATGATCCTACCATGAAAATATAGTCACCCTGCCACTATGGCTTCCATTACAATATAGCCAAAATAACAAAGCATTCACCACGACAGTACTGAAACAATAACAATATAGCATATCATGGCAATGTAGTCACTTGATCATTTAATGAAAAATAAAAATTTCGCTTCTATTATGGTATAACCTCAGGGACAAAATTTTATACACCATTAAAAAGCTGCCATGAAAATACAGTCACTATGACATTAATATCATTATAAAATAGTGAGCATGGCAATATAGCCACTCTGGGGATTATAGTCATTATGACAATATAGTCGTTATCAAAATACTGTCACATTAATAATTAAGTTATCAAAATGATATATCGCTTATGACAAAGTATGCATGATTGGGAAAAAGACAGTATAGAACCTATAAAAAAGATCACCTTGCCACTATAGTCAAGGTGACGATATATACATCATAGTAACGTAAAGAAAAAGAGATGATAACCAGAACGACGGTATGTTCATAATGACAATACTGCAATTATGAAAATATGTTCCCCACGATTCTCCAGCTTCACTGACAATAAAGCCTTCTTCTCAAAAAGAGTACTATTGAAAAAATAGCAAACGACTATACAGCCATCAAAACAGTACAGCCACCATGACAATAATCTCTCGATATAAATCAATCGCCGTCACCTTGATAATGAATATACAATGAGTACATGAACATCATGAAAATATAGCGTCCATATAGATATATTTTTCGTGAAAATATAGCCTCCATATGAATATCTTTAAAGTGACAGTTTGGCCATTCTGATAATATAGTCAAGACGCTAATATATTCACCATAACAATAAAGCCACCATGATCACATAAATGATATGACAATATAGTCAACGCAACAATAAACGCATTTATGAATTACATCCACTCTGAGAATACAGCCACATGAAAATATAGATACTGTGACAAAATAGTCATTTTTGGATCATAGCAAACATATAGCGTCCAAGAGAATATAGTCTCTATGACCAAATAGTGACGAAGGCAGGGTTTATCATCACAATACAGTCACCTTGACAGTATAGCCAATAAAACATTAGAACAACCTTGAAAATGTACCTACCATAACAATACAGCTTACATGAAAATATAGTTACTGTGACAAATTCATTACAATGAAATACACACGATATCAAATTATGGTATCGATTATCATACACCAATCATAATCATGTAAGCTAAAACCTTCAAAACAAAGCAAGGGTAGTGAGAACGCAGTGAGGAATAGCTACAACCTAGTTCTGAAAGACGATAGCAGCTCCGTACACGTCGGTACCTGGTGCGCGACTGTCATCAGGTGATTACATTGTCATGATATGCTATATTGTCATAGTTTCAGTAATGTCCTGGTGAATGTATTATTATGTTAGCTGTATTGCAGTGGCAGGATGGCTAAATTTTCATGATAGGATAATTTTGTTACCGCGGTTATATTGCATTTGTGATAATACTGTCATGGTGACTGTGCTCCGGTAATATCTATATTATCATTAAATTTGTTGAAGCGATTGCAATATTGTCGTAGAGACTCTAATGTGATGTTGCCTGTATTGTCATGATGGTTGCATGTCACCTTGACTATATACTCATGTTGGCTCTATTCCAGTTATGATTACATGGTTATGGTAACTATATTGCCATGGTGACTATATTGATAGGTGACTACATTGCCATGATAGCTATTTTTCATTTTTGTTATACTGTAAGGAGGTGACTGTCTTTTCATATTGAATATAATGTCATGGTAGCTATATTGTTAAGTTAGCTATATCATTGAGGTGCTTATTTTCTTTTTCTGGTGGTATATTGCCATGATGCCTAGACTAACATTTTGGCGACATTGGCATGGTGATATAATGTCTTAGCAAATAAACTGCTATTGTGGATATGTTCCATGGGATTTCAATATCATATTAGCTACATTGTCAATGTTACTATATTTCACGGTTGCTCCATTGTCATGTTGACGATATTGCCATTGTGGCTGTATTGTTATTTTCAATATAATGATATCCTAACTACATTATCTTGGTCGCTATATTTATTTGCTGGCTATATTGCTATTGTTAATTGTGTCGTTGGGAATATATTTTGTCATTAATTACAATTTTGTTTTATTTATATGATCATGATAAAAATATCTTCATGGTGGCTTATTTGGTAATGTGAGTGCAAGTGTATGGATATCATATTATCATGTCACTATATTGTCATGGTTTTTATACTGTGATGTTGTTTATGTCAGCCTCCTGATGATATTATCTTGATTGATATAAGATTATGATAACTAAATTGTAATGGCGATTATATTTAATTGTGACAATTTTGTCATGTATCCTGCATTTTCATGGTAGCTATATTGTTATGGCAGGTATATTTTCATTGTTGTTTCATTGTTTTATCGGCTATACTGTCAAGGTGCCTATATCTTTATTAAAAACCTTGTCTTGGTCGCTATTTTGTCATGGACACTATATTGTCCTGGAGCCTATATGTTTGCTATGATCCGAGAGAGACTATTTTGTCACAGCATTAATATTGTCAGGCGCTTAAATTGCCATAATTAATATAATTTAAAGGCTTCCTTATTGTTGACTGTATTCTCATATCACTTACATGATCATGGCTATATTGTTATAGTGAATATATTGCCGTCTTGAATTTATCATCATATTGGCTAAATTGTCATTGTAAGTATGTTGACATGGAAGCCTTATTTTCATGATGTTTATATAGTCAGTGAATTATATAGTGACATTACTGTCATAGTGGCTGTACTTTCATGGTGGCTATATAGTCGTTTGCTGAATTTTCACTGTTACTCTTTCGTGAAGATTGCTTTATTGTCATTGTAGGTATAGTGTCATGGGTATATATTTTCATAGCAGCAGTATTGTCATTATGAACATACCGTCATTTTGGCTATCTGCTCATTTTGGTTATATTGCGAAGATCTACATATCGTCACCTTGGCTATATTGTCAAGGTGATCTCTTTTATACTTGCTATATTGTCATTTTTTTAGTCATGCATATTTTTTCATAAGCGATACATTATCGTGATGACTTTACTATTAAGGTGACATTATATTGTCATTGTGACAATGTTGACATTATGACTATAATCTCTTAGTGGCTATATTGCTAAGATGACTATACTGTCATAGTGACTATTTGATGATGATGGTTATAATGACAGTTTGTCTGCATTTTCATTGTACCATATTTAATGGGGTTGATTTTGCCCTTGAAGATATATCATAAAAACGAAAAATTTCCTTTTTTTTAAATTATCATGTGAATATATTGGCATGATATGCGATAATGTTATAGTTTCAGTACTGTCATGTTGAATGTATATTATGTTGGTTACATTATAATTAAAGTCATATTGGTAGGGTAACTATATTTTCCTGGTTGGATCTTTTTCTTATGACGATTTTATTGTATTTGTGAGTATATTCTCATGGTTACTGTGTTGCCGTAATTTCTATATTTTCCTGGACACTACATATCCTGAAATCTAAATTTTCATATCAGTTATATGATCATGGTAGCTTTATTGTCATAGTGAATATCTTGTCGTCGTTACTATACTATCATAATGGCTAAATTGTCATAGGAAATATGTTGACATGAGGGCTATATTTTCATGATATTCATAAAGTCAGTGAAATATTACTCTCAAAGTGACTCTAATAGCCTGGCGATTGATGTATGTCGTGACATTATTGTCACGATAGCTGCATTGTCATGGTGGCTATATTGTCGTTTCCTGTATTTTCATTGTTACTCTTTTGTGAAGATTGCTTTATTTTCATTGCTTTAGTGTCATGTGAAATATACTTTCGTGGTAGTACTGTCATTATGAACATATCGTCATTTTGGTTATATTGCGAAGATTTACATATCGTCACCTTGGCTATATTGGCAAGGTGATCCCTTTGTAATTGCTATATTGTCATTTTTTTAATCATGTATATTTTTTCATGAGTGATACATTATCTTCATCACTATATCATTAAAGTGACAGTATATTGTCATGGTGACTATATTGTCATTATGACTACAATCTCTTAGTGGCTATATTGCTAAGATAACTACATGTGACTATATTTTAATTGTAGCTTAGTTAATGGTGTTGATTTACCCTCGGAGATATATCATTATAAAAACGAATATTTCATTTTGCTTAAATTATCAAGTGAATACATTGTCATGATTTGCTATGTTGTTATAGTTTCAGTACTATCATGGTGAATATATATTATGTTGGCTATATTACAATGGAAGCCATAGTGTCAGGGTGGCTATATTTTCATGCTTTGATCATTTTGTTATTAGTATTTCATTGTATTTTTGAATATATTGTCATGGTGACTGTGTTGCCATAATTTTTATATTGTCATTTAATTTATTAAATTGATGGCAATATTGTTATAGACATTGTATTGTCATGTTTCCTGTATGGTCATCATGGTTGTCTTGTCATCGTGACTCTATGGTTATGATGGTTATACTGTCATTAAGATTACATTCTTATGGTAAGTATATTGCCATCATTGCTTTTTGTCAGAGTAGCTATATTGTTAAGTTAGCTATCTTATTTTTTTTTTTTTTTTTTGCTTTGTCGCTGTCTCCCGCGTTTGCGAGGTAGCGCAAGAAAACAGACGAAAGAAATAACCCAACCCACCCCCATACACATGTATATACATACGTCCACACACGCAAATATACATACCTACACAGCTTTCCATTGTTTACCCCAGACGCTTCACATGCCCTGATTCAATCCACCGACAGCACGTCAACCCCGGTATACCACATCGCTCCAATTCACTCTATTCATTGCCCTCCTTTCACCCTCCTGCATGTTCAGGCCCCGATCACACAAAATCTTTTTCACTCCATCTTTCCACCTCCAATTTGGTCTCCCTCTTCTCCTCGTTCCCCTCCACCTCCGACACATATATCCTCTAGGTCAATCTTTCCTCACTCATTCTCTCCATGTGTCCAAATCATTTCAAAACACCCTCTTCTGCACTCTCAACCACGCTCTTTTTATTTCCACACATCTCTCTTACCCTTGCGTTACTTACTCGATCAAACCACCTCACACCACACATTGTCCTCAAACATCTCATTTCCAGCACATCCATCTTCCTGCGCACCACTCTATCCATAGCCCACGCCTCGCAACCATACAACATTGTTGGAACCACTATTCCTTCAAACATACCCATTTTTGCTTTCCGAGATAATGTTCTCGACTTCCACACATTCTTCAAGGCTCCCAGAATTTTCGCCCCCTCCCCCACCCTATGATCCACTTCCGCTTCCATGGTTCCATCCGCTGCCAGATCCACTCCCAGATATCTAAAACACTTCACTTCCTCCAGTTTTTCTCCATTCAAACTCACCTCCCAATTGACTTGACCCTCAACCCTACTGTACCTAATAACCTTGCTCTTATTCACATTTACTCTTAACTTTCTTCTTTCACACACTTTACCAAACTCAGTCACCAGCTTCTGCAGTTTCTCACATGAATCAGCCACCAGCGCTGTATCATCAGCGAACAACAACTGACTCACTTCCCAAGCTCTCTCATCCCCAACAGACTTCATACTTGCCCCTCTTTCCAAAACTCTTGCATTCACCTCCCTAACAACCCCATCCATAAACAAATTAAACAACCATGGAGACATCACACACCCCTGCCGCAAACCTACATTCACTGAGAACCAATCACTTTCCTCTCTTCCTACACGTACACATGCCTTACATCCTCGATAAAAACTTTTCACTGCTTCTAACAACTTGCCTCCCACACCATATATTCTTAATACCTTCCACAGAGCATCTCTATCAACTCTATCATATGCCTTCTCCAGATCCATAAATGCTACATACAAATCCATTTGCTTTTCTAAGTATTTCTTACATACATTCTTCAAAGCAAACACCTGATCCACACATCCTCTACCACTTCTGAAACCACACTGCTCTTCCCCAATCTGATGCTCTGTACATGCCTTCACGCTCTCAATCAATACCCTCCCATATAATTTACCAGGAATACTCAACAAACTTATACCTCTGTAATTTGAGCACTCACTCTTATCCCCTTTGCCTTTGTACAATGGCACTATGCACGCATTCCGCCAATCCTCAGGCACCTCACCATGAGTCATACATACATTAAATAACCTTACCAACCAGTCAACAATACAGTCACCCCCTTTTTTAATAAATTCCACTGCAATACCATCCAAACCTGCTGCCTTGCCGGCTTTAATCTTCCGCAAAGCTTTTACTACCTCTTCTCTGTTTACCAAATCATTTTCCCTAACCCTCTCACTTTGCACACCACCTCGACCAAAACACCCTATATCTGCCACTCTATCATCAAACACATTCAACAAACCTTCAAAATACTCACTCCATCTCCTTCTCACATCACCACTACTTGTTATCACCTCCCCATTTGCGCCCTTCACTGAAGTTCCCATTTGCTCCCTTGTCTTACGCACTTTATTTACCTCCTTCCAGAACATCTTTTTATTCTCCCTAAAATTTAATGATACTCTCTCACCCCAACTCTCATTTGCCCTTTTTTTCACCTCTTGCACCTTTCTCTTGACCTCCTGTCTCTTTCTTTTATACATCTCCCACTCAATTGCATTTTTTCCCTGCAAAAATCGTCCAAATGCCTCTCTCTTCTCTTTCACTAATACTCTTACTTCTTCATCCCACCACTCACTACCCTTTCTAATCAACCCATCTCCCACTCTTCTCATGCCACAAGCATCTTTTGCGCAATCCATCACTGATTCCCTAAATACATCCCATTCCTCCCCCACTCCCCTTACTTCCATTGTTCTCACCTTTTTCCATTCTGTACTCAGTCTCTCCTGGTACTTCCTCACACAAGTCTCCTTCCCAAGCTCACTTACTCGCACCACCCTCTTCACCCCAACATTCACTCTTCTTTTCTGAAAACCCATACAAATCTTCACCTTAGCCTCCACAAGATAATGATCAGACATCCCTCCAGTTGCACCTCTCAGCACATTAACATCCAAAAGTCTCTCTTTCGCGCGCCTGTCAATTAACACGTAATCCAATAACGCTCTCTGGCCATCTCTCCTACTTACTTAAGTATACTTATGTATATCTCGCTTTTTAAACCAGGTATTCCCAATCATCAGTCCTTTTTCAGCACATAAATCTACAAGCTCTTCACCATTTCCATTTACAACACTGAACACCCCATGTATACCAATTATTCCCTCAACTGCCACATTACTCACCTTTGCATTCAAATCACCCATCACTATAACCCGGTCTCGTGCATCAAAACCACTAACACACTCATTCAGCTGCTCCCAAAACACTTGCCTCTCATGATCTTTCTTCTCATGCCCAGGTGCATATGCACCAATAATCACCCATCTCTCTCCATCAACTTTCAGTTTTACCCATTTTAATCGAGAATTTACTTTCTTACATTCTATCACATACTCCCACAACTCCTGTTTCAGGAGTATTGCTACTCCTTCCCTTGCTCTTGTCTTCTCACTAACCCCTGACTTTACTCCCAAGACCTTCCCAAACCACTCTTCCCCTTTACCCTTGAGCTTCGTTTCACTCAGAGCCAAAACATCCAGGTTCCTTTCCTCAAACATACTACCTATCTCTCCTTTTTTCACATCTTGGTTACATCCACACACATTTAGGCACCCCAATCTGAGCCTTCGAGGAGGATGAGCACTCCCCGCGTGACTCCTTCTTCTTTTTCCCATTTTAGAAAGTTAAAAAAGTACAAGGAGGGAGGATTTCTGGCCCCCCGCTCCCGTCCCCTCTAGTCGCTTTCTACGACACGCGAGGAATGCGTGGGAAGTATTCTTTCACCCCTATCCCCAGGATAATATATATATATATATATATATATATATATATATATATATATATATATATATATATATATATATATATACACATACACACACATACACACACATACGCACACATACACACACACGCACATACATATATATACATATGAAACAATGTAAGAAACAATTTAGAAAACTGAAACTTCTAGCTTGAAATGAAATGAAAAATGAATGTCACATACTGGTTCAACCTCTGGCTATGTAAAAAGGAAATGTATAATTTATTTACACAAACGTCAATAGTAGTTCTCATCAATTTAACCACTGTATCAATAAGCTTCAATGTCTAAGCTACATTTTTTCCAATTTCACTATTTTCTTGTCAAAGCACCATGTATGAAAACTATCACTCCAGTAATACAACTATAACATTTACTTCCCTTTAAAAAAGTTCTGGGGAAGTCTGTCTCGATACACTGCGGGACACTACCACCTGGCGAGGTTTGTGTTGCAATGGTTTTTGATTCACAAACGTAGTAGCATCACTGGTGGGCCAAGGTAGAACTGACTTGCTCCTTGCGAAACACAACTTAAAGATGACATTAGAGTCCCACTGGGCAGAGGACGCGAGGACCCTGTCCTGAAGTGACCACATCATTTCCGAGTTAATCAGTAACTGGCGTCCTGGTACCCATAGAAGACGATATGCAGCCTCGTGTGGGTCGTCTGCGTCCACGACTGGTGGGTGCTGTGTTGCGGTACAGGCACACTGCCCCACTTAAGGTGCCTCTCCGTGGGTTCACCCTGACCGCTCCATATGCTCTGGTTCATCTTGCTGCATATGTTGTGCAGTCTGCAGCTCCCGTAAACAGCAGATCCAGAGGTGCCACGACTTGTTCTCACGTTCAAGGTTAATGGAGGGTTCCAGTCCGTCACCCTTCAACCTCTCTCATACCTTGAATGTCCTTTTACACGATGTGAGGGTCGCCTTGTATATATATATATATATATATATATATATATATATATATATATATATATATATATATATATATATATATATATTCTATTTATTCATAATATTTGATCGCTGCTTCCTGCATCAGTGAGGTACCTATCTCTCCTTTTTTCTCATCTTGGTTACATCCACACACATTTAGACACCCCATTCTGAGCCTTCGAGGAGGATGAGCGCTCCCCGCGTGACTCCTTCTTCTGTTTCCCCTTACGTCTATATTTCAAGACGATTCCTGGAGATGATCTGAAACATGGAGGAGAGGTGTGATCAGTCTGGCAGAGTGGATGATTCCATTATTCACGTGTTCAGCTTCGATCCCGTGGAGAGGAGAGGGGCAAGACACGACCAACCTTAATCATGTCAGCTCGTCATGGTGGGTATTTTTTTCCCTTTTGGTATATTGCCATGATGGCTATACTAGAATTTTGGCAAGATTAGCATTGTGATATAGTGTTCGCAGCCCAACTGTGGTTTGGGACATTTTTTCATGGGAATACATTATCATGGTACCTACATTGTCAAGGTTACTATATTTCATGCAAGCTACATTGTAAAGATGACGATATTGGCATGGCTGGTGTATTGTTATGTTCAATATAACGCCATCCTGCCTACATTATCTTGGTCGCTATATCAACTTGATGGCTATATTGCTACGGTCAATTTCATCGTTGGGGATGTATTTCGTCTTTACCTACAATTTGGTTGTGATTATATGATTATGATAATATTTCTATGACGGCTTATTTGGCATCTTGAGTGTATCTGTCTGGATATCATATCATCATGTAACTTAGTCTGTCATGCTTTTAAACGGTGATGGTGCTTATGTGAAAATGCTGATTACATTTTCATCATTAATGTATGATTATTGTAACTATATAGCAATGACAATATCTTTTTTGATCATTTTGGTATGTTGACTTCATTTTGATAGTAGTTATATTGGTATGGCAGGTGCATTTTCATGGTTCTGACATTGTTTTATGGGCTATACTGTCAAGGCAGCTGTATAGTATTGATAAATTCTGTTTTGGACGCTATTGTCTCCTGGACACTATATTCTTTAGAGGCTATATGTTTCCTATGATCCGAAAGCGACTATTTTGTCACGGTATCTATATTGTCAGGTGGCTATATTGACGTTGTGAATATATTCTGAATGTTTCTTTAATGTTGCGTTGACTATATTGTTATATCAGTTATATGGCCATGGATCTTTTGTTGTTATAGTGAATATATTGTAGTTGTGACTATACTATCATAATGGCTAAATTGTCATGGGATATATGTTGATATGAATGCTATATTCTCATGATACTTTTATGGTAATTGTAAAAAAAAATTTCAAATTTTCTCTAATATCAAAGTGATTGATTTATGTTGTAACATTATTGTTATGGTGGCTGTACAATCATGGTGGCTATAATGTCGTTTGATGCGTTTTCAATGTTACTGTTTAGTGAATATGGCTTTAATGTCAGTGAAGCTATACTTTCATTGGGAACAAATTTTCATAGTGACGCAATTGTCATTATGAAATAAAGTCATTTTGGCGATCTTCTAATTTGGGTTACAGTGCTATGTTATATATATCGTCACCTTGGCTATATTGGGAAGGTGATTTTTTATAGGTGGTATATTGTCATTTTTTAATCGTGCATATTCTGTTATAAGCGATATATTATCATGATTCCCATATCATTAAGGTGAAAATATTGGCATGGGGACTATATTGTCTTTATGACTGTGATCTTATGATAACAATATAGGTACCCTGATACATAGGCAAAATGAAAAGACAATCACCCACTTGTAATGTAACAAAAAATAACAAATAGCCATCATGGCAATATATTCATTTAATAATCTAGCCGCCATGGCAATATAGTTACCATATCAATGTAATCTCAATGGAAATATAACCACAATGACCATATAGACACTATGACAATACAACCACAACACAATACAGGAACCATAACATTACATTATGAAAATATAGCCACCAATTCAACAAATCAAATGACAGTATAAATATTATGGCAACAGTCACCATGACAATATACACGAAAGTGGAATATAATCGACATAACAAAATGATTATATTATGAAAATATAGCCACTGTGCCACTATGGCTTCCATTGGAATATAGCCAACATAATAATACATATACAATGACATTCCTGAAACCATAACAATATAGCATATCGCGACAATGTAGTCCCCTAATGATTTAATCAAAATGAGACTCTCGTTTCATAATGATACATGCTCAAGGGCAAACCCAACACCAATATAAAAGCTACCGTGAAAATGTCACCATGACATTATAACCATCATGATGAAATAGACACCATGACAATAAAGTTACTTTGGCAAGATATCTAACATATCATTTTCATAATAACAATATAGTCAAAATGCCAATATATAGTTACCGGAATGTTATAGTTATCATGATAATGTATCACTTACGACAAAAAAATGCATGAATAAAAAATGAAAACATAGCAACCCTAAAAAAAGATCACGCTGCTAATATAGCCAAGGTGATGATATATATAAGATAGAAATGTAACTAAAATAAGGAGATGGCCAAAATGACAGTATGTTCATACTGACAATAATTCCACTATGAAAATATATTCTCCATGACACTATAGGTACACTGACAGTAAAGCTATCTTCACAAAAGCGTAAAATTAAGATACAGCAAACTACAATATAGCCACCATGACAATACATCAATCTTGACAATATTATCACGATATAACTCAATCAACAGGACAATAGAGTCACCTTGACAGAAATCTTACAATGAATTTATAAATATCATGAAAATATAGCCCCCATATCAAGATATTTCCTATGACAATTTAGCCATTATGAAAATATAGTCACGACGACAATCTATTCACTATGACAATAAAGCTACCATGATCATATAACTGATATGAAAATATAACCAAAGCAAAAATATAGAAACATTGAACTTACATTCACAATAGCAATATAACCACCTGACAATATAGATACTGTTAATAGATAGTCGTTTTCGTATCATAGCAAAAATATAGACTCCAGGACAATATAGTATCTGGGAAAAAACAGTGAATCAGACAGGATTTATCATCATGATATGCTCATAACATTATAGCTGTCATGAAATTGTAGTCAACAAGACAAAATTATCACAATGAAATAAAACGACATTACAATATAGTTACCATAATCATACACCAATCATGATTATATAGTCAGGAAGTTGACATAAACAAGATCATAGTGTAAAAACCATGACAATTTAAGTGACATGATGAGATGATATCCATTCACTTATACTTACAATACCACATAAGTTTTCATGAAAATATTATCATAATCATATAATCACAACAGTATTGTCACGAATTACAAAATATATCCCGAAAGACAAAATCAACCACAACAATATAGCCATCAAGTTTATATAGCGACCAAGATAATGGAGCCAGGACGGCATTATATTGAAAGTAAGAATACAACCACCATGCCAATGTCTTCACATTGACAATGTAGCTACCATGAAAATATAGTAACCTACTATGATAATATATACAATTGAAAAATATCCACAACAAGAGTTTAGCTGCTAAATCACTATATCGCCATGCCAATATCGCCAAAAAGTTATTATTGCCATCATGATAATATACCGCCAGAAAAGAAATATATATACCCACTACTCGACAATACAGTTATTCTGACAATATTGCCAACATGAAAAGACAGTCACCTCCTTGTTACATAACAAAAATGACAAATAGCCATTATGGGGATTTAGTGATTTAACAATACAGCCACTATGGTAATATAGTTACCATAACAATGTGATCTTAACGACAACGTAGCCAACATGACTATATAGTCACGTTGACAATACAACCACCGTACCAATATAGATAACATGACAGTACCGTCTCTAAGACAATATTGCCATCAATTTGACAAATCATATGACAATATAGATATTATGGCAACATAGTCACCATGACAATATACTTAGAAATGCAATATAATCGCCATGATAAAATTATCCTACCATGAAACTATATCCATCTACCATTTTGGTTTCCATTGCAATGTAGAAACCGTAATAAAAGATTTACCATGACAGTACTGAAACCATAACAGTATAGCATATCATGGCAATGTAGTCAGCTGATAATTTAATCAAAATGACAATTTCTCTTTCAAAATGGTATATCCTGAAGGGCAATATCAACACCATTCAAAAAGCTTCTACGAAAAAACAGTCATTATGACATTATAAAAATTATGATAAAAAGTCACCATGACAATATAGTTATCTTGGCAATATAGCCACTGTGACATCATAGTCATAATGATATTTTAGTCGCTATGACAATATTTTCACCATAAAAATATAATTATCATGATAATATTTCGCTTATGACAAAGTATGCATGAGTTAAATAATGACAATATATCACCTATAAAAAAGATCACCTTGCCAATATACCTAAGGTGACGACATATACAGTATAGTAATGTAACTAAACGGAAAAGATAGCCAAAATGACGGTATAGTCATAATGAAAATTCTGCCACTATGAAAATATGTTCCCCACGACACTATAGCTACATTGACAACAAAGCCATACTCAAAAAAGAGCAACATTGAAAATACAGCAAACGAGAATATAGCCACCATCATAGTTCAGCCACCATGATAATAATGTCACGATACAAGTCATCACCATGCCATTAGTCACCTTGATAATAAACTTGCAATGACTATATAAATATCATGAAAATATAGCCTCCATACCAACCAATCTGCCATGATAATCCGGCCATTATGATAATATAGTCATGACGGCAATTTATTCACTATAACAATATAGACACAGTGATCATATAACTGATATGACAATATAGTCAAAGAAGCAAAAAAGAAATATACAAATCATATTCACTTTGGCAGTATAACTACATGACAATATAGATACTGTTACAAATAGTCGCTTTTAAATGATAGCAAACATATAGCCGGCAGGATAACATAGTCTCTATGACAAAATAGCGATCAAGACAGGATATATCATTATATTATAGACACCTTGACAGTATAGACCATAAAACAATGTAACAATCATGAAACTGTACCTACCAAAACATTATAGATGTCATGAAATTTTAGTCAACATGACAAAATTATCATAATGAAATATCATCGGCATTACAATATAGTTACCATAACCATAGACCAATCATGATCATATAATCAGCAGGTTGACATAAACAATATCACAGTATAAAAACCATGACAGTATAAGTGACATGATGATATGATATCCATACACTTACACTTACAATACCAAAGAAGACGCCATGAATATATTGTTATCATGATCATATAATCACAACAATATTGTAGGTAGTGACAAATATATCCCCAACGATAAAATCAATCATAGCAATATAGCCATCAAGTTGTTATAGCGACCAAGATAATGTAGCGAGCATTGTATTGAGAATTACAATACAGCCACCGTGCCAATGTCGTCACCATCACAATATAGCAACCATGAAAATATAGTAACATTGATAATGTACCTGCCATGGAAAAATATTGAAGGTAGAAAATACCCAAAAGATAGCCACAACAAGAGTTTTGCTGCTAAGACGATATATCACCATGCCAATATCTCGAATAATGTTAGTATAGCCATCATAGCAATATATCAACAGAAAAGATACTCATCACAACGATATAGCTTACTTGATAATATACCATGACAATATAGTTAACATCAAAAGACAGCCACCTCCTTGAAATATAGAAAAAAAAATGACAAATAGCCATCATGGGAATATGGTAACAAAACAATATAGCCATCATGGCAATATGGTAACCAAACAATATAGCCATCATGGCAATATGATTACCACAGCAAGATATTCTTAATGGCAATATAGTCACCATGTCCTTAAAGTCACGATGACAATACAACTACCATGACAATACAGAAAACATCAAAATACAGTCTCTAAGACAATATTGCCACTAAATCAACAAGTTAAATAACAATATAGATATCATGGCAACACAATCACGATGACAATATACTCAGAAATGTTATATAATCGTCATAATGAAATGATCCTACCATGAAAATATAGTCACCCTGGCACTATGGCTTCCATTACAATATAGCCACAATAACAAAACATTCACCAAGACAGTACTGAAACCATAACAATATAGCATATCATGACAATGTAGTCACTTGATCATTTAATGAAAAATAAAAATTTCGCTTCTATTATGGTATACCCTCAGGGACAAAATTTTATACATCATTAGAAAGCTGCCATGAAAATACCGTCACTATGAAATAAATATCATGATAAAATAGTGACCATGGCAATATAGCCACTCTGAGATCATAGTCATTATGACAATATAGTCGATTTTAAAATACTGTCAACTTAATAATAAAGTTATCAAAATGATACATCGCTTGTGACAAAATATGCATGATTAGAAAATGACAGTATAGCACCTATAAAAAAGATCACCTTGCCACTGTGATCAAGGTGACGATATATAAATCATAACAACGTAAAGAAAAAGAGATGATAACCAGAACGACGATATGTTCATAATGACAATACTGAAACAATGAAAATATGTTCCCCACGATTCTCCAGCTTCACTGACAATAAAGCCATCTTCACAAAAAGAGTACTATTGAAAAAATAGCAAACGACTATACAGCCATCAAGACAGTACAGCCACCATGACAATAATCTCTCGATATAAATCAATCGCCAGGACATTACCGTCGCCTTGATAATGAATATACAATGAGTACATGAACATCATGAAAATATAGCGTCCATATAAATATATTTGTCGTGAAAATATAGCATCCATATGAATATATTTAAAGTGACAGTTTCGCCATTTTGATGATATACTCAAGACGCTAATATATTCACCATAACAATAAAGCCACCATGATCACATAAATATGACAATATAGTCAACGCAACAATAAACGCATTTATAAATTATATCCACTCTGAGAATACAGCCACATGAAAATATAGATAATGTGACATAACAGTCATTTTCGGATCATAGCAAACATATAGCGTCCAAGAGAATATAGTCTCTATGACAAAATTTCGAAGAAGACAGGATTAATCATCACAATACAGCCACCTTGACAGTATAGCCAATAAAACAGTGGAACAACCATGAAAATGTACCTACCATAACAATGTAGCTTACATGAAAATATAGTTACTATGACAAATTCATTACAATGAAATAAAAACGATATCACATTATGGTTTCGATAATCAAACACCAATCATGATCATATAAGATAAAACCTTCAAAACAAAGCAAGGGTAGCGACAACGCAGGGAGGAGTAGCTACAACCTAGCTCTGAAAGACGACAGCAGCTTCGTACACGTCGGTAGCTGGTGCGCGACTGTCATCAGGTGACTACATTGTCATGATATGCTATATTGTCATGGTTTCAGTACTGTCGTAGTGAATGTATCATTATGTTAGCTATATTGCAGTGGCAGGGTGGCTAACTTTTCATGGTAGGATAATTTTGTTATAGCGGTTATATTGCATTTGTAATAATACTGTCATGGTA
This sequence comes from Panulirus ornatus, assembly GCF_036320965.1. Classification (NCBI taxonomy): domain Eukaryota; kingdom Metazoa; phylum Arthropoda; class Malacostraca; order Decapoda; family Palinuridae; genus Panulirus; species Panulirus ornatus. The sequence goes on from NC_092278.1 coordinate 11,170,675, forward strand.
ATATCTATATTATCATTAAATTTGTTGAAGCGATTGCAATATTGTCGTAGAGACTCTAATGTCATGTTGCCTGTATTGTCATGATCGTTGCATGTCATCTTCATTTTATAGTCATGTTGGTTATATTCCAGTTATGATTACATGGTTCTTCCATGTAATCATAACTGCAATATAACCAACATTGCTATGGTGACTATATTAATAGGTGGCTACATTGCCATGATAGCTATTTTTCATTTTTGTTATACTGTAAGGAGGTGACTGTCTTTTCATATTCAATATATTATCAGGGTAGCTATATTGTTAAGTTAGCTATATCATTGTGGTGCTTATTTTCTTTTTCTTGTGGTATATTGCCATGATGCCTAGACTAAGATTTTGGCAATATTGGCATGGTGATATAGTGTCTTAGCAAATAAACTGTTATTGTGGATATGTTCCATGGGATTTTATTATCATAGTAGCTACATTGTCAATGTTACTATATTTTCATGGTAGCTCCATTATCATGGTGACGATATTGCCATTGTGGCTGTATTGTTATTTTCAATATAATGCCATCCTAACTACATTATCTTGGTCGCTATATTTACTTGCTGGCTATATTGCTATGATTAATTTTGTCGTTGGGGATATATTTTTTCATTAACTACAATTTTGTTTTCATCATATGATCATGATAACAATATTTTCATGGCGGCTTATTTGGTAATGTGAGAGCAAGTGTATGGATATCATATTATCATGTCACTCTATTGTCAAGTGTTTTTGTACTGTGGTGTTTATGTCAGCCTCCTGATGATATTATCATGATTGATATATGATCATGGTAACTAAATGGTAATCTGACAATTGTGACAATTTTTTCATGTTGACTGCATTTTCATGGTAGCAATATTGTTATGGCAGGTACGTTTTCATTGTTGTTTCATGGTTTTATCGGCTATACTGTCAAGGTGATTATATCTTAATTAAAAATCTTGTCTTGGTCGCTATTTTGCCATGGACACTATATTGTCCTGGAGCCTATATATTTGCTATGATCCGAAAGAGAGTATTTTGTCGCAGAATCAAAATTGTCAGGTGCTTCTATTGCTATAATGAATATAATTTGAAGGCTTCCTTATTGTTGCGTTGACTGTATTATCATATCACTTACATGATAATGGCTATACTATCATAGTGAATATATTGCCGTCTTGACTACATCATCATATTGGCTAAATTGTCATGGTAAGTATGTTGACATGGAAGCCTTATTTTCATGATGTTTATATAGTCAGTGAATTATATCGTGATATTATTGTCATAGTGGCTGTACTTTCATAGTGGCTATATAGTCGTTGCTGTATTTTCACTGTTACTCTTTTGTGAAGATTGCTCTATTGTCATTGTAGCTATAGTGTCATGAGGGATATATTTTCATAGCAGCAGTATTGTCATTATGAACATACCGTCATTTTGGCTATCTACTCGCTTTGGTTATATTGCGAAGATTTACATATCGTCACTTTAGCTATATTGTCAAGGTGATCTCTTTTATAGTTGCTATATTGTCATTTTTTTCCAGTTATGCATATTTTTTATCATAAGCGATACATTATCGTGATAACTTTACTATTAAGGTGACAGTATATTGTCATTGTGACAATGTTGACATTATGACTATAATCACTTTGTGGCTAAATTGCTAAGATAACTATACTGTCTTTGTGACTATTTCATTATGATGGTTATAATGACAGTTTGAATGCATTTTCATTGTAGCATATTTAATGGTGTTGATTTTGCCCTTGAAGATATATCATAAAAACGAAAATTTCTTTTTTTAAATTATCATATGAATTTATTGCCATAATATGCGATATTGTGATAGGTTCAGTACTCTCATGTTGAATGTATATTATATTAGTTACATTACAATTAAAGTCATAGTGGCAGGGTAACTATATTTTCATGGTTGGATCATTTTGTTATGACGATCTTATTGTATTTGTGATTATATTCTCACGGTTACTGTGTTGCAGTAATTTCTATATTGTCCTGGACACTACATAACGTGAAATCTATATTGTCATATCACTTATATGATCATGGTATCTTTATTGTCATAGTGAATATATTGTCGTCGTGAATATATTATAATAATGGCTAAATTGACATAGGAAATATGTTGACATGAGGGCAATATTTTCATGATATTCAAAAAGTCATTGAAAGATTACTATCAAGGTGATTCTAATAGCCTGGCGATTGATGTATATCATGACATTATTGTCACGATAGCTGCATTGTCATGGAGGCTATAATGTCGTTTCCTGCATTTTCAATGTTACTCTTTTGTGAAGTTTCCTGTATTGTCATTGTAGCTATAGTGTAATGGGGAATATATTTTCGTAGTAGCATTATTGTCATTATGAAGAAATCGTCATTTTGTCTGTCTGCTCATTTTGGTTCCATTGCGAAGATTTACATATCGTCGCCTTGGATATATTGGCAAGGTGATCTCTTTATAGCTGCTATATTGTCATTTTTTTAATCATTTATATTTTTTCATGAGTGATACATTATCTTGATAATTTTATCATTAAAGTGACAGTATATTGTCATGGTGACTATATTGCCATTAAGACTACAATCTCTTAGTGGCTATATTGCTAACATAACTACATATGACTACATTTTCATTGTAGCTTATTTAATGATGTTGATTTACCCTCGGAGATACATCATTACAAAAACGTATATTTCATTTTGTTTATGAGGTGAATACATTGTCATGATTTGCTAGATTGTTATAGTTTCAGTACTGTCATGGTAAACGTATATTATGTTGGCTACATTACAATGGAAGCCATAGTGTCAGAGGGCTATATTTTCATGGTTTGATCATTTTGTTATTATTATTTTATTGTTTTTTTGAATATATTGTCATGGTGACTGTGTTGCCATAATTTCTATATTGTCATTTTATTTACTAAATTGATGCCAATATTGTCATAGAGACTGTATTGTCATGTTGCCTGTTTGGTTATCATGGTTGTCTTGTCATCTTGACTCTATGTTCATGATGGCTATACTTTCGTTAAGATTTCATTCTTATGGTAACTATATTGCCATCATAGCTTTTTGTCAGAGTAGCTATATTATTAAGTTACCTATCTTATTGTGGTGGGTATTTTTTTTCCTTTTGGTATAGTGCCATGATGGCTTTACTAGAATTTTCGCAAGATTAGCATTGTGATATATTGCTCGCAGCCCAACTGTTGTTTTCGACATTTTTTCATGGGAATACATTATCATGGTAACTACATTGTCAAGGTTACTATATTTCATGTAAGCTACATTGTAAATATGACGATATTGGCACGGCGTTTGTATTGTTATGTTCAATATAACGCCATCCTGGCTACATTATCTTGGTCGCTACATCAAACTGATGGCTATATTGCTACGGTCAATTTCATCGTTGGGGATGTATTTTGTCTTTACCTACAATTTGGTTGTGATTATATGATAATGATAATATTTCTATGACGGCTTATTTTCCATGTTGAGTGTATCTGTCTGGATATCATATCATCATGTAACTTAGTCTGTCATGCTTTATAACGGTTATGGTGCTTATGTGAAAATGCTGATTACATTATCATCATTAATGGATGATTATTGTATCTATATAGCAATGGCAATATCATTTTGATCATTTTGGTATGTTGACTTCACTTTGATAGTAGTTATACTGGTATGGCAGGTACATTTTCATGGTTCTGATATTGTTTTATGGGCTATACTGTCAAGGCGGCTGTATAGTATTGATAAATTCTGTTTTGAACGCTATTGTCTCCTGGACACTATATACTTTAGAGGCTATATGTGTCCTATGATCCTAAAGCGACATTTTTTTCACGGTATCTATATTATCAGGTGGCTATATTGACGTTGTGAACATATTCTGAATGTTTCTTTAATTTTGCGTTGACTATATTGTTATATCACTTATATGGCCATGTTGGCTTTGTTGTTATAGTGAATATATTGTTGTTGTGACTATACTATCATAATGGCTAAATTGTCATGGGAAATATGTTGATATGGATGCTATATTCTCATGATACTTTTATATTAATTGTAAAATTTTTTTCAAGTTTACTCTAATATCACAGTGATTGATTTCTGTTGTAACATTATTGTTATGGTGGTGTACAATCATGGTGGCTTTATTGTCGTTTGATGCGTTTTCAATGTTACTGTTTAGTGAATATGGCTTTAATGTCAGTGTAGCTATACTTTCATTGGGAACCAATTTTCATAGTGACGCAATTGCCATTATGAAATAAAGTCATTTTGGCTATCTTCTAATTTGGGTTACATTCCAATGTTAAATATATCGTCACCTAGGCTACATTGGGAAGGTGATCTTTTTTTATAGGTGGTATATTGTCATTCTTAATCGTGCATATTCTGTTATAACCATTATATTATCATGATACCCATATCATTAAGGTGAAAATATTGCCATATATTGTCTTTATGACTGTAATCTTATGATAACAATATAGGTACCCTGATATATAGGCAACATGAAAAGACAATCACCCCCTTGTAATATAACAAAAAATAACAAATAGCCATCATGGCAATATATTCATTTAACAATATACCCACCATGGCGATATAGTTACCGAATCAATATAATCGTGATGGAAATATAACTACCATGACCATATAGACACGATGACAATACAACCACCAAGACAATTCAGGAACCATGACAATACATTATGACATTATAGCCACCAATTCAACAAATCAAATGACAGTATAGATATTATGGCAACAGTCACTATAACAATATACACACAAGTGGAATATAATCGACATAACAAAATGATTATATTATTAAAACATAGCCACTCTGTCACTATGGCTTCCACTGGAATATAGCCAACATAATAATACACATACAATGACATTCCTGAAACCATAGAAATATAGCATATCACGACAATGTAGTCCCCTGATGATTTAATCAAAATGAGAATCTCGTTTTATAATGATACATCCTCAAGGGCACACCCAACACCAATATAAAAGCTACCGTGAAAATGTAGTTACCATGATATTATAACCATCATGATGAAATAGACACCATGACAATAAAGTTACTTTGGCAAGATATCCAACATGATATCATTATCATAATAACAATATACTCAAAATGCCAATATATAGTCACCGGAATGTTATAGTATTAATGATAATGTACACCTTACGACAAAAAAAGAATGATTAAAAAAATGAAAATATAGCAACCGTAAAAAAAGATCACGTTGCTAATATAGCCAAGGTGATGATATATATATATATTATAGATATGTAACCAAAATAAGGAGATGGCCAAAATGACAGTATATTCATAATGACAATAATTTCACGATGAAAATATATTCATGACACTATAGATACACTGAGAGTAGAGCTATTTTCACAAAAGCGTAAAATCAAAATACAGCAAACTACAATATAGCCACCATGACAATACAGCCATCTTGACAATAATATCACGATATAACTCAATCACCAGGACATTAGAGTCACCTTAACATTAATATTACAATGACTTTATAAATATCATGATAATATAGCCCCCATGTCTAGATATTTGCTATGATTATTTAGCCATTATGAAAATATAGTCACGACGAGAATCTATTCACTATGACAATAAAGCTACCATGATCATATAACTGATATGACAATATAATCAAAGGAAAAATATAGAAGCATTCAACTTATATTCACAATGGCAATATAACCACCTGACAATATAGATACTGTTAATAGATAGTCGTTTTCGGATTATAGTAAAAAAATATAGACTCCAGGCCAATACAGTGTCTGTGAAAAAACATTGAATCAGACAGGATTTATCATCATAATATGGTCATAACATTATAGATGTCATGGAATTGTAGTCAACATGACAAATTATAACAATGAAATAAAACGACATTACAATATAGTTATCATAATCATACACCAATCATGATTCAATAATCAGCAGGTTGACATAAACAAGATCATAGTGCAAAAGCCATGACAATTTAAGTGACGTGATGAGATGATATCCTTTCACTTACACTTACAATAACACATAAGTTTTCCTGAAAAAATTATCATGATCATATAATCACAACAGTATTGTCACTAATTACAAAATATATCCCGAAAGAAAAAATTACCCATAACAATATAGCCATCAAGTTTATATAGCGACCAAGATAATGTAGCCAAGATGGCATCATATTGAAAGTAATAATACAACCACCATGCCAATGTCTTCACCATGACAATGTAGCTACCATGAAAATATAGTAACCTTGATTATGTTACTACCATGATAAAATACACAATTGAAAAATGTCCACAACAAAATTTTAGCTGCTAAAAGACTATATCGCCATGCCAATATCGCCAAAATGTTGTTATTGTAATCATGATAATATACCGCAAAAAAGAAATATACATACCCAATACTCGAGAATATAGCTATTCTGATAATATTGCCATCATGAAAAGACAGTCACCTCTTTGTTATATAACAAAAATGACAAATAGCCACCCTGGCGATATAGTGAATTAACAATACAGCCACTATGGTAATATAGTTACCATAACAATGTGATCTTAACGACGATATAGTAAATTAAAAATACAGCCACTATGGTAATATAGTTTCCATAACAATGTGAACTTAACGACAATGTAGCCAACATGACTATATAATCACGTTGACGTATAATACAACCACCGTGACAATAGAGATAACATGACAGTACCGTCTCTAAGACAATATTGCCATCAATTTGACAAATTATATGACAATATAGATATTATGGCAACATAGTCACCGTGACAATATATTCAGAAATGCAATATAATCGCATGATAGAATTATCCTACCATGAAAATATAGCCACCTATCGTTTTGGTTTCCATTGTCATGTAGAAACAGTAATAAAAGATTTACCATGACAGTACTGAAACCATAACAGCATAGCATATCATGGCAATGTAGTCACCAAATAATCTAATCAAAATGACAATTTCTCTTCTATAATGGTATATCCTCAAGGGCAATATCAACTCCATTAAAAAAGCTTCTAAGAAAATACAGTCATTATGACATCATAAAAATCATGATAAGAAAGTCACCATGACAATATAGTTATCTTGGCAATATAACCACTGTGACATTATAGTTATAATGATAATATAGTCACTATGACAATATTGTCACCATAAGAATATAATTATCATGAAAATTTTTCGCTTATGACAAAGTATGCAAGAGTTAAATAATGACAATATATCACCTATAAAAAAGATCACCTTGCCAATATACCTAAGGTGACGATATATACGTTATAGTAATGTAACTAAAATATAAAGATAGCCAAAATGACGGAATGGTCATAATGACAATACTGCCACTATGAAAATATGTTCCCCATAACACTATAGCTACACTGACAACAAAGCCATATTCACAAAAAAGCAATATTGAAAATACAACAAACGAGAAAATAGCCACCATGATAATAATGCCACGATACAAATCATCACCATGTCATTAGTCACCTTGATAATATACTTACAATGACTATCTAAATATCACGAAAATATAGCCTCTATGTCAATATGTCTGCCATCATAATCTGGCCATTATGATAATATAGTCATGACGGCAATTTATTCACTATAACAATATAGCCACAGTGATCATATAACTGATGTGACAATACAGTCAAAGAAGCAAAAAAGAGATATACAAATCATATTCACTATGGCAGTATAACTACATGACAATATAGATACTGTGACAAATAGTCGCTTTTGAATCATAGCAAACATATAGCTGGCAGGACAACATAGTCTCTATGACAAAATAGCGACAAAGACAGGATATGTCATTATAATATAGACACCTTGACAGTATGGACCATAAAACAATGTAACAATCATGAAAATCTACTTGCCAAAACATTATAGATGTCATGAAATTTTAGTAAACATGACAAAATTATCAGAATGAAATATCATCGGCATTACAATATAGTTACCATAATAATAGACCAATCATGATCATATAATCTTCAGGTTGACATAAACAATATCACAGTATAAAAACCATGACAGTATAAGTGACATGATGATATGATATCCATGTACTTACACTTACAATACCAAAGAAGCCGCCATGAATATATTGTTATCATGATCATATAATCACAACAATATTGTAGGTAGTGACAAATATATCCCCAACGACAAAATTAATCATAGCAATATAACCATCAACTTGTTATAGCGACCAAGATAATGTAGCAAGCATTGTATTGAGAATTATAATACAGCCACCGTGCCAATGTCGTCACCATGACAATATAGCTACCATGAAAATATAGTAACGTTGATAATGTAGCTGCCATGGCAAGATATTCAAGATAGAAAATACCCAAAAGATAGCCACAACAAGAGTTTTGCTACTAAGACGATATATCAACATTCCAATATCTCTAAAATGTTAGTATAGCCATCATGGCAATATATCAACAGAAAAAATACTCATCACAACGATATAGCTAACTTGAGAGTATAATACTCTGACAATATAGGTAACATTAAAAGACAGCCACCTCCTTGAAATATAAAAGAATAAAAAAATGACAATTAGCCATCAAGGCAATATGGTAACTAAACAATATAGCCATCATGGCAATATGGTAACCAAACAATATAGCCATCATGGCAATATGATTACCATAGCAATGGATTCTTAATGGCAATATAGTCACCATGTCCTTATAGTCACAATGACAATACAAGTACCATGACAATACAAAAAACATCAAAATACAGTCTCTAAGACAATATTACTACTAATTCAACAAGTTCAATGACAATATAGATATTATGGCAACACAATCACGATGAAAATATACTCAGAAATGTTATATAATCGTCATAATGAGGTGATCCTGCCATGAAAATATAGTCACCTTGCCACTATGGCTTCCATTACATTATAGCCACAATAACAAAACATTCACCACGACAGTACTGAAACCATAACAATATAGCATATCATGACAATGTAGTCACTTGATCATTTAATGAAAAATGAAAATCTCGCTTCTATTATGGTATAACCTCAGGGTCAAAATTTTATACACCATTCAAAAGCTGCCATGAAAATACAGTCACTATGACATAAATATCATGATAAAATAGTGACTATGGCAATATAGCCACTCTGAGATTATAGTCATTACGTCAATATAGTCGCTATTAAGATACTGTCACCTTAATAATAATGCTATCAAAATGATATATCGCTCGTGACAAAATATGCATGATTAGAAAATGACAGTATAGCACTTATGAAAAAGATCACCTTGCCACTATAGTCAAGGTTACGATATATACATCATATCAACGTAAAGAAAAAGAGATGATAACCATAACGACGGTATGTTCATAATGACAATACTGCAACTATGAAAATATGATCCCCATGATTCTCCAGCTTCACTGACAATAAAGCCATCTTCACAAAAAGAATACTATTGACAAAATAGCAAACGACTATACAGCCATCAAGACGGTACAGCCACCATGACAATAATCTCTCGATATAAATCAATCGCCAGGACATTAGCGTCACCATGATAATGAATATACAATGAGTACATGAACATCGTAAAAATATAGCGTCCATATAGATATATTTGTCGTGAAAATATAGCCTCCATATGAAATCTTTAAAGCGACAGTTTCGTCATTCTGATAATATAGTCAAGACGCTAATATATTCACCATAACAATAAAACTACCATGGTCACATAAATAATATGACAATATAGTCAACGCAACAATAAACGCATTTATAAATTATATCCACTCTGAGAATATAGCCACATGAAAATATAGATACTGTGACAAAATAGTCATTTTTGGATCATAGCAAACATATAGCGTCCAAGAGAATATAGTCTCTATGACAAAATAGCGAAGAAGACAGGATTTATCATCACAATAGAGTCACCTTGACAGTATAGCCAATAAAACAGTGGAACAACCATGAAAATAAACCTACCATAACAATATAGCTTACATGAAAATATAGTTACTATGACAAATTCATTACAATGAAATACAAACGATATCACATTATGGTCTCGATAATCATACACCAATCATGATCATATAAGATAAAACCAAAACAAAGCAAGGGTAGCGACAACGCAGGAGGAATAGCTACAACCTAGCTCTGAAAGACGACAGCAGCTCCGTACACGTCGGTAGCTTGTGCGCGACTTCCATCAGGTGACTACATTGTCATGATATGCTATATTATCATGGTTTCAGTACTATCGTAGTGAATGTATTATTATGTTAGCTATATTGTAGTGGCAGGGTGGCTAAATTTTCATGGTAGGATAATTTTGTTATCGCGGTTATATTGCATTTGTGATAATTATGTCATGGTGACTGTGTTACATTAATATCTATATTATCATTTAATTTGTTGAAGCGATTACAATATTGTCGTAGAGACTCTAATGTCATGTTTCCTTTATTGTCATAATGGTTGCATGTCATGTTGGTTATATTCCAGTTATGATTACATGGTTATGGTAACTATATTGCCATAGTGAATATATTGATAGGTGACTACAATGCCATGATAGCTATTTTTCATTTTTGTTATACTGTAAGGGGGTGACTGTCTTTTCATATTGAATATATTATCAGGGTAGCTATATTGTTAAGTTAGCTATATCACTGTGGTGCTTATTTTCTTTTTCTGGTGGTATATTGCCATGATGCCGAGACTAACATTCTGGCGATATTGGCATGGTGATATAGTGCCTTAGCAAATAAACTCTTATTGTGGATATGTTCCATGGGATTTTATTATCATGGTAGCTACATTGTCAATGTTACTATATTTTCATGTTACCTCCATTGTCATGGTGACGATATTGCCATTGTGGCTGTATTGTTATTTTCAATATAATGCCATCCTAACTATATTATCTTGGTCGCTATATTTACTTGCTGGCTATATTGCTATGGTTAATTTTGTCGTTGGGGATATATTTTGTCATTAACTACAATTTTGTTTTAATCAAATGATCATGATAACAATATTTTCATGAAGGCTTATTTGGTAATGTGAGTGCAAGTGTATGGATATCATATCATCATGTCACTATATGGTCATGGTTTTTAAACATAGATGGTGTTTATGCCAGCATCCATATGATATTATCATGACTGATATATGATTATGGTAACTAAATTGTAACGGCGATTATATTTCATTGTGAAAATTTTGTCATGTTGCCTGCATTTTCATGGTAGTTATATTGTTATGGCTGGTATATTTTCATTGTTGTTTCATTGTTTTATCGGCTATACTGTCAAGGTAACTATATCTTAATTAAAAATCTTGTCTTAGTCGCTTTTTTGCCATGGACACTATATTGTCCTGGAGCCTATATGTTTGCTATGATCCGAAAGAGACTATTTTTGTCACAGCATCAAAACTGTCATGTGCTTATATTGCCATAATGAATATTATTTGAAGGCTTCCTTATTGTTGCGTCGACTGTATTGTCATATCAATTATATGAACATTTCTATATTGTTATAGTGCATATATTGCCGTCTTGACTATATTATAATATTGGCTAAATTGTCAAGGTAAGTATGTTGACATGGAAACCTTATTTCAATGATGTTTATATAGATACTAAATTATATCGTGACATTATTGTCATAGTTGCTGTACTTTCATGGAGGCTATATAGTCGTTTGCTGTATTTTCACTGTTACTCTTTTGTGAAGATTGCTTTATTGTCATTGTAGCTATAATGTCATGGGGCATATATTTTCATAGTAGCAGTATTGTCATTATGAACATACCGTCATTTTGGCTGTCTACTCATTTTGGTTATATTACGAAGATTTACATATCGTCACCTTGGCTATATTGTCAAGGTGATCTCTTTTATAGTTGCTTTATTGTTATTTTTTTACTTATGCATATTTTTTCATAAGCGATACATTATCGTGATAACTTTACTATTAAGGTGACAGTATATTGTCATTGTGACAATGTTGAAATTATGACTAAAATATCTTAGTGGCTATATTGCTAAGATAAGTATACTGTCATGGTGACTATTTCATGATTATGGTTATAATGACAGTTTGAAAGCATTTTCATTGTAGCATATTTAATGGGGTTGATTTTGCCCTTGAAGATATATTATAAAAACGAGAATTTCCTTTTTTTTTTAAATCATCACATGAACATATTGCCATAATATGCGATATTGTTATAGTTTCAGTACTGTCATGTTGAATGTATATTTTGTTAGTTGCAGTGCAATTAAAATCATAGTGGCAAGGTAACTATATTTACAAGGTTGGATAATTTTGTTATGACGATTTTATTGTATTTGTGAGTATATTCTCATGGTTACTGTGTTGCCGTAATTTCTATATTGTCCTGGACACTACATATCCTGAAATCTATATTGTCATATCAGTTATATGATCATGGTAGCTTTATTGTCATAGTGAATATCTTGTCGTCGTGACTTTATTATCATAATGGCTAAATTGTCATATGAAATATGTTGACATGAGGGCTATATTTTCATGATATTCATAAAGTCACTGAATGATTACTATCAAGATGACTCTAATAGCCTGGCGATTGATGTTTATCGTGATATTATTGTCACGAAAGCTGCATTGTCATGGTGGCTATATTGTCGTCTCCTGTATTTTCAATATTACTCTTTTGTGAAGATTGCTTTATTGTCATTGTAGCTATAGTGTCATGGGGAATATATTTTCGTAGTAGCAGTATTGTCATTATGAACATATCGTCATTTTGGCTATCTACTCATTTTGGTTACATTGCGAAGATTTACATATCGTCACCTTGTCTATATTGGCAAGGTGATATCTTTATAGTTGCTATATTGTCATTTTTTTTAATCATGTATAGTTTTTCATGAGTGATACATTATCTTGATAACTATATCATTAAAGTGACAGTATATTGTCATGGTGACTATATTGTCATTATGACGACAATCTCTTAGTGGCTATATTGCTAAGATAACTACATATGACCACATTTTCATTGTAGCTTGTTTAATGGTGTTGATTTACCCATGGAGATATATCATTACAAAAACGGATATTTCATTTTTTTTAAATTATGAGGTGAATGCATTGTCATGATATGCTATATTGCTTTAGTTTCAGTACTGTCATGGTGAATGTATATTATGTTGGCTACATTCCAATGGAAGCCATAGTGTCATGGTGGCTATATTTTCATGGTTTGATCACTTTGGTATTAGTATTTTCTTGTTTTTTTGAATATATTGTCATGGTGAATCTGTTGCCATGATTTCTATATTGTCATTTGATTTATTAAATTGATGGCAATATTGTTATAGAGACTGTATTGTCATGTTGCCTGTATGGTCATCATGGTTGTCTCGTTATCGTGACTATATAGTCATGATTGCTATACTGTCGTTAAAATTACATTCTTATGGTAACTATATTGCCATCATGGCTTTTTGTCAAAGTAGCTATATTGTTAAGTTAGCTACCTTATTGTGGTGGGTATTATTTTTCCTTTTGGTATATTGCCATGATGGCTATACTAGAATTTTGGCAACATTAGCATGGTGATATAGTGTTCGCAGCGCAACTGTTGTTTTACACATTTTTTCATGGGAATATATTATCATGGTACCTACATTTTCAAGGTTGCTATATTTCATGCAAGCTATATTGTAAGGATGACGATATTGGCATGGCATGTGTATTGTTATGTTCAATATAACGCCATCCTGCCTACATTATCTTGGTCGCTATATGAAATTGATGGCTATGTTGCTACCGTCAATTTCATCGTTGGGGATGTATTTTGTCTTTACCGACTATTTTTGTTGTGATTATATGATCAAGATACTATTTCTATGATGGCTTATTTGGCATCTTGAGTGTATCTGTCTGGATATCATATCATCATGTAATTTTGTCTGTCATGCTTTTAAACGGTAAGGTGCTTATTTGAAAATCTTGATTACATTATCATCATTAATGTATGATTATTGTAACTATATAGCAATGGCAATATCTTTTTTGATCATTTTGGTAAGTTGACTTCATTTTGATAGTACTTATATTGGTATGGCAGGTACATTTTCATGGTTCTGACATTGTTTTATGGGCTATACTGTCAAGTGGCTGTATAGTATTGATAAATTCTATTTTGGACGCTATTGTCTCCTTGACACTATATACTTTAGAGGCTATATGTTTCCTATGATCCAAAAGCGACTATTTTGTCACGGTATCTACATTACATTATGACAATATAGCCACCAATTCAAAAAATCAAATGACAGTATAGATATTATGGCAACAGTCACCATGACAATATACACACAAGTGGAACATAATCGACATAACAAAATGACTATATTATGAAAATATAGCCACTCAGCCACTATGGCTTCCATTGGAATATAGCCAACATAATAATGGATTGCGCAAAAGATGCTTGTGGCATGAGAAGAGTGGGAGGTGGGCTGTTTAGAAAGGGTAGTGAGTGGTGGGATGAAGAAGTAAGAGTATTAGTGAAAGAGAAGAGAGAGGCATTTGGACGATTTTTGCAGGGAAAAAATGCAGTTGAGTGGGAGAAGTATAAAAGAAAGAGACAGGAGGTCAAGAGAAAGGTGCAAGAGGTGAAAAAAAGGCCAAATGAGAGTTGGGGTGAGAGACTATCAGTAAATTTTAGGGAGAATAAAAAGATGTTCTGGAAGGAGGTAAATAGGGTGCGTAAGACAAGGGAGCAAATGGGAACTTCAGTGAAGGGCGTAAATGGGGAGGTGATAACAAGTAGTGGTGATGTGAGAAGGAGATGGAATGAGTATTTTGAAGGTTTGTTGAATGTGTCTGATGACAGAGTGGCAGATATAGGGTGTTTGGGTCGAGGTGGTGTGCAAAGTGAGAGGGTTAGGGAAAATGATTTGGTAAACAGAGAAGAGGTAGTAAAAGCTTTGCGGAAGATGAAAGCCGGCAAGGCAGCAGGTTTGGATGGTATTGCAGTGGAATTTATTAAAAAAGGGGGTGACTGTATTGTTGATCGGTTGGTAAGGTTATTTAATGTATGTATGACTCATGGTGAGGTGCCTGAGGATTGGCGGAATGCGTGCATAGTGCCATTGTACAAAGGCAAAGGGGATAAGAGTGAGTGCTCAAATTACAGAGGTATAAGTTTGTTGAGTATTCCTGGTAAATTGTATGGGAGGGTACTGATTGAGAGGGTGAAGGCATGTACAGAGCATCAGATTGGGGAAGAGCAGTGTGGTTTCAGAAGTGGTAGAGGATGTGTGGATCAGGTGTTTGCTTTGAAGAATGTATGTGAGAAATACTTAGAAAAGCAAATGGATTTGTATGTAGCATTTATGGATCTGGAGAAGGCATATGATAGAGTTGATAGAGATGCTCTGTGGAAGGTATTGGGAATATACGGTGTGGGAGGCAAGTTGTTAGAAGCAGTGAAAAGTTTTTATCGAGGATGTAAGGCATGTGTACGTGTAGGAAGAGAGGAAAGTGATTGGTTCTCAGTGAATGTAGGTTTGCGGCAGGGGTGTGTGATGTCTCCATGGTTCTTTAATTTGTTTATGGATGGGGTTGTTAGGGAGGTAAATGCAAGAGTTTTGGAAAGAGGGGCAAGTATGAAGTCTGTTTGGGATGAGAGAGCTTGGGAAGTGAGTCAGTTGTTGTTCGCTGATGATACAGCGCTGGTGGCGGATTCATGTGAGAAACTGCAGAAGCTGGTGACGGAGTTTGGTAAAGTGTGTGGAAGAAGAAAGTTAAGAGTAAATGTGAATAAGAGCAAGGTTATTAGGTACAGTAGGGTTGAGGGTCAAGTCAATTGGGAGGTGAGTTTGAATGGAGAAAAACTGGAGGAAGTGAAGTGTTTTAGATATCTGGGAGTGGATCTGGCAGCGGATGGAACCATGGAAGCGGAAGTGGATCATAGGGTGGGGGAGGGGGCGAAAATTTTGGGAGCCTTGAAAAATGTGTGGAAGTCGAGAACATTATCCCGGAAAGCAAAAATGGGTATGTTTGAAGGAATTGTGGTTCCAACAATGTTGTATGGTTGCGAGGCGTGGGCTATGGATAGAGTTGTGCGCAGGAGGTTGGATGTGCTGGAAATGAGATGCTTGAGGACAATGTGTGGTGTGAGGTGGTTTGATCGAGTAAGTAACGTAAGGGTAAGAGAGATGTGTGGAAATAAAAAGAGCGTGGTTGAGAGAGCAGAAGAGGGTGTTTTGAAATGGTTTGGGCACATGGAGAGAATGAGTGAGGAAAGATTGACCAAGAGGATATATGTGTCGGAGGTGGAGGGAACGAGGAGAAGAGGGAGACCAAATTGGAGGTGGAAAGATGGAGTGAAAAGGATTTTGTGTGATCGGGGCCTGAACATGCAGGAGGGTGAAAGGAGGGCAAGAAATAGAGCGAGTTGGAGTGATGTGGTATACAGGGGTTGACGTGCTGTCAGTGGATTGAACCAGGGCATGTGAAGCGTCCGGGGTAAACCTTGGAAAGCTGTGTAGGTATGTATATTTGCGTGTGTGGACGTGTGTATGTACATGTTTTTTTTGGGGGGTTGGGCCATTTCTTTCGTCTGTTTCCTTGCGCTACCTCGCAAACGCGGGAGACAGCGACAAAGTATAAAAAAAAAAAAAAAAAAAAAAAATAATATATATACAATGACATTCCTGAAACCATACCAATATAGCATATCACGACAATGTAGTCCCCTAATGATTTAATCAAAATGAGAATCTCGTTTTATAACGATACATCCTCAAGGGCAAACTCAACACCAATATAAAAGCTACCGTGAAAATGTACTCACCATGAAATTATAACCATCATGATAAAATAGACACAATGACAACAAAGTTACTTTGGCAAGATATCCAACATGATATCATAGTCATAATAACAGTATAGGCAAAATGCCAATATATAGTTACCGGAACGTTATAGTTATCATGATAATGTATCACTTACGACAAAAAATGCATGATTAAAAAAATGAAAATTTAGCAACCGTAAAAAAAGATCACGTTGATTATATAGCCGAGATGATGATATGTTTATGATAGAATTGTAATCAAAATAAGGAGATGGCCAAAATGACAGAATGTTCATAATGACAATAATTCCACTATGAAAATATATTCTCCATGACACTATAGGTACACTGACACTAAAGCTATCTTCACAAAAGCGTAAAATTAAAATACTGCAAACTACAATGTAGCCACCACGACAATACAGCCATCTTGACATTAATATCACGATATAACTCAATCACCAGGACAGTAGAGTCACCTTGACAGTAATCTTACAATGATTCTATAAATATCATGAAAATATAGCCCCCACGTTAAGATATTTGCCATGACAATTTAGCCATTATAAAAATATAGTCACGACGACAATCTATTCACTATGACAATATAGCACCATGATCATATAACTCATATGACGATATAATCAAAGCAAAAATATAGAAACATTCAACTTATATTCACAATGGCAATATAATTACCTGACAATATACATACTGTTAATAGATAGTCGTTTTCGGATCATAGCAAAAATATAGACTCCAGGACAATACAGTCTCTGAGAAAAAACAGTGATTCAGACAGGATTTATCATCATGATACTGTCATAACATTATAGCTGCCATGGAATTGTAGTCAACATGAAAAAATTATCACAATAAAATAAAACGACATTACAATATAGTTACCATAATCATACACCAATCATGATTATATAAATAGCAGGTTGACATAAACAAGATCATAGTGTAAAAACCATGACATTTCAAGTGACATGATGAGATGATATCCATTTACTTACACTTACAATACCACATAAGTTTTCATGAAAATATTATCATGATCATATAATCACAACAGTATTGTCACTAATTACAATATATATCCCGAAAGACAAAATTAACCATAACAATATAGCCATCAAGTTCATATAGTGACCAAGATAATGTAACCTGTACGGCATTGTATTGAAAGTAAGAATACAACAACCATGCCAATGTCTTCACCATGACAATGTAGCTACTATGAAAATATAGTAACCTTGACTATGTAGCTACCATGATAAAATATACAATTGAAAAATATCCAAAACAAGAGTTTAGCTGCTAAAACACTATATCGCCATGCCAATATCTCCAAAATATCATTATTGCCATCATGATAATGTACCGCCAGAAGAGAAATATATATACCCACTACTCGACAATATAGCTATTCTGACAATATTGTCAACATGAAAAGACAGTCACCTCCTTGTTATATAAGAAAAATGACAAATAGCCATCATGGCGATATAGTGATTTGACAATACAGCCACTATGGTAATATAGTTACCATAACAATGTGATCTTAACGACAATGTAGCCAACATGACTATATAGTCACGTTGACAATACAACAACCGTGACAATACAGATAACATGACAGTACCGTCTCTAAGACAATATTGCCGTCAATTTGACAAATTATATGACAATATAGATATTATGGAAACATAGTCACCATGACAATATACTCAGAAATGCAATATAATCGCCATGATAAAATTATCCTACTATGAAAATATAGCGACCTACCATTTTGGTTTCCATTGCAATGTAGAAACAGTAATAAAAGATTTACCATGACAATACTGAAACCATAACAGTATAGCATATCATGGCAATGTAGTCAGCTGATAATTTAATCAAAATGACAATTTCTCTTCTATAATGGCATATTCTCAAAGGCAATATCAACACCATTAAAAACGCTTCTACGAAAATACAGTCATTATGATATCATAAAAATCATGATAAAAGAGTCACCATGACAATAAAGTTATCTTGGCAATATAGCCACTGTGACATTATAGTCTTAATGATAATATAGTCGCTATGCCAATATTGTCACCATAAAAATATAATTATCATTATAATATTTTGATTATGACAAAGTATGCAAGAGTTAAATAATGGCAATATATCACCTATAAAGAGATCATCTTGCCAATATAGTTAAGGTGACGATATATACATTATAGCAATGTAACTAAAATGAAAAGATAGCCAAAATGATGGTATGGTCATAATGACAATACTGCCACTATGAAAATATGATCCCCATGACACTATAGCTACACTGACAACAAAGCCATATTCACAAAAGAGAAACATTGAAAATACAGCAAACGAGAATAATAGCCACCATCATAGTTCAGCTAACATGATAATATTATCACGATACAAATCATCACCATATCATTACTCACCTTGATGATAAACTTACAATGACTATAAATA
The DNA here is from genome assembly GCF_036320965.1 of Panulirus ornatus. Lineage (NCBI taxonomy): Eukaryota > Metazoa > Arthropoda > Malacostraca > Decapoda > Palinuridae > Panulirus > Panulirus ornatus. The sequence continues at coordinate 11,190,218 of NC_092278.1, forward strand.
TATCATGAAAATATAGCCTACATGTCAACATGCCTGCCATGATAATCTGGCCATTATGATAATATAGCCATGACGGCAATTTATTCACTATAACAATATAGCCACAGTGATCATATAACTGATGTGACAATACAGTCAAAGAAGCAAAAAAGAAATATACAAATCATATTCACTATGGCAGTATAACTACATGACAATATAGATACTGTTACAAATAGTCGCTTTTGAATCATAGCAATCATATAGCCAGCAGGACAACATAGTCTCTACGACAAAATAGCGACCAAGACAAGATATTTCATTATAATATAAACACCTTGACAGTATAGACCATAAAACAATGTAACAATCATGAAACTCTACCTGCCAAAACATTATAGATGTCATGAAATTTTAGTCAACATGACAAAATTATCATCAGGAAATATAATCGGCATAACAATATAGTTACAAGAGTAATAGACCAATCATGATCATATAATCAGCACCTTGACATAAACAATATCACAGTATAAAAACCATGACAGTATAAGTGACATGATGATATGATATCCATACACTTACACTTACAATACCAAAGAAGCCGACATAAATATATTATCATGATCATATAATCACAAAAATATTGTAGGAAGTGACAAATATATCCACAACGACAAAATTAATCAGAGCAATATAGCCACAAACTTGTTATAGCGAACAAGATAATGTAGCGAGCATTGTATTGAGAATTACAATACAGCCACCGTGCCAATGTCGTCACCATGACAATATAGCTTCCATGAAAATATAGTACCGTTGATAATGTAGCTGCCATTGCAAAATATTAAAGATAGAAAATACCCAAAAGATAGCTACAACATGAGTTTTGCTGCTAAGACTATATATCACCATGCCAATATCTCTAAAATGTTAGTATAGCCATCATGGCAATATATCAATAGAAAAAATACTCATCACAACGATATAGCTAAGTTGACAATATACTACTCTGACAATATAGGTAACATTAAAAGACAGCCACCTCCTTGAAATACAAAAGAAAAAAAAATGAAAAATAGTCATCATGGCAATATGGTAACTAAACAATATAGCCATCATGGCAATATGGTAACCAAACAATATAGCCATCATGGCAATATGATTACCATATCAATGTATTCGTAATGGCAATATAGTCACCATGTCCTTATAGTCACGATGACAATACAACTACCATGATAATACAGAAAACATCAAAATACAGTCTCTAAGACAATATTGCCACTAATTCAAGAACTTAAATGAATTAAATGACAATATAGATATTATGGTAACACCATCACGATGACAATATACTCAGAAATGTTATATAATCGTAATAATAAAATGATCCTACCATGAAAATATAGTCACCCTGTCACTATGGCTTCCATTTCAATATAGCGATGATACAAAACATTCACCACGACAGTACTGAAACCATAACAACATAGCATATCATGACAATGTAGTCACTTGATCATCAAATGAAAAATAAAAATTTCGCTTCTAATATGGTATAACCTCAGGGACAAAATTTTATACACCATTAAAAAGCTGCCATGAAAATACAGTCACTATGAAATAAATATCATGATAAAATAGTGGCCATGGCAATATAGCCACTCTGAGATTATAATCATTATGACAATATAGTCGCTATCTAAATACTGTCACCTTAAGAATTAAGCTATAAAAATGATATATCGCTTGTGACAAAATATGCATTATTAGAAAATGACAGTATAGCACCTATAAAAAAGATCACCTTACCACTATAGTCAAGGTGACGATATATACATCATAGCAACGTAAAGAAAGAGATGATAACCAGAACGACGGTATGTTCATAATGACAATACTGCAACTATGAAAATATGCTCCCCACGATTCTCCAGCTTCACTGACAATAAAGCCATCTTCACAAAAAGAGTACAACTGAAAAATAGCAAACGACTATACAGCCATCAAGAGAGTACAGCCACCATGACAATAATTGCCCGATATAAATCAATCGCCAGAACATTAGCGTCACTTTGATCATGAATATACAATGAGTACATGAATATCCTGAAAATATAACGTCCACATGAATATATTTGTCGTGAAAATATATCCTCCATATGAATATCTTTAAAGTGACAGTTTCGCCATTCCGTTAATAAAGTCAAGACGCTAATATATTCACCATAACAATAAAGCCACCATGATCATATAAATGATATGACAATATAGTCAACGCAATAATAAACGCATTTATAAATCATATCCACTCTGAGAATACAGCCACATGAAAATATAGATACTGTGACAAAATAGTCATTTTTGGATCATAGCAAACATATAGCGTCCAAGAGAATATAGTCTCTATGACAAAATAGCGAAGAAGACAGGATTTATCATCACAATACAGTCACCTTTACAGGATAGCCAATAAAACCGTGGAACAACCATGAACATGTATCTACCATAACAATATAGCTTACATGAAAATATAAATACTATGACAAATTCATTACAATGAAAAACAAACGATAACACATTATGCTTTCGATAATCATACACCAATCAAGATCATATCAGATAAAACTTTCAAAACAAAGCAAGGGTAGCAACAACGCAGGGAGGAATAGCCACAGCCTAGGTCTGAAAGACGACAGTAGCTCCGTACACGTCGGTAGCTGATGCGCGAATGTCATCAGGTAACTACATTGTCAAGATATGCTATATTGTCATGGTTTCAGTACTGTTGTAGTGAATGTATTATTATGTTAGCTATATTGCAGTGGCAGGGTGGCTAAATTTTCATGGTAGGATAATTTTGTTATTGCCGTTATATTGCATTTGTGATAATACTGTCATGGTAACTATGTTCCAGTAATATCTATGTTATCATTTAATTTGTTGAAGCGATTGCAATATTGTCGTAGAGACTCTAATGTCATGTTGCCTGTAATGTCATGATGGTTGCATGTCAACTTCACTATATAGTCATGTTGGTTATATTCCAGTTATCATTACATGGTTATGGTAACTATATTGCCATGGTGCATATATTGATAAGTGACTACATTGCCATGATAGCTATTTTTCATTTTTGTTATACTGTAAGGAGGTGACTGTCTTTTCATATTGAATATATTATCAGGGTAGCTATATTGTTAAGTTAGCTATATCATTGTGGTGCTTATTTTCTTTTTCTGGTGGTATATTGCCATGATGCCTGGACTAACATTTTTGCGATACTGGCATGGTGATATAGTGTCTTAGCAAATAAACTGTAATTGTGGATATGTTGCATGGGATTTTATTATCATAGTAGCTAAATTGTCAATGTTACTATATTTCTATGGTAGCTCCATTGTCATGGTGACGATATTGCCATTGTGGCTATATTGTTATTTTCAATATAATGCCATCCTAACTACATTATCTTGGTCGCTATATTTACTTGCTGGCTATATTGCTAAGGGTAATTTTGTCGTTTGGGATATATTTTGTCATTAACTACAATTTTGTTTTAATCATATGATCGTGATGACAATATTTTCATGGAGGCTTATTTGGTAATGTGAGTGCAAGTGTATGGATTTCATATTATCATATAACTATATTGTTATGGTTCTTATGCTGTGATGGTGTTTATGTCAGCCTCCATATGATATTATCATGATTGATATATGATTATGGTAGCTAAATTGTAATGGCGATTATATTTCATTATGACAATTTTGTCATGTTACCTGCATTTTCATGGTAGCTATATTGTTACGGCAGGTACATTTTCATTGTTGTTTCATTGTTTTATCGGCTATACTGTCAAGGTGACTATATCTTAATTAAAAATCTTGTCTTGGTTGCTATTTTGCCATGGACACTTTATTGTCCTGGAGCCTATATGTTTGCGATGATCCGAAATAGACTTTTTTGTCACAGCATCAATATTTTCCGGTGTTTATATTGCCATAATGAATATAATTTGAAGGCTTTCTTATTGTTGCGTTACCTATATGGTCATATCACTTATATGATCATGTCTATATTGTTATAGTGAATATATTGCCGTCTTGACTATATTATCATATTGGCTAATTTGTAATGGTAAGTATGTTGACATGGAAGCCTTATTTTCATGATATTTATAAAGATAGTGAATTATATCGTGACATTATTGTCATAGTGGCTGTACTTTCATGGTGCCTATATAGTCGTTTGCTGAATTTTCACTGTTACTCTTTTGTGAAGATTGCTTTATTGTCATTGTAGCTATAGTGTCATGGGGGATACATTTTCATAGCTGCAGTATTGTCATTATGAACATACCGTCATTTTGGCTATCTATTTATTTTGGTTATATTGCGAAGATTTACATATCTTCACCTTGGCTATATTATCAAGGTGATCTCTTTTATAGTTGCTATGTTGTCATTTTTTTAGTCATGCATATTTTTTCATATGCGATACATTATCGTGATAACTTTACTATTAATGTGAGAGTATATTGTCATTATGACAATGTTGACAATAAGACTAATCTCTTAGTGGCTATATTGCTAAGATAACTATAGTGTCATGATGACTATTTCATGATGAAGGCTATAATGACAGTTTGACTGCATTTTCATTGTAGCATATTTAATGGTGTTGATTTTGCCTTTGAAGATGTAATATAAAAACGAAAATTTCCTTTTTTTTTAAATTATCATGTGAATATATTACCATGATATGCGATATTGTTATAGTTTCAGTACTGTCATGTTGAATGTATATTATGTTGGTTACATTACAATTTAAGTCATAATGGCAGGTTAACTATATTTTCATGATGGATCATTTTCTTATGACGATTTTATTGTATTTGTGAGTATATTCTCATGGTTACTGTGTTGCCGTAATTTCTATATTGTCCTGGACACTACATATCCTGAAATCTATATTGTCATATCAGTAATATGATCATAGTAGCTTTATTGTCATAGTGAATATCTTGTCGTCGTGACTATATTATCATAATGGCTAAATTGTCATAGGAAATATGTTGACATGAGGGCTATATTTTCAAGATATTCATAAAGTCTTTGAAAGATTACTATCAAGGTGACTCTAATAGCCTGGCGATTGATGTATATCGTGACATTATTGTCACGATAGCTGCATTGTCATGGTGGCTATATTGTCGTTTCCTGTTTTTTCAATGTTACTCGTTTGTGAAGATTGATTTATTGTCATTGTAGCTACAGTGTCATGGGGAATATATTTTCGTAGTAGCAGTATTGTCATTATGAACATATCGTCATTTTGGCTATCTGCTCATTTTTGTTACATTGCGAAGATTTACATATCGTCACCTTGGCTATATTGGCAAGGTTATCTCTTTATATTTGCTACATTGTCATTTTTTTATCATGTATATTTTTTCATGAGTAATACATTATCTGGATAACTATATCATTAAAGTGACAGTATATTGTCATGGTGACTATATTGTCATTATGACTACAATCTCTTAGTGGCTATATTGCTAAGATAACTACATGTGACTACATTTTCATTGTAGCTTATTTAATGGCGTTGATTTACCCTTGGAGATATATCATTATAAAAACGGATATTTCATTTTGTTTAAATTATGAGGTGAATACATTGTCATGATATGCTATATTGTTATAGTTTCAGTACTGTCATGGTGAACGTATATTATGTTGGCTACATTACAATGGAAGCCTTAGTGACAGGGTGGCTATATTTTCATGGTTTGATCATTTTGTTATTAGTATTTGATTGTATTTTTGAATATATTGTCATGGTGACTGTGCTGCCATAATTTCTATATTGTCATTTGATTTATTAAATTGATAGCAATATTGTCATAGAGACTGTATTGTCATGTTGGCTGTATGGTCATCATGGTTGTCTCGTCATCGTGACTCTATGGTCATGATGGCTATACTGTCATTAAGATTACATTCTTATGGTAACTATATTACCATCATGGCTTTTTGTCAGAGTAGCTATATTGTTAAGTTAGCTATCTTATTGTGGTGGGTATTTTTTTTCCTTTCGGTATATTGCCATGATGGCTATACTAGAATTTTCGCAAGATTAGCATGGTGATATAGTGTACGCAGCCCAACTGTTGTTTTCGACATTTCTTCATGGGAATACATTATCATGGTACCTACATTGTCAAGGTTACTATATTTCATGCAAGCTACATTGTAAAGATGACGATATTGGCATGGCGGGTGTATTGTTATGTTCAATATAACGCCATCCTGGCTACATTATCTTGGTCGCTATATCAACTTGATGGCTATATTGCTACGGTCAATTTCATCGTTGGGGATGTATTTTGTCTTTACCTACAATTTGGTTTTGATTACATGATCATGATAATATTTCTATGACGGCTTATTTGGCATCTTGAGTGTATCTGTCTGGATATCATATCATCATGTAACTTAGTCTGTCATGCTTTTAAACGGTGGTGGTGCTTATGTGTAAAATGCTGATTACATTATCATTATTAATGTATGATTATTGTAACTATACAGCAATGGCAATATCTTTTTTGATCATTTTGTTATGTTGACACTATTTTGATAATAGTTATATTGGTATGGCAGGTACATTTTCATGGTTCTGACATTGTTTTATGGGCTATACTGTCAAGGCGGCTGTATAGTATTGATAAATTCTGTTTTGGACGCTTTTGTCTCCTGGACACTATATACTTTAGGGGCTATATGTTTCCTATGATCCGAAAGCGACTATTTTGTCACGGTATTCATATTGTCAGGTTTCTATATTGACGTTGTGAACATATTCTGAATGTTTCTTTAATGTTGCGTTGACTATATTGTTATGTCAGTTATATGACCATGGAGGCTTTGTTGTTGTAGTGAAAATATTGTAGTTTTGACTATATTATCATAATGGCTAAATTGTCATGGGAAATATGTTGATATGGATGCTATATTCTCATGATACTTTTATGGTAATTGTAAAAAACTTTTCAAGTTTACTCTAATATCACAGTGATTGATTTATGTTTTAACATTATTGTCAGGGTGGCTATATTGTCGTTTGATGCGTTTTCAGTGTTACTATTTAGTGAATATGGCTTTAATGTCAGTGTAGCTATACTTTCATTGGGAACAAATTTTCATAGTGACGCCTTTGTCCTTTTGAAATAGAGTCATTTTGGTTATATTCTAATTTGGGTTACATTGCTATGTTATATATATTGTCACCTTGGTTATATGGGGAAGGTGAATTTTTCTTATAGGTGGTATATTGTCATTTTTCAATCGTGCATATTCTGTTATAAGCTATATATTATTATGATACCACATCATTAAGGTGAAAATATTGGCATGGCGACTATATTGTGTTTGTGACTGTAATATTATGATAACAATATAGGTACCCTGATATATAGGCAACATGAAAAGACAATCACCCCATCGTAATATAACAAAAAATAACAAATAGCCATCATGTCAATATATTCATTTAACAATATAGCCGCAATGGGCATATTGTTATAATATCAACATAATCTTAATGGAAATATAACTACCATGACCATATAGACACGATGACAATACAACCACCAAGACAATACAGGAACCATGACATTACATTTATGACAATATAGCCACCAATTCAACAAATCAAATGACAGTATAGATATTATGACAGCAGTCACCATGACAATATACACACAAGTGGAACATAATCGATATAACAAAATGATTGTATTGTGAAAATAGAGCCACTCTGCCACTATGGCTTCCATTGGAATATAGCCAACATAATAATACATGTACAATGACATTCTTGAAACCATAACAATATAGCATATCACGACAATGTAGTCCCCTATTGATTTAATCAAAATGAGAATATCGTTTTATAATGATACATCCTCAAGGGCAAACCCAACACCAATATAAAAGCTACCGTGAAAATGTAGTCACCATGACATAACCATCATGATGAAATAGACACCATGACAATAAAGTTACTTTGGCAAGATATACAACATATCATTGTCATGATAACACTATAGTTAAAATGCCAATATATAGTTACCGGAATGGTATAGTTATCATGATAATGTATCAGTTACGATAAAAAATGCATGATTAAAAAAATGAAAATATAACAACCGTAAAAAAAGATCACTTTGCTAATATAGCCAAGGTGATGATATATATATATATATATATATATATATATATATATATATATATATATATATATATATATATATATATATATATATATATATGATAGAAATGTAACCAAAATAAGGAGATGGCCAAAATGACAATATGTTCATAATGACAATAATTCCACTATGAAAATATATTCTCCATGACACTATAGGTACACTGACAGTAAAGTTTTCTTCACAAAAGAGAAAAATTAAAATACTGCAAACTACAATACAGCCACCATGACAATACAGCCATCTTGAAAATAATATCACGATATAACTCAATCACCAGGACAATAGAGTCACCTTGACAGTGATCTTACAATGACTTTATAAATATCGTGAGAATACAGCCCCCATGTCAAGATATTTCCTATGACAATTTAGCCATTATGAAAATATAATCACGACGACAATCTATTCACTATGACAATAAAGCTACCTTGATCATATAACTGATATGACAATATAACCAAAGCCAGAATATAGAAACATTCAACTTATATTCACAATGGCAATATAACCACCTGACAATATAGATACTGTTAATAGATAGTCGTTTACGGATCATAGCAAAGATATAGACTCCAGGACAATATATATAGTCTCTGTGAAAAAACAGTCTCTCAGACAGGATTTATCATCATGATGTGGTCATAACATCATAGCTATCATTGAATTGTTGTCAACATGACAAAATTATAACAAAAAAATAAAACGACATTACAATATAAATACCATAATCATACACCAATCATGATTATATAATCAGCAGGTTGACATAAACAAGATCATAGTGTAAAAACCATGACAATTTAAGAGACATGATGAGATGATATGAATTCACTTACACTTACATACCATATAAGTTTTCATGAAAATATTATCATGATCATATAATCACAACAGTATTGTCACTAATTACAAAATATATCCAGAAAGAAAAACTTAACTCTAACAATATAGCCATCAAGTTGATATAGCGACCAAGATAATGAAGCCAGGAGTGCATTATATTGAAAGTAAGAATACAACCACTATGCCAATGTCTTCACCATGACAATGTAGCTACCATGAAAAAATAGTAACCTTGACTGTGTAGCTACCATTATAAAATATGTAATTGAAAAATATCCAAAAAGGAGTTTAGCTACTAAAACACAATATCGCTATGCCAATATCGCCAAAATGTTATTATTGCCATCATGATAATATACCGCCAGAAATAAAATATATATACCCACTACTCGACAATATAGCTATTCTGACAATATTGCCAACATGAAAAGACAGGCACCTCATTGTTATATAACAAAAATGACAAATAGCCATCATGGCGATATAGTGATTTAACAATACAGCCACTATGGTAATAGAGTTACCATAACAATGTGATATTAACGACAATGTAGCCAACATGACTATATAGTCACGTTGACAATAGAACCACCGTGACAATACAGATGAAATGACAGAACCGTCTATAGGACAATATTGCCATCAATTTCATAAATTATATGACAATATAGATATTATGGCAATGGAGTCACCATGACAATATACTCAGAAATGCAATATAAGCGCCATGATAAAATCATCCTACCCTGAAAATATATCCACCCACCATTTTGGTTTCCATTGCAATGTAGAAACAGTAATAAAAGATTTACCATGACAGTACTGAAACCATAACAGTATAGCATATCATTGCAATGTAGACAGCTGATAATTCAATCAAAATGACAATTTTTCTTCTATAATGGTATATCCTCTAGGGCAATATCAGCAACATTCAAAAAGCTTCTACGAAATACAGTCATTATAACATTTAAAAATCATGATAAAAAAGTCACCATGATAATATAGTTATTTTGGCAAAATAGCCACTGTGACATTATAGTCATGATGATAATATATTCGCTATGACAATATTGAAACCATAAAAATATAATTATCATGATAATATTTCGATTATGACAAAGTATGCAAGTTAAATAATTACAATATATCACCTATAAAAAGATCACCTTGCCAATAGAGCTAAGGTGACGATATGTACATTATAACAATGTAACTAAACTGAAAAGATAGGCAAAATGACGGTATGGTCATAATGACAATACTGCCACTATGAAAATATGTTCCCCATGAAACTATAGCTACACTAACAACAAAGCCATATTCACAAAAGAGAAACATTGAAAATGCAGCAAACGAGAATATAGCCACCATCATAGTTCAGCCACCATGATAATAATGTCACGATACAAATCATCACCATGTCATTAGTCACCTTGATAATAAACTTACAATGACTATAAATATCATCAAAATATAGCCTCCATATCAACATGTCTGCCATGATAATCCGGCAATTATGATACTATAGTCATGACGGCAATCTATTCACTATAACAATATAGCCACAGTGATCATATAACTGATGTGACAATACAGTCAAAGAAGCAAAAAAGAAATATACAAATCATATTCACTATGGCAGTATAACTCCATGACAATATAGATACTGTTACAGATAGTTGCTTTTGAATCATAGCAAACATATAGCCGGCAGGTAAAATAGTTTCTATGAAAAAATTGCGACCAAGACAAGATATATAATTATAATATAGACACCTTGACTGTATAGACCATATAATAATGTAACAATCATGAAACTCTACCTGCCAAAACATTATAGATGTCATGAAATTTTAGTCAACATAACAAAACTATCATAATGAAACGTCATCGGCATTACAATATAGTTACCAATCATGATCATATAATCAGCAGGTTGACATAAACAATATCACAGTATAAAAACCATGACAGTATAAGTGACATGATGATATGATATCCATACAATTACACTTACAATACCAAAGAAGCCGCCATGAATATATTGTTATCATGATCATATAATCACAACAATATTGTAGGTGGTGACAAATATATCCCGAACGACAAAATTAATCATAGCAATATAGCCATCAACTTGTTATAGCGACCAAGATAATGTAGCGAGTATTGTATTGAGAATTACAATATAGCCACCGTGCCAATGTCGTCACCATGACAATATAGCTACCATGAAAATATAGTAACGTTGATAATGTAGTTGCCATGGCAAAATATTCAAGATAGAAAATACACAAAAAATAGCCACAATAAGAGTTTGGCTGCTAAGACGATATATCACCATGCCAATATCTCTAAAATATTAATAGCCGTTTTGGCAATATATCAAGTGAAAAAATACTCATCACAACGATATAGCTAACTTTACAATTTACTACTCTGACAATGTAGGTAACATTAAAAGACAGCCACCTCCTTGAAATATAAAAGAAAAAAAAAGACAAATAACCATCATGGCAATATGGTAACTAAACAATATAGCCATCATGGCAATATGGTAACCAAACAATATTGCCATCATGGCAATATGATTTCCTTAGCAATGTATTCTTAATGGCAATATAGTCACCATGTCCTTATAGTCACGATGACAATACAACTACCATGACAATACAGAAAACATCAAAATACAGTTTCTAAGACAATATTGCCACTAATTCAACAAATTAAATGACAATATAGATATTATGGCAACACAATCACGATGACAATATACTCAGAAATGTTATATAATCGTCATAATAAAATGATCCTACCATGAAAATATAGTCACCCTGCCACTATGGTTTCCATTACAATATACCCACAATAACAAAACATTCACCACGACAGTACTGAAACCATGACAATATAGCATATCATGACAATGTAGTCACTTGATCATTTAATGAAAAATAAAAATTTCGATTCTATTATGGTATAACCTCAGGGACAAAATCTTATACACCATTAAAAAGCTGCCATGAAAATATAGTCAATATGACATAAATATCATGATAAAATAGTGACCATGGCAATATAGCCACTCTGAGATTATAGTCATTATGACAATATAGTCGCTATAAAAATGCTGTCACCTTAATGATAAAGTTATCAAAATGATATATAGCTTGTGACAAAATATGCATGATTAAAAAATGACAGTACAGCAGCTTTAAAAATGATGATCTTGCCACTATAGTCAAGGTGACGATATATACATCATAGCAACGTAAAGAAAAAGAGATGATAATGACGGTGTGTTCATAATGACAATACTGCAACTACGAAAATATGTTCCCCACGATTTTCCAGCTTCACTGACAATAAAGCCATCTTCACAAAAAGAGTACTATTGAAAAAATAACAAACGACTATACAGCCATCAAGACAGTACAGCCACCATGACAATAATCTCTCGATATAAATCAATCGCCAGGACATTAGCGTCTCCTTGATAATGAATATACAATGAGTACATGAACGTCCTGAAAATATAGCGTCCAAATAAATATATTTGTCGTGAAAATATAGCCCCCATATGAATATCTTTAAAGTGACAGTTTCACCTTTCTGATAATATAGTCAAGTCGCTAATATATTCACCAAAACAATAAAGCCACCATGATCACATAAATGATATGACAAAATAGTCAACGCAACAATAAACGCATTTATAAATTATATCCACTCTGAGAATACAGCCACATGAAAATATGGATACTGTGACGAAATAGTCATTTTTGGATCATAGCAAACATATAGCGTCCAAGAGAATATAATGTCTGTGACAAAATAGCGAAGAAGACAGGATTTATCATCACAATATAGTCATCTTGACATTATAGCCAATAAAACAGTGGAACAACCATGAAAATGTACCTATCATAACAATATAGCTTACATGAAAATATAGTTACTATGACAAATTCATTACAATGAAATACAAGCGATATCACATTATGGTCTCGATATTCATACACCAATCATGATCATATTAGATAAAACCTTCAAAACAAAGCAAGGGTAGCGACAACGCAGGGAGGAATAGCTACAACCTAGCTGGCAGGGTGGCTAAATTTTCATGTTAGGATAATTTTGTTATCGCGGTTACATTGCATTTATGATAATACTCTCATGGTGACTGTGTTCCAGTAATATCTATATTATTATTCAATTTGTTGAAGCGATTGCAATATTGTCGTAGAGACTCTAATTTCATGTTGCCTGTATTATCATGATGGTTGCATGTCATCTTGACTATATAGTCATGTTGGTTATATTTCAGTTATGATTACATGCTTATGGTAACAATATTGCCATTGTGACTATATTGATAGGTGACTACACTACATTGCCATGATAGCTATTTTTCATTTTTGTTATACTGTAAGGAGGTGACTGTCTTTTCATATTGAATATATTATCAGGGTAGCTATATTGTTAAGTTAGCTATATCATTATGGTGCTAATTTTCTTTTTCTGGTGGTATATTGCCATGATGACTAGACTAACATTTTGGCGATATTGGCATGGTGATATAGTGTCTTAGCAAATAAACTGTTATTGTGGATTAGTTCCATGGGATTTTATTATCATAGTAGCTACATTGTCAATGTTACTATATTTTCATGGTAGCTCCACTGTCATAATGACGATATTGAAATTGTGGCTGTATTGTTATTTCAATATAAAGCCATCCTAACTACATTATCTTGGTCGCTATATTTACTTGCTGGCTATATTGCTATGGTTAATTTTGTCGTTGGGGATATATTTTGTCATTAACTACAATTCTGTTTTAACCATATGATCATGATAACAATATTTTCATGGAGGCTTATTTGGTAATGTGAGTGCAAGTGTATGGATATCATATTATCATGTCACTATATTGTCATATTTTTTATACTGTGATGGTGTTTATGTCAGCCTCCTGATGATATTATCATGATTGATATATGATTATGGTAACTAAATTGTAATGGCGATTATATTTCATTGTGAAAATTTTGTCATGTTGCCTTCATTTTCATGGTAACTATATTGTTATGGCAGGTACATTTTCATTGTTGTTTTTATGTTTTATCGGCTATACTGTCAAGGTGACTATATCTTAATTAAAAATATTGTCTTGGTCGCTATTTTGTCATGGACATTATATTGTCCTGGAGCCTATATGTTTGCTATGATCCGAAAGAGTATATTTTGTCACAGCATCAATATTGTCTGGTGCTTATATTGCCATAGCGAATATAATTTGAAGGCTTCCTTATTGTTGCGTTGACTGTATTGTCATATCACTTATATGATCATGTCTATATTGTTATAGTGAATATATTGCCGTCTTCACTATATTATATTGGCTAAATTGTCATGTAAAGTATGTTGACATGGAAGACTTATTTTCATGATGTTTATATAGTAAGTGAATTATATCTTGACATCATTGTCATAGTAGCTGTACTTTCATGGTGGCTATATAGTCGTTTGCTGTATTTTCACTATTACTCTTTTGTGAAGATTGATTTATTGTCATTGTAGCTATAGTGTCATGGGGGATATATTTTCATAGCAGCATTATTTTCATTATGAACATACCGTCGTTTTGGCTATCTACTCATTTTGTTTATATTGCGATTTACATATCGTCACCTTGGCTATATTGTCAAGGTGATATCGTTTATAGTTGCTATATTGTCATTTTTTAGTCATGCATATTTTTTCATTAGCAATACATTATTGTGATAACTTTACTATCAAGGTGACAGTATATTGTCATTGTGACAATGTTGACATTATGACTATAATCTCTTTGTGGCTATATTGCTAAGATAACTACACTGTCATGGTGACTATTTCATGATTATGGTTATAATGACAGTTTGACTGCATTTTCATTGTAACATATTTAATGGTGTTCATTTTGCCCTTGAAGATATATTATGAAAACGAAAATTCCCTTTTTTTATTGTAATGTGAATATATTGCCATGATATTCGAGATTGTTATAGCTTCAGTACTGTCATGTTGAATGTATACTATGTTGGTTTCATTACAATTAAAGTTATAGTAGCAGGGTAACTATATTTTCATGGTTGGATCATTTATTATGACGATTTTATTGTATTTGTGAGTATATTCTCATGGTTACTGTGTTGCCGTAATTTCTATATTGTCCTGGACACTACATATCCTGAAATCTATATAGTCATATCAGCTATATGATCATGGTAGCTTTATTGTCATAGTGAATATCTTGTTGTGACTATATTATCATAATAGCTAAATTGTCATAAGAAATATGTTGACATGAGGGCTAAATTTCATGATATTCATAAAGTCATTGAAAGATTACTGTCAAGGTGACTCTAATAGCCTGGCGATTGATGTATATCGTGACATTATTGTCACGATAGCTGCATTGTCATGGTGGCTATATTGTCGTTTCCTGTATTTTCAATGTTACTCTTTTGTGAAGATTGCTTTATTGTCATTGTAGCTATAGTGTCATAGGGAATATATTTTCGTTGTAGCAGTATTGTCATTATGAACATATCGTCATTCTGGCTACCTGCTAATTTTGGTTCCATTGCGAAGATTTACATATCGTCACCTTGGCTATATTGGCAGGGTGATCTCTTTATAGTTGCTATATTGTCATTCTTCTTAATCATGTATATATTATTTTCATGAGTGATACATTATCTTGATAACTATATCATTAAAGTGACAGTATATTGTCATAGTGTCTATATTGTCATTTTGACTAGAATCCCTTAGTGGCTATATTGCTAAGATGACTACATGTGACTACATTTTCATTGTAGCTTATTTAATGGTGTTGATTTACCCTTGGAGATATATCATTATAAAAACGGATATTTCATTTTGTTTAAATTATGAGGTGAATACATTGTCATGATATGCTATATTGTTATAGTTTCAGTACTGTAATGGAAGCTATAGTGGTAGGATGGCTATATTTTCATGTTTGATCATTTTGTTATTAGTATTTTATTGTATTTTTGAATATATTGTCATGGTGATTGTGTTGCCATAATTTCTATATTGTCATCTGATTTATTAAATGGATTGCAATATTGTCATAGAGACTGTATTGTCATGTTCCCTGTATGGTCATCGTGGTTGTCTTGTAATCGTGACTCTATGGTCATGATGGCTATACTGTCGTTAAGATTACATTCTTATGGTATCTATATTGCCATCATGGCTTTTTGTCAGAGTAGCTATATTGTTAAGTTAGCTATCTTATTGTGGTGGGTATTTTTTTTCATTTTGGTATATTGCCATGATGGCTATACTAGAATTTTGGCAAGATTAGCACGGTGATATAGTGTTCACAGCCCAACTGTTGTTTTTGACATTTTTCATGGGAATACATTATCATGGCACCTACATTTTCAAGGTTACTATTTTCATGCAAACTACATTGTAAAGATGACGATGTTGGCATGGCGGGTGTATTGTTATGTTCAATATAACGCCATCCTGCCTACATTATCTTGGTCGCTATATCAGCTTGATGGGTATATTCCTACGGTCAATTTCATCGTTGGGGATGTATTTTGTCTTTACCTACAATTTGGTTTTGATTATATGATCATGATAATTTTTCTATGACGGCTTATTTGGCGTCTTGAGTGTATCTGTCTGGAAATCATATCATCATGTAACTTAGTCTGTCATGCTTTTAAACGGTGATGATGCTTAGGTGAAAATGCTGATTACATTATCATCATTAATGTATGATTATTGTAACTATATAGCAATGGCAATATCTTTTTTCATCATTTTGGTATGTTGACTTCATTTTGATAGTAGTTATATAGGTATAGCAGGTACATTTTCATAGTTCTGATATTGTTTAATGGGCTATACTGTCAAGGCGGCTGTATAGTATTGATAAATTCTGTTTTGGACGCTATTGTCTCCTGAACACTATATACTTTAGAGGCTATGTGTTTCCTATGATCCGAAAGCGACGATTTGCTCACGGTATCTATATTGTCAGGTGCCTATATTGACGTTGTGAACATATTCTGAATGTTTCTTTAATGTTGCGTTGACTATACTGTTATATCAGTTATATGGCCATGGTGGCTTTGTTGTTAAAGTGAATATATTGTAGTTGTGACTATACTATCATAGTGGCTAGATTGTCATGGGAAATATGTTGATATGAATGCTATATTCTCATGATACTTTTATGGTAATTGTAAACATGTTTTCAAGTTTACTCTAATATCACAGTGAATGATTTATGTTGTAACATTATTGTTATGGTGGCTGTACAATCACGGTGTCTATATTGTCGTTTGATGCGTTTTCAATGTTACTATTTAGTGAAGATGGCTTTAATGTCAGTGTAGCTATACTTTCATTGAGAACAAATTTTCATAGTGACGCAATTGTCATTATGAAATGAAGTCATTTTGGCTATATTCTAATTTGGGTTACATTGCTATGTTATGAATATCGTCACCTTGGCTATATTGGGAAGGTGATTTTTTTTCATAGGTGGTATATTGTCATTATTAAATCGTGCATATTCTGTTATAAGCGATATATTATCATGATACCCATATAATTAATGTGAAAGTATTGGCATGGCGACTATATTGTCTTTATGACTGTGTTCTTATGATAACAATATAGGTACTCTGATATATAGGCAACATGAAAAGACAATCACCCCATTGTAATATAACAAAAAATAACAAATACCCATCATGGCAATATATTCATTTAACAATATAGCTACAATGGCTATATACTTACCGTATCAATATAATCTTAATGGAAATATAACTACCATGACCACATAGACACGATGACAATACAACCACCAAGACAATACAGGAACCATGATATTACATTATAACAATATAGCCACCAATTCAACAAATCAAATGACAGTATAGATATTATGGGAGCAGTCACCATGACAATATACACACAAGTGGAATATAATCGAGAAAAGAAAATTATTATATTATGAAAATATAGCCACTCTGCCACTATGGCTTCCATTGGAATATAGCTAACATAATAATACATATACAATGACATGAATATAGCATATCTCGACAATGTAGTCCCCTAAAATCTAATCAAAATGAGTATCTCATTTTATATTGATACATCCTCAAAGGCAAAACAAACGCCAATATAAAAGCTACCGTAAAAATGTAGTCACCATGCCATTATAACCATCATGATGAAATAGACACCATGAAAATAAAGTTACTTTGGCAAGATATCCAACATGATATCATTGTCATAATAACAATATAGTAAAAATGCCAATATATACTTACCGAAATGTTTTAATTATCATGATAATGTATGACTTACGACAAAAAATGCATGATTAAAAAAATGAAAATATAGCAACCGTAAAAATAGATTACGTTGGTAATATAGCCAAGGTTATGGTATATATATATATATATATATATATATATATATATATATATATATATATATATATATATATATATATATATATATATATATATGTATATATATATATATATATATGATGAAAATTTAACCCAAATAAGATGGCCAAAATGACAGTATGTTTATAATGACAATAATTCCACAATGAAAATATATTTACCTTGACACTATTCGTACACTGACAGTAAAGCTATCTTCACAAAAGCGTAAAATCAAATTACAGCAAACTACAATATAGCCACAATGACAATACAACCATCTTGACAATAATATCACGATATAACTCAATCACCAGGACAATGGAGTCACCTTGACAGTAATCTTACAATGACTTTATAAAATATCATGAAAATATAGCCCCCATGTCAAGATATTTGCTATGACAATTTAGCTATTATGAAAATATAGTTACGACGACAATCTATTCACTATGACATTATAGCTACCATGACAATATAATCAAAGCAAAAATATAGAAACATTCAACTTATATTAACAATGGCAACATAACCACCTGACAATATAGATACTGTTAATAGATATTCGTTTTCGGATCATAGCAAAAATATAGACTCCAGGACAATATAGTCTGTGAAAAAACAGTGACTCAGACAGAATTTATCATCATGATATGCTCATAACATTATAACTGTCATGGAATTGGAGTCAACGTGGAAAAAATATCACAAAAAAATAAAACATTACAATATAGTTACCATAATCATACACCAATCATGATTATATAATCAGCAGGTTGACATAAACAAGATCATAGTGTAAAAACCATGACAATTTAAGTGACATGATGAGATGATATCCATTCACTTACACTTACAATACCACATATGTTTTCATGAAAATATTATCATGATCATATAATCACAACAGTATTGTAACTAATTACAAAATATATCCCGAAAGACAAAATTAACCATAACAATATAGCCATCAAGTTGATATAGCGACAAAGATAATGCAGCCAGGACGCCATCATACTAAAAATAAGAATACAACCACCATGCCAATGTCTTCATTTTAAAGATACTCAATGGACGCTATATTTTCACGACAAATATATTTATATGGACGCTATATTTACATGATGTTCATGTACTCATTGTATATTCATTTTCAACGTGACGCTAATGTCCTGGCGATATATTTATATCGAGAGATTATTGTCATGGTGGCTGTACTGTCTTGATGGCTGTATAGTCGTTTGCTATTTTTTCAATAGTACTCTTTTTGTGAAGATGGCTTTATTGTCAGTGAAGCTGGAGAATCGTGGGGAACATATTTTCATAGTTGCAGAATTGTCATTATGAACATACCGTCGTTCTAGTTATCATCTCTTTCTTTAAGTTGCTATGATGTATATATCGTTACCTTGACTATAGTGGCAAGGTGATCTTTTTTATGGGTGCTATACTGTCATTTTCTAATCATGCATATTTTGTCACAAGCGACATATCATTTTGATAACTTTGTTATTAAATTGACAGTATTTTAATAGCGACTATATTGTCATAATGACTATAATCTCAGAGTGGCTATATTGCCATGGTCACTATTTCATCATGATATTTATGTCATAGTGACTGTATTTTCATAGTAGCTTTTTAATGGTGTATAAAATTTTGTCCCTGAGGTTATACCATAATAGAAGCGAGATTTTTATTTTTCATTAAATGATCAAGTGACTACATTGTCATGATATGCTATATTGTTATGGTTTCAGTACTGTCGTGGTGAATGTTTTGTTATTATGGCTATATTGTAATGGAAGCCATAGTGGCAGGGTGACTATATTTCCATGTTAGGCTCATTTTTTTATGGCTATTATATAACATTTCTGAGTATATTGTCATCGTGATTGTGTTGCCATAATATCTATATTGTCATTTAACTTGTTGAATTAGTAGCAATATTGTCTTAGAAACTGTATTTTGATGTTTTCTGTATTGTCATGGTAGTTGTATTGTCATCGTGACTATAAGGACATGGTGACTATATTGCCATTAAGAATACATTGCTATGATAACCATATTGCCATGATGGCTATATTGTTTGGTTACCATATTGCTATGATGGCTATATTGTTCAGTTGCCATATTGCCATGTTGGCTATTTGTCATTTTATTTTCTTTTATATATCAAGGAGGTGGCTGTGTTTTAATTTTACCTATATTGTCAGAGTAGTATATTGTCAAGTTAGCTATATCGTTGTGATGAGTATTTTTTCTGTTGATATAATGCCATGATGGCTATACTAACATTTTACCGATATTGGTATGGTGATATATCGTCATAGCAGCAAAACTCTTGTTGTGGCAATATTTTGGGTATTTTCTATCGTGAATATTTTGCCATGGTAGCTACATTATCAACATTACTATATTTTCATAGTAGCTATATTGTCATGGTGAGGACATTGTCACGGTGGCTGTATTGTAATTCTCAATACAATGTTCGCTACATTATCTTGGTCGCTATAACAAGTTGATGGCTATATTGCTATGATTAATTTTGTCGTTTGGGGTATATTTGTCACTACCTACAATATTGTTGTGATTATGTGATCATGATAACAATATATTCATGGCGGGTTCTTTGGTATTGTAAGTGTAACTGTATGGATATCATATCATCATGTCACTTATACTGTCATGGTTTTTAAACTGTGATATTGTTTATGTCAACCTGCTGATTATATGATCATGATTGGTCTATGGTTATGGTAACTATATTGTAATGCCGATGATATTTCATTATGATAATTTTGTCATGTTGAGTAAAATTTCATGACATCTATAATGTTTTGGCAGGTAGGGTTTCATAATTGTTGCATTGTTCTATGGTCTATACTGTCAGGGTGTCTATATTATAATGATATATTCTGTCTTGGTCATTATTTTGTCAGAGATACTATGTTTTCCTGCCGGCTATATGTGTGGTGTGATACAAAAGCGACTATATGTCACAGTATCTAAATTGTCATGTAGTTACACTGCCATAGTGAATATGATTTGTATATTTCTCTTTTGCTTTGACTGTATTGTCACATCAGTTATATATCACTGTGGCTATATTGTTATAGTGAATAAATTGCCGTCATGACTATATTATCATAATGGCCAGATTATCATGGCAGACATGTTGACACAGAAGATATATTCTTATTATATTTATATAGTCATTGTAAGTTTATTATCAAGGTGACTAATGACATGGCGATGATTTGTATAGTGACATTATTATCATGGTGGCTGAACTATGATGGTGGCTATATTCTCGTTTGCTGTACTTTCAATGTTGCTCTTTTGTGAATATGGCTTTGTTGTCATTGTAGCTATAGTGTCATGGGGAACATATTTTCATAGTGGCAGTATTATCATTATGACCATACCGTCATTTTGGCTATCTTTTCATTTTAGTAACATTGCTATAATGTATATATCGTCACCTTAGTTATATTGGCAAGGTGATCTTTTTATAGGTGATATATTGTCATTATTTAACTCTTGCATACTTTGTCATAAGCGAAATATTATCATGATATTCATATTTTCATCGTGACAATATTGTCATAGCGACTATATTATCGTTATGACTATAATAGCACAGTGGCTATTTTGCCAAGATAACTAAATTGTCATGGTGACTTTTTTATCATGAATTTTATAAAGTCATAATGACTGTATTTACCTTGAAGCTTTTTAATAGTGTTGATATTGCCCTTGAGGATATACTATTATAGAAGAAAAATTGTCATTTTGATTGAATTATCAGCTGACTACATTGCCATGATATGCTATACTGTTATGGTTTCAGTACTGTTATGGTAAATCTTTTATTACTGTTTCTACATTGCAATGGAAACCAAAATGGTAGGTGGCTATATTTTCATGGTAGGATAATTATATTATGGCGATCATATTGCATTTCTGAGTATATTGTCATAGTGACTATGTTGCCATAATATCTATATTGTCATATGATTTGTCAAATTGATGGCAATATTGTCTTAGAGACGGTACTGTCATCTTATTTGTATTGTCACGGTGGTTGTATTGTTAACGTGACTATATAGTCATGTTGGCTACATTGTCGTTAAGATCACATTGTTATGATAACTATATTACCATAGTGGCTGTATCGTTAAATCACTATATCGCCATGATGGCTATTTGTCATTTTTGTTATATAGCAAGGAGGTGACTGTCTTTTCATGTTGGCAATATTGTCAGAATAGCTATATTGTCGAGTAGTGGGTACATACATTTCTTTTCTGGCGGTATATTATCATGATAGCGATAATAACATTTTGGCGATATTGGCATAGCGTTATAATGTTTTAGCGGCTAAACTCTTGTTGTGGATATTTTTCGATTTTTTATTTTATCATGGTAGCTACATAGTCAAGGTTACTATATTTTCATGGTAGCTACTTTGTCATGGTGAAGACCTTGGCATGGTGGTTGTATTCTTACTTTCAATATAATGCCGTTCTGGCTACATTATCTTGATCGCTATATCAATTTCATGGCTATATTGTTATGGTTAATTTTGTCTTTCGGGTAATATTTTGTAATTAGTGACAATACTGATGTGATTATATGGTCATGATAATATTTTCATGAAAACTTATGTGATATTGTAAGTGTAAGTGAATGGATATCATCTCATCTTGTAACTTAAATTGTCATGGTTTTTACACTATGATCTTGTTTATGTCAACCTGCTGATTATATAATCATTATTGCTTTATGATTATGGTAACTATATTGTAATGTCGTTTTATTTCACTGTGATAATTTTGTCAGGTTGACTACAATTCCATAACACCTATAATGTTATGAGCATATCATGATGATAAATCCTGTCTGCGTCACTGTTTTTTAGCAGTGACTATATTGTCCTGGCGTCTATATTTTTGCTCTAATCCGAAAACGACTATCTATTAACAGTATCTATATTGTCAGGTGGTTATATTGCCATTGTGAATATAAGTTGAATGTTTCTATATTTTTGCTTAGATTATATAGTCATATCAGTTATATGATCATAGTAGCTTTATGTCATAGTGAATAGATTGTCGTCGTGACTATATTTTCATAATGGGTAAATTATCATAGCAAATATCTTGACATGGGGGCTATATTTTCATGATATTTATAAAGTCATTGTAAGATTACTGTCAAGGTGACTCTATTGTCCTGGTGATTGAGTTATATCGTGATATTATTGTCAAGATGGCTGTATTGTCATGGTGGCTATAATGTAGTTTGCTGTATTTTAATTTTACGCTTTTGTTAATATAGCTTTACTGTCAGTTTACCTATTGTGTCATGGAGAATATATTTTCATAGTGGAATTATTGTCATTATGAACATACTGTCATTTTGTCCATCTCTTTATTTTGGTTACATTTCTATCATATATATATATCATCACCTTGGCTATATTAGCAACGTGATTTTTTTTTTACTGTTGCTATATCTTCATTTTTTTAATCATGCATTTTTTGTCGTAAGTGATACATTATCATGATAACTATAACATTCCGGTAACTATATTTTGGAATTTTGACTATATTGTCATTATGACAATGATATCATGTAGGATATCTTGCCAAAGTAACTTTATTGTCATGGTGTCTATTTCATCATGATGGTTATAATATCATGGTGACTACATTTTCACAATAGTATCTAAATTGTTGTTGGGTTTGCCTTTGAGGATGGTGGCTATAATGTAGTTTGCTGTATTTTAATTTTACGCTTTTGTTAATATAGTTTTACTGTCAGTTTACCTATTGTGTCACGGAGAATATATTTTCATAGTAGAATTATTGTCATTATGAACATTCTGTCATTTTGTCCATCTTATTTTGGTTACATTTCTATCATATATATATCATCACCTTGGCTATATTAGCAACGTGATTTTTTTTTTTACTGTTGCTATTTCTTCATTTTTTTAATCATGCATTTTTTTGTCGTAAGTGATACATTATCATGATAACTATAACATTCCGGTAACTATATATTGGCATTTTGACTATATTGTCATTATGACAATGATATCATGTAGGATATCTTGCCAAAGTAACTTTATTGTCATGGTGTCTATTTCATCATGATGGTTATAATGTCATGGTGACTACATTTTCACAATAGTATCTAAATTGGTGTTGGGTTTGCCCTTAAGGATGTATCATTATAAAACGAGATTCTTATTTTAATTAAATCATTAGGGGACTACATTGTCGTGATATGCTATATTGTTATGGTTTCAGGAATGTCATTGTATATATATTATTTTGTTCGCTATATTCCAATGGAAGCCATAGTGGCAGAGTGGCTATATTTTAATAATATAATCATTTTGTTTTGTCGATTATGTTCCACTTGTGTGTATATTGTCATGGTGACTGTTGCCATAATATCTATACCGTCATTTGATTTGTTGAATTGGTGGCTATATTGTCATAATGTAATGTCATGGTTCCTGTATTGTCTTGGTGGTTGTATTGTCATCGTGTCTATATGGTCATGGTAGTTATATTTCAATGAAGATTATATTGATATGGTAACAATATTGCCATGGTGGCAATATTGTTAAATGAATATATTGCCAGGATGGCTATTTGTTATTTTTTGTTATCTTACAATGGGGTGATTGTCTTTTCATGTTGCCTATATATCAGGGTACCTATATTTTTATCATAAGATTACAGTCATAAAGACAATATAGTCGACATGCCAATATTTTCACCTTAATGATATGGGTATCATGATAATATATCGCTTATAACAGAATATGCACGATCAAAAAATGACAATACACCACATGTAAAAAAAATCACCTTCCGAATATAGCCAAGGTGACGATATATATAACATAAGCAATGTAACCCAAATTAGAAGATAGCAAAAATGACTTTAGTTCATAATGACTATTGCGTCACTATGAATGTTTGTTCTCAATGAAAGTATAGCTACACTGACATTAAAACCATATTCACTAAATAGTAACATTGAAAACCCATTAAATGACAATATAGCCACCATGACTGTACAGCCACAATAAGAATAATGTTACAACATAAATCAATCGCTGTGATATTAAACTTGAAATTTTTTTACAATAACCATAAAAGTATCAGGAGAATATAGCATCCATATCAACATATTTCCCATGACAATTTAGCCATTATGATAGTATAGTCAAAACTACAATATATTCACTATAACAACAAAGCCACCATGGCCATATAACTGATATAACAATATAGTCAACGCAACATTAAAGAAACATTGAGAATATGTTCACAACGTCAATATAGCCACCTGACAGTATAGATACCGTGACAGAAGAGTCGCTTTCGGATCATAGGAAACATATAGTATCTAAAGTATATAGTGTCCAGGAGACAATAGCGTTCAAAACAGAATTTATCAATACTATACAGCCGCCTTGACAGTATAGCCCATAAAACAATGTCAGAACCATGAAAATGTGCCTACCATACCAATATAACTGCTATCAAAATGAAGTCAACAAACCAAAATGATCAAAAAAGATATTGCCATTGCTATATAGTTACAATAATCATACATTAATGATGATAATGTAATCAGCATTTTCACCTAAGCACCATCACCGTTTAAAAGCATGACTGACTAAGTTACATGATGATATGATATCCAGACAGATACACTCAAGATGCCAAATAAGCCGTCATAGAAATATTATTATGATCATATAACTAAATTGTAGGTAAAGACAAAATACATCCCCAACGATGAAATTGACCGTAGCAATATAGCCATCAAGTTGATATAGCGACTAAGATAATATAGTCAGGATGGCGTTATATTGAACATAACAATACACCCGCCATGGCAATATCGTCATCTTTACAATGTAGCTTGCATTTTCTTTTTTTGGTGGTATATTGCCATGATGCCTAGAGTAACATTTTGGCGATATTGGCCCGGTGATATAGTGTGTTAGCAAATAAACTGTTATTGTGGATATGTTCCATGGGATTTTCTTATCATAGTAGCTACATTGTCAATGTTATAATATTTTCATGGTAGCTCCATTGTCATGGTGAAGATATTGCCATTGTGGCTTTATTGTTATTTCCAATATAATGCCATCCTAACGACATTATCTTGGTCGCTATATTTACTTGCTGGCTATATTGGTATGGTTAATTTTGTCGTTGGGGATATATTTTGTCATTAACTACAATTTTGTTTTAATCATATGATCATGATAACAATATTTTCATGAAGGGTTATTTGGTAATGTGAGTGCAAGTGTATGGATATCATATTATCATGTCTCTATATTGTCATGTTTTTTATACTGTGATGGTGTTTATGTCAGCCTCCTGATGATATTATCATGATTGATATATGATTATGGTAACTAAATTCTAATGGCGATTATATTTCATTTGACAATTTTGTCATGTTGCCTGCATTTTCATGGTAGCTATATCGTTATGGCAGGTACATTTTCATTGTTATTTCATTGTTTTATCAGCTATACTGTCAAGGTGACTATATCTTAATTACAAATCTTGTCTTGGTCGTTATTTTGTCATGGTCACTATATCGTCCTGCAACCTATATGTTTGCTATGATCCGAAAGAGACTATTTTGTCACAGCATCAATATTATCAGGTGCTTATATTGCCATAGCGAATATTATTTGAAGGCTTCCTTATTGTTGCGTTGACTGTATTGTCATATCACTTATTTGATCATGGCTTTATTGTTATAGTGAATATATTGCCGTCTTGACTATATTATCATATTGACTAAATTGTCATGGTAAGTATGTTGACATGGAAGCCTTATTTTCATGATGTTTATATAGTCAGTGAATTATGTCTTGACATTATTGTCATAGTGGCTGTACTTTCATGGTGGCTATATAGTCGTTTGCTGTATTTTCACTGTTAAACTTTTGTGAAGATTGCTTTATTGTCATTGTAGCTATAGTGTCAAGGGGGATATATTTTCATAGCAGCAGTATTGTCGTTATGAAAATACCGTCATTTTGGCTATCTACTCATTTTGGTTATATCGCGAAGATTTACATATCATCACCTTGGCTATATTGTCAAGGTGATTTCTTTTATAGTTGTTATGTTGTCATTTTTTTAGTCATGCAAATTTCTTCATACGCGATACATTATCGTGATAACTTTACTATTAATGTGACAGTATATTGTCATTGTGACAATGTTGACATTATGACTATAATCTCTTAGTGGCTATATTGCTAAGATAACTATTCTGTCATGGTGACTATTTCATGATGATGGTTATATTGAGAGTTTGACTGCATTTTCATTGTAATATATTTAATGGTATTGATTTTGCCCTTCAAGATATATTATGAAAATCAAAATTTCCTTTTTTTTAAGTTATCATGTGAATATATTGACATGATATGCGATATTGTTATAGTTTGAGTACTGTCATGTTGAATGTATATTATGTTGGTTACATTACAATTAAAGTCATAGTGGCAGGGTAACTATATTTTCATGGTTGGATAAATTTGTAATGACGATTTTATTGTATTTGTGAGTATATTCTCATGGTTACTGTGTTGCCGTAACTTCTATATTCTCCTGGACACTACATATCCTGAAATCTATCTTGTCATATCAGTTATATGATCATGGTAGCTTTATTGTCATAGTTGATATCTTGTTGTCGTGACTATATTATCGTAATGGCTAAATTGTCATAGGAAATATGTTGACATGAGGGCTATATTTTCATGATATTCAGAAAGGCTTTGAAAGATTACTATCAAGATGACTCTAACAGTCTGACGATTGATGTATATCGTGACATTATTGTCAGGATAGCTGCATTGTCAAGGTGGCTATAATGTCGTTTCCTGTATTTTCAATGTTAATCTTTTGTGAAGATTGCTTTATTGTCATTGTAGCTATAGTGTCATGGGGAATATATTTTCGCTGTAGCAGTATGGTCATTATGAACATATCGTCATTTTGGCTATCTGCTGAGTTTGGTTACATTGCGAAGATTTACATATCGTCACTATGGCTATATTGGCAAGGTGATCTGTTTATAGTTGCTATATCGTCATTTTTTTAATCATACATATTTTTTCATGAGTGATACATTATCTTGATAACTATATCATCAAAGTGACAGTCTATTGTCATACTGACTATATTGTCATTATAACTACAGTCTCTTAGTGGCTATATTGCTAACATAACTACATGTGACTACATTTTCATTGTAGTTTATTTAATGGTGTTGATTTACTCTTGGAGATATATCATTATAAAAACGGATATTTCATTTTATTTAAATTATGAGGTGAATACATAGCCATGATATGCTATATTGTTATAGTTTCAGTACTGTCATGGTGAATGTATATTATGTTGGTCACATTACAATGGAAGCCATAGTGGCAGGGTGGCTATATTTTCATGGTTTGATCATTTTGTTATTAGTATTTTATTGTATTTTTGAATATATTGTCATAGTGGATGTGTTGCCATAATTTCTATATTGTCATTCGATTTATTAAATTTTTGGCAATATTGTCAAAGAGACTGTATTGTCATGTTGCCTGTATGGTTATCATGGTTTTCTTGTCATCGTGACTCTATGGTCATGATGGCTATACTGTCGTTAAGATTATATTCTTATGGGAACTATATTGCCATCATGGCTTTTTGTCAGAGTAGCTATATTGTTAAGTTAGCTATCTTATTGTGGTGGGTAATTTTTTTTTTGCTTTTGGTATATTGCGATGATGGCTATACTAGAATTTTGGCAAGATTATCATGGTGATATAGTGTTCGCAGTCCAACTGTTGTTTGGGATATTTTTTCATGGGAATACATTATCATGTTACCTACATTGTCAAGGTTACTATATTTCATGCACGCTACATTGTAAAGATGACGATATTGGCATGGCGGGTGTATTGTTATGTTCAATATAACACCATCCTCGCTACATTATCTTGGTCGCTATATCAACTGATGGCTATATTGCTACGGTCAATTTCATCGTTGGGGATGTATTTTGTCTTTACCTACAATTTTGTTGTGATTGTATGATCATGTTAATATTTCTATGACGGCTTATTTGGCATCTTGAGTGGATCTCTCTGGATATCATATCATCATGCTACTTGGTCGGTCATTCTTTTAAAAGGTGATTGTGCTAATGTAAAAATACTGATTACATTATCATCCTTAATGTATGATTATTGTAACTATATAGCAATGGCAATATCTTTTTTGATCATTTTGGTATGTTGACTTCATTTTAATAGTAGTTATATTGGTATGGTAGGTACATTTTCATGGTTCTGACATTGTTTTATGGGCTATACTGTCAAGGGGGCTGTATAGTATTGATAAATTCTGTTTTGGACGCTATTGTCTTCTGGACAATATATACTTTAGAGGCTATATGTTTCCTATGATCCGAAAGCGAATATTTTGTCACGGCATCTATATTATCAGATTGCTATATTGACGTTGTGAACATATTGTGAATGTTTCTTTAATGTTGCGTTGACTATATTGTTATATCAGTTATATGGCCATGGTGGCTTTGTTGTTATAGTGAATGTATTGTAGTTGTGACTATACTATCATAATGGCTAAATTGTCATGGGAAATATGTTTATATGGATGCTATGTTCTAATGATACTTTTATGGTAGCTGTTAAAATCTTTTCAAGTTTACTCTAATATCAGAGTGATTGATTTATGTTGTAACGTTATCGTTATGGTGGCTATACAATCATGGTGGCTATATTGTCGTTTGATGCGTCTTCAATGTTACTATTTAGTGAATATGGCTTTAATGTCAGTGTAGCTATACTTTCATTGGGAATAAATTTTCATCGTGACACAATTGTCATTATGAAATAAAGCCATTTTTGCTATCTTCTAATTTGGGTTACATTGCCATTTTATATATATCGGCACCTTGGATATATTGGGAAGGTGATTCTTTTTAATAGGTGGTATATTGTCATTTTTTATTCGTCCATAGTCTGTTATAAGCGATATATTATCATGATACCCATATCATTAAGGTGAAAATATTGGCATGGAGACTATATTGTCTTTATGACTGTAATCTTATGATAACAATATAGGTACCCTGATATATAGGCAAAATGAAAAGACAATCACCCCCTTGTAATATAATAAGAAATACCAAATAGCCATCATGGCAATATATTCATTTAACAATATAGCCACCATGGCAATATTGTTACCATATCAATATAATCTTAATGGAAATATAACTACCATGACCATATAGACACGATGACAATACAACCACCAAGACAATACAGGAACCATGACATTACATTATGACAATATAGCCACCAATTCAACAAATCAAATGACAGTATAGATATTATGGCAACAGTCACCATGACAATATACACACAAGTGGAACATAATCGACAAAACAAAATGATTATATTGTTAAAATATAGCCACTCTGCCACCATAGCTTCCATTGGAATATAGCCAACAAAATAATACATATACAATGACATTCCTGAAACCATAACAATATAGCATATCACGACAATGTAGTACCCTAATGATTTAATTAAAATGAGAATCTCGTTTTATAATGATACATCCTCAAGGGCAAACCCAACACCAATATAAATACTGTTGTGAAAATGTAGTCACCATGACATTATAACCATCATGTTGAAATAGACACCATGACAATAAAGTTACTTTGGCAAGATATCCAACATGATATCATTGTCATAATAACAATATAGTCAAAATGCCAATATATGGTCACCGGAATGTTATAGTTATCATGATGATGCGTCACTTACGACAAAAAATGCATTATCAAAATAATGAAAATATAGCAACCGTCAAAAAGATCACGTGTCTAATATAGCCAAGGTGATGATATATTTATGGTAGAAATGTAACCAAAATAAGGATATGGCCAAAATGACAGAATGTTCATAATGACAATAATTCCACTATAAAAATAAATTCTCCATGACACTATAGGTACACTGACAGTAAAGTCAGTGTACCATCACAAAAGCGTAATAGTAAAATACATCAAACTACAATATAGTCACCATGACAATACAGCCATCTTGACAATAATATCACCAGATAACTCAATCTCCAGGACAATAGAGTCACCTTGACAATAATCTTACAATGACTATATAAATATCATGAAAATATAGCCCCCCATGTCAATATATTTGCTATGACTATTTAGCCATTATGAAAATATAGTCACGACGACAATCTATTCACTATGACAATAAAGCTACCATGATCATATAACTGATATGATAATATAATCAAAGCAAAAATATAGAAACATTCAACTTATATTCACAATGGGAATATAACCACCTGACAATATAGATACTGTTAATAGATAGTCGTTTTCGGATAATAGCAAAAATATAGACTACAGGACAATATAGTCTCTGTGAAAAAACAGTGACTCAGATAGGATTTATCATCATGATATGGTCATAACATTATAGCTCTCACAGAAATGTAGTCAACAAGACAAAATTATCACAATGAAATAAAACGACATTACAATATAGTTACCATAATCATACACCAATCATGATTATATAATCAGCAGGTTGACGTAAACAAGATCATAGTGTAAAAACCATGATAATTTAAGTGACATGATGAGATGATATCCATTCACTTACCCTTATGATACCACATAAGTTTTCATGAAAATATTTTCATGACCATATAATGACAACAGTATTGTCAATAATTATAAAATATATCCCGAAAGACAAAATTAACCATAACAATATAGCCATCAAGTTGATATAGTGACCGAGATGATGTATCCAGGACGGCATTACATTGAAAGTAAGAATACAATTACCATGCCAATGTCTTCACCATGACAATGTAGCTACAATGAAAATATAGTATCATTGACTATGTAGCTACCATGATAAAATATACAATTGAAAATATCCATAACAAGAGTTTAGCTTGTAAAACACTACACCGCCATGCCAATATCGCCAAAATGTCATTATTGCCATCATGATAATATACCGCCAGAAAAGAAATATATATACCCACTACTCGACAATATAGCTATTCTGACAATATTGCCAGCATGAAAAGACAGTCACCTCCTTGTTATATAACAAAAATGATAAATAACCATCATGGCGATATAGTGATTTAACAATACAGCCAGTATGGTAATATAGGTACCATAACAATGTGATCTTAACGACAATGTAGCCAACATGACTATATAGTCAAGTTCACAATACAACCACCGTGACAATACAGATAACATGACAGCACAGTCTCTAAGACCATATTGCCATCAATTTGACAAATTATATGACAATATAGATATTATGGTAACATAGTCATCATGACAATATACTCAGAAATGCAATATAATCGCCATGATAAAATGATCATACCATGAAAATATAGCCATCTACCATTTTGGTTTCCATTGCAGTGTAGAAACAGTAATAAAAGATTTACCATGACAGTACTGAAACCATAACAGTATAGCATATCATGGCAATGTAGTCTGCTGATAATTTAATCAAAATGACAATTTCTCTTCTATAATGGTATATCCTCAAGGGCAATATGAACACCATTGAAAAAGCTTCTACGAAAATACAGTCATTATTACATTATAAAAATCAGGATAAAAAAGTCACCATGACAATATACTTATCTTGGCAATATAGCCACTGTGACATTATAGTCATAATGATAATATAGTCGCTATGACAATATTGTCACCATAAAAATATAATTATCATGATAATATTTCGCTTATGACAAAGTATGCAAGAGTTAAATAATGACAATATATCACCTATAAAAAGATCACCTTGCCAATATACCTAAGGTGACGATATATACATTATAGCAATGTAACTAAAATGAAGAGATAGCCAAAATGACAGTATGGTCATAATGACAATGATGCCAATATGAAAATATCTTCCGCATGACACTATAGCTACTCTGACAACAAAGCCATATTCACAAAAGAGCAACATTGGAAATTCATGAGAATATAGCCACCAGCATAGTTCAGCCACCATGATAATAATGTCACGTTACAAATCATCACCATCTCATTAATCACCTTGATAATAAAATTACATTGACTATATAAATATCATGAAAATATAGCCTCCATGTCAACATGTCTGCCATGATAATCTGGCCATTATGATAATATTGTCATGACGGCAATTTATTCACTATAACAATATAGCCACAGTGATCATATAACTCATGTGACAAATACAGTCAAAGAAGCAAAAAAGAAATATACAAATCATATTCACTATGGCAGTAAAACTACATGTCAATATAGATACTGTGACAAATAGTCTCTTTTGAATCATAGCAAATATATAGCCGGCAAGACAATATAGTCTCCATGACAAAATAGTGACCAAGATAGGATATATCATTATAGTATAGACACCTTGACAGTATAGACCATAAAAAAATGTAACAATCATGAAACTGTACATGCCAAAACATTACAGATGTTATAAAATTTTAGTCAACATTGCAAAATTATCATAATGAAATATCATCGGCATTACAATATAATTACCATAATCATAGACCAATCATGATCATATAATCAGCAGGTTGACATAAACAATACCACAGTATAAAAAGCATGACAGTATAAGAGACATGATGATATGATATCCATACACTTACACCTACAATACCAAAGAAGCCGCCTTGAATGTATTGTTATCATGATCATATAATCACAACAAAATTGTAGGTAGTGACAAATATATCCCCAACGACAAAATCAGTCATAGCAATATAGCCATCAACTTGTTATAGCGACCAAGATAATGTAGCGAGCATTGTATTGATAATTACAATACAGCCACCGTGCCAATGTCGTCACCATAACAATATAGCTACCATGAAAATATAGTAACGTTGATAATGTAGCTGCCACGGCAAAGTATTCAAGATAGAAAATACCCATAAGGTAGCCACAACAAGAGTTTAGCTGCTAAGACGTTATATCACCATACCAACATCTCTAAAATATTAGTATAGCCATCATGGCAATATATCAACAGAAAAAATACTCATCACAACGATATAGCTAACTTGACAATATACTACTCTGACAATATAGGTAACATTAAAAGACAGTCACCTCCTTGAAATATAAAAAACAAAAGATGACAAATAGCCATCATGGCAGTATGGTAACTAAACAATATAGCCATCATGGCAATATGGTAACTAAACAATATAGCCATCATATCAATATGATTACCATAGCAATGTATTCTTAATGGCAATATAGTCACTATGTCCTTATAGTCACGATGACAATACAACTACCATGACAATACAGAAAACATCTAAGTACAGTCTCTAAGACAATATTGCCACTAATTCAACAAGTTAAATGACAATATAGATATTATGGCAACACAATCACAATGACAATATACTCAGAAATGTTATATAATCGTTATAATAAAATGATCCTACCATGAAAACATAGTCACCCTGCCACTATGGCTTCCATTACAATATAGCCACAATAACAAAACATTCACCACGACAGTACTGAAACCATAACAATATAGCATATCATGACAATGTAGTCACTTGATCATTTAATGAAAAATAAAAAATATCGCTTCTATTATGGTATAACATTAGGGAAAAAATTTTATACACCATTAAAAAGCTGCCATGAAAATAGAGTCACTATGACATAAATATCATGACAAAATTGTGACCATGACAATATAGCCACTCTGAGATTATAGTCATTATGACAAATATAGTCGCTATTAAAATACTGTCACCTTAATAATAAAGTTATCTAAATGAAATATCGCTTGTGACAAAATATGCATGATTAGAAAATGACAGTATAGCACGTTTAAAAAAGATCACCTTGCCACTATAGTCAAGGTGACGAATTATACATCATAGCAAAGTAAAGAAAAAGAGATGATAACCAGAACGACGGTATGTTCATAATGACAATACTGCAACTATGAAAATATGTTCCCCACGATTCTCCAGCTTCACTGACAACAAAGCCATCTTCACAAAAAGAGTACTATTGAAAAAATAGCAAACGACTATACAGCCATCAAGACAGTACAGCCACCATGACAATAATCTCTCGATGTAAATCAATCGCCAGGACAATACCGTCACCTTGATAATGAATATACAATGAGTACATGAACATCATGAAAGTATAGAGTCCATATAAATATATTTGTCGTGAAAATATAGCCTCCATATGAATATCTTTAAAGTGACAGTTTCGCCATTCTGATAATATAGTCAAGACGCTAATATATTCACCATAACAATAAAGCCACCATGATCACATAAATGATATGACAATATAGTCAACGCAACAATAAACACATTTATAAATTATATCCACTCTGAGAATACAGCCACATGAAAATATAGATACTGTGACAAAATAGTCATTTTGGATCATAGCAAATATATAGCGTCCAAGAGAATACAGTCTCTATGACAAAATAGCGAAGTAGACAGGATTTATCATCATAATACAGTCACCTTGACAGTATAGCCAATAAAACAGTGGAACAAACATAAAAATGTACCTACTATAACAATATAGCTTACATGAAAATATAGTCACTATGACAAATTCATTACAATGAAATACAAACGATATCACATTATGGTTTCGATAATCATACACCAATCATGATCATATAAGATAAAACCTACAAAACAAAGCAAGGGTAGCGACAACGCAGGGAGGAATAGCTACAACCTAGCTCTGAAAGACTACAGCAGCTCCGTACACGTCGGTAGCTGGTGCGCGACTGTCACCAGGTGACTTCATTGTCATGATATGCTATATTGTCATAGTTTCAGTACTGTCGTAGTGAAAGTATTATTATGTTAGCTATATTGTAGTGTCAGGGTGGCTAAATTTTCATGATAGGATAATTTTGTTATCGCGGTTATACTGCATTTGTGATAATACTGTCATGGTGACTGCTCCAGTAATATCTATATTATCATTTAATTTGTTGAAGCGATTGCAATATTGTCGTAGAGACTCTAATGTCATGTTGCCTGTATTGTCATGATGGTTGCATGTCATCTTCAGTATATAGTCATGTTGGTTATATTCCAGTTATGATTACATGGTTATGGTAACTATATTGCCATGGTGACTATATTGATAGGTGACTACATTGCCATGATAGGTATTTTTCATTTTTCTTACACTGTAAGGAGGTGACTGTCTTTTCATATTGAATATATTATCAGGGTAGCTATATTGTTAAGTTAGCTATATCATTGTGGTGCTTATTTTCTTTTTCTGGTGGTATATTGCCATGATGCCGAGACTAACATTTTGGCGATATTGGAACGGTGATATAGTGTCTTAGCAAATAAACAGTTATTGTGGATATGTTCCTTGGGATTTTATTATTATAGTAGCTACATTGTCAATGTTACTATATTTTCATGGTAGCTCCATTGTCATGGTGACGATATTGCCATTGTGGCTGCATTGTTATTTTCAATATAATGCCATTCTAACTACATTATCTTGGTCGCTATATTTACTTGCTGGCTATTTTGCTATAGTTAATTTTGTCGTTGGAGATATATTTTGTCATTAACTACAATTTTGTTTTAATCATATGATCATGATAACAATATTTTCATGGCGGCTTATTTAGTAATGTGAGTGCAAGTGTATGGATATCATATTATCATGTCACTATATTTTCATGGTTTTTATACTGTGATGGTGTTTATGTCAGCCTCCTGATGATATTATCATGATTGATATATGATTATGGTAACTAAATTGTAATGGTGATTATATTTCATTGCGGCAATTTTGTCATGTTGACTGCATTTTCATGGTAGCTATATTGTTATGGCATTTACATTTTCATTGTTGTTTCATTGTTTTATCGGCTATACTGTCAAGGTGACTATATCTTAATTAAAAATCTTGTCTTGGTCGCTATTTTGTCATGAACACTATATTGTCCTGGAGCCTATATATTTCCTATGATCCGAAAGAGACTATTTTGTCACAGCATCAATATTGTCAGGTGCTTAGATTGCCATAATCAATATAATTTGAAGGCTTCCTTATTGTTGCGTTGACTGTATTGTTATATCACTTATATGATCATGGCTATTATGTTATAGTGAATATATTGCCGTCTTGACTATATTATCATATTGGCTAAATAGTCATGGTAAGTATGTTGACATGGAAGCATTATTTTAATGATCTTCATATAGTCAGTGAATTATATCGTGACATTATTCTTATAGTGGTTGTACTTTCATGGTGGTTATATAGTCGTTTCCCGTATTTTCACTGTTACTCTTTTGTTAAGATTGCTTTATTATCATTGTGGCTATAATGTCAAGGGGGATACATTTTCATAGCAGCAGTATTGTCATTATGAACATACCCTCATTTTGGCTGTCTACTCATTTTGGTTATATTACGAAGATTTTTGGCTATATTGTCAAGGTGATCTCTTTTATAGTTGCTATATTGTTATTTTTTTTATTCATGCATATTTTTTCATAAGCGATACATTATCGTGATAACTTTGCTATTAAGGTGACAGTATATTGTCATTGTGACAATGTTGACATTATGACTATAATCTCTTAGTGGCTATATTGCTAAGATAACTATACTGTCATCGTGACTATTTCATGATGATGGTTATAATGACAGTTTGACTGCATTTTCATTGTAGCATATTTATTGGTGTTGATTTTGCCATTGAAGATATATCATAAAAAAGAAAATTTCCTTTTTCTTAAATTATCATGTGAATATATTGCCATGATATGCGATATTGTTATAGTTTCAGTATTGTCATGTTGAATGTATATTATTTTGGTTACATTACAATTAAAGTCATAGTGGCAGGGTAACTATATTTTTATGGTTTAATCATTATGTTATGACGATTTTATTGTATTTGTGTGTATATTCTCATGGTTACTGTGTTGCCGTAATTTCTATATTGTCCTGGACACTACATATCCTGATATCTATGTTGTCATATCAGTTATATGATCATGGTAGCTTTATTGTCATAGTGAATATCTTGTCGTCGTGACTATATTACCATAATGGCTAAATTGTCATAGGAAATATGTTGACATGAAGGCTATATTTTCATGATATTCATAAAGTCATTGAAAGATTACTATCAAGGTGACTCTAATTGCTTGGCGATTGATGTATGTCGTGACATTATTGTCAAGATAGCTGCATTCTCATAGTTCCTATATTGTCGTTTCCTGTATTTTCAATGTTACTCTTTTGTGAAGATTGCTTTATTGTCATTGTAGCTATAGTGTTATGGGGAATATATTTTCGCAGTAGCAGTATTGTCATTATGAACGTATCGTCATTTTGGCTATGTGCTCATTTTCGTTACATTGCGAAGATTTACATATCGTCACCTTGCCTATATTGGCAAGGTGATCTCTTTATAGTTACTATACTGTCATTTTTTTAATAAGGTATATTTTTTCATGAGTGATACATTATATTGATAACTATATCATTAAAGTGACAGTATATTGTCATGGTGACTATATTGTCATTATGACTACAATCTCTTAGTGGCTATATTGCTAAGATAACTACATGTGATTACATTTTCATTGTAGCTTCTTTAATGGTGTTGATCTACCCTTGGAGATATATCATTATAAAATCGGATGTTTCATTTTGTTTAAATTATGAGGTAAATGCATTTTCATGTTATGCTTTGTTATAGTTTCATACTGTCTTGGTGAATGTATATTATGTTGGCTACATTACAATGGAAGCCTTAGTGGCAGGGTGGCTATATTTTCATGGTTTGATCATTTTGTTATTAGTATTTTGCTGTGTTTTTGAATATATTTTCATGGTCACTGTGTTGCCATACTTTCTATATTGTCATTTGATTTATTAAATTGATGGCAATATTGTCATAGAGACTGTATTGTCATGTTGCCTGTATGGTCATCATGGTTGTCTTGTCATCGTGACTCTATGGTCATGATGGCTATACTGTCATTAAGATTACATTCTTATGGTAACTATATTGCCATCATGGCTTTTTGTCAGAGTAGCTATATTGTTAAGTTAGCTATCTTATTGTGGTGGGTATTTTTTTTTCCTTTGGTATATTGCCATGATGGCTATACTAGAATTCTGGCAAGATTAGCATGGTGATATAGTGTTCGCAGCCCAATTGTTGTTTTGGACATTTTTTTCATGGGAATACATTATCATGGTACCTACATTGTCAAGGTTACTATATTTCATGCAAGCTACATTGTAAAGATGACGATATTGGCATGGCGGGTTATTGTTATGTTCAATATAACACCATCCTGGCTACATTATCTTGGTCGCTATATCAACTTGATGGCTATATTGCTACAGTCAATTTCATCGTTGGGGATGTATTTTGTCTTTACCTACAAATTGGTTGTGATTATATGATCATAATAATATTTCTATCACGGCTTATTTGGCATCTCGAGTGTATCTGTCTGGATATCATATCATCATGTAACTTAGTCTGTCATACTTTTAAACAGTGATGGTGCTTATGTGAAAATGCTGATTACTTTATCATCATTAATGTATGATTATTGTAACTATATAGCAATGGCAATATCTTTTTGATCATTTTGGTATGTTGACTTCATTTTGACAGTAGATATATTGGTATGGCAAGTACATTTTCATGGTTCTGACATTGTTTTATGGGCTATACTATCAAGGCGGCTCTATAGTATTCATAAATTCTGTTTTGGACGCTAATGTCTCCTGGACACTATACACTTTAGAAGCTATATGTTTCCTATAATCCGAAAGCGACTATTTTGTCACGTATCTATATTGTCAGGTGACTATATTGACGTTGTGAACATATTCTGAATGTTTCTTTAATGTTGCGTTGACTATATTGTTGTATCAGTTATATGGCCATGGTGGCTTTGTTGTTATAGTAAAAATATTGTAATTGTGACTGTACTATCATAATGGCTAAATTGTCATGGGAAATATGTTGATATGGATGCTATATTCTCATGATACTTTTATGGTAATTGTAAAAAAAATTTCAAGTCTACTCTAATATCACAGTGATTGATTTATTTGTAACATTATTATTATGGTGGCTGTACAATCATGGTGGCTATATTGTCATTTGATGCGTTTTCAATGTTACTATTTAGTGAATATGGCTTTAATGTCAGTGTAGCTATACTTTCATTGGGAACAAATTTTCATAGTGACGCAATTGTCATTATGAAATAAAGTCATTTCGGCTATCTTCTAATTTGGGTTACATTGCTATGTTATATATATCGTCACCTTGGCTATATTGCGAAGGTGATTTTTTTCTATAGATGGTATATTGTCATTTTTTAATCGTGCATATTCTGTTATAAGCGATATATCATCATTATACCCATATTATTCAGGTGAAAATATTGGCATGGCGACTATATTGTCTTTATGACTGTAATCTTATGATAACAATATAGGTACCCTGATATATAGGCAACATGAAAAAACAATCACCCCCTTGTAATATAACAAAAAATAACAAATATCCATCATGGCAATATATTCATTTAACAATATAGCCACCATGCCAATATTGTTGCCATATCAATATAATCTTAATGGAAATATAACTACCATGACCGTATAGACACGATGACAATACAACCACCAAGACAATACAGGAACCATGACATTACAATATGACAATATAGCTACCAATTCAACAAATCAAAAGACAGTATAGATATTATAGCAACAGTCACCATGATAATATACACACAAGTGGAATATAATCGACATAACAAAATGATTATATTATGAAAATATAGCCACTCAGCCACTATGGCTTCCATTGGAATATAGCCAACATAATAATACATACACAATGACATTCCTGAAACCATAA
Organism: Panulirus ornatus; assembly: GCF_036320965.1. Classification (NCBI taxonomy): domain Eukaryota; kingdom Metazoa; phylum Arthropoda; class Malacostraca; order Decapoda; family Palinuridae; genus Panulirus; species Panulirus ornatus. Next base: position 11,231,973 of record NC_092278.1, read on the forward strand.
CAATATAGCATATCACGACAATGTAGTCCCCTAATGATTTAATCAAAATGAGAATCTCGTTTTATAATGATACATCCTCACGGGCAAACCCAACACCAATATAAAAGCTACCGTGAAAATGTAGTCACCATGACATTATAACCATCATGATGAAATAGACACCATGACAATAAAGTTACTTTGGCAAGATATACAACGTGATATCATTGTCATAATAACAATATAGTGAAAATGCCAATATATAGTTACCGTAATGGTATAGTTATCATGATAATGTATCACTTACGACAAAAAATGCATGATTAAAAAAATGAAAATATAGCAACCGTAAAAAAAGATCACGTTGCTAATATAGCCAAGGTGATAATACATATATGATAGAAATGTAACCTAAATACGGAGATGGCCAAAATGACAGTATGTTCATAATGACAATAATTCCACAATGAAAGTATATTCTCCATGACACTATAGGTACACTGACAGTAAAGCTATCCTCACAAAAGCATAAGATTAAAATACAGCAAACTACAATGTAGCCACCATGACAATACATCTATCTTGACAATAATATCACGATATAACTCAATCACCAGGACAATAGAGTCACCTTGACAGTAATCTTAACATGACTTTATAAATATCATGAAAATATAGCCCCCATGTCAAGATATTTGCTATGACAATTTAGCCATTATGAAAATATAGTCACGACGACAATCTATTCACTATGACAATAAAGCTACCATGATCATATAACTGATATGACAATATAATCAAAGTAAAAATATAGAAACATTCAACTTATATTCACAATGGCAATATAACCACCTGATAATATAGATACTGTTAATAGATAGTCGTTTTCGGATCATAGCAAATATATAGACTCCAGGACAATATAGTCTCTGTGAAAAAACAGTGACTCAGAAAGGATTTATCATCATGATATCGTCATAACATTATAGCTGTCATAGAATTGTAGTCAACATGACAAAATTATCACAATGAAATAAAACGACATTACAATATAGTTACCATAATCATACACCAATCATGATTATATAATCAGCTGGTTGACATAAACAAGATCATAGTGTAAAAACCATGATAATCGATATAATGAGATGATATCCATTCCCTTACACTTACAATACCACATAAGTTTTCATGATAATATCATCATGATCATATAATCACAACAGTATTGTCACTAATTACAAAATGTATCCCGAAAGACAAAGTTAACCATAACAATATAGCCATCAAGTTGATATAGCGACCAAGATAATGTATCCTATACGGCATTATATTGAAAGTAATAATACAACCACCATGCCAATGTCTTCACCATGACAATGTAGCTACCATAAAAATATAGTAACCTTGACTATGTAGCTACCATGAGAAAATATACAATTGAAAAATATCCACAACAAGACTTTAGCTGCTAAAACACTATATCTCTATGCCAATATCGCCAAAATGTTATAATTGCCATCATGATAATATACCGCCAGAATAGAAATATATATACCCACTACTCGACAATATAGCTATTCTGACAATATTGCCAACATGAAAAGACAGTCACCTCCTTGTTATATAATAAAATGACAAATAGCCATCATGGCGATATAGGGATTTAACAATACAGCCACTATGGTAATATAGTTACCATAACAATGTGATCTTAACGACAATGTAGCCAACAATACAACGACCGTGACAATACAGATAACATGACAGTACCGTCTCTAAGACAATATTGCCATCAATTTGACAAATTATATGTCAATATAGATATTATGGTAACTCAGTCAGCATGACAATATACTCAGAAATGCAATATAATCGCCATGATAAAATGATAATACCATGAAAATATAGCCACCTACCATTTTGGTTTCCATTCAAATGTAGAAACAGTAATAAAAGATTTAACATGACAGTACTGGAACCATAACAGTATAGCATATCATGGCAATGTAGTCAGCTGATATCTAATCAAAATGACAATTTCATTTCTATAATGGTATATCCTCAAGGGCAATATTAACACCATTAAAAAAGCTTTTACGAAAATACAGTCATTATGGCAATATAAAAATGATAAAAAAGTCACCATGACTATATAGTTTTCTTGGCAATATAGCCACTGTGACATTATAGTCATAATGATAATATAGTCGCTATGACAATATTGTCACCCTAAAAAAACAATTATCATGATAATATTTCGCTTATGACAAAGTATGCAAGAGTTAAATAATGACAATATATCACCTATAAAAAGATCACCTTGCCAATATAGCTAAGGTGACGATATATACATTATAGCAATGTAACTAAAATGAAAAGATAGCCAAAATGACGGTATGGTCATAATGACAATACTGCCACTATGAAAATATGTTCCCAGTGACACTATAGATACACTGACAACAAAGCTATATTCAAAATAGAGCAACATTGAAAATAGGGCAAACGAGAATATAGCCACCATCATAGTTCAGCCATCATGATAATAATGTCACGATACAAATCGTCACCATGTCATTAGTCACCTTGATAATAAACTTACAATGACTATATAAATATCATGAAAATATAGCCTCCATGTTAACATCTCTGCCATGATAATCTGGCCATTATGATAATATAGTCATGACGGCAATTTATTCACTATAACAATATAGCCACAGTGATCATATAACTGATGTGACTATACAGTCAAGAAGCAAAAAAGAAATATACAAAAATATTCACTATGGCAGTATAACTACATGTCAATATAGATACTGTGACAAATAGTCGCTTTTGAATCATAGCAAACATATACCTCAGGACAGCATAGTTTCTACGACAAAATAGCGACTAAGACAGGATATACCATTATAATATAGACACCTTGAAAGTATAGATCATAAAACAATGTAACAATCATGAAACTGTACCTGCCAAAACATTATAGATGTCATGAAATTTTAGTCAACATGACAAAATTCTCATAATTAATAATTATCGGTATTACAATATAGTTACCATAATCATAGACCAATCATGATCATATAATCAGCAGCTTGACATTAACAATATCACAGTATAAAAACCATGACAGTATAAGTGACATGATGATATGATATCCATACACTTACACTTACAATACCAAAGAAGCCACCATGAATATATTGTTATCATGACCATATAATCACAACAATACTGTAGGTAGTGACAAATATATCCCTAACGACAAAATTAATCATAGCAATATAGCCATCAACTTGTTATAGCGACCAAGATAATGTAGCGAGCATTGTATTGACAATTACAATAGAGACACCGTACCAATGTCGTCAGCATGACAATATAGCTACCAGGAAAATATAGTAACGTTGATAATATAGCTGCCATGGCAAAATATTCAAGATAGAAAATTCACAAAAGATAGCCACAACATGAGTTTAGCTGCTAAGACGATATATCACCATGCCAATATCTCTAAAATGTTAGTATAGCCATCATGGCAATATATCAACAGAAAAAATTTTCATCACAACGATATAGCTAACTTGATAATATTCTACTCTGACAATATAGGTAATATTAAAAGACAGCCACCTCCTTGAAATATAAAAGAAAAAAAATAACAAATAGCCATCATGGCAATATGGTAACTAAACAATATAGCCATCATGGCAATATGGAAACCAAACAATATAGCCATCATGGCAATATGATTACCATAGCAATGTATTCTTAATGGCAATATAGTAACTATGTCCTTATAGTCACGATGACAATATAACTACCATTACAATACAGAAAACATCAAAATACAGTCTCTAAGACAATATTGCCACGAATTCAACAAGTTAAATGACAATATAGATATTATGGCAACACAATCACGATGACAATATACTCAGAAATGTTATATAATCGTCATAATAAAATGATCCTTCCAAGAAAATATAGTCACCCTGACACTATTGCCTCCATTACAATATAGCCACAATAACAAAACATTCACCACGACAGTACTGAAACCATAACAATATAGCATATCATGACAATGTAGTCACTTGATCATTTAATGAAAAATAAAAATATCGCTTCTATCATGGTATAACCTCAGGGACAAAATTTTATACACCATTAAAAAGCTGATATGAAAATACAGTCCCTATGACATAAATATCATGATGAAATAGTGACCATGGCAATATAGCCACTCTGAGATTATAGTCATTATGACAATATAGTCGCTATCAAAATACTGTCACCTTAATTATTAAGTTATCAAAATGATATATCGCTTGTGATAAAATATGCATGATTAGAAAATGACAGTATATCACCTATACAAAAGATCACCTTGACACTATAGTCAAGATGACGATATATACATCATAGCAACGTAAAGAAAAAGAGATGATAACCAGAATGACGATATGTTCATAATGATAATACCGCAACTATGAAAATATGTTCCCCACGATTCTCCAGCTTCACTGAAAATAAAGCCATCTTCACCAAAGGAGTACTATTGAAAAAATAGCAAACGACTATACAGCCATCAAGACAGTACAGCCACCATGACAATAATCTCTCGATATAAATCAATCGCCAGGACATTAGCGTCACCTTGATAATGAGTATACAATGAGTACATGAACATCATGAAAATATAGCATCCATATAAATATATTTGTCGTGAAAATATAGCCTCCAGAAGAATATCTTTAAAGTGACAGTTTCACCATTCTGATAATATAGTCAAGACGCTAATACATTCACCATAACAATGAAGCCACCATGATCACATAAATGATATTACAATATAGTCAACGCAACAAGAAACGCATTTATAAATTATATCCACTCTGAGAATACAGCCACATGAAAATATAGATACTGTGACAAAATAGTCATTTTTGGATCATAGCAAACACATAGCGTCCAAGAGAATATATTGCGACTATATTGTCTTTATGACTGTAATCTTATGATAACAATATAGGTACCCTGATATATGGGCAATATGAAAAGACCATCACCCCTTGTAATATAACAAAAAGATAACAAACAGCCATCATGGCAATATATTCATTTAACAATATAGCCAACAAGGCAATATTGTTACCATATCACTATAATCTTAATAGAAATATTACTACCATGACCATATACACACGATAACAATACAACCACCAAGACAATACAGGAACCATGACATTATATTATGACAATATAGCCACTAATTCAACAAATCAAATGACAGTATAGATATTATGGCAACAGTCACCATGATAATATACACACAAGTGGAATATAATCGACATAACAAAATGATTATATTATGAAAATATAGCCACTCTGCCACTATGGCTTCCATTGGAATATAGCCAACATAATAATACATATACAATGACATTCCTGAAACCATAACAATATAGCATATCACGACAATGTAGTCCCCTAATGATTTCATCAAAATGAGAATCTCGTTTTATAATTATACATCCTCAAGGGCAAACCCAACACCAATAGAAAAGCAACCGTGAAAATGTAGTCACCATGACATTATAACCATCATGATGAAATAGACACCATGACAATAAAGTTACTTTGGCAAGATATACAACATGATATCATTGTCATAATAACAATATAGTCAAAATGCCAATATATAGTTACGGGAATGGTATAGTTATCATGATAATGTATCACTTACGACAAAAAATGCATGATTAAAAAAATGAAAATATAGCAACCATAAAAAAGATCACGTTGCTAATATAGCCAAGGTGATAATACATATATGATAGAAATGTAACCAAAATAAGGAGATGGCCAAAATGACAGTATGTTCACAATGACAATAATTCCACTATGAAAATATACTCTCCATGACACTATAGGTACACTAACAGTAAAGCTATCTTCAAAAAAGCGTAAAATTAGAATGCAGCAAACTACAATATAGCCACCATGACAATACAGCCATCTTGACAGTAATATCACGATATAACTCAATCACCAGGACAATAGAGTCACCTTGACAGTAATCTTACAATGACTTTATAAATATCATGAAAATATAGCCCCCATGTCAAGATATTTCCTATGACAATTTAGCCATTATGAAAATCCATTATGATAATCTATTCACTATGACAATAAAGCTACCATGATCATATAACTGATATGACAATATAATCAAAGCAAAAATACAGAAACATTCAACTTATATTCACAATGGCAATATAACCACCTGACAATATAGATACTGTTAATAGATATAGACTCCAGGACAATATAGTCTGTGAAAAAACAGTGACTCAGACAGGATAAATCATCATGATATGGTCATAACATTATAACTGTCGTAGAATTGTAGTCAACATGACAAATTATCACAATGAAATAAAACGACATTACAATATAGTTACCATAATCATACACCAATCATGATTATATAATCAGCAGGTTGACATAAACACGATCATAGTGTAAAAACCATGACAATTTAAGTGACATGATGAGATGATATCCATTCACTTACACTTACAATACCACATAAGTTTTCATGAAAATATTATCATGATCATATAATCACAAGTGTTGTCACTAATTACAAAATGTATCCCAAAAGACAAAATTAACCATAACAATATAGCCATCAAGTTGATATAGCGACCAAGATAATGTAGCCTGTACGGCATTATATTGAAAGTAAGAATACAACCACCACGCCAATGTCTTCACCATTACAATGTAGCTACCATGAAAATATAGTAACCTTGACTATGTAGCTACCATGAGAAAATATACAATTGAAAAATATCCACAACAAGAGTTTAGCTGCTAAAACACTATATCGCTATGCCAATATCGCCAGAATGTTATTATTGCCATCATGATAATATACCGCCAGAAAAGAAATATATATACCCACTGCTCGACAATATAGCTATTCTGACAATATTGCCAACATGAAATGACAGTCACCTCCTTGTTATATAACAAAAATGACAAATAGCTATCATGGCGATATAGGGATTTAACAATACAGCCACTGTGGTAATATAGTTACCATAACAATGTGATCTTAACGACAATGTAGCCAACATGACTATATAGTCACGTTGGCAATACAACGATCGTAAAAATACAGATAACATGACAGTACCGTCTCTAAGACAATATTGCCATCAACTTGACAAATTACATGAAAATATAGATTATGGTAACTTAGTCACCATGACAATATACTCAGAAATGCAATATAATCGCCAAGATAAAATGATCCTACTATGAAAATATAGCCACCTACCATTTTGCTTTCCATTGCAATGTAGAAACAGTAATAAAATATTTACCATGACAGTACTGAAACCATAACAGTATAGCATATCATGGCTATGTAGTCAGCTGATAATTTAATCAAAATGACAATTTCTCTTCTATAATGGTATATCCTCAAGGGCAATATCAACACCATTAAAAAAGCTTCTACGAAAATACAGTCATTATGGCATTATAAAAATCATGATAAAAAAGTCACCATGACAATATAGTTATCTTGGCAAAATAGCCACTGTGACATTATAGTCATAATGATAATGTAGTCGCTATGACAATATTGTCACCCTAAAAATATAATTATCATGATAATATTTCGCTTATGACAAAGTATGCAAGAGTGAAATAATGGCAATATATCACCTATAAAAAGATCACTTTGCCAATATAGCTAAGGTGACGATATATACATTATAGCAAAGCAACTAAAATGAAAAGATAGCCAAAATGACGGTATGGTCATAATGACAATACTGCCACTATGAAAATATGTTCCCCATGACACTATAGCTACACTGACAACAAAGCCATATTCACAAAAGAGCAACATTGAAAATAGGGCAAACGAGAATATAGCCACCATGATAATAATGTCACGATACAAATCATCACCATGTCATTAGTCATCTTGATAATAAACTTACAATGACTATATAAATATCATGAAAATATAGCCTCCATGTCAACATGTCTGCCATGATAGTCTGGCCATTATGATAATATAGTCATGACGGCAATTTATTCACCATAACAATATAGCCACAGTGATCATATAACTGATGTGACAATACAGTCAAAGAAGCAAATAAGAAATATACAAAAATATTCACTATGGCAGTATAACCACATGACAATGTAGATAATGTGACAAATAGTCTCTTTTGAATCATAGCAAACATATAGCCGGCAGGACAACATAGTCTCTATGGCAAAATAGCGACCAAGACATGATATATCATTATAATATAGACACCTTGACAGTATAGACCATAAAACAATGTAACAATCGTGAAACTGTACCAGCCAAAACATTATAGATGTCATGAAATTTTAGTCAACATGACAAAATTATCATAATAAAATATCATCGGCATTACAATATAGTTACCATAATCATACACCAATCATGATCATATAATCAGCAGGTTGACATAAACAACATCACAGTATAAAAACCATGACAGTATAAGTGACATGATGATAGAAAATACCCAAAATATAGCCAAAACAATAGATAGAAAATACCCAAAATATAGCCAAAACAAGAGTTTGCTGCTAAGGCGATATATCACCATGCCAATATCTCTAAAATGTTAGTATAGCCATCGTGGTAATATCTCAACAGAAAAAATACTCATCACAACGATATAGCTAACTTGACAATATACTACTCTGACAATATAGGTAACATTAAAAGACAGCCACCTCCTTGAAATATAAAAGAAAAAAAAATGACAAATAGCCATCATAGCAATATGGTAACTAAACAATATACCCATCATGGCACTATGGTAACCAAACAATATAGCCATTATGGCAATATGATTACCATAGCAATGTATTCTTAATGGCAATATAGTCACTATGTCCTTATAGTCACGAGGACAATATAACTAACATGACAATACAGGAAACATCAAAATACAGTCTCTAAGACAATATTGCCACTAATTCAACAATTAAATGACAATATAGATATTATGGCAACACAATCACGATGACAATATACTCAGAAATGTTATATAATCGTTATAATAAAATGATCCTACCATGAAAATATAGTCACCCTGCCACTATGGCTTCCATTACAATATAGCTACACTAACAAAACATTCACCACGACAGTACTGAAACCATAACAATATAGCATATCATGACAATGTAGTCGCTTGATCATTTAATGAAAAATAAAAATATCGCTTCTATCATGGTATAACTTCAGGGACAAAATTTTATATACCATTAAAAAGCTGCCATGAAAATACAGTCACTATGATATACATATCATGATGAAATAGTGACCATGGCAATATAGCCACTCTGAAATTATAGTCATTATGACAATATAGTCGCTATTAAAATACTGTCACCTTAATTATAAAGTTATCAAAATGATATATCGCTTGTGACAAAATATGCATGATTAGAAAATGACAGTATAGCACCTATAAAAAAGATCATCTTGCCACTATAGTCAAGGTGACGATATATACATCATAGCAATGTAAAGAAAAAGAGATGATAACAAGAACGACGGTATGTTCATAATGATAATACTGCAACTATGAAAATATGTTCCCCACGATTCTCCAGCTTCACTGACAATAAAGCCATCTTTACGAAAAGAGTACTATTGAAAAAATAGCAAACGACTGTACAGCCATGAAGACAGTACAGCCTCCATGACAACAATCTCTCGATATAAATCAATCGCCAGGACATTAGCGTCAAATTGATAATGAATATACAATGAGTACATGAACATCATGAAAATATATTTTTCGTGAAAATACAGCATCCATATGAATATCTTTAAAGTGACAGTTTCGCCATTCTGATAATATAGTCAAGACGCTAATGCATTTACCATAACAATAAAGCCACGATGATCGCATAAATGATATGACAATATAGTCAACGCAACAATAAACGTATTTATAAATTATATCCACTCTGAGAATACAGCCACATGAAAATATAGATACTTTGACAAAATAGTCATTTTTGGATCATAGCAAACATATAGCGTCCAAGAGAATATAGTCTATGACAAAATAGCGAAGAAGACAGGATTTATCATCACAATACAGTCACCTTGACAGTATAGCCAATAGAACAGTGGAACAACCATGAAAATGTACCTACCATAATAACATAGCTTACATGAAAATATAATTGCTATGACAATATAATTACAATGAAATACAAACGATATCACATTATGGTTTCGATAATCATACATCAATCATGATCATATAAGATAAAACCTTCAAAACAAAGGAAGGGTAGCGACAACGCAGGGAGGAATAGCTACAACCTACCTCTGAAAGACCATAGCAGCTCCGTACACGTCGGTAGCTGGTGCGCGACTGTCTTCAGGTGACTACATTGTCATGATATGCTATACTGTCATGGTTTCAGTACTGTCGTAGTGAATGTATTATTATGCTAGCTATGTTGCAGTGGCAGGGTGGCTAAATTTTCATAGGATAATTTTGTTATCGCGGTTATATTGTATTTGTGAAAATACTGTCATGGTGACTGTGTTATGGTGCTATGGTTGATTTTATCGTTGGGGATATATTTTGTCATTAACTACAATTTTGTTTTAATCATATGATCATGATAACAATATTTTCATGTCGGCTTATTTGGTAATGTGAGTGCAAGTGTATGTATATCATATTATCATGTCACAAAATGTCATGGTTTTTATACTGTGATGGTGTTTATGTCAGCCTCCTGATGATATTATCATGATTGATATGATTATGGTAACTAAATTGTAATGGCGATTATATTTCATTGTGACAATTTTGTCATGTTGCCTGCATTTTCATGGTAGATATATTGTTATGGCAGGTACATTTTCATTGTTGTTTCCTTGTTTTATCGGCTATACTGTCAAGGTGACTATATCTTAATTAAAAATCTTGTCTTGGTCGCTGTTTTGTCATGGACACTATATTGTCCTGGAGCCTATATGTTTGCTATGATCCGAAAGAGACTATTTTGTCACAGCATCAATATTGTCAGGTGCTTAGATTGCCATAATGAATATAATTTGAAGGTTTCCTTATTGTTGCGTTGACTGTATTGTCATATCACTTATATGTTCATGGCTATAATGTTATAGTGAATATATTGGCGTCTTCACTATACTATCATATTGGCTAAATAGTCATGGTAAGTATGTTGACAAGGAAGCCTTATTTTCATGATGTTTATATAGTCATTGAATTATATCGTGACATTATTGTCATAGTGGCTGTACTTTCATGGTGGTTATATAGTCGTTTCCTGGATTTTCACTGTTACTCTTTTGTGAAGATTGCTTTATTATCATTGTAGCTATAGTGTCAAGGGGGATATATTTTCATAGCAGCAGTATTGTCATTATGAACATACCGTCATTTTGGCTATCTACTCATTTTGGTTATATTACGAAGATTTACATATTGTCACCTCGGCTATATTTGTCTAGGTGATCTCTTTTATAGTTGCAATAATGTTATTTTTTTTAGTCATGCATATTTTTTCATAAGCGATACATTATCTTGATAACTTTACTATTAAGGTGACAGCATATTGTCATTGTGACAATGTTGACATTATGACTATAATCTCTAAGTGGCTATATTGCTAAGATAACTATACTGTCATGGTGATTATTTCATGATGATGGTTATAATGACAGTTTGAATGCATTTTCATTGTAGCATATTTAATGGTGTTGATTTTGCCATTGAAGATATATCATAAAAACGAAAATTTCCTTTTCTTTGAATTATCGTGTGAATATATTGCCATGATATGCGATATTGTTATATTTTCAGTAATGTCATGTTGAATGTATATTATGTTGGTTACATTACAGTTAAAGTCATAGTGGCAGGGTAACTATATTTTCATGGTTGGTTCATTTTGTTATGACGATTTTATTGTATCTGTGAGTATATTCTCATGGTTACTGTGTTGCCGTAATTTCTATATTGTCCTGGACACTACATATCCTGAAATCTATATTGTCATATCAGTTATATGATCATGGTAGCTTTATTGTCATAGTGAATATCTTGTCGTCTTGACTATATTATCATAATGGCTAAATTGTCATAGGATATATGTTGACATGAGGGCTATATTTTCATGATATTCATAAAGTCATTGCAAGATTGCTATCAAGGTGACTCTAATAGCCTGGCGATTGATGTATATCGTGACATTATCGTCACGATAGCTGCATTGTCATGGTGGCTATATTGTCGTTTCCTTTATTTTCAATGTTACTCTTTTGTGAAGATTGCTTTATTGTCATTGTAGCTATAGTGTCATGGGGAATATATTTTCGTAGTAGTAGTATTGTCATTATGAACATATCGTCATTTTGGCTATCTGCTCATTTTGGTTACTTTGCGAAGATTTACATATCGTCACCTTGCCTATATTGGCAAGGTGATCTCTTTATAGTTGCTATATTGTCATTTTTTTAAATCATGTATATTTTTTCATGAGTGATACATTATCTTGATAACTATATCATTAAAGTGACAGTATATTGTCATGGCTAATATTATCATTATGACTACAATCTCTTAGTGGCTATATTGCTAAGATAACTACATGTGACTACATTTTCATTGTAGCTTATTTAATGGTGTTGATTTACCTTGGAGATATATCATTATAAAAACGGATATATCATTTTGTTTAAATATGAGTTAAATACATTGTCATGATATGCTTTGTTATAGTTTCAGTACTGTCATGGTGAATGTATATTATGTTGGCTATATTACAATGGAAGCCATAGTGGCAGGGTGGTTATATTTTCATGGTTTGATCATTTTGTTATTAGTATTTTACTGTATTTTTTAATATATTTTCATGGTCGCTGTGTTGCCATAATTTCTATATTGTCATTTGATTTATTAAATTGATGGCAATATTGTCATAGAGACTGTATTGTCATGTTGCCTGTATGGTCATCATGGTTGTCTTGTCATCGTGACTCTATGGTCATGATGGCTATACTGTCATTAAAATTACATTCTTATGGTAACTATATTGCCATCTTCGCTTTTTGTCAGAGTAGCTATATTGTTAAGTTAGCTATCTTATTGTGGTAGGAATTTTTTTTTCCTTTGGTATATTGCCATGATGGCTACACTAGAATTTGGCAAGATTAGCGTGGTGATATAGTGTTCGCAGCCCAATTGTTGTTTTGGACATTTTTTCATGGGAATACATTATCATGGTACCTACATTGTCAAGGTTACTATATTTCATGCAAGCTACATTGTAAAGCTGACGATATTGGCATGGCGGGTCTATTGTTATGTTCAATATGACACCAACCTGGCTACATTATCTTGGTCGCTATATCAACTTGATGGCTATATTGCTACAGTCAATTTCATCGTTGGGGAAGTATTTTGTCTTTACCTACAATTTGGTTGTGATTATATGATCATGACAATATTTCGATGACGGCTTATTTGGCATCTTGAGTGTATCTGTCTGGATATCATATCATCATGTAACTTAGTCTGTCATGCTTTTAAACGGTGATGGTGCTTATGTGAAAATGCTGATTACATTATCATCATTAATGTATGATCGTTGTAACTATATAGCAATGGCAATATCTTTTTTTTAACATTTTGGTATGTTGACTTCATTTTGATAATAGTTATATTGGTATGGCAGGCACATTTTCATGGTTCTGACATTGTTTTATGGGCTATACTGTCAAGGCGGCTGTAAAGTATTGATAAATTCTATTTTGGACGCTATTGTCTCCTGGACACTATATTCTTTAGAGGCTATATGTTTCCTATGATCGGAAAGCGACTATTTTGTCATGGTATCTATATTGTCAGGTGGCTATATTGACGTTGTGAACATATTCTGAATGTTTCTTTAATGTTGCGTTGACTCTATTGTTATATCCGTTATATGGCTATGGTGGCTTTGTTGTTAGAGTGAATACATTGTAGTTGTGACTATACTATCATAATGGCTAAATTGTCATGGGAAATATGTTTATATGGATGCTATATTCTCAAGATACTTTTATGGTAATTGTAAAAAAATTTTCAAGGTTACTCTAATATCACAGTGATTGATTTATGTTGTAACATTATTGTTATGGTGGCTGTACAATCATGGTGGCAATATTATCGTTTGATGCGTTTTCAATGTTACTATTTAGTGAATATGGCTTTAATGTCAGTGTAGCTATACTTTCATTGGGAACAAATCTTCATAGTGACGCAATTGTCATTATGAAATAAAGTCATTTTGGCTATCTTCTAATTTGGGTTACATTGCTATGTTATATATATCGTCACCATGGCTATATTGGGAAGGTGAATTTTTTTATAGGTGGTATATAGTCATTTTTTAATCGAACATATTCTGTTATAAGCGATATATTATCATGATACCCATATCATTAAGGTGAAAACATTGGCATGGCGACTATATTGTCTTTATGACTGTAATCTTATGATAAGAATATAGGTACCCTGATATATAGGCAACATGAAAAGACAATCACCCCCTTGTAATATAACAAAAAATAACAAATAGCCATCATGGCAATATATTCATTTAAGAATATAGCCACCATGGGAATATAGTTACCGTTTCAATATAATCTTGATGGAAATATAACTACCATGACCATATAGACACGATGACAATACAACCACCAAGACAATACAGGAACCATGACATTACAATACGACAATATAGCCACCAAATCAACAAATCTAATGACAATATAGATATTATGGCAACAGTCACCGTGACAATATACACACAAGTGGAATATAATCGACATAACAAAATGATTATATTATGAAAATATAGCCACTCTGCCACTATGGCTTCCATTGCAATATAGCCAACATAATAATACATATACAATGACATTCCTGAAACCATAACAATATAGCATATCACGACAATGTAGTCCCCTAATGATTTAATCAAAATGAGAATCTCGTTTTATGATGATAAATCCTCAAGGGTAAACCCAACACCAATATAAAAGCTACCGTGAAAATGTAGTCACCATGACATTATAACCATCATGATGAAATAGACACCATGACAGTAAAGTTACTTTGGCAAGATATCCAACATGATATCATTGTCATAATAACAATATAGTCAAAATGCCAATATATAGTTACCGGAATGTTATAGTTAATATGATAATGTATCACTTACGACAAAAAATGCATAATTAAAAAAATGAAAATATAGCAAACGTAAAAAAAGATCACGTTGCTAATATAGCCAAGGTGATGATATATATATTATAGAAATGTAACCAAAATAAGGAGATGGCCAAAATGACAGTTTGTTCATAATGACAATAATTCCACTGTGAAAATATATTCTCCATGACACTATAGGTACACTGACAGTAAAGCTATCTTCACAAAAGCGTAAAATTAAAATACAGTAAACTACAATATAGCCACCATGACAATACACGCATCTTGAAAATAATATTACGATATAACTCAATCACCAGGACAATAGAGTCACCTTGACAGTAATCTTACAATGACTTTATAAATATCATGAAAATATAGCCCCCATGTCAAGATATTTCCTATGACAATTTAGCCATTATGAAAATATAGTCACGACGACAATCTATTCACTATGACAATAAAGCTACCATGATCATATAACAGATATGACAATATAATCAAAGCAAAAATATAGAAACATTCAACTTATATTCACAATGGCAATATAACCAACTGACAATATAGATACTGTTGATAGATAGTCGTTTTCGGATAATATCAAAAATATAGACTCCAGGACAATATAGTCTCTGTGAAAAAACAGTGACTCATACACGATTTATCATCATGATATGCTCATAACATTATAGCTGTCATGGAATTGTAGTCAAATGACAAAATTATCACAATGAAATAAAACGACATTACAATATAGTTACCATAATCATACATCAATCATGATTATATAATCAGCAAGTCAACATAAACAAGATCATAGTGTAAAAACCATGACAATTTAAGTGACATGATGAGATGATATTCATTCACTTACACTTACAATACCACATAAGTTTTCATGAAAATATTATCCTGATCATATAATCACAACAGTATTGTCACTAATTACAAAATATATCCCGAAAGACAAAATTAAGCATATCAATATAGCCATCAAGTTGATATAGCGACCAAGATACTGTAGCCAGGATGGCATTATATTGAAATTAAGAATACAATCACCATGCCAATGTCATCACCATGACAATGTAGCTACTATGAAAATATAGTAACCTTGACTATGTATCTACCATGATAAAATATACAATGGAAAAATATCCACAACAAGAGTGTAGCTGCTAAAACACTATATCGCTATGCCAATATCGCCAAAATGTTATTATTGCAATCATGATAATATACCGCCAGAAAGGAAATATATATACCCACTACTCGACAATATAGGTATTCTGACAATATTGCCAACATGAAAAGACAGTCACCTGATTGTTATATAACAAAAATGACAAATAGCCACCATGGCGATATAGTGATTTAACAATAAAGCCACTATGGTAATATAGTTAGCATAACAATGTGATCTTAACGACAATGTAGCTAACATGACTATATAGTCACGTTGACAATACAACCACAATGACAATACAGATAACATGACAGTACCGTCTCTAAGACAATATTGCCATCAATTTGACAAATTATATGACAATATAGATATTATGTTAACATAGTCAACATGACAATATACTCAAAAATGCAATATAATCGCCATGGTAAAATTATCCTAGCATGAAAATATAGCCACCTACCATTTTGGTTTCCATTGCAATGTAGAAACAGTAATAAAACATTTACCATGACAGTACTGAAACCATAACAGTATAGCATATCATGGCAATGTAGTCAGCTGATAATTTAATCAAAATGACAATTTCTCTTCTATAATGGTATATCCTCAAGGGAAATATAAACACCATTAAAATAGCTTCTACGAAAATACAGTCATTATGACATTATAAAAATCATGATAAAAAAGTCACCATGACAATATAGTTATCTTGGCAATATAGCCACTCCGACATTATAGTCATAATGATAATATAGTCGCTATGACAATATTGTCACCATAAAAATATAATTATCATGATAATACTTCGTTTATGACAAAGTATGCAAGAGTTAAATAATTACAATATATCACCTATAAAAAGATCACCTTGGCAATATAGCTAAGGTGACGATATGTACATTATAGCAGTGTAACTAAAATGAAAAGATAGCCAAAATGACGGCATGGTCATAATGACAATACTGCCACTATGAAAATATGTTCCCCATGACACTATAGCTTCACTGACAACAAAGCCATATTCACAAAAGAGAAACATTGAAAATACAGCAAACGAGAATATAGCCAACAGCATAGTTCAGCTACCATGATGATAATGTCACGATACAAATCATCACCATGTCATTAGTCACCTTGATAATAAACTTACAATGACTATATAAGTATCATGAAAATATAGCCTCCATGTCAACATGTCTGCCATGATAATCTGGCCATTATGATAATATAGTCATGACGGCAATTTATTCACCATAACAATATAGCTACAGTGATCATATAACTGATGTGACAATACAGTCAAAGAAGCAAAAAAAAAATATACAAATCATATTCAATATGGCAGTATAACTACATGACAATAGAAATACTGTGACAAATAGTCGCTTTTGAATCATAGCAAACATATAGCCGGCAGGACAACATAGTCTCTATGACAAAATAGCGACCAAGACAGGATATATCATTAAAATATAGACACCTTGACAGTATAGATCATTAAACAATGTAACAATTATGAAACTGTACCTGCCAAAACATTATAGATGTCATGAAATTTTAGTCAACATGACAAAATTCTCATAATGAAATATCATCGGGTTACAATATAGTTACCATAATCATAGACCAATCATGATCATATAATCAGCAGGTTGACATAAACAATATCACATTATAAAAACCACGACAGTATAACTGATATGATGATATGATATACATACACTTACACTTACAATACCAAAGAAGCCGTCATGAGTATATTGTTATCATGACCATATAATCACATCAATATTGTAGGTAGTGACAAATATATCCCCAACGACAAAATTAATCATAGCAATATAGCCACCAACTTGTTATAGCGACCAAGATAATGTAGCGAGCTTTGTATTCAGAATTACAATACAGCCACCGTGTCAATGTCGTCACCATGACAATATAGCTACCATGATAATATAGTAACGTTGATAATGTAGAGGACATGGCAAAATATTCAAGATAGAAAATACCCAAAATATAGCCACAACAAGAGTTTAGCTGCTAAGACGATATATCACCACACCAATATCTCTAAAATGATAGTAAAGCCATCATGGCAATATATCAACAGAAAAAATACTCATCACATAGATATAGCTAACTTGACAATATACTACTCTGACAATATATGTAATATTAAAAGACAGCCACATCCTTGAAATATAAAAGAAAAAAAAGTGACAAATAGCCATCATGGCAATATGGTAACTAAACAATATAGCCATCATGGCAATATGGTAACCAAACAATATAGCCATCATGGCAATATGATTACCATAGCAATGTATTCTTAATGGCAATATAGTCACCATGTACTTATAGTCACGATGACAATACAACTACCATGACAATGCAGAAAACATCAAAATACAGTCTCTAAGACAATATCGCCACTAATTCAACAAGTTAAATGACAATATAGATATTATGGCAACACAATCACGATGACAATGTACTCAAAAATGTTATATAATCGTCATAATAAAATGATCCTACCATGAATATATAGTCATCCTGCCACTATGGCTTCCATTACAATATAGCCTCAACAACAAAACATTCACCACGACAGTACTGAAACCATAACAATATAGCATATCATGACAATGTAGTCACTTCATCATTTAATGAAAAATAAAAATTTCTCTTCTATTATGGTATAACCTCAGGGAAAAATTTTTATACACCATTAAAATGCTGCCATGAAAATTCAGTCACTATGACATAAATATCATGATAAAATAGTGACAATGGCAATATAGCCACTCTGAGATTATAGTCATTATGACAATATAGTCGCTATCAAAATACTGTCACCTTAATAATAAAGTTATCAAAATGATATATCGCTTGGGACAAAATATGCATGATAGAAAATGACAGTATAGCACCTATAAAAAGATCACCTTGCCACTATAGTCAAGGTGACGATAAATACATCATAGGAACGTAAAGAAAAAGAGATGATAACCAGAATGTCAGTATGTTCATAATGACAATACTGCAACTATGAAAATATGTTCCCCACAATTCTCCAGCTTCACTGACAATAAAGCCATCTTCACAAAAAGAGTACTATTGAAAAAATAGCAAACGACTATACAGCTATCAAGACAGTACAGCCACCATGACAATAATCTCTCGATATAAATCAATCGCCAGGGTATTAGCATCACCTTGATAATGAATATACAATGAGTACATAAACATCATGAAAATATAGCGTCCATATAAATATATTTGTCGTGAAAATACAGCCTCCATATGAATATCTTTAAAGTGACAGTTTCGCCATTCTGATAATATAGTCAAGACGCTAATATATTCACCATAACAATAAAGCCACCATGATCACATAAATGATATGACAATATAGTCAACTCAACAATAAACGTATTTATAAATTATATCCACTCTGAGAATATAGCCACATGAAAATGTAGATCCTGTGACAAAATAGTCATTTTTGGATCATAGCAAACATATAGCGTCCAAGAGAATATATTCTCTATGACAAAATAGCGAAGAAGACATTATTTTTCATCACAATACAGTCACCTTGACAGTATAGCCAATAAAACAGTGGAACAACCATGAAAATGTACCTACAATAACAATATAGCTTACATGAAAATATAGTTACTATGACAAATTCATTACAATGAAATACAAACGATATCACATTATGGTTTCGATAATCATACACCAATCATGATCATAGAAGATAAAACCTTCAAAACAAATCAAGGGTAGCGACAACGCAGGGAGGAATAGCTACAACTTACCTCTGAAAGACGACAGCAGCTCCGTACACGTCGGTAGCTGGTGCGCGACTGTCATCAGGTGACTACATTGTCATGATATGCTATATTTTCATGGTTTCAGTACTGTCGTAGTGAATGTATTATTATGTTAGCTATATTGCAGTGGCAGGGTGGCTAGATTTTCATGGTAGGATAATTTCGTTATCGCGGTTATTTTACATTTGTGATAATACTGTCATGGTGACTGTGTTCCAGTAATATCTATATTATCATTTAATTTGTTGAAGCGATTGCAATATTGTTGTAGATACTCTAATGTCATGTTGCTTGTATTGTCATGATGGTTGCATGTCATCTTGACTATATAGTCATGCTGGTTATATTCCAGTTATGATTACATGGTTATGGTAACTATATTGCCATGGTGACTATATTGATAGGTGACTACACTACATTGCCATGATAGCTATTTTTCATTTTTGTTATACTGTAAGGAGGTGACTGTCTTTTCATATTGAATATATTATCAGGGTAGCTATATTGTTAAGTTAGCTATGTCATTGTGGTGCTTATTTTCTTTTTCTGGTGGTATATTGCCATGATGCCTAGACTAACATTTTGGCGATATTGGCTTGGTGATACACTGTCTTAGCAAATAAACTGTTATTGTGGATATGTTCCATGGGATTTTATTATCATAGTAGCTACATTGTCAACGTTACTATATTTTCATGGTAGCTCCATTGTCATGGTGACGATATTGCCATTGTGGCTGTATTGTTATTTTCAATATAATGCCATCCTAACTACATTATCTTGGTCGCTATATTTACTTGCTGGCTATATTGCTATGGTTATTTTTGTCGTTAGGGATATATTTTGTCATTAACTACAAATTTTTTTAATCATATGATCATGATAACAATATTTTCATGGCGGCTTATTTGGTAATGTGAGTGCAAGTGTATGGATATCATATTATCATGTCACAATATTGTCATGGTTTTTATACTGTGATGGTGTTTATGTCAGCCTTCTGATGATATTATCATGATTGATACATGATTATGGTAACTAAATTGTAATGGCGATTATATTTCATTGTGACAATTTTGTCATGTTGCTTGCATTTTCATGGTAGCTATATTGTTATGGCAGGTACATTTTCACTGTTGCTTCATTGTTTTATCGGCTATACTGTCAAGATGACTATATCTTAATTAAAAATCTTGTCTTGGTCGCTATTTTGTCATGGACACTATATTGTCCTGGAGCCTATATGTTTGCTATGATCCGAAAGACACTATTTTGTCACAGCATCAATATTGTCAGGTGCTTATATTGCCATAATGAATATAATTTGAGGCTTCCTTATTGTTTTGTTGACTGTATTGTCATATCACTTATATGATCATGGCTATAATGTTATAGTGAATATATTGCCGTCTTGACTATATTATCATATTGGCTAAATTGTCATGGTAAGTATGTTGACATGGAAGCCTTATTTTCATGATGTTTATATAGTCAGTGAATTATATCGTGACATTATTGTCATAGTGGCTGTACTTTCATGGTGGCTATATAGTCGTCTGCTGTATTTTCCCTGTTACTCTTTTGTGAAGATTGCTTTATTGTCATTGTAGCTATAGTGTCATGGGGGATATATTTTCATCGCAGCAGTATTGTCATTATGAACATACCGTCATTTTTTCTATCTACTCATTTTGGTTATATTGCGAAGATTTACATATCGTCACCTTGGCTATATTGTTAAGGTGATCTCTTTTATAGTTGCTATGTTGTCATTTTTTTTTAGTCATGCATATTTTTTCATAAGCGATACATTATCGTGATAACTTTGCTATTAAGGTGTCGGTATATTGTCATTGTGACAATGTTGACAATATGACTATAATCTCTTAGTGGCTATATTGCTAAGATAACTATACTCTCATGGTGACTATTTCATGATGATGGTTGTAATGACAGTTTGAATGCATTTTCATTGTACCATATTTAATGGTGTTGATTTTGCCCTTGAAGATATATTATAAAAACGAGAATTTCCTTTTTTTTTTAGATTATCACGTGATTATATTGCCATGATATGCGATATTGTTATAGTTTCCGTACTGTCATGTTGAATGTATATTATGTTGGTTACATTACAATTAAAGTCATAGTGGCAGGGTAACTATATTTTCATGGTTGGATCATTTTGTTATGACGATTTTATTGTATTTGTGAGTATATTCTCATGGTTACTGTCTTGCCGTAATTTCTATATTGTCCTGGACACTACATATCCTGAAATCTATATTGTCATATCAGTTATATGATCATGGTAGCTTTATTGTCATAGTTAATATCTTGTTGTCGTGACTATACTATCATAATGGCTAAATTGTCATAGGAAATATGTTGACATGAGGGCTATATTTTCATGATATTCATAAAGACATTGAAAGATTACTATCAAGGTGACTCTAATAGCCTGGCGATTGATGTATATCGTGACATTATTGTCACGATAGCTGCATTGTCATCGTGGCTATATTGTCGTGTCCTGTATTTTCAATGTTACTCTTTTGTGAAGATTGCTTTATTGTCATTGTAGCTATAGTGTCGTGGGGAATATATTTTCGTAGTAGCAGTATTGTCATTATGAACATATTGTCATTCTGGCTATCTGCATATTTTGGTTACTTTGCGAAGATTTACATATCGTCACCATGGCTATATTGGCAAGGTGATCTCTTTATAGTTGCTATATTGTCATTATTTTTAATCATATATATTTTTTCATGAGTGACACATTATATTGATAACTATATCATTAAAGTGACAGTATAGTGTCATGGTGACTATATTGTTGTTATGACTACAATCTCTTAGTGGCTATATTGCTAAGATAACTACATGTAACTAGATTTTCATTGTAGCTTATTTAATGTTGCTGATTTACCCTTGGAGATCTATCATTATAAAAACGGATATTTCATTTTGTTTAAATTATGAGGTGAATACATTGTCATGATATGCTTTGTTATAGTTTCAGTACTGTCATGGTGAATGTATATTATGTTGGCTACATTACAATGGAAGCCATAGTGGCAGGGTGGCTATATTTTCATAGTTTGATCATTTTGTTATTAATACTTTATTATATTTTTGAATATATTGTCATGGTGACTGTGTTGCCATAATTTCTATATTGTCATTTGATTTATTAAATTGATGACAATATTGTCATAGAGACTGTATTGTCATGTTGCATGTATGGTCATCATGGTTGTCTTGTCATCGTGACTCTATGGTCATGATGGCTATACTGTCATTAAGATTACATTCTTATGGTAACTATATTGCCATCATGGCTTTTTGTCAGAGTAGCTATATTGTTAAGTTAGCTATCTTATTGTGGTGAGTATTTTTTTTTCCTTTGGTATATTGCCATGATGGATATACTAGAATTTTGGCAAGATTAGTATGGTGATATAGTGTTCGCAGCCCAATTGTTGTTTTGGACATTTTTTCATGGGAATACATTATCATGGTACCTACATTGTCAAGGTTACTAAATTTCATGCAAGCTACATTGTAAAGATGACGATATTGGCATGGCGGGTCTACTGTTATGTTCAATATAACACCATCCTGGCTACATTATCTTGGTCGCTATATCAACTTTATGGCTATATTACCACGGTCGATTTCATCGTTGGGGATGTATTTTTTCTTTACCTACAATTTGGTTGTGATTATATGATCATGATAATATTTCTATGACGGCTTTTTTGGCATCTTGAGTGTATCTGTCTGGATATCATATCATCATGTAACTTAGTCTGTCGTGCTTTTAAACGGCGATGGTCCTTATGTGAAAATGCTGATTACATTATCATCATTAATGTATGATTATTGTAACTATATAGCAATGGCAATATCTTTTTTCATCATTTTGGTATGTTGACTTCATTTTGATAGTAATTATATTGGTATGGCAAGTACATTTTCATGGTTCTGACATTGTTTTATGGGCTATACTGTCAAGGCGGCTGTATAGTATTGATAAATTCTGTTTTGGACGCTATTCTCTCCTGGACACTATATACATTAGAAGCTATATGTTTCCTATGATCCGGAAGCGACTATTTTCTCACGGTATCTATATTGTCAGGTGGGCTATATTGACGTTTTGAACATATTCTGAATGTTTCTTTAATGTTGCGTTGACTATATTGTTATATCAGTTATATGGCCATGGTGGCTTTTTTGTTATAGTGAATGAATTGTAGTTGTGACTATACTATCATAATGGCTAAATTATCATGGGAAAAATGTTGATATGGATGCTATATTCTCATGATACTTTTATGGTAATTGTAAAAAATTTTCAAGTTTACTCTAACATCAGAGTGATTGATTCATGTTGTAACATTATTGTTATGGTGGCTGTACAATCATGGTGGCTATATTGTCGTTTGATGCGTTTTCAATGTTACTATTTAGTGAATATGGCCTTAATGTCAGTGTAGCTATACTTTCATTGGGAACAAATTTTCATAGTGACTCAATTGTCATTATGAAATATAGTCATTTTGGCTCTCTTCTAATTTGGGTTAAATTGCTATGTTATATATATCGTCACCTTGGCTATATTGGGAAGGTGATTTTTTTTATAGGTGGTATATTGTCATTTTTTAATCGTGCATAGTCTGTTATAAGAGATATATTAACATGATACCCATATCATTAAGGTGAAAATATTGGCATGGCGACTATATTGTCTTTATGACTGTAATCTTATGATAAGAATATAGGTACCCTGATATATAGGCAACATGAAAAGACAAGCACCCCCTTGTAATATAACAAAAAATAACAAATAGCCATCATGGTAATATATTCATTTAACAATATAGCCACCATGGCAATATAGTTACCGTATCAATATAATCTTAATGGAAATATAACTACCATGACCATATACACACGATAACAATACAACCACCAAGACAATACAGGAATCATGACTTTACATTATGACAATATAACCACTAATTTAACAAATCAAATGACAGTATAGATATTATGGCAACAGTCACCATGACAATATACACACAAGTGGAATATAATCGACATAACAAAATGATTATGTTATGAAAATATAGCCACTCTGCCACAATGGCTTCCATTGGAATATAGCCAACATAATAATACATATACAATGACATTCCTGAAAACATAACAATATAGCATATCACGACAATGTAGTCCCCTAATGATTTAATCAAAATTAGAATCTCGTTTTATAATGATATATCCTCACGGGCAAACCCAACACCAATATAAAAGCTACCGTGAAAATGTAGTCACCGTGACATTATAACCATCTTGATGAAATAGACACCATGACAATAAAGTTACTTTGGCAAGACTTCTAACATGATATCATTGTCATAATGACAATATAGTCAAAATGCCGATATATAGTTCCCGGAATGTTATAGTTATCATGATAATGTTTGACTTACGACAAAAAATGCATGATTAAAGAAATGAAAATATAGCAACCGTAAAAAAAGATCACGTTGCTAATATAGTCAAGGTGATAATACATATATGAAGGAAATGTAACCTAAATATGGAGATGGCCAAAATGAGAGTATGTTCATAATGACAATAATTCCACTATGAAAGTATATTCTCCATGACACTATAGGTACACTGACAGTAAAGCTATCTTCACAAAAGCATAAAATTAAAATACAGCAAACTACAATATAGCCACCATGACAATACAGCCATCTTGACAATAATATCACGATATAACTCAATCACCAGGACAATAGAGTCACCTTGACAGTAATCTTACAATGACTTTATAAATATCATGAAAATATAGCCCCCATGTCAAGATATTTGCTATGACAATTTAGCCATTATGAAAATATAGTCACGACAACAATCTATTCACTATGACAATGAAGCTACCATGATCATATAACTGATATGACAATATAATCAAAGCAAAAATATAGAAACATTCAACTTATATTCACAATGGCAATATAACAACCTGACAATATAGATACTGTTAATAGATAGTCGTTTTCGGATAATAGCAAAAATATAGACTCCAGGACAATATAGTCTCTGTTAAAAAACAGTGACTCAGACAGGATTTATCATCATGATATGGTCATAACATTATAGCTGTCATGGAATTGTAGTCAACATGACAAAATTATCAAAATAAAATAAAACCACATTACAATATAGTTACCATGATCATACACCAATCATGATTATATAATCAGCAGGTTGATATAAACAAGATCATAGTGTAAAAACCATGACAATTTAAGTGACATGATGAGATGATATCCATTCACTTACACTTACAATACCACATAAGTTTTCATGAAAATATTATCATGATCATATAATCACAACAGTATTGTCACTAATTACAAAATATATCCCGAAAGACAAAATTAACCATAACAATATAGCCATCAAGTTGATATAGCGACGAAGATAATGTAGCCAGGACGGCATCATATTGAAAGTAAGAATACAACCACTATGCCAATGTCTTCACCATGACAATGTAGGTACCGTGAAAATATAGTAACCTTGACTATGTAGCTACCATGATAAAATATACAATTGAAAAATATTCACAACAAGAGGTTAGCTGCTAAAACACTATATCGCTATGCCAATATCGCCAAAATGTTATTGCCATCATGATAATATACCGCCAGAAAAAAAATATATATACCCAATACTCGACAATATAGCTATTCTGACAATATTGCTAACATGAAAAGACAGTCACCTCCTTGTTATATAACAAAAATGACAAATACCCATCATGGCGATATAGTGATTTTACAATACAGCCACTATGGTAATATAGTTACCATAACAATGTGATCTTAACGACAATGTAGCCAACATGACTATATAGTCACGTTGACAATACAACCACCGTGACAATACAGATAACATGACAGTACCGTCTCTAAGACAATATTGCCATCAATTTGAAAAATTATATGACAATATAGATATTATGGCAACA
Organism: Panulirus ornatus; assembly: GCF_036320965.1. Taxonomy (NCBI): domain Eukaryota; kingdom Metazoa; phylum Arthropoda; class Malacostraca; order Decapoda; family Palinuridae; genus Panulirus; species Panulirus ornatus. The sequence continues at coordinate 11,259,378 of NC_092278.1, forward strand.
TAGTCACCATGACAATATACTCAGAAATTCAATATTATCGCCATGATAAAATGATCCTTCCATGAAAATATAGCCACCTACCATTTTGGTTTCCATTGCAATGTAGAAACAGTAATAAAAGATTTACCATGACAGTACTGAAACCATAACAGTATAGCATATCATGGCAATGTAGTCAGCTGATAATTTAATCAAAATGACAATTACTCTTCTATAATGGTATATCCTCAAGAGCAATATGAACACCATTATAAAAGATTCTACGAAAATACAGTCATTATGACATTATAAAAATCATGATAAAAAAGTCACCATGACAATATAGTTGTCTTGGCAAGATAACCACTGTGACATTATAGTCATAATGATAATATAGTCGCTATGACAATATTGTCACGATAACAATATAATTATCATGATAATATTTCGCTAATGACAAAGTATGCAAGAGTTAAATAATGACAATATATCACCTATAAAAAGATCACCTTGCCAATAAAGCTAAGGTGACGATATATACATTATAGCAATGGAACTAAAATGAAAAGATAGCCAAAATGACGGTATGGTCATAATGACAATACTGCCACTATGAAAATATGTTTCCCATGACACTATAGCTACACTGACAACAAAGCCATATTCACAAAAGAGCATCATTGAAAATACAGAAAACGAGAATATAGCCACCATCATAGTTCAGCCACCATGATAATAATGTCACGATACAAATCATCACCATGTCATTAGTCACCTTGATAATACATTTACAATGACTATATAGATATCATGAAAATATAGCCTCCATGTCAACATGTCTGCCATGATAATCTGGCCATTATGATAATATAGTCATAACGGCAATATATTCACTATAGCAATATAGCCACAGTGATCATATAACTGATGTGACAATACAGTCAGAGAAGCAAAAAAGAAATATGCAAATCATATTCACTATGGCAGTATAACTACATGACAATAGATATACTGTGACAAATAGTCGCTTTTGAATCATAGCAAACATATAGCCGGCAGGATAACATAGTCTCTATGACAAAATAGCGACCAAGACAGGATATATCATTATAATATAGACACGTTGACAGTATAGACCATAAAACAATGTAACAATCATGAAACTGTACCTGCCAAAACATTATAGACGTCATGAAGTTTTAGTCAACATGACAAAATTATCATAATGAAATATCATGGGTATTACAATATAGTTACCATAATCATAGACAACTCCTGATCATATAATCAGCAGCTTGACATAAACAATATCACAGTATAAAAACCATGACAGTATAAGTGACATTATGATATGATATCCATACACTTACACTTATAATACCAAAGAAGCCGCCATGAATATATTGTTATCATGATCGTATAATCACAACAATATTGTAGGTAGTGACAAATATATCCCCAACGACAAAATTAATCATAGCAATATTGCCATCAACTTGTTATAGCGACTAAGATAATGTAGCGAGCATTGTATTGAGAATTCCAATACAGCCACCGTGCCAATGTCGTCACCATGACAATATAGCTACCATGAAAATATAGTAACGTTGATAATGTAGCTGCCATGACAAAATATTCAAGATAGAAAATACCCAAAATATAGCCACAACAAGAGTTAGCTACTAAGACGATGTATCACCATGCCAATATCTCTAAAATGTTAGTATAGCCATCATGGCAATATATCAACAGAAAAAATACTCATCACAACGATATAGCTAACTTGACAATATACTACTCTGACAATATAGGTAACATTAAAAGACAGCCACCTCCTTGATATATAAAAGAAAAAAAAATGACAAATAGCCATTATGGCAATATGGTAACTAAACAATATAGCCATCATGGCAATATGGTAACCAAACAATATAGCCATCATGGCAATATGATTACCATAGCAATGTATTCTTAATGGCAATATAGTCACAATGTCCTTATAGTCAAGATGTCAATATAACTATCATGACAATACAGAAAACATCAAAATACAGTCTCTAAGACAATATTGCCACTAATTCAACAAGTTATACGACAATATAGATATTATGGCAACACAATCACGATGACAATTTACTCAGAAATGTTATATATTCGTCATAATAAACTGATCCTACCATGAAAATATAGTCACCCTGCCACTATGGCTTCCATTACAATATAGGCACAATAACAAAACATTCACCACGACAGTACTGAAACCATAACAATATAGCATATCATGACAATGTAGTCACTTGATCATTTAATGAAAAATAAAAATTTGGCTTTTATTATGGTATAACCTCAGGGATAAAATTTTATACACCATTAAAAAGCAGCCATGAAAATACAATCACTATGACATAAATATCATGATAAAATAGTGACCATGGCAATATAGCCACTCTGAGATTATAGTCATTATGACAATATAGTCGCTATCAAAATACTGTCACCTTAATAATAAAGTTATGAAAATGATATATCGCTTGTGACAAAATATGCATGATTAAGAAATGACAGTATAGCACCTACAAAAAAGACCACCTTGCCACTATAGTCAAGGTGACGATATATACATCATAGCAACGTAAAGAAAAAGAGATGATACCCAGAACGACGGTATGTTCATAATGACAATACTGCAACTATGAAAATATCTTCCCCACGATTCTCCAGCTTTACTGACAAAAAGAGTACTATTGAAAAAGTAGCAAACGACTATACGGCCATCATGACAGTACAGCCACCATGACAATAATCTCTCTATATAAATCAATCGCCAGGACATTATCGTCACATTGATGATGAATATACAATGAGTACATGAACATCATGAAAATATAGCGTCCATATAAATATATTTGTCGTGAAAATATAGCCTCCATATGAATATCTTTAAAGTGACAGTTTCGCCATTCTGATAATATAGTGAAGACGCTAATATATTCACCATAACAACAAAGCCACCATGATCACATAAATGATATGACAATATTGTTAACGCAACAATAAACGCATTTATAAATTATATCCACTCTGAGAATACAGCCACATGAAAATATAGATACTGTGACAAAATAGTCATTTTTGGATCATAGCAAACATATAGCGTCCAAGAGAATATAGTCTCTATGACAAAATAGCGAAGAAGACAGGTTTTATCATCACAATACAGTCACCTTGACAGTAAAGCCAATAAAACATTGGAACAACCATGAAAATGTACCTACCATAACAATATAGCGTACATGAAAATATAGTTACTATGACAAATTCATTACAATGAAATACAAACGATATCACATTATGGTTTCGATAATCATACATCAATCATGATCATATAATATAAAACCTTCAAAACAAAGGAAGGGTAGCGACAACGCAGGGAGGAATAGCTACAACCTAGCTCTGAAAGACGACAACAGCTCCGTACACGTCGGTAGCTGGTGCGCGACTGTCATCAGGTGACTACATTGTCGTGATATGCTATATTGTCATGGTTTCAGTACTGTCGTAGTGAATGTATTATTTTTTTTTTTTTTTTGCTTTGTCGCTGTCTCCCGCGTTTGCGAGGTAGCGCAAGGAAACAGACGAAAGAAATGGCCCAACCCACCGCCATACACATGTATTTACATACGTCCACACACGCAAATATACATACCTACACAACTTTCCATGATTTACCCCAGACGCTTCACATGCCTTGATTCAATCCACTGACAGCACGTCAAACCCGGTATACCACAGCGCTCCAATTCACTCTATTCCTTGCCCTCCTTTCACCCTCCTGCATGTTCAGGCCCCGATCACACAAAATCTTTTTTACTCCATCTTTCCACCTCCAATTTGGTCTCCCTCTTCTCCTCGTTCCCTCCACCTCCGACACATATATCCTCTTGGTCAATCTTTCCTCACTCATTCTCTCCATGTGCCCAAACCATTTCAAAACACCCTCTTCTGCTCTCTCAACCACGCTCTTTTTATCTCCACATATCTCTCTTACCCTTACGTTACTTACTCGATCAAACCACCTCACACCACACATTGTCCTCAAACATCTCATTTCGAGCACATCCATCCTCCTGCGCACAACTCCATCCATAGCCCACGCCTCGCAACCATACAACACTGTTGGAACCACAATTCCTTCAAACATACCCATTTTTGCTTTCAGAGATAATGTTCTCGACTTCCACACATTCTTCAAGGCTCCCAGAATTTTCGCCCCCTCCCCCAACCTATGATCCACTTCCGCTTCCATGGTTCCATCCGCTGCCAGATCCACTCCCAGATATCTAAAACACTTCACTTCCTCCAGTTTTTCTCCATTCAAACTCACCTCCTAATTAACTTGACCCTCAACCCTACTGTACCTAATAACCTTGCTCTTATTCACATTTACTCTTAACTTTCTTCTTTCACACACTTTACCAAACTCAGTCACCAGCTTCTGCAGTTTCTCACATGAATCAGCCACCAGCGCTGTATCATCAGCGAACAACAACTGACTCACTTCCAAAGCTCTCTCATCCCCAACAGACTTCATACTTGCCCCTCTTCCCAAAACTCTTGCATTCACCTCCCTAACAACCCCATCCATAAACAAATTAAACAACCCTGGAGACATCACACACCCTTGCCGTAAACCTACATTTACTGAGAACCAATGACTTTCCTCTCTTCCTACACTTACACATGCCTTACATCCTCGATAAAAGCTTTTCACTGCTTCCAACAACTTGCCTCCCACACCATATATTCTTAATACCTTCCACAGAGCATCTCTATCAACTCTATCATATGCCTTCTCCAGATCCATAAATGGTACATACAAATCCATTTGCTTTTCTAAGTATTTCTCAAATACATTCTTCAAAGCAAACTCCTGATCCACACATCCTCTACCACTTCTGAAACCACACTGCTCTTCCCCAATCTGATGCTCTGTACATACCTTCACCCTCTCAATCAATACCCTCCCATATAATTTACAGGAATACTCAACAAACTTATACCTCTGTAATTTGAGCACTCACTCTTATCCCCTTTGCCTTTGTACAATGGCACTATGCACGCATTCCGCCAATCCTCAGGCACCTCACCATGAGTCATACATACATTAAACAACCTTACCAACCAGTCAACAATACAGTCACCCCCTTTTTTAATAAATTCCACTGCAATACCATCCAAACCTGCTGCCTTGCCGGCTTTCATCTTCCGCAAAGCTTTTACTACCTCTTCCCTGTTTACCAAATCATTTTCCCTAACCCTCTCACTTTGCACACCACCTCGACCAAAACACCCTATATCTGCCACTCTATCATCAAACACATTCAACAAACCTTCAAAATACTCAGTCCATCTCCTTCTCACATCACCACTACTTGTTATCACCTCCCCATTTGCGCCCTTCACTGAAGTTCCCATTTGCTCCCTTGTCTTACGCACTTTATTTACCTCCTTCCAGAACATCTTTTTATTCTCCCTAAAATTTAATGATACTCTCTCACCCCAACTCTCATTTGCCCTTTTTTTCACGTTTTGCACCTTTCTCTTGACCTCCTGTCTCTTTCTCTTATACATCTCCCACTCAATTGCATTTTTTCCCTGCAAAAATCGTCCAAATGCCTCTCTCTTCTCTTTCACTAACACTCTTACTTCTTCATCCCACCACTCACTACCCTTTCTAATCAACCTACCTCCCACTCTTCTCATGCCACAAGCATCTTTTGCGCAATCCATCACTGATTCCCTAAATACACCCCATTCCTCCCCCACTCCCCTTACTTCCATTGTTCTCACCTTTTTCCATTCTGTACTCAGTCTCTCCTGGTACATCCTCACACAAGTCTCCTTCCCAAGCTCACTTACTCTCACCACCCTCTTCACCCCAACATTCACTCTTCTTTTCTGAAAACCCATACAAATCTTCACCTTAGCCTCCACAAGATAATGATCAGACATCTCTCCAGTTGCACCTCTCAGCACATCAACATCCAAAAGTCTCTCTTTCGCGCGCCTGTCAATTAACTCGTAATGCAATAACGCTCTCTGGCCATCTCTCCTACTTACATAAGTATACTTATGTATATCTCGCTTTTTAAACCAGGTATTCCCAATCATCAGTCCTTTTTCAGCACATAAATCTACAAGCTCTTCACCATTTCCATTTACAACACAGAACACCCCATGTATACCAATTATTCTTTCAACTGCCACATTACTCACCTTTGCATTCAAATCACCCATCACTATAACCCGGTCTCGTGCATCAAAACCACTAACACACTCATTCAGCTGCTCCCAAAACACTTGCCTCTCATGATCTTTCTTCTCATGCCCAGGTGCATATGCACCAACAATCACCCATCTCTCTCCATCAACTTTCAGTTTTACCCATATTAATCGAGAATTTACTTTCTTACATTCTATCACATACTCCCACAACTCCTGTTTCAGGAGTACTGCTACTCCTTCCCTTGCTCTTATCCTCTCACTAACCCCTGACTTTACTCCCCAGACATTCCCAAACCACTCTTCCCCTTTACCCTTGAGCTTCGTTTCACTCAGAGCCAAAATATCCAGGTTCCTTTCCTCAAACATACTACCTATTTCTCCTTTTTTCACATCTTGGTTACATCCACACACATTTAGGCACCCCAATCTGAGCCTTCGAGGAGGATGAGCACTCCCCGCGTGACTCCTTCTTCTGTTTCCCATTTTAGAAAGTTAAAAAAAATACAAGGAGGGGAGGATTTCTGGCCCCCCGCTTACGTCCCCTCTAGTCGCTTTCTACGACACGCGAGGAATACGTGGGAAGTATTCTTTCACCCCTATCCCCAGGGATAATATATATATATATATATATATATATATATATATATATATATATATATATATATATATATATATATATATATATATATATATATACACACACACACCAATACACATACATACGCACACATACACACACACACACATACATATATATACATATGAAAAATGTAAGAAGCAATTTAGAAAACTGAAACTTCTAGCTTGAAATGAAAATGAAAAAATGAATGTCACATAATGGTTCAACCTCTGGCTATGGAAACAGGAAATATATAATTTATTTACACAAACGTCAATAGTAGTTCTCATCAATTTAACCACTGTATCAATAAGCTTCAATGTCTAAGCTACATTTTTTTTTTCCAATTTCACTATTTTCTTGTCAGAGCACCATGTATGAAAACTATCACTCCAGTAACACAACTATAAACATTTACTTCCCCTTTAAAAGAGTTCTGGGGAAGTCTGTCCCGATACACTGCGGGACACTCTACCACCTGGCGAGGTTTGTGTTGCAATGGTTCTTGATTCACAAACGTAGTAGCATCACTGGTGGGCCAAGGTAGTTCCGTTGGCGAAGTGCTACCTAAAGGGGTTTCACTCTGCTTTTCTTGGTGGCAAGGACCTGGTGTGCTATTTGAAGACATGGAGATATGGCTGTCGGAAGAATCCAGTTTTGCTTGAGTTTCCTCAGTTCAGTCTTCTGCTATCGTCCAGGGAGAAAGATGGTGCCTCTGGGAGTCTACTCGCTCTTACACGCTCTCTAGCTGCAAGACGAGCGTCTCTCCTTGACTGTGGATGCAAGAGTATAATCAGGCGGCCTCTTTATCTCCCGCTTCATCCAAACGTCCATGAATCCTCCGATATGGATTCAGATTAACGAGGGATTACAAGGGTATGTTCCTTGGTCCAACAGGTCGTGTACATTTCCCTTCCTTCATGAGCACATCATGTATTATTATGGTAGCTATATTGCAGTGGCAGGGTGGCTAAATTTTCATGGTAGGATAATATTGTTATCGCGGTTATATTGCATTTGTGATAATACTGTCATGGTGACTGTGTTCCAGTTATATCTATAATATCATTTAATTTGTTGAAGCGATTGCAATATTGTCGTAGAGACTCTAATGTCATGTTACCTGTATTGTCATGATGGTTGCATGTCATCTTGACTGTATAGTCAAGTTGGTTATATTCCAGTTATGATTACATGGTTATGGTAACTATATTGCCATGGTGACTATATTGATAGGTGACTACATTGACATGATAGCTATTTTTCATTTTTGTTATACTGTAAGGAGGTGACTGTCTTTTCATATTGAATATATTATCAAGGTAGCTATATTCTTAAGTTAGCTATATCATTCTGGTGCTTATTATCTTTTTCTGGACGTATATTGCCATGAGGCCTAGACTAACATTTTGGCGATATTGGCATGTGATATAGTGTTTTAGCAAATAAACAGTTATTGTAGATATGTTCCATGGGATTTTATTATCATAGTAGCTACAATGTCAATGTTACTATATTTTCATGGTAGCTCCATTGTCATGGTGACGATATTGCCATCGAGGCTGTATTGTTATTTTCAATATAATGCCATCCTAACTACATTATCTTGGTCGCCATATTTACTTGGTGGCTATAATGCTATGGTTAATTTTCTCGTTGGGGATATATTTTGTCATTAACTACAATTTTGTTTTAATCATATGATCATGATAACAATATTTTCATGGCGGCTTATTTGGTAATGTGAGTGCAAGTGTATGGATATCATATTATCATGTCACTATATTGTCATAGTTTTTATACTGTGATGGTGTTTATGTCAGCCTCCTGATGATATTGTCATGACTGATATTTGATTATGGTAACTAAATTGTAATGGCGATTATATTTCATTGTGAAAATTTTGTCATGTTGCCTTCATTTTCATGGTAGCTATATTGTTATGGCAGGTACATTTTCATTGTTGTTTCATTGTTTTATCGGCTATACTGTCAAGGTGACTATATCTTAATTAAAAATCTTATCTTGGTCGCTATTTTGTTATGGACACTATATTGTCCTGGAGTCTATATGTTTGCTATGATCCGAAAGAGAGTATTTTGTCACAGCATCAATATTGTCAGGTGCTTATATTGCCATAATGAATATAATTTGAAGGCTTCCTTATTGTTGCGTTGACTGTATTGTCATATCACTTATATAATCATGGCTATATTGTTATCGTGAATATATTGCCGTCTTGACTATATTATCATATTGGCTAAATTGTCATGGTGGGTATGTTGACATGGAAGCCTTATTTTCATGATGTTTATATAGTCAGTGAATCATATCGTGACATTATTGTCATAGTGGCTGTACTTTCATAGTGGCTATATAGTCGTTTGCTGTATTTTCACTGTTCCTCTTTTGTGAAGATTGCTTTATTGTCATTGTAGCTATAGTGTCATGGGGGATATATTATCATAGCAGCAGTATTGTCATTATGAAAATACCGTCATTTTGGCTATCTACTAATTTTGGTTATATTGCGAAGATTTACATATCGTCACCTTGGCTATATTGTCAAAGTGATCTCTTTTATAGTTGCTATGTTTTCAATTTTTTTAGTCATGCATATTTTTTCATAAGCGTTACATTATCGTGATAACTTTACTATTAAGGTGACAGTATATTGTCATTGTGATAATGATGACAATATGACTATAATCTCTTAGTGGCTATATTGCTAAGATAACTATACTGTCATGGTGACTATTTCATGATGATGGTTATAATAACAGTTTGACTGAATTTTCATTGTAGCATATTTAATGGTGTTGATTTTGCCCTTGAAGATATATTATAAAAACGAGAATTTCCTTTTTTTTTGAATTATCATGTGAATATATTGCCATGATATGCGATATTGTTATAGTTTCAGTACTGTCATGTTGAATGTATATTATGTTGTTTACATCACAATTAAAGTCATAGTGGCAGGGTAACTATATTTTCATGGTTGGATCATTTTGTTATGACGATTTTATTGTATTTGTGAGTATATTCTCATGGTTACTGTGTTGCCGTAATTTCTATATTGTCCAAGACACTACATATCCTGAAATCTATATTGTCATATCAGTTATATGTCCATGATAGCTTTATTGTCGTAATGAATATCTTGTCGTCGTGACTATATTATCATAATGGCTAAATTGTCATAGGATATATGTCGACATGAGGGCTATATTTTCATGATAATCATAAAGTCATTGCAAGATTACTATCAAGGTGACTCTAATAGCCTGGCAATTGATGTATATCGCGACATTATTGTCACAATAACTGCATTGTCATGGTGGCTATATTGTCGTTTCCTGTATTTTCAATGTTACTCTTTTGTGAAGATTGTTTCATTTTCATTGTAGCTATAGTGTCAAGGGGAATATATTTTCGTATTAGCAGTATTGTCATTATGAACATATCGTCATTTTGGCTATCTGCTCATTTTGGTTACATTGCGAAGATTTACATATCGTCACCTTGGCTATATTGGCAAGGTGATCTCTTTATAGTTGCTATATTGTCATTTTTTTCAATCATGTATATTTTTTCATCTTGATAACTATATCATTAAAGTGAAAGTATATTGTCATGGTGACTATATTGTCATTATGACTACAATCTCTTAGTGGCTATATTCCTAAGATAACTACATGTGACTACATTTTCATGGTAGCTTATTTAATGGTGTTGATTTACCCTTGGAGATATATCATTATAAAAACGGATATTTCATTTTGCTTAAATTATGAGGTGAATAAATTGTCATGATATGTTAAATTGTTATAGTTTCAGTACTGTCATGGTTAATGTACATTATGTTGGCTACATTACAATGGAAGCCATAGTGGCAGGGTGGCTATATTTTCATGGTTTGATCATTTTGTTATTAGTATTTTATTTTATTTTGGAATATATTTTCATGGTGACTGTGTTGTCATAATTTCTTTATTGTCATTTGATTTTTGAAATTGATGGCAATATTGTCATAGAGACTGTATTGTCATGTTACCTATATGGTCATCATGGTTGTCTTGTCATCGTGACACTATGGTTATGATGGTTATACTGTCATTAAGATTACATTCTTATGGTAACTATATTGCCATCATGGCTTTTTGTCAGCGTAGCTATATTATTAAGTTAGCTATCTTATTCTGGTGGGTATTTTTTTTCCTTTTGGTATATTGCCATGATGGCTATACTAGAATTTTGGCAAGATTAGTATGGTGGTATAGTGTTCGCAGCCCAACTGTTGTTTTGGACCTTTTTTCATGGGAATACATTATCATGGTACCTACATTGTCAAGGTTACTGTATTTCATACAAGCTACATATAAAGAAAACGATATTGGCATGGCGGGTGTATTGTTATGTTCAATATAACGCCATCCTGGCTACATTATCTTGGTCGCTATATCAATTGGATGGTTATATTGCTACGGTCAATTTCATCGTTGGGGATGAATTTGGTCTTTACCTACAATTTGGTTTTGATCATATGATCATGATAATATTTCTGTGAGGGCTTATTTGGCATCTTGAGTGTAACTGTCTGGATATCATATCATCATGTAACTTAGTCTGTCATACTTTTAAACGGTGATGGTGTTTATGTGAAAATGCTGATTACATTATCATCATTTATGTATGATTATTGTATCTATATAGCAATGACAATATCTTTTTTGATCATTTTGGTATGTTGATTTTATTTTGATAGTAGCTATGTTGGTATGGCAGGTACATTTTCATGGTTCTGACATTGTTTTATTGGCTATACTGTCAAGGAGGCTGTATAGTATTGATAAATTCTGTTTTGGACGCTGTCTTCTGGACACTATATACTTTAGATGCTATATGTTTCCTATGATCCGAAAGCGACTATTTTGTCACGGTATATATATTGTCAGGTGGCTATATTGACGTTGTGAACATATTCTGAATGTTTATTTAATGTTGCGTTGACTATATTGTTATATCAGTTATATGGCCATGGTGACTTTGTTATTATAGTGAATATGTTGTAGTTGTGACTATACTATCATAATGGCTAAATTGTCATGGGAAATAAGTTGATATGGATGCTATATTTTCATGATACTTTTACGGTAATTGTAAACATTTTTTCAAGTTTACTTTAATATCACAGTGATTGATTTATGTTGTAACATTATTGCTATGGTGGCTGTACAATCATGGTGGCTATATTGTCGTTTGATGCGTTTTCAATGTTACTATTTAGTGAATATGGCTTTAATATCAGTGTAGCTATACTTTCATTGGGAACAAATTTTCATAGTGACGCAATTGTCATTATGAAATAAAGTCATTTGGGCTACCTTCTAATTTGGGTTACATTGCTCTGTTATATATATCGTCACCTTGGCTATATTGGGAAGGTGATTTTTTTAATAGGTGGTATATTGTCATTTTTTAATCGTGCATATTCTGTTAAAAGCGATTTATTACCATGATACCCATATCATTAAGGTGAAAATGTTGGCATGGCGACTATATTGTCTTTATGACTGTAATCTTATGATAACAATATAGGTACCCTGAACTATAGGTAACATGAGAAGACAATCACCCCATTGTAATGCAACAAAAAATAACAAATAGCCATCCTGGCAATATATTCGTTATAGTTACCATATCAATATAATCTTAATGGATATATGACTACCATGACCATATAGACACGATCAAAATACAACCAGCAAGACAATACAGGAACCATGACATTACATTTTGACAATATAGGCACCAATTCAACAAATCAAATGACAGTGTAGATAATATGGCAACGGTCACCATGACAATATACATACAAGTGGAATGTAATCGACATAACAAAATGATTATATTATGAAAATATAGCCCTCTCCCACTATGGCTTCCATCGCAATATTTCTTTTTTTTTATACTTTGTCGCTGTCTCCTGCGTTTGCGAGGTAGCGCAAGGAAACAGACGAAAGAAATGGCCCAACCCCCCCCCCCCATACACATATATATACATACGTCCCACAAGCAAATATACATACCTACACAACTTTCCATGGTTTACCCCAGACGCTTCACATGCCTTGATTCAATCCACTGACAGCACGTCAACCCCGGTATACCACATCGCTCCAATTCACTCTATTCCTTGCCCTCCTTTCACCCTCCTGCATGTTCAGGCCCCGATCACACAAAATCTTTTTCACTCCATCTTTCCACCTCCAATTTGGTCTCCCTCTTCTCCTCGTTCCCTCCACCTCCGACACATATATCCTCTTGGTCAATCTTTCCTCACTCATTCTCTCCATGTGCCCAAACCACTTCAAAACACACTCTTCTGCTCTCTCAACCACGCTGTTTTTATTTCCACGTATCTCTCTTACCCTTACGTTACTCACTCGATCAAACCACCTCACACCACACATTGTCCTCAAACATCTCATTTCGAGCACATCCATCCTCCTGCGCACAACTCTATCCATAGCCCACGCCTCGCAACCATACAACATTGTTGGAACCACTATTCCTTTAAACATACCCATTTTTGCTTTCCGAGATAATGTTCTCGACTTCCACACATTCTTCAAGGCCACCAGAATTTTCGCCCCCTCCCCCACCCTATGATCCACTTCCGCTTCCAGGGTTCCATCCGCTGCCAGATCCACTCCCAGATATCTAGAACACTTCACTTCCTCCAGTTTTTCTCCATTCAAACTTACCTCCCAATTGACTTGACCCTCAACCCTACTGTACCTAATAACCTTGCTCTTATTCACATTTACTCTTAACTTTCTTCTTCCACACACTTTACCAAACTCAGTCACCAGCTTCTGCAGTTTCTCACATGAATCAGCCACCAGCGCTGTATCATCAGCGAACAACAACTGACTCACTTCCCAAGCTCTCTCATCCCCAACAGACTTCATACTTGCCCCTCTTTCCAAAACTCTTGCATTTACCTCCCTAACAACCCCATCCATAAACAAATTAAACAACCATGGAGACATCACACACCCCTGCCGCAGACCTATATTCACTGAGAACCAATCACTTTCCTCTCTTCCTACACGTACACATGCCTTACATCCTCGATAAAAACTTTTCACTGCTTCTAACAACTTTCCTCCCACACCATATACTCTTAATACCTTCCACAGAGCATCTCTATCAACTCTATCATATGCCTTCTCCAGATCCATAAATGCTACATACAAATCCATTTGCTTTTCTAAGTATTTCTCACATACATTCTTCAAAGCAAACACCTGATCCACACATCCTCTACCACTTCTGAAACCACACTGCTCTTCCCCAATCTGATTCTCTGTACATGCCTTCACCCTCTCAATCAATACCCTCCCATATAATTTACCAGGAATACTCAACAAACTTATATCTCTGTAATTTGAGCACTCACTCTTATCCCCTTTGCCTTTGTACAATGGCACTATGCACGCATTCCGCCAATCCTCAGGCACCTCACCATGAGTCATACATACATTAAATAACCTTACCAACCAGTCAACAATACAGTCACCCCCTTTTTTAATAAATTCCACTGCAATACCATCCAAACCTGCTGCCTTGCCGGCTTTCATCTTCCGCAAAGCTTTCACTACCTCTTCTCTGTTTACCAAATCATTTTCCCTAACCCTCTCACTTTGCACACCACCTCGACAAAAACACCCTATATCTGCCACTCTATCATCAAACACATTCAACAAACCTTCAAAATACTCACTCCATCTCCTTCTCACATCACCACTACTTGTTATCACCTCCCCATTTGCGCCCTTCACTGAAGTTCCCATTTGCTCCCTTGTCTTATGCACTTTATTTACCTCCTTCCAGAACATCTTTTTATTCTCCCTAAAATTTAATGATACTCTCTCACCCCAACTCTCATTTGCCCTTTTTTTCACCTCTTGCACCTTTCTCTTGACCTCCTGTCTCTTTCTTTTATACATCTCTCACTCAATTGCATTTTTTCCCTGCAAAAATCGTCCAAATGCCTCTCTCTTCTCTTTCACTAATACTCTTACTTCTTCATCCCACCACTCACTACCCTTTCTAATCAACCCACCTCCCACTCTTCTCATGCCACAGGCATCTTTTGCGCAATCCATCACTGATTCCCTAAATACATCCCATTCCTCCCCCACTCCCCTTACTTCCATTGTTCTCACCTTTTTCTATTCTGTACTCAGTCTCTCCTGGTACTTCCTCACACAGGTCTCCTTCCCAAGCTCACTTACTCTCACCACCCTCTTCACCCCAACATTCACTCTTCTTTTCTGAAAACCCATAAAAATCTTCACCTTAGCCTCCACAAGCTAATGATCAGACATCCCTCCAGTTGCACCTCTCAGCACATTAACATCCAAAAGTCTCTCTTTCGCACGCCTGTCAATTAACACGTAATCCAATAACGCTCTCTGGCCATCTCTCCTACTTACATAAGTATACTTATGTATATCTCGCTTTTTAAACCAGGTATTCCCAATCATCAGTCCTTTTTCAGCACATAAATCTACAAGCTCTTCACCATTTCCATTTACAACACTGAACACCCCATGTATACCAATTATTCCCTCAACTGCCACATTACTCACCTTTGCATTCAAATCACCCATCACTATAACCCGGTCTCGTGCATCAAAACCACTAACACACTCATTCAGCTGCTCCCAAAACACTTGCCTCTTATGATCTTTCTTCTCATGCCCGGGTGCATATGCACCAATAATCACCCACCTCTCTTCATCAACTTTTAGTTTTACCCATATTAATCGAAAATTTACTTTCTTACATTCTATCACATACTCCCACAACTCCTGTTTCAGGAGTATTGCTACTCCTTCCCTTGCTCTTGTCCTCTCACTAACCTCTGACTTTACTCCCCAGACATTCCCAAACCACTCTTCCCCTTTACCCTTAAGCTTCGTTTCACTCAGAGCCAAAACATCCAGGTTCCTTTCCTCAAACATACTACCTATCTCTCCTTTTTTCACATCTTGGTTACATCCACACACATTTAGGCACCCCACTCTGAGCCTTCGAGGAGGATGAGCACTCCCCGCGTGACTCCTTCTTCTGTTTCCCATTTTAGAAAGTTAATGCAAGGAGGGGAGGATTTCTGGCCCCCCGCTCCCGTCCCCTCTAGTCGCTTTCTACGACACGCGAGGAATGCGTGGGAAGTATTCTTTCACCCCTATCCCCAGGGATAATATACATATATATATACATATACACATACACACACATACACATACACACGCACGTATACACACACACACACACACACATATATATACATATGAAAAATATAAGAAACAATTTAGAAAACTGAAACTTCTAGCTTGAAATGAATGAAAAAATGAGTGTCACATAATGTTTCAACCTCTAGCTATGGAAAAAGGAAATGTATAATTTATTTACACAAACGTCAATAGCAGTTCTCATCAATTTAACCACTGTATCAATAAGCTTCAATGTCTAAGCTACATTTTTCTCCAATTTCACTATTTTCTTGTCAAAACACCATGTATGAAAACTATCACTCCAGTAACACAACTATCAACATTTACTTCCCCTTTAAAAAAAAGTTCTGGGGAAGTCTGTCTCGATACACTGCGGGAAACTCTACCACCTGGCGAGGTTTGTGTTGCAACGGTTCCCGATTCACAAACGTAGTAGCATCACTGGTGGGCCAAGGTAGTTCCGTTTGCGAACGTAGTAGCATCACTGGTGGGCCAAGGTAGTTCCGTTTGCGAACGTAGTAGCATCACTGGTGGGCCAAGTTGGATATATTCCATCGGAATATATCCAACATGATAATACATATACAATGACATTCCTGAAAACATAACAATATAGCATATCACGACAATTTAGTCCCCTAATGATTCAATCAAAATGAGAATCTCGTTTTATAATGATACATCCTCAAGGGCAAACCCAACACCAATATAAAAGCTACCGTGAAAATGTAGTCACCATGACATAACCATCATGATGAAATAGACACCATGACAATAAAGTTACTTTGGCAAGATATCCAACATGATATCATTGTCAAAATTACAATATAGTCAAAATGTCAATATATAGTTACCGGAATGTTATAGTTATCATGATAATGTATCACTTACGACAAAAAATGCATGATTAAATAAATGAAAATATAGCAACAGTAAAAAAAGATAGCGTTGCTAATATAGCCAAGGTGATCATTGATATATATGATAGAAATGTAACCAAAATAAGGAGATGGCCAAAATGACAGTATGTTCATAATGACAATAATTCCACTATAAAAATATATTCTCCATGACACTATAGGTACACTGAGAGTAAAGCTATCTTCACAAAAGCGTAAAATTAAAATACAGCAAACTAAAATATAGCCACCATGACAATACAGCCATCTTGACAATAATATCACGATATAACTCAATCACCAGGACAATAGAGTCACCTTGACAATAATCTTACAATGACTTTATAAATATCATGAAAATATAGCCCTCATGTCAAGATATTTTCTATGGCAATTCAGCCATTATGAAAATATAGTCACGACGACAATCTATTCACTATGACAATAAAGCTACCATGATCATATAACTGATATGACAATATAATCAAAGCAAAAATATAGAAACATTCAACTTATATTCACAATGGCAATATAACCACCTGACAATATAGACTCTGTTAATAGATAGTCGTTTTCGGATAATAGCAAAACTATAGACTCCAGGACCATATAGTCTCAGTGTAAAAACAGTGACTCAGACAGGATTTATCATCATGATATGCTCATAACATTATAGCTGTCATGGAATTGTAGTCAACATGACAAAATTATCAAAATGAAATAAAACGACATTACATTATAGTTACCATAATCATACACCAATCATGATTATATAATCAGCAGGTTGACATAAACAAGATCATAGTGTAAAAACCATGACAATTTTAGCGACATGATGAGATGATATCCATTCACATACACTTACAATACCTCATAAGTTTTCATGAAAATATTATCATCATCATATAATCACAACAGTATTGTCACTAATTACAAAATATATCCCGAAAGACAAAATTAACCATAACAATATAGCCATCAAGTTGTTATAGCGTCCAAGATAATGTAGCCAGGACGGCATCATATTGAAAGTAAGAATACAACCACCATGCCAATGTCTTCACCATGACAGTGTAGCTACTATGAAAATATAGTAACCTTGACTATGTAGCTACCATGATAAAATAAACAATTGAAAGATATCCACAACAAGGGTTTAGCTGCTAAAACACTATATCGCCATGCCAATATCGCCAAAATGTTATTATTGCCATCATGATAATATAACGCCAGATTAGAAATATATATACCCACTACTCGACAATATAGCTATTCTGACAATATTGCCAACATGAAAAGACAGTCACCTTATTGTTATATAACAAAAATGACAAGTAGCCATCATGGCGATATAGTGATTTAACAATACAGCCACTATGGTAATATAGTTACCATAACAATGTGTCTTAACGACAATGTAGCCAACATGACTATATAGTCAAGCTGACAATACATCCACCGTGACAATACAGATAACATGACAGTACCGTCTCTAAGACAATATTGCCATCAATTTGAAAAATTATATGGCAATATAGATATTATGGCAACATAGTCACCATGACAATATACTCAGAAATGCAATATAATCGCCATGATAAAATGATCCTACGATGAAAATATAGTCACCTACCATTTTGGTTTCCATTGCAATGTAGAAACAGTAATAAAAGATTTACCATGACAGTACTGAAACCATAACAGTATAGCATATCATGGCAATGTAGTCACCAAATAATTTAATCAAAATGACAATTTCTCTTCTATGATGGTATACCCTCAAGGGCAATATCAACATCATTAAAAAAGATTCGACGAAAATACAGTCATTATGACATTATAAAAATCATTATAAAAAAGTCACCATGACAATATAGTTATCTTGGCAATATAGCCACTGTGACATTATAGTCATGATGATAATATAGTCGCTATGACAATATTGTCACCATAAAAATATAATTATCATGATAATATTTCGCTTATGACAAAGTATGCAAGTGTTAGATAATGACAATGTATCACCTATAAAAAGATCACCTTGCCAATATAGATAAGGTGACGATATATACATTATAGCAATGTAACTAAAATGAAAAGATAGCCAAAATGACGGTATGGTCATAATGACAACACTGCCACTATGAAAATATGTTCCCCATGACACTATAGCTACATTGACAACAAAGCCATATTCACAAAAGGGCAACATTGAAAATACAGCAAACGAGAATATAGCCACCATCATAGTTCAGCCACCATGATAATAATGTCACGATACAAATCATCACCATGTCATTAGTCACCTTGATAATAAACTTGCAATGACTATATAAATATCATGAAAATATAGCCTCCATGTCAACATATCTGCCATGATAATCTGGCCATTATGATAATATAGTCATAACGGCAATTTATTCACTATAACAATATAGCCACAGTGATCATATAACTAATGTGACAATACAGTCAAAGAAGCAAAAAAGAAATATACAAACAATATTGACTATGGCAGTATAACTGCATGACAATATAGATACTGTGACAAATAGTCGCTTTTGAATCATAGTAAACATATAGCCTGCAGGAAAACATAGTCTCTATGACAAAATAGCGACCAAGACAGGATATATCATAATGATATAGACACCTTGACAGTATAGACCATAAAACAATGTAACAATCATGAAACTGTACCTGCCAAAACATTATAGATGTCATGAAATTTTAGTCAACATGATAAAATTATCATAATAATATATCATCGGCATTACAATATAGTTCCCCTAATCATAGACCAATCATGATCATATAATCAGCAGGTTGACATAAACAATATCACAGTATAAAAACCATGACAGTATAAGTGACATGATGATATGATATCCATACACTTACACTTGCAATACCAAAGAAGCCACCATGAATATATTGTTATCATGATCATATAATCATAACAATATTGTGGGTAGTGACAAATATATCTCCAACGACAAAATTAATCATAGCAATATAGCCATCAACTTGTTATAGCGACCAAGATAATGTAACGAGAATTTTATTGAGAATTACAATACAGCCACCGTGCCAATGTCGTCACCATGACAATACAGCTAAAATGAAAATAAAGTAACGTTGATAATGTAGCTGCCATGGCAAAATATTCAAGATAGAAAATACCCAAAAGATAGCCACAACAAGAGTTTAGCTGCTAAGACGATATATCACCATGCCAATATCTCTAAAATGTTAGTATAGCCATCATGGCAATATATCAACAGAAAAAATACTCATCACAACGATATAGCTAACTTGACAATATACTACTCTGACAATATAGGTAACATTAAAAGACAGGCACATCCTTGAAATATAAAAGAAAAAAAATGAAAAATAGCCATCATGGCAATATGGTAACTAAACAATATAGCCATCATGGCAATATGGTAACCAAATAATATAGCCATCATGGCAATATGATTACCATAGCAATGTATTCTTAATGGCTATATAGTCACCATGTCCTTATAGTCACGATGTCAATACAACTACCATGACAATACAGAAAACATCAAAATACAGTCTCTAAGACAATATTGCCACTAATTCAACAAGTTAAATGATAATATAGATATTATGGCAACACAATCACGATGACAATATACTCAGAAATGTTATATAATCGTCATAATAAAATGATTCTACCATGAAAATATAGTCACCTTGCCACTATGGCTTCCATTACAATATAGGCACAATAACAAAACATTCACTACGACAGTACTGAAACCAAAACAATTTAGCATATCATGACAATGTAGTCACTTGATCATTTAATGAAAAATAAAAATTTCGCTTCTGTTATGGCATAACCTCAGGGACAAAATTTTATACACCATTAAAAAGCTGCCATGAAAATACAGTCACTATGACATTAATATCATGATAAAATAGTGACCATGGCAATATCGCCACTCTGAGATTATAGTCATTATGACAATATAGTCGCTATTAAAATACTGTCTTCTTAATAATAAAGTTATCAAAATGATATATCTCTTTTGACAAAATATGCATGACTAGAAAATGACAGTATAGCACCTATGAAAAAGATCACCTTGCCACTATAGTCAAGGTGACGATATATATATCATAGCAACGTAAAGAAAAAGAGATGATAACCAGAACGACGGTATGTTCATAATGACAATACTGCAACAATGAAAATATGTTCCCCACGATTCTCCAGCTCCACTGACAATAAAGCCATCTTCACAAAAAGAGTACTATTGAAAAAATAGCAAACGACTATACAGCCATCAAGACAGTACAGCCACCATGACAATAATCTCTCGATATAAATTAATCGCCAGGATATTAGCGTCACCTTGATAATGAATATACAATGAGTACATGAACATCATGAAAATATAGCGTCCATATAAATATATTTGTCGTGAAAATATAGCCTCCATATGAATATCTTTAAAGTGACAGTTTCGCCATTCTGATAATATAGTGAAGATGCTAATATATTCACCATAACAATAAAGCCACCATGATCACATAAATGATATGACAATATAGTCAACGCAACAATAAACGCATTTATAAATTATATCCACTCTGAGAATACAGCCACATGAAAATATAGATATTGTGACAAAATAGTCATTTTTGGATCATAGCAAACATATAGCGTCCAAGAGAATATAGTCTTTATGACAAAATAGCGAAGCAGACATGATTTATCATCACAATATAGTCACCTTGACAGTATAGCCAATAAAACAGTGAAATAACCATGAAAATGTACCTACCATAACAATATAGCTTACATGAAATTATAGTTACTATGACAAATTCATTACAATGAAATACAAACGATATCACATTGTGGTTTCGATAATCCTACACCAATCATGATCATATAAGATAAAACCTTCAAAACAAACGAAGGGTAGCGACAACGCTGGGAGGAATAGCTACAACCTAGCTCTGAAAGACAACAGCAGCTCCGTACACGTCGGTAGCTGGTGCGCGACTGTCTTCAGGTGACTACATTGTCTTGATATGCTATATTGTCATGGTTTCAGTACTGTCGTTGTGAATGTATTATTATGTTAGCTATATTGCAGTGGCTGGGTGGCTAAACTCTCATGGTAGGATAATTTTGTTATCGCGGTTATATTGCATTTTTGATAATACTGTCATGGTGACTGTGTTCCAGTAATATCTATATTATCATTTTATTTGTTGAAGTGATTGCAATATTGTCGTAGACACTCTAATGTCTTGTTGCCTGTATTGTCATGATGGTTGCATGTCATCTTGACTATATAGTCATGTTGGTTATATTCCAGTTATGATTACATGGTTATGGTAACTATATTGCCATAGTGACTATATTGATAGGTGACTACATTGCCATGATAGCTATTTTTCATTTATGTTATACTGTAAGGAGGTGACTATCTTTTCATATTGAATATATTATCAGGGTAGCTATATTATTAAGTTAGCTATATCATTGTGGTGCATATTTTCTTTTTCTGATGGTATATTGCCATGATGCCTAGACTAACATTTTGGCGATATTGGCATGGTGATATAGTGTCTTAGGAAATAAACTGTTATTGTGGATATGTTCCATGAGATTCTATTATCATAGTAGCTACATTGTCAATGTTACTATATTTCTATCCATTGTCATGGTGACGATATTGCCATTGTGGCTGTATTGTTATTTTCAATATAATGCCATCCTAACTACATTATCTTGGTCGCTATATTTACTTGCTGGCTATATTGCTATGGTTAATTTTGTCGTTGGGGATATATTTTGTCATTAACTACAATTTTGTTTTAATCATATGATCATGATAACAATATTTTCATGGCGGCTTATTTGGTAATGTGAGTGCAAGTGTATGGACATCATATTATCATGTCACTATATTGTCATGGTTTTTATACTGTGATGGTGTTTATGTCAGCCTCCTGATGATATTATCATGATTAATATATGATTATGGTAACTAAATTGTAATGGCGATTATATTTTATTGTGACAATTTTGTCATGTTGCCTGAATTTTCATGGTAGCTACATTTTTATGGCAGGTACATTTTCATTGTTGTTTCATTGTTTTATCGGCTATACAGTCAAGGTCACTATATCTTAGTTAAAAATCTTGTCTTGGTCGCTATTTTGTCATGGACACTATATTGTCCTGGAGCCTATATGGTTGCTATGATCCGAAAGAGACTATTTCGTCACAGCATCAATATTGTCAGATGCTCATATTGCCATAATGAATATAATTTGAAGGCTTCCTTATTGTTGCGTTGACTGTATTGTCATATCACTTATATGATCATGGCTATATTGTTATAGTGAATATATTGCCGTCTTGACTATATTATCATATTTGCTAAATTGTCATGGTAAGTTAGTTGACATGGAAGATTTATTTTCATGATGTTTATATAGTCAGTGAATTATATCGTGACATTGTTGTTATAGTGGCTGTACTTTCATGGTGACTATATAGTCGTTTGCTGTATTTTCACTGTTACTCTTTTGTGAAGACTGCTTTATTGTCATTGTAGCTATATTGTCATGGGGATACATTTTCATAGCAGCAGTATTGTCATTATGAACATACCGTCATTTTGGCTATCTACTCATTTTGGTTATAGTTCGAAGATTTACAAATCGTCACCTTGGCTATATTTTCAAGGTGATCTCTTTTATAGTTGCTATGTTGTTATTTTCTTTAGTCATGTATATTTTTTCATAAGCGATACATTATCGTGATAACTTTACTATTAAGGTGTCGGTATATTGTCATTGTGACAATGTTGACAATATGTCTATGATCTCTTAGTGGCTATATTGCTAAGATAACTATACTGTCATGGTGACTATATCATGAAGATGGTTATAATGAGTTTGACTGCATTTTCATTGTAGCATATTTAATGGTGTTGATATATTATAAAAACAAAAATTTCCTTTTTTTTAAATTATCATGTGAATATATTGCCATGATATGCGATATTGTTATAGATTCAGTACTGTAATGTTGAATGTATATTACGTTGGTTACATTACAATTAAAGTCATAGTGGCAGGGTAACTATATTTTCATGGTTGGATCATTTTGTCATGATTTTATTGTATTTGTGAGTATATTCTCATGGTTACTGTGTCGCCGTAATTTCTATATTGTCCTGGACACTACATATCCTGCAATCTATATTGTCATATCAGTTATATGATCATGGTAGCTTTATTGTCATAGTGAATATCTTGTCGTCGTGACTATATTATCATAATGGCTAAATTGTCATAGGATATATGTTGACATGAGGGCTATATTTTCATGATATTCATAAAGTCATTGAAAGATTACTATCAAGGTGACTCTAATAGCCTGGCGATTAATATATATCGTGACATTATTGTCACGATAGCTGCATTGTTATGGTGGCTATATTGTCATTTCCTGTATTTTCAATGTTACTCTTTTGTGAAGATTGCTTTATTGTTATTGTAGCTATAGTGTCATGGTGAATATATTTTCGTAGTAGCAGTATTGTCATTATGAACATATCGTCACTTTGGCTATCTGCTCATTTTGGTTACATTGCGAAGATTTACATATCGTCACCTTGGCTATATTGGCAAGGTTATCTCTTTATAGTTGCTATATTGTCATTTTCTTATCATATATATTTTTTCATGAGTGATACATTATCTTGATAACTATATCATTAAAGTGACAGTATGTTGTCAAGGTGACTATATTGTCATTATGACTACAATCTCTTAGTGGCTATATTGCTAAGGTAACTACATGTGACTACATTTTCATTGTAGCTTATTTAATCGTGTTCATTTACCCTTGGAGATATATCATTATAAAAACGGATATTTCATTCTGCTTAAATTATGAGGTGAATACATTGTCATGATATGCTATATTGTTATAGTTTCAGTACTGTCATGGTGAATGTATATTATGTTGGCTACATTACAATGGAAGCCATAGTGACAGGGTGGCTATATTTTCATGGTTTGATCATTTTGTTATTAGTATTTTATCGTATTTTTGAATTTATTGTCATGGTGACTGTGTTGCCATAATTTCTCTATTGTCATTTGATTTATTAAATTAATGGCAATATTGTCATAGAGACTATATTGTCATGTTGTCTGTATGGTCATCATGGTTGTCTTGTCATCTTCATGGTCATGATGGCTATACTGTCGTTAGGATTACATTCTTATGGTAACTATATTACCATCATGGCTTTTTGTCAGAGTAGCTATATTGTTAAGTTAGCTATCTTATTGTGGTGGGTATTTTTTTTCTTTATATATATTGCCATGATGGCTATACTAGAATTTTGGCAAAATTAGCATGGTGATATAGTGTTCGCAGCCCAACTGTTGTTTTGGAAATTTTTTCATGGGAATACATTATCATGGTACCTACATTGTCAAGGTTATTATATTTCATACAAGCTACATTGTAGAGATGACGATATTGGCATGGCGGGTGTATTGTTATGTTCAATATAACGCCATCCTGGCTACATTATCTTGGTCGCTATATCAACTTCATGGCTATATTGCTACGGTCAATTTCATCGTTGGGGATGTAATTTGTCTTTACCTACAATTTGGATGTAATTATATGATCATGATAATATTTCTTATGTGAAAATGCTGATTACATTATCATCCTTAATGTATGATTATTGTAACTATATAGCAATGCAATATCTTTTTTGATCATTTTGGTACGTTGACTTCAATTTGATAGTAGTTATATTGGTATGGCAGGTACATTTTCATTGTTCTGATATTGTTCTATGGGCTATACTGTCAAGGCGGCTGTATAGTATTGATAGATTCTATTTTGGACGCTATTGTCTCTTGGACACTATATACTTTAGAGGCTATATGTTTCCTATGATCCGAAAGCGACTATTTTCTCACGGGATCTATATTGTCAGGTGGCTATATTGACGTTGTGAACATATTCTGAATATGTCTTTAATGTTGCGTTGACAATAGTGTTATATCAGTTATATGGCCATGGTGGCTTTGTTGTTAAAGTGAATATATTGTAGTTGTGACTATACTATCAGAATGGCTAAATTGTCATAGGGAAATATGTTGATATAGATGCTATATTCTCATGATACTTTTATGGTAATTGTAAAAAATTTTTCAAGTTTACTCTAATATCACGGTGATTGATTTATGTTGTAACATTAGTGTTATGGTGGCTGTACAATCATGGTGGCTATATTGTCGTTTGATGTGTTTTCAATGTTACTATTTTGTGAATATGGCTTTAATGTCAGTGTAGCTATACTTTCATTGGGAGCAAATTTTCATAGTGACGCAATTGTTATTATGAAATAAAGTCATTTTGGCTATCTCCTAATTTGGGTTACATTGCTATGTTATATATATCGTCACCTTGGCTATATTGGGAAGGTGATTTTTTTTATAGGTGGTATGTTGTCATTTTTTAATCGTGCATATTCTTTTATAAGCGATATATTATCATGATACCCATATCATTAAGGTGAAAATATTGGCAAGGCGACTATATTGTCTTTATGACTGTAAACTTATGATAGCAATATAGGTACCCTGACATATAGGTAACATGAAAAGACAATCACCCCCTTGTAATGTAACAAAAAATAACAAATAGCCATCATGGCAATATATTCATTTAACAATATAGCCACCATGCCAATATACTTACCATATCAATATAATCTTAATGGAAATATAACTGCCATGACCATATAGACACGATGACAATACAACCACCAAGACAATACAGGAACCATGACATTACTATATGACAATATAGCCACCAATTCAACAAATCAGATGACAGTATAGATATTATGGCAACAGTCAACATGACAATATACACACAAGTGGAATATAATCGACATAAGAAAATGATTATATTATGAAAATATAGCCACTCTGCCACTATGGCTTCCATTGGAATATAGCCAACATAATAATACATATACAATGATATTCCTGAAAACATAACAATATAGCATATCACGACAATGTACTCCCCTAATGATTTAATCAAAATGAGAATCTCGTTTTATAATGATACATCCTCAATGGCAAACCCAACACCAATATAAAAGCTACCGTGAAAATGTAGTCACCATGACATTATAACCATCATCATGAAATAGACACCATGACAATAAAGTTACTTTGGCAAGATATCCAACATGATATCATTGTCATAATAACAATATAGTCAAAATGCCAATATATAGTTACCGGAATGTTATAGTTATCATGATAATGTATCACTTACGACAAAAAATGCATGATTAAAAAAATGATAATATAGCAACCGTAAAAAAAGATCGCGTTGCTAATATAGCCAAGGTGATGATGTATATATATAATAGAAATGTAACCAAAATAAGGAGATGGACAAAATGACAGTATGTTCATAATGACAATAATTCCACTATGAAAATATATTCTCCATGACACTATAGGTACACTGACAGTAAGATATCTTCACAAAAGCGTAAAATCAAAACACAGCAAACTACAATATAGCCACCATAACAATACGGCCATCTTGACAATAATATCACGATATAACTCAATCACCAGGACAATAGAGTCACCTTGCCATTAATCTTACAATTACGTTATAAATATCATGAAAATATAGCCCCCATGTCAAGATATTTGCTATGACAATTTAGCCATTATGAAAATATAGTCACGACGACAATCTATTCACTATGACAATAAAGCTACCATGATCATATAACTGATATGACAATAAAATCAAAGCACTAATAGAGAAACATTCAACTTATATTCACAATGGCAATATAACCACCTAACAATATAGATGTTCTTAATAGATAGTCGTTTTCGGATTATAGCAAAAATATAGACTCCAGGACAATATAGTCTCTTTGAAAAAACAGTGACTCAGACAGGATTTATCATCATGATATGCTCATAACATTATAGCTGTCATGGAATTGTAGTCAACATGACAAAATTATCACAATGAAATAAAAGTACATTACAATATAGTTACCATAATCATACACCAATCATGATTATATAATCAGTAGGTTGACATAAAGAAGATCATAGTGTAAAAACCATGACAATCTAAGTGACATGATGAGATGATATCCATTCACTTACATTTACAATACCACATAAGTTTTCATGAAAATATTATCATGATCATATAATCACAACAGTATTGTCACTAATTACAAAATATATCCCGAAAGACAAAATTAACCATAACCATATAGCGACCAAGATAATGTAGCCAGGATGGCATCATATTGAAATTAAGAATACAACCACCATGCCAATGTCTTCACCATGACAATGTAGCTACCATGATAAAGAATGCAATTAAAAAATATCCACAACAAGAGTTTAGCTGCTAAAACACTGTATCGCCATGCCAACATCGCCTAATTGTTATTATTATCATCATGATAATATACCGCCAGAAAAAAATATATATATACCCATTACTCGACAATATAGCTATTCTGACAATATTGCCAACATGAAAAGACAGTCACCTACTTGTAATATAACAAAAATGACAAATCGCCATCATGGCAATATAGTGATTTAACAATACAGCTACTATGGTAATATAATTACCATAACAATGTGATCTTAACGAAAATGTAGCCAACATTACTATGTAGTCACGATTAAATACAACCACCGTGACAATACAGATAACATGACAGTACCGTCTCTAAGACAATATTGCCATCAATTTCACAAATTATATGACAATATAGATATTATGGCAACATAGTCACCATGACAATATACTCAGAAATACAATATAATCGCCATGATAAAATGATCCTACCATGAAAATATAGCCACCTACCATTTTGGTTTGCATTGCAATGTAGAAACAGTAATAAAAGATTTACCATGACAGTACTGAAACCATTACAGTATAGCATATCATGGCAATGTAGTCACCAAATAATTTAATCAAAATGACAATTTCTTTTCTATAATGGTATATCCTCAAGGGCAATATCAACTCCATTAAAAAAGCTTCCACGAAAATACAGTCATTATGACATTATAAAAATCATGATAAAAAAGTCACCATGACAATATTGTTATCTTGGCAATATAGGCACTGTGACATTATAGTCATAATGATAATATAGTCGCTATGACAGTCACCATAAAAATATAATTATCATGATATTATTCCACTTAAGACAAAGTATGCAAGAGTTAAATAATGACAATATATCACCTATAAAAAGATCACCTTGCCAATATAGCTAAGGTGACGATATATACATTATATCACGGTAAATAAAATGAAAAGATAGCCAAATTGACGGTATGGTCATAATGACAATACTGCCACTGTGAAAATATGTTCCCCATAACACTATAGCTACACTGACAACAAAGCCATATTCACAAAAGAGCAACATTGAAAATACAGCAAACGAGAATATAGCCAATATCACAATTCAGCCACCATGATAATAATGTCACTATACAAATCATCATCATGTCATTAGTCACCTTGATGATAAACTTACAATGACTATATAAATATCATGAAAATATAGCCTCCATGTCAACATGTCTACCATGATAATCTGGCCATTATGATAATATATATAGTCATGAATGCAATTTATTCACTATAACAATATAGCCACAGTGATCATATAACTGATGTGACAATACAGTCAAAGAAGCAAAAAAGAAATATACAAATCATATACACTATGGCAAAATAACTACGTGACAATATAGATACTGTGATAAATAGTCGCTTTTGAATCAAAGCAAACATATAGCCGGCAGGACAACATAGTCTCTATGACAAAATAGCGACCAAGACAGGATATATCATTATAATATAGACACCTTGACAGTATAGACCATAAAACAATGTAACAATCATGAAACTGTAGCAGCCAAAACATTATAGATGTCATGAAATTTTAGTCAACATGACAAAATTATCACAATGAAATATCATCGGCATTACAATATAGTTACCATAATCATAGACAAATCACTATCATATAATCAGCAGGTTGACATGAACAATATCACAGTATAAAAACCATGACAGTATAAGTGACATGATGATATGATATCTATACACTTACACTTACAATACCAAAGAACCCGACATGAATATATTGTTATCATGATCATATAATCACAAAAATATTGTAGGTAGTGACAAATATATCTCCAACGACAAAATTAATCATAGCAATATAGCCATCAACTTGTTATAGCGACCAAGATAATGTAGCGAGCATTGTACTGAGAATTACAATACAATCACGGTGCCAATGTCGTCACCATGACAGTATAGCTACCATGAAAATATAGTAACGTTGATAATGTAGCTGCCATGGCAAAATATTCAAGATAGAAAATACCCAAAAGATAGCCACAAGAGTTTAGCTGCTAAGACGATATATCACCATGCCAATATCTCTAAAATGTTTGTATAGCCATCATGGCAATATATCAACAGAAAAAATACTCATCACAACGATATAGCTAACTTGACAATGTGCTACTCTGGCAATATAAGTAACATTAAAAGACAGCCATCTTCTTGAAATATAAAAGAAAAAAATGACAAATAGCCATCATGGCAATATAGTAACTAAACAATATAGATATCATTGAAATATGGTAAACAAACAATATAGCAATCATGGCAGTATGATTACCATAGCAATGTATCTTAATGGCAATATAGTCACCATGTCCTTATAGTCACGAAGACAATACAACTACCATGACAATACAGAAAACATCAAAATACAGTCTCTAACATAATATTGCCACTAATTCAACAAGTTAAATGACAATATAGATATTATGGCAACACAATCACGATGACAATATACTCAGAAATTTTTTATAATCGTCATGATAAAATGATCCTACCATGAAAATATAGTCACTCTCCCACTCTGGCTTCCATTACAATATAGCCACAATAACAAAACATTCACCACGACAGTACTAAAACCATAACCATAAAGCATATCATGACAATGTAGTCACTTTATCATTTAATGAAAAATAAAAATTTCGCTTCTACTATGGTATAACCTCAGGGACAAAATTTTATACACCATTAAAAAGCTGCCATGAAAATACAGTCACTATGACATAAATATCATGATAAAACAGTGACCACGGAAGTATAGCTACTCTGATATTATAGTCATTATGACAATATAGTCGCTTTTAAAGTACTATCACCTTAATGATAAAGATATCAAAATGATATATCGCTTGTGACAAAATATGAATGATTAGAAAATGACAGTATAGCACCTATAAAAAAGATCACCTTGCCACTATAGTCAAGGTGACGATAAATACATCATAGCAACGTAAAGAAAAAGAGATGATAACCAGAACGACGGTTTGTTCATAATGACAATACTGCAACTAAGAAAATATGTTCCCCACGATTCTCCATCTTCACTGACAATAAAGCCATCTTCACAAAAAGAGTAGTATTGAAAAAATAGCAAACGACTATACAGCCATCAAGACAGTACAACCACCAAGACAATAATCTCTCGATATAAATCAATCGCCAGGACATAAGCGTCACCTTGATAATGAATATACAATGAGTACATGAACATCATGAAAATATAGCGTCCATATAAATATATTTGTCGTGAAAATATAGCCTCCATATGAATACCTTTAAAGTGACAGTTTCGCCATTCTGATAATATAGTCAAGACGCTAATATATTCACCATAACAATAAAGCCACCATGATCACATAAATGATATGACAATATAGTCAACGCAACAATAAACGCATTTCTAAATTATATCCACTCTGAGAATACAGCCACATGAAAATATAGATACTGTGACAAAATAGTCATTTTTGGATCATAGCAAACATATAGCGTCCAAGAGAATATAGTCTCTATGACAAAATAGCGAAAAAAAAGGATTTATCATCACAATACAGTCACCTTGACAGTATAGCCAATAAAACAGAGGAACAACAATGAAAATGTACCTACCATAACAATATACCTTACATGAAAATATAGTTACTATGACAAATTCATTACAATGATATACAAACGATATCACATTATGGTTTCGATAATCATACACCAATCATGATCATATAAGAAAAAACCTTCAAAACAAATCAAGGGTAGCGTCAACGCTGGGAGGAATAGCTACAAACTATCTCTGAAAGACGATAGGAGCTCCGTTCACGTCGGTAGCTGGTGCGCGACTGTCATCAGGTGACTACATTGTCATGATGTACTATATTGTCATGGTTTCAGTACTGTCGTAGTGAATATATTATTATGTTAGCTATATTGCAGTGGCAGGGTGGCTAAATCTTCATGGTAGGATAATTTTGTTATCGCGGTTATATTGGATTTGTGATAATACTGTTATGGTGACTGTGTTCCAGTAATATCTATATTATCATTTAATTTGTTGAAGCGATTGCAATATTGTCGTAGAGGCTCTAATGTCATGTTGCCTGTATTGTCATGATGGTTGCATGTCATCTTGACTATATAGTCATGTTGGTTATATTCCAGTTATGATTACATGGTTATGGTAACTATATTGCCATGGTGACTATATTGATAGGTGATTACATTGCCATGATAGCTATTTTTCATTTTTGTTATACTGTAAGGAGGTGACTGTCTTTTCATATTGAATATATTATCAGGGTAGCTATATTGTTAAGTTAGCTATATCATTGTGGTGCTTATTTTCTTTTTCTGGTGGTATATTGCCATAATGCCTAGACTAACATTTTGGCGATATTGGCGTGGTGATATAGTGTCTTAGCAAATAAACTGTTATTGTGGATATGTTCCATGGGATTTTATAATCAGAGTAGCTACATTGTCAATGTTACTATATTTTCATGGTAGCTCCATTGTCATGGTGATGATATTGCCATTGTGGCTGTATTGTTATTTTCAATATAATGCCATCCTAACTACATTATCTTGGTCGCTATATTTACTTGCTGGCTATATTGCTATGGTTAATTTTGTCGTTGGGGATATATTTTGTCATTAACTTCAATTTTGTTTTATTCATATGATTATGATAATATTTTCGTTGTGGCTTATTTGGTAATGTGAATGCAAGCGTATGGATATCATATTATCATGTCACTATATTGTCATGGTTTTTATACTGTGATGGTGTTTATGTCAGCCTCCTGATGATATTATCATGATTGATATATGATTATGGTTACTAAATTGTAAAGGCGATTATATTTCAATGTGACAATTTTGTCATGTTGCCTGCATTTTCATGGTAGCTATATTATTATGGCAGGTACATTTTCATTGTTGTTTCATTGTTTTATCGGCTATACTGTCAAGGTGACTATATCTTAATTAAAAATCTTGTCTTGGTCGCTGTTTTGTCATGGACACTATATTGTCCTGGAGCCTATATGTTTGCTATGATCCGAAAGAGACTATTTTGTCACAGCATCAATATTGTCAGGTGCTTATATTGCCATAATGAATATACTTTGAAGGTTTCCTTATTGTTGCGTTGACTGTATTGTCATATCACTTATATGATCATGGCTATAATGTTATAGTGAATATATTGCCGTCTTGACTATATTATCATATTGGCTAAATTGTCATGGTAAGTATGTTGCCATGGAAGCCTTATTTTCATGATGTTTTTATAGTCTGTGAATTATATCGTGAGATTATTGTCATAGTGGCTGTACTTTCATGGTGGATATATAGTCTATATGGTCTTTTGCTGTATTTTCACTGTTACTCTTTTGTGAAGATTGCTTTATTGTCATTGTAGCTATAGTGTCATGGAGGATATATTTTCATAGCAGCAGTATTGTCATTATGAACATACCGTCATTTTGGCTACCTAATCATTTTGGTTATATTGCGAAGATTTACATATCGTCACCTTGGCTATATTGTCAAGGTGATCCCTTTTATAGTTGCTATGTTGTTATTTTTTTTAGTCATGCATACTTTTTCATAAGCGATTCATTATCGTGATAACTTTACTATTAAGGTGACAGGATATTGTCATTGTGAAAATGTTGACATTATGACTATAATCTCTTAGTGGCAAATTGCTAAGATAACTATACTGTCATGGTGACTATTTAATGATGATGGTTATAATGACAGTTTGACTGCATTTTCATTGTAGGATATTTAATGGTGTTGATTTTGCCCTTGAAGATATATCATAAAAGCGAAAATTTCCTTTTTTTTAAAATTATTATGTGAATATATTGCCATGATATGCGATATTGTTATAGTTTCAGTACTGTCATGTTGAATGTATATTATGCTGGTTACATTACAATTAAAGTCATAGTGGCAGGGTAACTATATTTTCATGGTTGGATCATTTTGTTATGACGATTTTATTGTATTTGTGAGTATATTCTCATGGTTACTGTGTTGCCGTAATTTCTATATTGTCCTGGACACTACATATCCTGAAATCTATATTGTCATATCAGTTATATGATCATGGTAGCTTTATTATCATAGTGAATATCTTGTCGTCGTGACTATATTATCATAATGTCTTAATTGTCATAGGAAATATGTTGATATGAGTGCTATATTTTCATGATATTCATAATGTCATTGAAAGATTACTATCAAGGAGACTCTAATAGCCTGGCGATTGATGTATATCGTGACATTATTGTCACGATAGCTGCATTGTCATGGTGGCTATATTGTCGTTTCCTATATTTTCAATGTTACTCTTTTCTGAAGATTGCTTTATTGTCATTGTAGCTATAGTGTCATGGGGAATATATTTTCGTAGTAGCAGTATTGTCATTATGAACATATCGTCATTTTGGCTATCTGCTCATTTTGGTTACATCGCGAAGATTTACATATCGTCACCTTGGCTATATTTGCAAGGTGATATCTTTATAGTTGCTATATTGTCATTTTTTTTAATCATGTATATTTTTCCATGAGTAATACATTATCTTGGTAACTATATCATTAAAGTGACAGTATATTGTCATGAGGGCTA
This sequence comes from Panulirus ornatus, assembly GCF_036320965.1. Taxonomy (NCBI): domain Eukaryota; kingdom Metazoa; phylum Arthropoda; class Malacostraca; order Decapoda; family Palinuridae; genus Panulirus; species Panulirus ornatus. The sequence goes on from NC_092278.1 coordinate 11,294,656, forward strand.
TATTGTCATTATGTTTACAATCTCTTAGTGGCTATATTGCTAAGATAACTACATGTGACTACATTTTCATTGTAGCTTATTTAATGGTGTTGATTTACCCTTATAGATATATCATTATAAAAACGGATATTTCATTTTGTTTAAATTATGAGGTGAATACATTGTCATGATATGTTATATTGTTATAGTTTCAGTACTTTCAATGTGAATGTATATTATGTTGGCTACATTACAATGGAAGCCATAGTGGCAGTGTGGCTATATTTTCATGGTTTGATCATTTTGTTATTAGTATTTTACTGTATTTTTGAATATATATTGTCATGGTGACTGTGTTGCCATAATTTCTATATTGTCATTTGATTTATTATATTGATGGCAATATTGTCATAGAGACTGTATTGTCATGTTGCCTGTATGGTCATCATGGTTGTCTTGTCATCGTGACTCTATGGTCATGATGGCTATACTGTCATTAAGATTACATTCTTATGGTAACTATATTGCCATTATGGCTTTTTGTCAGAGTAGCTATATTGTTAAGTTAGCTATCTTATAGTGGTGGGTATTTTTTTTTTTTTTTGGTATATTGCCATGATGGCTATACTAGAATTTTGGCAAGATTAGCATGGTGATATAGTGTTCGCAGCCCAACTGTTGTTTTGGACATTTTTTCATGGGAATACATTATCATGGTACCTACATTGTCAAGGTTACTCTATTTCATGCAAGCTACATTGTAAAGATGACGATATTGGCATGGCGGGTGTATTGTTATGTTCAATACAACGCCATACTGGCTACATTATCTTGGTTGCTATATCAACTTGATGGCTATATTGCTACGGTCAATTTTATCGTTTTGGATGTATTTTGTCTTTACCTACAATTTGGTTGTGATTACATGATCATGATAATGTTTCTACGACGGCGTATTTGGCATCTTGAGTGTATCTGTCTGGATATCATATCATCATGTAACTTAGTCTGTCATGCTGTTAAACGGTGATGGTGCTTATGTGAAAATGCTGATTACAATATCATCATTAATGTATGATTATTGTAACTATATAGCAATGGCAATATCTTTTTTCATCATTTTGGTATGTTGACTTCATTTTGATAGTAGTTATATATGTATGGCAGGTACATTTTCATGGTTCTGACATTGTTTTATGGGATATACTGTCATGGCGGCTGTATAGTATTGATAAATTCTGTTTTGGAAGCTATTGTCTCCTGGACACTATGTAATTTAGATGCTATATGTTTCCTATGATCCGGAAGCGACTATTTTGTCACGGTATATATATTGTCAGGTGGCTATATTGACGTTGTGAACATATTCTGAATGTTTCATTAATGTTGCGTTGACTATATTGTCATATCAGTTATATGGCCATGGTGGCTTTGTTGTTATGGTGAATATATTGTAGTTGTGACTATACTATCATAATGGCTAAATTGTCATGGGAAATATGTTGATATAGATGCTATATTCTTATGATACTTTTATGGTAATTGTAAAAATTTTTTCAAGTTTACTCTAATATCACAGTGATTGATTTATGTTGTAACATTATTGTTATGGTGGCTGTACAATCATGGTGGCTATATTGTCGTTTAATGCGTTTTCAATGTTACTATATAGTGAATATGGCTTTAATGTCAGTGTAGCTATACTTTCATTGGGAGCAAATTTTCATAGTGACGCAATTGTCATTATGAAATAAAGTCATTTTGGCTATCTTTTAATTTGGGTTACATTGCTCTGTTATATATATCGTCATTTTGGCTATATTGGGAAGGTGATTTTTTTATAGGTGGTATATTGTCATTTTTTAATCGTGCATATTCTGTTCTAAGCGATATATTATCATGATACCCATATCATTAAGGTGAAAATATTGGCATGGCGACTATATTGTCTTTATGACTGTAATCTTATGATAACAATATAGGTACCCTGATATATAGGCAACATGAAAAGACAATCACCCCCTTGTAATATAAGAAAAAATAACAAATATTCATCATGGCAATATATTCATTTAACAATATTCCCACCACGGCAATATAGTTACCGTATCAATATAATCTTAATGCAAATATAACTACCATGACCATATAGACACGATGACAATACAACCACCAAGACAATATAGGAACCGTGACATTACATTATGACAATATAGCCAACAATTCAACAAATCAAATGACAGTATACATATTACGGCAACAGTCACCATGACAATATACACACAAGTGGAATATAATCGACATAACAAAATGATTATATTATGAAAATATAGCCACTCTGCCACTATGGCTTCCATTGGAATATAGCCAACATAATAATACATATACAATGACATTCCTGAAACCATAACAATGTAGCATATCACGACAATGTAGTCCCCTAATGATTTAATCAAAACGAGAATCTCGTTTTATAATTATACATCCTCAAGGGCAAACCCAACACCAATATAAAAGCTACCGTGAAAATGTAGTCACCATGACATTATAACCATCATGAAGAATTAGACACGATGACAATAAAGTTACTTTCGCAAGATGTCCAACATGATATCATTGTCATAATAACAGTATAGTCAAAATGCTAATATATAGTTACCGGAATGTTATAGTTATCATGATAATGTATCACTTACGACAAAAAATGCATGATTAAAAAAAATGTAAATATAGCAACAGTAAAAAAAGACCACGTTGCTGATATAGCCAAGGTGATGATATATTTATGAGAGAAATGTAAGCAAAATAAGGAGATGGCCAAAATGACAGTATGTTCATAATGACAATAATTCCACTATGAAAATATATCCTCCATGACTCTATAGGTACACTGACAGTAAAGCTATCTTCAAAAAAGCGTAAAATTAGAATGCAGCAAACTACAATATAGCCACCATGACAATACAGCCATCTTGACAATAGCATCACGATATAACTCAATCACCAGGACAATAGAGTCACCTTGACAGTAATCTTACAATGACTTTATAAATATCATGAAAATATAGCCCCCATGTCAAGATATTTGAAATGACAATTTAGCCATTTTGAAAATATAGTCACGACGACAATCTATTCACTATGACAATAAAGCTACCATGATCATATAACTGATATGACAATATAATCAAAGCAAAAATATATAAACATTCAACTTATATTCACAATGGCAATATAACCACCTGACAATCCAGATACTGTTTATAGATACTCTTTTTCCGATCATAGCAAAAATATAGACTCCAGGACAATATAGTCTCTGTGAAAAAACAGTGACGCAGACAGGATTTATCATCATGATATGGTCATAACAGTATAGCTGTCATGGAATTGTAGTCAACATGACAGAATTATCACAATGAAATAAAACCACATTACAATATACTTACCATAATCATACAGCAATCATGATTATATAATCAGCAGGTTGACATAAACAAGATCATAGTGTAAAAACCATGACAATTTAAGTGACAAGATGAGATGATATCCATTCACTTACACTTACAATACCACATAAGTTTTTATGAAAATATTATCCTGATCATATAATCACAACAGTATTGTCACTAATTACAAAATATATCCCGAAAGACAAAATTAACCATAACAATATAGCCATCAAGTTGATATAGCGACCAAGATAATGTAGCCATGACGGCATCATATTGAAAGTAAGAATACAACCACCATCCCAATGTCTTCACCATGACAATGTAGGTACCATGAAAATATAGTAACCTTAACTATGTAGCTACCATGATAAAATATACAATTAAAAAATATCCACAACAAGAGTTTAGCTACTAAAACACTATATCGTCATGCCAATATCGCCAAAATGTTATCAATGCCATCATAATAATATACCGCCAGAAAAGAAATATATATACCCACTACTCGACAATATAGCTATTCTGACAATATTGCCAACATGAAAAGACACTCACCTCCTTGTTATATAACAAAAATGACAAATAGACATCATGGCGATATAGTATTTAACAATACAGCCACCAAGGATATTATAGTTACTATAACAATGTGACCTTAACGACAATGTAGCCAACATGACTATATAGTCACGTTGACAATACAACCACCGTTACAATAAAGATAACATGACAGTACCGTCTCTAAGACAATATTGCCATCAATTTGACAAATTATATTACAATATAGATATTATGGCAACATAGTCACCATGACAATATACTCAGAAATGCAATATAATCGCCATGATAAAATTATCCTACCATGAAAATATAGCTACCTAACATTTTGGTTTCCATTGCAATGTAGAAACAGTAATATAAGATTTATCATGACAGTACTGAAACCATAGCAGTATAGCATATCATGGCAATGTAGTCACCAAATAATTTAATCAAAATGACAATTTCTCTTCTATAATGGTATATCCTCAAGGGCAATATGAACACCATTAAAAAGCTTCTACGAAAATACAGTCATTCTGACATTATAAAAATCATGATAAAAAGGTCACCATGCCAATATAGTTATCTTTGCAATATAGCCACTGTGATATAGTCATAATGATAATATAGTCGCTATGACAATATTGTCAAAGTAAAAATATAATTATCATGATAATATTTCGCTTTTGACAAAGTATGCAAGAGTTAAATAATGACAATATATCACCTATAAAAAGATCACCTTGCCAGTATAGCTAAGGTGACGATATATACATTATAGCAATGTAACTAAAATGAAAAGATAGCCAAAATGACGGTATGGGCATAATGACAATACTGCCACTATAAAAATATGTTCCCCATGACACTATAGCTACACTGACAACAAAGCTATATTCACAAAAGAGCAACATTGAAAATACAGCAAACGAGAATATAGCCACCATCATAGTTCAGCCACCATGATAATAATGTCACGATAGAAATCATCACCATGTCATTAGTCACCTTGATAATAAACTTACAATAAATTTATAAATATCATGATAATATAACCTCCATGTCAACATGTCTGCAATGATAATCTGGCCATTATGATAATATAGTCATGAAGGCAATTTATTCACTATAACAATATAGCCACAGTGATCATATAACTGATGTGACAATACAGTCAAAGAAGAAAAAAGAAATATACAAATCATATTCACTATGGCAGTATAACTACATGACTATATAGATACTGTGACAAATAGTCGCTTTTCAATCATTTCAAACATATAGCCGTCAGGACAACATAGTCTATATGACAAAATAGCGACCAAGACTGGATATATCATTATAATATAGACACCTTGACAGTATAGACCATAAAACAATGTAACAAACATGAAACTGTACCTGCCAAAACATTATAGATGTCATGAAATTTTAGTCAACATGACAAAATTATCACAATGAAATATCATCGGCATTACAATATAGTTACCATAATCATAGACCAATCATGATCATGTAATCAGCAGGTTGACATAAACAATATCACAGTATAAAAACCATGACAGTATAAGTGACATGATGATATGATATCCATACACTTACACTTACAATACCAAAGAAGCCGCCATGAATGTATTGTTATCATGATCATATAATCTCAACAATATTGTAGGTAGTGACAAATATATCCCCAACGACAAAATTGATCATAGCAATATAGCCATCAACTTGTTATAGCGACCAAGATAACGTAGCAAGCATTGTATTGAGAATTACAATAGAGCCACCGTGCCAATATCGTCACCATGAAAATATAGTAACGTTGATAATGTAGCTGCCATGGCACAATATTCAAGATAGAAAATACCCAAAAGATAGCCACAACAAGATTTTAGCTGCTAAGATGATATATCACCGTGCCAATATCTCTAAAATGTTAGTATAGCCATCATGGCAATATATCAACAGAAAAAATACTCATCACATCGATATAGCTAACTTAACAATATACTACTCTGGCAATATAGGTAACATTAAAAGACAGCCACCTCCTTGAAATATGAAAAAAAAAATGACAAATAGCCATCATGGCAATATGGTAACTAAACAATATAGCCATCATGGTAATATGGTAACCAAACAATATAGCCATCATGGCAATATGATTACCATAGCAATGTATTCTTAATGGCAATATAGTCATAATGTCATTATAGTCACGATGACAATACAACTACCATGACAATACAAAAAACATCAAAATACAGTCTCTAAGACAATATTGCCACTAATTCAACAAGTTAAATGACAATATAGATATTATGGCAACACAATCACGATGACAATATACTAAGAAATGTTATATAATCGTCATAATAAAATGATCCTACTATGAAAATATAGTCACCCTGCCACTATGGCTTCCATTACAATATAGGCACAATAACAAAACATTCACCACGGCAGTACTGAAACCACAACAATATAGCATATCATGACAATGTAGTCACTTGATCATTTAATGAAAAATAAAAATTTCGCTTTTATTATGGTATAACCTCAGGGACAAAATTATATACACCATTAAAAAGCTGCCATGAAAATACAGTCACTATGACATAAATATCATGATAAAATAGTGACCATGGTAATATAGCCACTCTGAGATTATAGTCATTATGACAATATAGTCGCTATTAAAATACTGTCACCTTAACAATAAAGTTATCAAAATGATATATCGCTTGTGACAAAATATGTATGATTAGAAAATGACATTATAGCACCTATAAAAAATATCACCTTGCCACCATAGTCAAGGTGAAGATATATACATCATAGCAACGTAAAGAAAAAGAGATGATAAATAGAACGACGGTATGTTCATAATGACTATACTGCAACTATGAAAATATGTTCCCCAAGATTCTCCAGCTTCACTGACAATAAAGCCATCTTCACAAAAAGAGTACTATTGAAAAAATAGCAAACGACTATACAGCCATCAAGACAGTACAGCCACCATGACAATAATCTCTCGATATAAATCAATCGCCAGGACATAAGCGTCACCTTGATAATGAATATACAATGAGTATATGAACATCATGAAAATATAGCGTCCATATAAATATATTTGTCGTGAAAATATAGCCTCCATAAAAATATCTTTAAAGTGACAGTACAGAAACCATGACAATAATCTCTCGATATAAATCAATCGCTAGGACATTAGCGTCATTTTGATAATGAATATACAATGAGTACATGAACACCATGAAAATATAGTGTCCATATAAATATATTTGTTGTGAAAATATAGCCTCCATATGAATATCTTTAAAGTGACAGTTTGGCCATTCTGATAATATAGTCAAGATGCTAATATATTCACCATAACAATAAAGCCTCCATGATCACATAAATGATATGACAATATAGTCAACGCAACAATAAACGCATTTATAAATTATATCCACTCTGAGAATACAGCCACATGAAAATATAGATACTGTGACAAAATAGTCATTTTGGATCATAGCAAAAATATAGCATCCAAGAGAATATAGTCTGTATGACAAAATAGCGAAGAAGACAGGATTTATCATCACAATCCAGTCACCTTGACAGTATAGCCAATAAAACAGTGGAACAACCATGAAAATGTACCTACCATAACAATATAGCTTACATGAAAATATAGTTACTATGACAAATTCATTACAATGAAATACAAACGATATCACATTATGGTTTCGATAATCATACACCAATCATGATCATATAAGATAAAACCTTCAAAACAAAGCAAGGGTAGCGACAACGCAGGGAGGCATAGCTACAACCTAGCTCTGAAAAGACGATAGGAGCTCCGTACACGTCGGTAACTGGTGCGCGACTGTCATCAGGTGACTACATTGTCATGATATGTTATATTGTCATGGTTTCAGTACTGTCGTAGTGAATATATTATTATGTTAGCTATATTGCAGTGGCAGGGTGGCTAAATTTTCATGGTAGGATAATTTTTTTATCGCGGTTATATTGCATTTGTGATAATACTGTCATTGTGACTGTGTTCCAGTAATATCTATATTATCAGTTAATTTGTTGAAGCGATTGCAATATTGTCGTAGAGACTCTAGTGTCATGTTGCCTGTATTGTCATGATGGTTGCATGTCATCTTGACTATATAGTCATGTTGGCTATATTCTAGTTATGATTACATGGTTATGGTAACTATATTGCCATGGTGACTATATTGATAGGTGACTACATTGCCATGATAGCTATTTTTAATTTTTTTTATACTGTAAGGAGGTGACTGTCTTTTCATATTGAATATATTATCAGGGTAGCTATATTGTTAAGTTAGCTATATCACTGTGGTGCTTATTTTCTTTTTCTGGTGGTATATTGCCATGATTCCTAGACTAACATTTTGGCGATATTGCCATGGTGATATACTGTCTTAGCAAATAAACTGTTATTCTTGATATGTTCCATGTCATTTTATTATCAGAGTATATACATTGTTAATGTTACTACATTTTCATGGTAGCTCCATTGTCATGGTGACGATATTGCCATTGTGGTTGTATTGTTATTTTCAATAAAATGCCATCCTAACCACATTATCTTGGTCGCTATATTTACTTGCTGGCTATATTGTTATGGTTAATTTTGTCGTTGGGGATATATTGTGGTATTAACTAAAATTTTGTTTTAATGATATGATCATGATAACAATATTTTCATGGCGTCTTATTTGGTAATGTGAGTGCAAGTGTATGGATATCATATTATCATGTCACTATATTGTCATGGTTTTTATACTGTGATGGTGTTTATGTCAGCCTCCTGATGATATTATCATGATTGATATATGATTATGGTAACTAAATTGTAATGGCGATTATATTTCATTGTGACAATTTTGTCATGTTGCCTGCATTTTCATGGTAGCTATATTCATTGTTTTTTCGGCTATACTGTCAAGGTGATTATATCTTAATTAAAAATCTTGTCTTCGTCGCTATTTTGTCACAGCATCAATAGTGTCAGGTGCTTATATTGCCATAATGAATATAATTTGAAGGCATTCTTGTTGTTGCGTTGACTATATTGTCATATCACTTATATGATCATGGCTATATTGTTATCGTGAATATATTGCCGTCTTGACTATATTATCATATTGGCTAAATTGTCATGGTAAGTATGTTGACATGGAAGCCTTATTTTCATGATGTTTATATAGTCAGTGAATTATATCGTGACATTATTGTTACAGTGGCTGTACTTTCATGGTGGCTATATTGTCGTTTCCTGTATTTTCACTGTTACTCTTTTGTGAAGATTGCTTTATTGCTATTGTAGCTATAGTGTCGTGGGGGATATATTTTCATAGCAGCAGTATTGTCATTATGAACATACCGTCATTTTGGCTATCTACTCATTTTGGTTATATTGCGAAGATTTACATATCATCACCTTGGCTATATTGTCTAGGTGATCCCTTTTATAGTTGCTATGTTGTTATTTTTTCTATTGATGCATATTTTTTCATAAGCGATACATTATCGTGATAACTTTACTATTAAGGTGACAGTATGTTGTCATTGTGACAATGTTGACAATATGACTATAATCTCTTAGTGGCTATATTGCTAAGGTAACTATACTGTCAGGGTGACTATTTCATGATGATGGTTATAATGACAGTTTGACTGCATTTTCATTGTAGCATATTCAATGGTGTTGATTTTGCCCTTGAAGATATATAATAAAAACGAAAATTTCCTTTTTTTTTAAATTGTCATGTGAATATATTGCCATGATATGCGATATTGTTATAGTTTCAGTACTGTCATGTTGAATGTATATTATGTTAGTTACATTACAATTAAAGTCATAGTGGCAGAGTAACTATATTTTCATGGTTGGATCATTTTGTTATGACGAATTTATTGTATTTGTGAGTATATTTTCATGGTTACTGTGTTGCCGTAATTTCTATATTGTCCTGGACACTACATATCCTGAAATCTATATTGTCATATCAGTTATATGATCATGGTAGCTTTATTGTCATAGTGAATATCTTGTCGTCGTGACTATATTATCATAATGGCTAAATTGTCATAGGAAATATGTTGACATGTGGGCTATATTTTCATGATATTCATAGAGTCATTGAAAGATTCCTATCAAGGTGACTCTAATAGCCAGGTGATTGATTGATATCGTGACATTATTGTCACGATAGCTGCATTGTCATGGTGGCTATATTGTCGTTTCCTGTATTTTCAATGTTACTCTTTTGTGAAGATTGCTTTATTGTCATTGTAGCTATAGTGTCGTGGGGAATATATTTTCGTAGTAGCAGTATTGTCATTATGAACATATTGTCATTTTGGCTATCTTTTCATTTTGGTTTCATTGCGAAGATTTACATATCGTCACCTTGGCTATATTGGCAAGGTGATCTCTTTATAGTTGCTATATTGTCATTTTTTTTAATCATGGATATATTTTCATGAGTGATACATTTTTTTTCCTTTTGGTATATTGCCATGATGGCTATACTAGAATTTTGTCAAGATTAGCATGGTGATATAGTGTTCGCAGCCCAACTGTTGTTTTGGACATTTTTTCATGGGAATACATTATCATAGTACCTACATTGTCAACGTTACTATATTTCATGCAAGCTACATTGTAAAGATGACGATATTGGCATGGCGGGTGTATTGTTATGTTCAATATAACGCCATCCTGGCTACATTATCTTGGTCGCTATATCAACTTCATGGTTATATTGCTACGGTCAATTTCATCGTTAGGAATATATTTGGTCTTTACCTACAATTTGGTTGTGATCATATGATCATGATAATATTTCTATGACGGCTTATTTGGCATCTTGAGTGTATCTGTCTGGATATCATATCATCATGTAACTTAGTCTGTCATGCTTTTAAACGGTGATGGTGCTTATGTGAAAATGCTGATTACATTATCATCATTAATGTATGATTATTGTAACTATATAGCAATGGCAATATCTTTTTTGATCATTTTGGTATGTTGACTTCATTTTGATAGTAGTTATATTGGTATGGCAGGTACATTTTCATGCTTCTGACATTGTTTTATGGGCTATACTGTTAAGGCGGCTGTATAGTATTGATAAATTCTGTTTTGGAAGCTATTGTCTCCTGGACACTATATACTTTAGATGCTATATGTTTCCTATGATCCGAAAGCGACTATTTTGTCACGGTATCTATATTGTCAGGTGGCTATATTGACGTTGTGAACATATTCTGAATGTTTCTTTAATGTTGCGTTGACTATATTGTTATATCAGTTATATGGCCATTGTGGCTTCGTTGTTATAGTGAATATATTGTAGTTGTGACTATACTATCATAAAGGCTAAATTGTCACGGGAAATATATTGATATGGATGCTATATTCTCATGATACTTTTATGGTAATTGTAAAAAAATTTTCAAGTTTACTCTAATATCACAGTGATATATTTATCTTGTAACATTATTGTTATGGTGGCTGTACAATCATGGTGGCTATATTGTCGTTTGATGGGTTTTCAATGTTACTATTTAGTGAATATGGCTTTAATGTCAGTGTAGCTATACTTTCATTGGGAACAAATTTTCATAGTGACGCAATTATCATTATGAAATAAAGTCATTTTGGCTATCTTCTAACTTGGGTTACATTACTATGTTATATATATCGTCACCTTGGCTCTATTGGGAAGGTGATTTTTTTTATAGGTGGTATATTGTCATTTTTCAATCGTGCATATTCTGTTATAAGCGATATATTATCATGATACCCATATCATTAAGGTGAAAATATTGACATGGCGACTATATTGTCTTTATGACTGTAATCTTATGATTACAACATAGGTACCCTTACATATAGGCAACATGAAAAGACAATCACCCCCTTGTAATATAACAAAAATTAACAAATAGCCATCATGGCAGTTTATTCATTTAAAAATATAGCCGCCATGGTATTATAGTTACCATATCAATATAATCTTAATGGAAATATAACTACCATGGCCATATAGACACGATGACAATACAACCACCAAGGCAATACAGGAACCATGACATTACATTATGACAATATACCCACCAATTCAACAAATCAAATGACAGTATAGATATTATGGCAAACAGTCTCCATGACAATATACACACAAGTGGAATATAATCGACATAACAAAATGATTATATTCTGAAAATATAGCCACTCTTCCACTATGGCTTCCATTGGAATATAGCCAACATAATAATACATATACAATGACATTCCTGAAACCATAACAATATAGCATATCACGACAATGCAGTCCCCTAATGATTTCATCAAAATGAGAATCTCGTTTTATAATGATACATCCTCAAGGGCAAACCCAACACCAATATAAAAGCTACCGTGAAAATGTAGTCACCATGACATTATAACCATCATGATGAAATAGACAACATGACAATAAAGTTACTTTGGCAAGATATCCAACATGATATCATTGTCATAATAACAATATAGTCAAAATGCCAATATATAGTTACCGGAATGTTATAGTTATCATGATAATGTATCACTTACGACAAAAAATGCATGAATAAAAAATGAAAATATAGCAACTGTAAAAAAAGATCACGTTGCTAATATAGCCAAGGTGATGATATATTTATGATAGAAATGTACCCAAAATAAGGAGATGGCCAAAATGACAGTATGTTCATAATGACAATAATTCCACTATGAAAATATATTCTCCATGACACTATAGGTACACTGACAGTAAAGCTATCTTCACAAAAGCGTAAAATTGAAATACAGCAAACTACAATATAGCCACCATGACAACAGAGCCATCTTGACAATAACATCACGATATAACTCAATCACCAGGACAATAGACTCACCTTGACAGTAATCTTACAATGACTTTATAAATATCATGAAAATATAGCGCCCATGTCAACATATTTGCTATGACAATTTAGCCATTATGAAAACATAGTGACGAAGACAATCTGTTCACTATGACAATAAAGCCATCATGATCATATAACTGATATGACAATACAATCAAAGCAAAAATATAGAAACATTCAACTTATATTCACAATGGCAATATAACCACTTGACAATATAGATACTGTTAATAGATAGTCGTTTTCGGATCATAGCAAAAATATAGATTCCAGGACAATATAGTCTCTGTGAAAAACAGTGACTCACACAGGATTTATCATCATGATATGGTCATAACATTATAGCTGTCATGGAATTGTAGTGAACATGACAAAATTATCACAATGAAATAAAACATTAGAATATGGTTACCAAAATCATACACCAATCATGATTATATAATCAGCAGGTTGACATAAACAAGATCATAGTGTAAAAACCATGACAATTTAAGTGACATGATGAGATGATATCCATTCACTTACACTTACAATACCACATACGTTTTCAAGAAAATATTATCATGATCATATAATCACTACAGTATTGTCAGTAATTACAAAATATATCCCGAAAGACAAAATTAACCATAACAATATAGCCATCAAGTTGATATAGCGACCAAGACAATGTAGCCAGGACGGCATTATATTGAAAGTAAGAATACAACCACCATGCCAATGTCTCCACCATGACAATGTAGCTACCATGAAAATATAGTAACCTTGACTATGTAGCGACCATGATAAAATATATAACTGAAAAATATCCACAACAAGAGTTTAGCTGTTAAAACACTATATCGCTATGCCAATATCGCCAGAATGTTACTATTGCAATCATGATAATATACCGCCAGAAAAGAAATATATATACCCACTACTCGACAATATAGCTATTCTGACAATATTGCCAACATGAAAAGACAGTCACCTCCTTATTATATAACAAAAATGAAAAATAGCCATCATGGCGATATAGTGATTTAACAATACAGCCACTATGGTAATGTAGTTACCATAACAATGTGATCTTAACGACAATGTAGCCAACATGACTCTATAGTCACGTTGACAATACAACCACCGTGACAATACAGATAACATGACAGTACCGTCTCTAAGACAATATTGCCATCAATTTGACAAATTATATGACAATATAGATATTATGGCAGCATAGTCACTATGACAATATACACAGAAATGCAATATAATCGCCATGATAAAATTATCGTACCATGAACATATAGCCACCTACCATTTTCGTTCCCATTGCAATGTAGAAACAGTAATAAAAGATTTACAATGACAGTACTGAAACCATAACAGTATAGCATATCATGGCAATGAAGTCAGCTGATAATTTAATCAAAATGACAATTTCTCTTCTATAATGGTATATCGTCAAGGGCAATATCAATACAATTAAAAAAGCTTCTACGAAAATACTGTCATTTAACATCATAAAAATCATGATGAAAAAATCACCATGACAATATAGTTATCTTGGCAATATAGCCACTGTGACATTATAGTCATAATGATAATATAGTCGCTATGACAATATTGTCACCATAAAAATATAATTATCATGAAAATATTTCGCTTATGACAAAGTATGCAAGTGTTAAATACTGACAATATATCACCTATAAAAAGATCACCTTGCCAATATAGCTAAGGTGACGATATATACATTACAGCAATATAACTAAAATGAAAAGATAGCCAAAATGTTGGTATGGTCGTAATGACAATACTGCCACTATGAAAATATGTTCCCCATGACACTATAGCTACATTGACAACAAAGCCGTTATCACAAAAGACTAACATTGAAAATACAGCAAACGAGAATATAGCCACCATCATAGTTCAGCCACCATGATAATAATGATGTCACGATACAAATTGTCACCATGTCATTAGTCACCTTGATAATTATCTTGCAATGACTATATAAATATCATGATAATATAGTCATTACGGCAATTTATTCACTATAACAATATAGCCACAGTGATCATATAACTGATGTGACAATACAGTCAAAGAAGCATAAAATAAAAAGATGCACAAATCATATTCACTAAGGCTGTATAACTACATGACAATATAGATACTGTGACAAATAGTCGCTTTTGAATCATAGCAAACATATAGCCGGCAGGACAACATAGTCTATATGACAAAATAGCGACCAAGACAGGTTATATCATTATAATATAGACACCTTGACAGTATAGACCATAAAACAATGTAACAATCATGACACTGTACCTGACAAAACATTATAGATATCATGAAATTTTAGTCAACATGACAAAATTATCATAATGAAATATCATCGGCATTACAATATATTTATCATAATCATAGACAATCATGATCATATAATCAGCAGGTTGACATAAACAATATCACAGTATAAAAACCATGACAGTGTAAGTGACATGATGATATGATATCCATACACTTACACTTACAATACCAAAGAAGCCGCCATGAATATATTGTTATCATGATCATATAATCACAACAATATTGTAGGTAGTGACAAATATATCCCTAACGACAAAATTAATTATGGCAATGTTGCCATCAACTTGTTATAGCGACCAAGATAATGTAGCGAGCATTGTATTGAGAATTGCAATACAGCAATCGTGCCAATGTCGTCTCCATGACAATATAGCTACCATGAAAATATAGTAACGTTGATAAGGTAGCTGCTATGGGAAAATATTCAAGATAGAAAATACCCAAAAGATAGCCACAACAAGAGTTTAGCTGCTAAGACGATGTATCACCATGCCAATATCTCTAAAATGTTAGTATAGCCATCATGGCAATATATCAACAGAAAAAATACTCACCACAGCGATATAGCTAACTTGACAATATACTACTCTGACAATATAGGTAACATTAAAAGACAGCCACCTCCTTGAAATATAAAAGAAAAAAAATGACAAATAGCCATCATAGCAATATGGTAACTAAACAATATAGCCATCATGGAAATATGGTAACCAAACAATATAGCCATCATGGCAATATGATTGCCATAGCAATGTATCCTTAATGGCAATATAGTCACCATGTCCTTATAGTCACGATGACAATACAACTACCATGACAATACAGAAAACATCAAAATACAGTCTCTAAGACAATATTGCCACTAATTCAGCAAGTTAAATGACAATATAGATATTATGGCAACACAATCACGATGACAATATACTCAGAAATGTTATATAATCGTCATAATAAAATGATCCAACCATGAAAATATAGTCACCCTGCCACTATGGCTTCCATTGCAATATAGCCACAATAACAAAACATTCACCACGGCAGTACTGAAACCATAACAATATAGCATAGCATGACAATGTAGTCACTTGATCTTTTAATAAAAAAAAATTAAAAAGCTGCCATGAAAATACAGTCACTATAACATAAATATCATTGTAAAATAGTGACCATGGCAATATAGACACTCTGAGATTATAGTCATTATGACAATATAGTCGCTATTGAAATACTGTCACCTTAACAATAAAGTTATCAAAATGATATCTCGCTTGTGACAAAATATGCATGATTAGAAAATGACAGTATAGCACCTATAAAAAAGATCACCTTGCCACTATAGTGAAGGTGACGATATATACATCATAGCAACGTAAAGGAAAAGAGATGATAACCAGAACGACAGTATGTTCATAATGAAAATACTGCAACTATGCAAATATGTTCCCCACGATTCTCCAGCTTCACTGACAATAAAGCCATGTTCACAAAAAGAGTACTCTTGAAAAAATAGCAAACGACTATACAGCCATCAAGACAGTACAGTTACAGTGACAATAATCTCTCGATATAAATCAATCGCCAGGACATTAGCGTCACCTTGATAATGAATATGTAATGAGTACATGAACATCATGAAAATATAGCGTCTATATAAATATATTTGTCGTGAAAATATGTCGTCCATATGTTTATCTTTAAAGTGACAGTTTCGACATTCTGATAATATAGTCAAGACGCTAATATATTCACCATAACAATAAAGCCACCATGATCACATAAATGATATGACAATATAGTCACCGCAAAAATAAACGCATTTATAAATTATATCCACTCTGAGATTACAGCCACATGAAAATATAGATCCTGTGACAAAATAGTCATTTTTGGATTATAGCAAACATATAGCGTCCAACAAAATATAGTCTCTGTGACAAAATAGCGAAGTAGACAGGATTCATCATCACAATACAGTCACCTTGACAGTATAGCCAATAAAACAGTGGAACAACCATGAAAATGTACTATAACAATATAGCTTACATGAAAATATGGTTACTATGACAAATTCATTACAATGAAATACAAACGATATTACATTATGGTTTCGATAATCATACACCAATCATGATCATATAAGATAAAACCTTCAAAACAAACGAAGGGTAGCGACAACGCAGGGAGGATTAGCTACAAACTAGCTCTGAAAGACGACAGCAGCTCCGTACACATCGGCAGCTGGTGCGCGACTGTCATCAGGTGACTACATTGTCTTGATATGCTATATTGTCATGGTTTCAGTACTGTCGTAGTGAATGTATTATTATGTTAGCTATATTGCAGTGGCAGGGTGGTAAACTTTCATGGTAGGATAATTTTGTTATCGCGGTTATATTGCTTTTGTGATAATACTGTCATGGTGACTGTGTTCCAGTAATATCTATATGATCATATTATTTGTTGAAGCGATTGCAATATTGTCGTAGAGACTTTAATGTCATATTGCCTATATTGTCATGATGGTTGCATGTCATCTTGACTATATAGTCATGTTGGTTATATTCCAGTTATGATTACATGATTATGGAAACTATATTGCCATGGTGACTATATTGATAGGTGACTACATTGCCATGATAGCTATTTTTCATTTTGTTATACTGTATGGAGGTGACTGTCTTTTCATATTGAATACATTATCAGGGTAGCTACATTGATAAGTTAGCTATATCATTGTGGTGCTTATTTTCTTTTTCTGGTGGTATATTGCCATGATGCCTAGACTAACATTCTGGCGATATTGACATAGTGATATAGTGTCTTAGCAAATAAACTGTTATTGTGGATATGTTCCCTGGGATTTTATTATCATAGTACATACATTGTCAATGTTACTATATTTTTATGGTAGTTCCATTGTCATGGTGACGATATTGCCATTGTGGCTATGTTGTTATTTTCAATATAATGCCATCCTAACTACATTATCTTGGTCGCAATATTTACTTGCTGACTATATTGCTGTAGTTAATTTTGTCGTTGGGGATATATTTTGACTGCAATTTTGTTTTAATCATATGATCATGATAACAATGTTTTCATGGCGGCTTATTTGGTAATGTGAGTGCAAGTGTATGGATATCATATTATCATGTCACTATATTGTCATGGTTTTTATACTAGGATGGTGTTTATGTCAGCCTCTTACGATATTATCTTGATTGATATATGATTATGGTAACTAAATTGTAATGGCGATTATATTAAATTGTGACAATTTTGTCATGTTGCCTGCATTTTCATGGTAGCTATATTGTTATGGCAGGTACATTTTCATTGTTGTTTCATTGTTTTATCGGCTATACTGTCAAGGTGACTATATCTTGATTAAAAATCTTCTCATGGTCGCTATTTTGTCATGGACACTATATTGTCCTAGAGCCTATATGTTTGCTATCATCCGAAAGAGACTATTTTGTCACAGCATCAATACTGTCGGGTGCTTATATTGCCATAATGAATATAATTTGAAGGCTTCCTTATTGTTGCGTTGACTGAATTTTCATATCACTTATATGATCATGGCTATATTGTTATAGTAAATATATTGCCCTCTTGACTATATTATCATATTGGCTAAATTGTCATGGTAAGTATGTTGACATGGAAGCCTTATTTTCATAATGTTTATATAGTCAGTGAATTATATCGTGACATTGTCATAGTGGCTGTACTTTCATGTTGGCTATATAGTCGTTTGCTGTATTTTCACTGGTACTCTTTTTTGAAGATTGCTTTATTGTCATTGTAGCTATAGTGTCATGGGGGATACATTTTCATAGCAGCAGTATTGTCATTATGAACATACCGTCATTTTGGCTATCTACTCATTTTGGTTATATTGCGAAGATTTACATATCGTCACCTTGACTATATTGTCAAGGTGATCTCTTTTATAGTTGCTATATTGTCATTTTTTTAGTCATGCATATTTTTCCATAAGCGATACATTATCGTGATAACTTTACCATTAAGGTGACAGTATATTGTCATTGTGACAATGTTGACATTATGACTATAATCTCTTAGTGGCTAATTGCTAAGATAACTATACTCTCATGGTGACTATTTCATGATGATGGTTATAATGATAGTTTGACAGCAATTTCATTGTAGCATATTTAATGGTGTTGATTTTGCCCTTGAAGATATATTATAAAAACGAAAATTTCCTTTTTTTAAATTATCATGTGAATATATTGCCATGATATGCGATATTGTTATAGTTTCAGTACTGTCATGTTGAATGTATATTATGTTGGTTACATTACAATTAAAGTCATAGTGGCAGGGTAACTATATTTTCATGGTTGGATCATTTTGTTATGACGATTTTATTGTATTTGTGAGTATATTCTCATGGTTACTGTGTTGCCGTAATTTCTATATTGTCCTGGACACTACATATCCTGAAATCTATATTGTCATATCAGTTATATGATCATGGTAGCTTTATTGTCATAGTGAATATCTTGTCGTCGTGACTATATTATCATAATGGCTAGATTATCATAAGTAATATGTTGACGTGAGGGCTATATTTTCATGATATTCATAAAGTCATTGAAAGATTACTATCAAGGTGACTCTAATAGCCTGGCGATTGATGTGTATCGTGACAATATTGTCACGATAGCTGCATTGTCATGGTGGCTATATTGTTGTTTCCTGTATTTTAAAAGTTATTTTTTGGTTCTTAATTTTAAAGTCCCTAGTTCCGGGGAATATATTTTTTGGTTGGGTTTATTTTGTTATGAAAAGATTTTTTGGTATTTTTTTTCTTTTGGTTACTTTTTGGGGAAATTTCAAAATTGTCCCCGGCATTTTCCAATATCCTTTTTAAATCTATATTGTCAAACTTTTTAAAATTATTTTTTTAAAAGTGAAAAACTTTCTTGTGACTTTTAAATTTTTATTGGCTAATTGTCATTTTGGGAAAAATTTTAGGGCAATATTTTCAAAATTTAATATTTTTTCATTGTAAGGTTATTTAAGGTGTTATTTACCCTTTGGGAAAAATTATTATTCGTATTTATTTTTTTTAAAATAGGTGAAAAATTTTCCCTGGTTGGGTATATTTTTTGTTTCCCGTATTTTAATTTTTTTTTACCGCCTTGTGGAAAATTTTTCTTTTTTTTTTTGTTTATTTGTTTTAGTTGTTTTTTTTGGGGAAATTTTTTTTGGGGAGGGGCCCCTAAATTTTCTTATTTTCCCATTTGTTTTAAAATTTGGCAAAATTTTTAATAATTGGTTTAATTTTTTGAAGGTTAAAAATTTTTCGTCACCCTTTCTTTTGGCTAGGTTAATTTTTTTATAATTCTTTTTTTTCCCTTTTTTTTAATCAAGGTAAATTTTTTTTTTTCCTTTGGGGGGGTAATTTTTTTTTTTCCTTTTGGGGTTTTTGCCATGTTTGGGTTTTAAAAAATTTTGGGAAGATTAAACATGGTGATATAGGGTTCGGCCCAACTGTTGTTTTGGACCAAAATTTTTTTATGGGAATACCAAATTTTCAAGGTTTTCCCAAAAATTTCAAGGTTTTTTATTTCTTCCCAAAACATTGTAAAGAAAGGCGATATTGGATTGGGGGGTGTTTTTGTTTTGTTAAAAAAAACGCCAAACCCGGCTTTAAAATTTTCCCCTTTTCGCTATATAACTTAAGGGGATATTGTACGGTCAATTTTAACTTTTTGGAAATTTTTTTTCTTTCCAAAAATTTGGTTGTGATTTTATGATTTGGGTAAAATTTTTTAAAACGGTTATTTTTGGATTTGGTTTTAAATTGTCTGGTATCATATTTATCATGTAACTTAGTTGTCATGCCTTTTTAAAAGGTGGGTGGGGGCCATGTTTAAAAAAACTGATTACATTTCATCATTAATTTTATGATTATTGTAACTATTTTAGCAATGGGAAAAATCTTTTTTTTTATTTATTTTGGGTTTTGTTGCCCTTTAAATTTTTATAGAGGTTAAAATTTGGTTATGGCAGGAACATTTTCATGGGGTTTTGAATTGTTTTAGGGCTTTTAATGTTAAGGGGGGCTGTATATTTTTGAATTTTAAATTCTGTTTTGGGGCGCTATTTTCTCCTGGCCAACTATTTACTTTTGAGGTTATTTTTAAAGTTTTCCAAAAGACAATTTTTTCCGGGGAAACTTATTGTTTGGTGGTATTTGCCCTTGGAAATAAATTTTGAATGTTTTTTTTTAATGTTTCGTTACTTATTGTTATATCCCTTTTATGGCCAATTTGGGTTTTGTTTTAAGGAATATAATTTAATTTTTTGGAAATATCTATAAAAGGTTAAATTGTCAAGGGGAAAAATTTTGATTTTGGATGTTATTCCCCATGTTTCTTTTTTGGAATTTTAAAAAAATTTTTTTAAAATTTTTCTAAATTTAAGTGATTGATTTATGTTGTAAACATTATTGTTAAAGGTGGCTTAACTTTAGGGGGGCTATAATTTTCTTTATGGGTTTTTTAATGTTTTATTTAAATGAATAAACTTTTAAATTTTTGTGGGGCTATAAATTTCAATTTGGGGGCAAATTTTCTTTGTGCCCCAAATTTATTTTGGGAAAAAAATTATTTTCCCCATCTTCTAATTGGGTTACATTGAAAGTTATTATTTCGTCCCTTGGCCCCTTTTTGGGGGTGATTTTTTTTTAGGTTTGGAAAATTTCATTTTTAAACGTCATATTTTGTTATAAGCGATTTTTATCATTTAAAACCCTATCAAAGGTGAAAATTTTGGCATGGACTTTTATTGGGCTTTTTGACTGTAAACTTATAACAAAATTTTAAAAACCCTGATAATAGGCAACAAAGAAAAACAATTTACCCCTTTTAAAAAAAAAAAAAACAAAAAACCCTCATGGCAAAATATTATTTTAAAAAAATTTCCCAAAGGAATAAGTTCAAAATCAATAAAAATCTTAATGGGAAAAAATAATTTAACCCTTGGGCCCAAAAAAGACAAATGACAATACAACCACCAAGCAAAAACAAACCCTTTACATTACATTATGGGCCCTTTTACCCCCAAAAAAAAAACCAAAAAAGAAGTATAAAATATTATGGGGGAAAAGTTTTTTTCCCTAAAAATGTACACCCCCCCAAAAAAAAAGGGAAATAATAAATTTAAAAAAATGACTTTAAAAAATTTAGCCAACCCCCCACTATGGCTTCCATTGGAATATAGCCAACATAATAAAACATATACAATGACATTCCTGAAAAACCAAAAAAATATAGAAAACACAAAATGCTCCCCAATGATTTAATCAAAAAGAGAATCTCGTTTTTAAATAAAAGGGGGAAAAAATAACCCGGAAAAAAAATGAAAAAAAGTTTTTTCAAGAAAAAATTATCTTTTTTTTACGAAACAAAAAAAACCTTTTTTTTCAAAAAGATTAAAAAAATGAAAATAAAGGAAAAACCGTAAAAAAAAAATCACGTTTCAAATTTTAAACCAAGGGGATGATATATTATGATAGAAATGTAACCCCAAAAAAAGGAGATGGCCAAAAAGAAAAGTAAGTTTTTTAATGAAAATAATTCCACTATGAAAATATATTCTCCAAAGAACAAAAGGTAAAACTTACATAAAACTATCTTTAAAAAGTAAAATTAAAAACAGCAAACTACAATAAGGGCCCCCTTTTACAAACAAAGCCATCTTGAAAATAAATCACGAAATAAATCCCAAACACCAGGGGCAATAAGTCACCTTTTAAGTAAACATAAAAGACTTTTTAAAATTTATGAAAATAAAAGCCCCATGTCAACATATTTGCTATGACAATTTTGCCATTATAAAATAAGTTACGAAGACAATCTTTCACTAAAACAATAAACAACCCTGATCATATAACTGATTTTAAAAAAAACAATAAAATCAAAGCAAAAATATAAAAACATTAACTTTTTTTTAAAAGGCAATATAACCACCGACAATAAAGATACTGTTTTAAAAGATAGTCGTTTTTGGAAACAAGCAAAAATATAGATTTCCGAAATATATCTCTGTGAAAAAAAAATGACTCAACAGGATTTATCATCAGAAATTTTCATAAAAATTAAGCTGTTTCCCGGAAATTTTATCCCCCTAACCCAAAATTAACACAAAGAAATAAAACAATTAAAAATATTTTTTCCAAAAAACAAACACCAATCATATTATATAATCAGAAAGGTTTACATAAAAAAATCCCTATAAAAAAAACCTTTAAATTAAATGACATGATGAATTATATCCATTCAAATTACCCCCACAAAACCACATAAGTTTTCAAGAAAATTTTAACAAATAAAAAATCACAAAATAATTTTCACTATTAAAAATATATCCCGAAAGACAAAATTAACCATAACAAAAAGCCATCCCAAATTGATATACGACCAAGATAATTAAACCAGGACGGCATTTATTGGGAAAATAAAAAATAACAAAAACCCCCATGCCAATGTCTTTTTCCCCCTTACAATTTTAGCTACCATAAAATATAGAAAAATTGACATGTAGCACCATGATAAAAATAATAATTTAAAAATATTCCCCAACAAAGTTTAGCTGTTTAAAAAACCCATATCGCTATGCCCCTATTGCCAAAATTTATTTTTGCCTTTAAGATAAAAACCCCCCAGAAAAAAAAATATATATACCCACTCAAAATCCCACAATATAAATTCCCGAAAATAAATTTCCAAATTAAAAGACAGTTACCTCCTTGTTTTTATAACAAAAAAAGAAATAGCCATCTTTGGGGGTATAGTGAATTTTAAAAATACAGCCACAAAGGTAATTTAGTTAATAAAAAATGTTTATCTTAAAAGACAATGTACCAACATGACTATAACCCCGTTGACAAAACAAAAACCCTGACAATACAATAACAGAAAGTACCGTCTCTAAGAAAATATTGCCATCAATTTCCAAATTTTAAAGAAATATAGATATTAAAAGGGAACAAAGTCCCATGACAATATACTCAGAAATGAATATAATCCCATGATAAAATTATCCACCATGAAAATAAAGCCACCCCCCATTTTTGGTTTTCCCCTTTCAATGAGAAAAAATAAAAAAGATTTTTCCAAAGACCGTTTGGGAAAACCCTAAAGAAAAGCATATCATGGCAAGTAAATCCCCAAAAAATTTTAAACAAAAAAAAATTTCTCTTCTATAATGGTAAAAACCTAAAGGGGAAAATCAAACAATTTAAAAAATTTTTACGAAAAACAGTCATTTTTAAAATTATAAAAATCATTATAAAAAAATCACCATTAAAAATATTGTTTTCTTGGCAATATTTCCCCGGACATTATAGTCATAAGGGTAATATAAATCGCTATGACAATATTGCCCCATAAAAAATTTAAATTTTCATGAAAAAATTTTTGCAAAGACAAAGTATGAAAAGGGTTAAAAAATACAATATATCACCTTTTAAAAAGACACCTTGCCAAAATACTAAGGTGACGATTATACATTTGCAATTAACTAAAATGAAAAAAAGGGCCCCAAAAAGAAAGGTATGGTCGAAAAGACAATACTGCCACTAAGAAAAAAATTTTTCCCATGACACTTAAAAGCTACAATTTACAACAAAAACCTTTCACAAAAGACCCAAAATTGAAAAAACAGCCAAAGGGGGAATATAGCCACCATCATAGTTTAGCCAACCCTGAAAAAATGTCAAGATTCAAAAACTACCTGTCCTTTTGTCCCCCTGAAAATTTTTTTTTCAATTTACTATATAAATAAAAAAGAAAATATAGCCTCCATGTCAACATTCTGCCTGATAATCTTCCATTTAAAAAGTCATAAAGGCAATTTATTTATTTTAACAAAATACCACAAATGAACAAATAAAGATGTACAATACAGTCAAAGAACAAAAAAAAAAAAAAAAACAAATAATTTACTAGGGGTAAAAAACTACATGACAAATAGATAAAATGTGACAAATAGTTTGCTTTTGAAACATAGCAAACATATAGCCCGGGGGGGGCAAAATATTTTAAAGACAAAAAAAGCGACCAAAAACAGGTTTTAAAAATCCCCATTTAGAACCCAAAAAAAATGAAAAAATCATGGGAAAATGAAAAAGAAAAAAAATTTTAAAAATTCCCTGAAATTTTAGCCCCATGACAAAATTATCATAATGAAAAATCAACGGCATTAAAAATATATTTTTTCCCTAATCAAAAGACCAATCAAGATCAAATAAAACAGCAGGTTGACATAAAAAAATATCACGTATAAAAAAAACCTTTACAGTTAAGTGGGCATGATGATATAAATCCCTACACTTACATTTTCAATACCAAAGAAACGCCTTTAATATATTTTATCATGATCCCTATAATCACAACAAATTGTAAAGGAAAAAATATATCCCCAAAGACAAAATTAATTTTGGCAAATTTCCATCAACTTGTTAAGCGACAAGAAAATGTAGCAACATTGTATTGAAATTTAAAAAACAGCCACCCTGCCCAAAGTCGCACCATGACAATAAAAATACCATGAAAATATTTGTAACTTTTTTAATGTAGCTGCCCGGCAAAATATTCAAGAAGAAAATACCCAAAAGAAAAGCCACAACAAAGTTTAGCTTAAGAAAATTATCACCAAAGCCAAATCTCCCAAAATGTTAGTAAAGCCACCCTGGCAATAAATCAACGGGAAAAAATACTAAAAAAAAACGATTTAGCTAACTTTACAATTTTACTTTTTGACAAAATAGGGAACATTAAAAACAGCCACCTCCTTGAAAAAAAAAAAAAAAAAAAAGACAAATAGCCCTTATGGCAATATAGTGATTTAACAATACAGCCACTATGGTAATATAGTTACCATAACAATGTGATCTTAACGACAATGTAGCCAACATGACTCTATAGTCACGTTGACAATGCAACCACCGTGACAATACAGATAACATGATAGTACCGTCTCTAAGAAAATATTGCCATCAATTTCACAAATTATATGATAATATAGATATTATAGCAACATAGTCACTATGACAATATACTCAGAAATGCAATATAATCGCCATGATAAAATTATCCTACCATGAAAATATAGCCACCCACCATCTTCGTTCCCATTGCAATGTAGAAATAGTAATAAAAGATTTACAATGACAGTTCTGAAACCATAACAGTATAGCATATCATGGCAATGTAGTCAGCTGATAATTTGATCAAAATGATAATTTCTCTTCTATAATGGTATATCCTAAAGGGCAATATCAATACAATTAAAAAAGCTTCTACGAAAACACAGTCATTTAACATTATAAAAATCATGATAAAAAAATCACCATGACAATATAGTTATCTTGGCAATATTGCCACTGTGACATTATAGTCATAATGATAATATAGTCGCTATGACAATATTGTCGCCATAAAAATATAATTATCATGAAAATATTTCGCTTATGACAAAGTATGCAATTGTTAAATACTGACAATATATCACCTATAAAAAGATCACCTTGCCAATATATCTAAGGTGACGATGTATACATTATAGCAATATAACTAAAATGAAAAGAATGCCAAAATGACGGTATGGTCGTAATGACAATACTGCCACTATGAAAATATGTTCCCATGACACTATAGCTACATTGACAACAAAGCCGTTATCACAAAAGACCAACATTGAAAATACAGCAAAGGAGAATATAGCCACCATCATAGTTCAGCCACCATGTTAATGATGTCACGATACAAATTGTCACCATGTCATTAGTCACCTTGATAATTATCTTGCAATGACTATATAAATATCATGAAAATATAGCCTCCATGTCAACATGTCTGTCCTGATAATCTGGCCATTATAGTCATTACGGCAATTTATTCATTATAACAATATAGCCACAGTGATCATATAACTGATGTGACAATACAGTCAAAGAAGCAAAAAAAAAAAGAAAAATATACAAATCATATTCACTACGGCTGTATAACTACATGACAATATAGATACTGTGACAAATAGTCGCTTTTGAATCATAGCAAACATATAGCCGGCAGGACAACATATTTTATATGACAAAATAGCGACCAAGACAGGTTATATCATTATAGACCATAAAACAATGAAACAATCATGAAACTGTACCTGAAAAAACATTATAGATGTCATGAAATTTTAGTCATCATGACAAAATTATCATAATGAAATATCATCGGCATTACAATATATTTATCATAATCATAGACCAATCAAGATCATATAATCAGCAGGTTGACATAAACAATATCACAGTATAAAAAACCTTGACAGTGTAAGTGACATGATGATATCATATCCATACACTTACACTTACAATACCAAAGAAACAGCCATGAATATATTGTTATCATGATCATATAATCACAACAATATTGTAGGGAGCGACAAATATATCCCCAACGACAAAATTAATCATGGCAATGTTGCCATCAACTTGTTATAGCGACCAAGATAATGTAGCGAGCATTGTATTGAGAATTGTAATACAGCCATCGTGCCAATGTCGTCACCATGACAATATAGCTACCATGAAAATATAGTAACGTTGATAATGTAGCTGCCATGGCAAAATATTCAAGACAGAAAATACCCAAAAGATAGCCACAACAAGAGTTTAGCTCCTAAGACGATGTATCACAATGCCAATATCTCTAAAATGTTAGTATAGCCATCATGGCAATATATCAACAGGAAAAATACTCATCACAACGATTTAGCTAACTTGACAATATATTACTCTGACAATATAGGTAACATTAAAAGACAGCCACCTCCTTGAAATATAAAAGAAAAAAAATGACAAATAGCATCATAGCAATATGGTAACTAAACAATATAGCCATCATGGTAATATGGTAACCAAACTATATAGCCATCATGGCAATATGATTACCATAGCAATGTATCCTTAATGGCAATATAGTCACCATGTCCTTATAGTCACGATGACAATACAACTGATATGACAATACAGAAAACATCAAAATACAATCTCTAAGACAATATTGCCACTAATTCAGCAAGTAAATGACTATATACATAATATGGCAACACAATCACGATGACAATATACTCAGAAATGTTATATAATCGTCATAATAAAATGATCCAACCATGAAAATATAGTCACCCTGCCACTATGGCTTCCATTGCAATATAGCCACAAATAACAAAACATTCACCACGACAGTACTGAAACCATAAAAATATAGCATATCATGACAATGTAGTCACTTGGTCATTTAATAAAAAAAAATTAAAAAGCTGCCATGAAAATACAGTCACTATACCATAAATATCATTATAAAATAGTCACCATGGCAATATAGACACTCTGAGATTATAGTCATTACGACAATATAGTCGCTATTGAAATACTGTCACCTTAATAATAAAGTTATCAAAATGATATATCGCTTGTGACAAAATATGCATGATTAGAAAATGAAAGTATAGCACCTATAAAAAAGATCTCCTTGCCAATATAGTGAAGGTGATGATATATACATCATAGCAACGTAAAGGAAAAGAGATGATAACCAGAACGACAGTATGTTCATAATGAAAATACTGCAACTATGAAAATATGTTCCCCACGATTTTCCAGCTTCACTGACAATAAAGCCATCTTCACAAAAAGAGAACTATTGAAAAAATAGGAAACGACTATACAGCCATCAAGACAGTACAGCCACCATGACAATAATCTCTCGATATAAATCAATCGCCAGGACATTAACGTCACCTTGATAATGAATATGTAATGAGTACATGAACATCATGAAAATATAGCGTCCATATAAATATATTTGTCGTGAAAATATAGCGTCCATATGAATATCTTTAAAGTGACAGTTTCGACATTCTGATAATATAGTCAAGACGCTAATATATTCACCATAACAATAAAGCCACCATGATCACATAATGATATGACAATATAGTCACCGCAAAAATAAACGCATTTATAAATTATATCCACTCTGAGAATACAGACACATGAAAATATAGATCCTGTGACCATTTTTGGATTAAGCAAACATATAGCGTCCAACAAAATATGGTCTCTGTGACAAAATAGCGAAGTAGACATGATTCATCATCACAATACAGTCACCTTGACAGTATTGCCAATAAAACAGTGGAACAACCATGAAAATGTACTATAACAATATAGCTTACATGAAAATATGGTTACTATGACAAAATCATTTCAATGAAATACAAAAGATATTACATTATGGTTTCGATAATCATACACCAATCATGATCATATAAGATAAAACCTTCAAAACAAACAAAGGGTAGCGACAATGCAGGGAGAAATAGCTACAAACTAGCTCTGAAAGACGACAGCAGCTCCGAACACGTCGTTAGCTGGTGCACGACTGTCATCAGGTGACTACATTGTCTTGATATGCTATATTGTCATGGTTTCAGTACTGTCGTAGTGAATGTATTATTATGTTAGCTATATTGCAGTGGCAGGGTGGCTAAACTTTCATGGTAGGATAATTTTGTTATCGCGTTTATATTGCATGTGTGTTAATACTGTCATGGTGACTGTGTTCCAGTAATATCTATATGATCAATTTATTTGTTGAAGCGATTGCAATATTGTCGTAGAGACTCTAATGTCATGTTGCCTATATTGTCATGATGGTTGCATGTCATCTTGACACTATAGTCATGTTGGTTATATTCCAGTTATGATTACATGGTTATGGAAACTATATTCCCATGGTGACTATATTGATAGGTGACTACATTGCCATGATAGCTATTTTTCATTTTGTTATACTGTATGGAGGTGACTGTCTTTTCATATTGAATACATTGTTAAGTTAGCTATATCATTGTGGTGATTATTTTCTTTTTCTGGTGGTATATTGCCATGAGGCCTAGACTAACATTCTGGCGATATTGGCATAGTGATACAGTGTGTTAGCAAATAAACTGTTATTGTGGATATGTTCCCTGGGATTTTATTATCACAGTAGCTACATTGTCAATGTTACTATATTTTTATGGTAGTTCCATTGTCATGGTGACGATATTGCCATTGTGGCTATGTTGTTATTTTCCATATAATGCCATCCTAACTACATTATCTTGGTCGCAATATTGACTTGCTGACTATATTGCTATAGTTAATTTTGTCGTTGGGGATATGTTTTGTCATTGACTACAATTTTGTTTTAATCATATGATCATGATAACAATATTTTCATGGCGGCTTATTTGGTAATGTGAGTGCAAGTGTATGGATATCATATTATCATGTCTCTATATTGTCATGGTTTTTATACTAGGATGGTGCTTATATCAGCCTCCTGACGATATTATCTTGATTGATATATGATTATGGTAACTAAATTGTAGTGGCGATTATATTTCATTGTGACAATTTTGTCATGTTGCCTGCATTTTCATGGTAGCTATATTGTTATGGCAGGTACATTTTCATTGTTGTTTCATTGTTTTATCGGCTATACATTTAAGGTGACTATATCTTGATTAAAAATCTTCTCATGGTCCCTATTTTGTCATGGACACTATATTGTCCTGGAGCCTATATGTTTGCTATCATCCGAAAGAGACTATTTTGTCATAGCATCAATACTGTCAGGTGCTTATATTGCCATAATGAATATAATTTGAAGGCTTCCTTATTGTTGCGTTGCTTGTATTATCATATCACTTATATGATCATGGCTATATTCTTATAGTGAATATATTGCCGTCTTGACTATATTATCATATTGGCTAAATTGTCATGGTAAGTATGTTGACATGGAAGCCTTATTTTCATAATGTTTATATAGTCAGTGAATTATATCGTGACATTGTCATAGTGGCTGTACTTTCATGGTGGCTATATAGTCGTTTGCTGTATTTTCACCGGTACTCTTTTTTGAAGATTGCTTTATTGTCATAGTAGCTATAGTGTCATGGGGGATATATTTTCATAGCAGCAGTATTGTCATTATGAACATACCGTCATTTTGGCTATCTACTCATTTTGGTTATATTGCGAAGATTTACATATCGTCACCTTGACTATATTGTCAAGGTGATCTCTTTTATAGTTGCTATATTGTCATTTTTTTTAGTCATGCATATTTTTCCATAAGCGATACATTATCTTGATAACTTTACCATTAAGGTGATAGTATATTGTCATTGTGACAATGTTGACATTATGACTATAATCTCTTAATGTCTAATTGCTAAGATATCTATACTCTCATGGTGACTATTTCATGATGATAGTTATAATGATAGTTTGACAGCAATTTCATTGTAGCATATTTAATGGTGTTGATTTTGCCCTTGAAGATATATTATAAAAACGAAAATTTCCCTTTTTCAAATTATCATGTGAAAATATTGCCATGATATGCGATATTGTTATAGTTTCACTACTGTCATGTTGAATGTATATTATGTTGGTTACATTACAATTAAAGTCATAGTGGCAGGGTAACTATATTTTCTTGGTTGGTCATTTTGTTATGACGATTTTATTGTATTTGTGAGTATATTCTCATGGTTACTGTGTTGCCATAATTTCTATATTGTCCTGGACACTACATATCTTGAAATCTATATTGTCATATCAGTTATATGATCATGGTAGCTTTATTGTCATAGTGAATATCTTGTCGTCGTGACTATATTATCATAATGGCTAGATTATCATAAGTAATATGTTGACGTGAGTTCTATATTTTCATGATATTCATAAAGTCATTGAAAGATTACTATGAAGGTGACTCTAATAGCCTGGTGATTGATGTATATCGTGACAATATTGTCACGATAGCTGCATTGTCATGGGGGCTATATTGTTGTTTCCTGTATTTTTAATGTTACTCTTTTATGAAGATTGCTTTATTGTTATTGTAGCTATAGTGTCATGGGGAATATATTTTCGTAGTATCAGTATTGCCATTATGAACATATCGTCATTTTGGCTATCTTCTCATTTTGGTTACATTGCGTAGATTTACATATCGTCACCTTGGCTATATTGCCAAGGTGATCTCTTTATAGTTGCTATATTGTCATCTTTTTAATATATATTTTTTCATGAGTGATAACTATATCATTAAAGTGACAGTATATTGTCATGGTGACTATATTGTCATTATGACTACAATCTCTTAGTGGCTATATTGCTAAGATAACTAAATGTGACTACATTTTCATTGTAGCTTATTTAATGGTGTTGATTTACCCTTGGAGATATATCATTATAAAAACGAATATTTCATTTTGTTTAAATTATGAGGTGAATACATTGTCATGATATGCTATATTGTTATAGTTTCACTACTGTCATGGTGAATGTATATCATGTTGGCTACATTACAATGGAAGCCATAGTGGCAGTTTGGCTATATTTTTATGGTTTGATCATTTTGTTATTAGTGTTTAATCGTATTTTTGAATCTATTGTCATGGTGACTGTGTTGCCATAATTTCTATATTGTCATTTGATTTATTAAATTGATGGCAATATTTTCATAGACTCTGTATTGTCATGTTGCCTGTATGGTTATCATGGTTGTCTCGTCATCTTGACTCTATGGTCATGATGGCTATACTTTCGTTAAGATTACATTCTTATGGTAACTATATTGCCATTATGGATTTTTGTCAGAGTAGCTAAATTGTTAAGTTAGCTATCTTATTGTGGGGGGTAATTTTTTTTCCTTTTGGTGTATTGCCATGATGGCTATACTAGAATTTTGGGAAGATTAGCATGGTGATATAGTGTTCGCAGCCCAACTGTTGTTTTGGACATTTTTTCATGGGAATACATTATCATGGTTTCTACATTCTCAAGGTTAATTTATTTCTTGCAAGCGACATTGTAAAGATGACGATACTGGCATGGCGGGTGTATTGTATGTTCAATATAACGCCATCCTGGCTAAATTATCTTGGTCGCTATATCAACATGATGTCGATATTGCTACGGTCAATTTCATCGTTGGGTATGTATTTTGTCTTTACCTACAATTTGGTTGTGATTATATGATAATGATAATATTTCTATGACGGCTTATTTGGCATCATGAGTGTATCTGTCTGGATATCATATCATCATGTAACTTAGTCTGTCATGCTTTTAAACGGTGATGGTGCTCATGTGAAAATACTGATTACATTATCATCATTAATGTATGATTATTGTATCTATATAGCAATGGAAATATCTTTTTTGATCATTTTGTTATGTTGCCTTCATTTTGATAGTAGTTATATTGGTATGGCAGGTACACTTTCATGGTTCTGACATTGTTTTATGGGCTATACTGTCAAGGCGGCTGTATAGTATTGATAAATTCTGTTTTGGACGCTATTGTCTCCTGGACACTATATACTTTAGAGGTTATATGTTTCCTATGACTATTTTGTCACGGTATCTATATTGTCAGGTGGCTATATTGACGTTGAGAACATATTCTGAATGTTTCTTTAATGTTGCGTTGACTATATTGTTATATCACTTATATGGCCATAGTGGCTTTGTTCTTATAGAGAATATATTATAGTTGTGACTATACTATCATAATGGTTAAATTGTCATGGGAAATATGTTGATATGGATGCTATATTCTCATGATACTTTTATGGTAATTTCTAAAAAATTTTCAAGCTTATTCTAATATCACAGTGATTGATTTATGTTGTAACATTATTGTTATGGTGGCTGTACAATCATGGTGGCTATATTGTCATTTGATGCGTTATCAATGTTACTATTTAGTGAATATGTCTTTAATGTCAGTGTAGCTATACTTTCAATGGGAA
Organism: Panulirus ornatus; assembly: GCF_036320965.1. NCBI lineage: Eukaryota > Metazoa > Arthropoda > Malacostraca > Decapoda > Palinuridae > Panulirus > Panulirus ornatus. The sequence goes on from NC_092278.1 coordinate 11,328,912, forward strand.
CAAATTTTCATAGTGACGCAATTGTCATTATGAAAAAAAGTCATTTTGGCTATCTTCTAAGTTGGGTTACATTGCTATGTTATATATATCGTCACCTTGGCTATATTGGGAAGGTGATTCTTTTTATAGGTGGAATATTGTCATTTTCTAATCGTGCATATTCTGTTATAAGCGATATATTATCATGATACCCATATCATTAAGGTGAAAATATTGGCATGGCGACTATATTGTCTTTATGACTGTAATCTTATAACAATATAGGTACCCTGATATATAGGCAACATGATAAGACAATCACCCCTTGTAATATACACAAAAAATAGCAAATAGCCATCATGGCAATATATATACTTAACAAAATTGCCACCATGGCAATAAAGTTGCAATATCAGTATAATCTTAATGGAAATATAATTACCATGACAATATAGACACTATGACAATACAACCACCAAGACAATATAACAACCATGACATTACATTATGACAATATAGCCACCAATTCAACAAATCAAATGAGAGTATAAGTATTATAGCACAGTCACCATAACAATGTACACACAAGTGGAACATAATCAACGTAACAAAATGACTATATTATGAAAATATAGCCAATCTGCCACTATGGCTTCCATTGGAATATAGCCAACATAATGATACATATACAATGACATTCCTGAAACCATAACAATATAGAATATCACAACAATGTCGTCCCCTAATGATTTAATCAAAAAGAGAATCTCGTTTTATAATGATACCGGAATGTTATAGTTATCATGATAATGTATCTCTTACGACAAAAAATGCATGATTAAAAAAATGAAAATACAGGAACCGTAAAAAAAGATCACGTTACTAGTATAGCCAAGGTGATGATATATATATGATAGAAATGTAACCAAAATGAGGAGATGGCCAAAATGACAGTATGTTCATAATGAAAATAATTCCACTATGAAAATATATTCTCCATGATACTATAGGTACACTGACAGTAAAGCTATCTTCAAAAAAGTGTAAAATTAAAATACAGCAAACTACAATATGGCCACCTTGACAATACAGCCATCTTGAAAATAATATCACGATATACCTCAATCACCAGGACAATAGAGTCACTTTGAGAGTAATCATACAATGACTATAAATGTCATGAAAATATAGCCCTCATGTCAACATATTTGCTATGACAAGTTAGCCATTATGAAAATATAGTCACGACGACAATCTATTCACTAATACAATAAATCTACCATGATCATATAACTGATATGACAATATAATCAAAGCAAAAATATAAAAACAATTAACATATCTTTTAATGGCAATATAACCACCTGACAATATAGATACTGTTAATAGATAGTCGTTTTCGGATCATAGCAAAAATATAGACTCCAGGACAATATAGTCTCTGTGAAAAAACAGTGACTCAGACAGGATTTATCATCATGATATTTTCATAACATTATAGCTGTTCTGGAATTGTAGTCAATATGACAAAATTATCACGATGAAATAAAACGACTTTACAGCATAGTTTTCAAAATCATACACCAATCATGATTATATAATCAGAAGGTTGACATAAAAAAGATCATAGTGTAAAAACCATGATAATTTAAGTGACATGATGAGATGATATCCATTCACTTACACTTACAATACCACATAAGTTTTCATGAAAATATTATCATGATCATACAATCACAACAGTATTGTCACTAATTACAAAATATATCCCGAAAGACAAAATTAACCATAACAATATAGCCATCAAGTTGATATAGCGACCAAGATAATGTAGCCAGGACGGCATTATATTGAAAGTAAAAATACAACCACCATGCCAATGTCTTCACCATGACAATGTAGCTACCATGATAATATAGTAACATTGACTATGTAGCTACCATGATAAGATATACAATTGAAAAATATTCACAACAAGAGTTTAGCTGCTAAAACTCTATATCGCTATGCCAATATCGCCAAAATGTTATTATTGCCTTCATGATAATACACCGCCAGAAAAGAAATATATATACTCACTACTCGACAATGTAGTTATTCTGACAATATTGCCAACATGAAAAGACAGTTATCTCCTTGTTATATAACAAAAATGACAAATAGCCATCATGGCGGTATAGTGATTTAACAATACAGCCACTATGGTAATATAGTTAGGTTAACAATGTGATCTTAACGACAATGTAGCCAACATGACTATATAGTCATGTTGACAATACAACAATCGTGACAATACATATAACATGACAGTACCGTCTCTAAGACAATATTGCCATCAATTTGACAAATTACATGACAATATAGATATTATGGCAACATAGTCACAATGACAATATACTCAGAAATGTAATATAATCTCCATGATAAAATTATCCTACCATGAACATATAGCCACCTACCATTTTGGTTTCCATTGCAATGTAGAAACACTAATAAAAGATTTACCATGACCGTAGTGAAACCATAAGAGTATAGCATATCATGGCAATGTAGTCACCAAATAATTTAATCAAAATTACAATTTCTCTTCTATAATGGTATATCCTGAAGGGCAATATCAACACCATTACAAAACATTCTACGAAAATACAGTCATTATGACATTATAAAAATCATGATAAAAAAAGTCACCATTACAATATAGTTATCTTGGCAATATAGTCACCGTGACATTATAGTCATAATGATAATATAGTCGCTATGACAATATTGCCACCATAAAAATGTAATTATCATGATAATATTTCGCTTATGACAAAGTATGTAAGAGTTGAATAATAACAATATATCACCTATAAAAAGATCACCTTGCTAATATAGCTAAGGTGACGATATATACATTGCAGCAATGTAACTAAAATGAAAAGATAGCCAAAATGACGGTATGGTCATAATGACAATACTGCCACTATGAAAATATTTTCTCCATGACACTATAGCTACACTGACAACAAAGCCATATTCACAAAAGAGCAACATTGAAAATACAGCAAACGAGAATATAGCCACCATCATAGTTCAGCCAACATGACAATAATGTCAAGATACAAATCATCACCATGTCATTAGTCACCTTGATAATAAACTTACATTGACTATATAAATATAAAGAAAATATAGCCTCCATGTCAACATTTCTGCCATGATAATCTGGCCATTATAATGATATAGTCATGACGGCAATTTATTCACTATAACAATATAGCCACAGTGATCATATAACTGATGTGACAATACAGTCAAAGAATCAAAAAAGAAATATACAAATAACTCACTATGGCAGTATAACTACATGACAATATAGATACTGTGACAAATAGTCGCTTTTGAATCATAGCAGACATATAGCCGGGAGGACAACATAGTCTCTATGACAAAATAGCGACAAAGACAGGATATATCATTATGATATAGACACCTTGACAGTATAGACCATAAAACAATGTAACAATCATGAAACTGTAACTGCCAAAACATTATAGATGTCATGAAATTTTAGCCAACATGACAAAATTATCATAATGAAATATCATCGGCATTACAATATAGTTACCATAATCATTGACCAATCATGATCATATAATCAGCAGGTTGACATAAACAATATCACAGTATAAAAACCATGACAGTATAAGTGACATGATGATATGATATCAATACACTTACATTTACAATACCAAAGAAGCTGCCATGAATATATTGTTATCATGATCATATAATCACAACAATATTGTAGATAGTAACAAATATATCCCTAACGACAAAATTAATTTTGGCAATATAGCCATCAACTTGTTATAGCGACTAAGATAATGTAGCGAACATTGTATTGAAAATTACAATACAGCCACCGTGCATATGTCGACACCATGACAATATAGATACCATGAAAATATAGTAACTTTGTTAATGTAGCTGTCATGGCATAATATTCAAGATAGAAAATACCCAAAAGATAGCCACAACAAGAGTTTAGCTGGTAAGACGATATATCATCATGCCAATATCTCTAATATGTTAGTATAGCCATCATGGCAATAAATCAACTGAAAAAATACTAATCACAACGATATAGCTAACTTGACAATTTACTAATCTGACAATATAGGTAACATTAAAAGACAGCCACCTCCTTGAAATGAAAAAAAAAAGACACATAGCCATTATGGCAATATAGTAACTAAACAATATAGCCATCATGGCAATATGGAAACCAAACAATATAGACATCATAGCAATATGATTGCCATAGCAATGTATTCTTAATGGCAATATAGTCACCATGTCCTTATAGTCACGATGACGATACAACTACAATGACAATACAGAAAACATCAAAATACGGTCTCTAAGACAATATTGGCACTAATTCAACAAGTTAAATGACAATATAGATATTATGCAACACAATCACGATGACAATATACTCAGAAATGTTATATAATCGTCATAAAAGTGATCCTAAAATGAAAATATAGTCACCCTGCCACTATGGCTTCCATTACATTATAGCCACAATAGCAAAACATTCACCACGACAGTACTGAAACCATAACAATATAGCATATCATGGCAATGTAATCATTTGATCATTTAATGAAAAATAAATATTTCGCTTCTATTATGGTATAACGTAAGGGACAAATTTTATACACCATTAAAAAGCTGCCATGAAAATACAGTCACTATGACAAAAATGTCATGATAAGATAGTGACCATGGCAATATAGCCACTCTGAGATTATAGTCATTATGACAATATAGTCGCTATTAAAATACTGTCACTTTAATAATAAAGTTATCAAAATAATATATCGCTTGTGACAAAATATGCATGATTAGAAAATGACAGTATAGCACCTATAAAAAAGATCATCTTGCCACTATAGTGAAGGTGAAGATATATACATCATAGCAACGTAAAGAAAAAGAGATGATAGCCAGAACGACGGTATGCTCATAATGACAATACTGCAACTATGAAAATATGTTCCCCACGATTCTCCAGCTTCACTGACAATGAAGCCATCTTCACAAAAAGAGTACTATTGAAAAAATAGCAAACGACTATACAGCCATCAAGACAGTACAGCCACCATGACAATAATCTCTCGATATAAATCAATCGCCAGGACATTAGCTTCACCTTGATAATGAATATACAACAAGTACATGAACATCATGAAAATATAGCGTCCATATAAATATATTTGTCGTGAAAATATAGCCTCCATATGAATGTCTTTAAAGTGATAGTTTCGCCATTCTGATAATATAGTCAAGACGCTAATATATTCACTATAACAATAAAGCCACCATGATCACATAAATGATATGACAATATAGTCAGCGCAACAATAAACGCATTTATAAATTATATCCACTCTGAGAATACAGGCACATGAAAATATCGATACTGTGACAAAATAGTTATTTTTGGATCATAGCAAACATATAGCGCCCAAGAGAATACAGTCTCTATGACCAAATAGCGAAGAAGACAGGATTTATCATCACAATACAGTCACCTTGACAGTATAGCCAATAAAACAGTGGAACAACTATGACAATGTACCTACCATAACAATATAGCTTACATGAAAATATAATTACTATGACAAATTCATTACAATAAAATACAAACGATATCACATTATGGTTTCGATAATCATACACCAATCATGATCATATAATATAAAACCTTCAAAACAAAGGAAGGGTAGCGACAACGCAGGGAGGAATAGCTACAACCTACCTCTGAACGACCCCAGCAGCTCCGTACACGTCGTTAGCTGTTGCGCGACTGTCTTCAGGTGACTACATTGTCATGATATGCTATATTGTCATGGTTTCAGTACTGTCGTAGTGAATGTATTATTATGCTAACTATATTGCAGTGGCAGGGTGGCTAAATTTTCATGGTAGGATAATTTTGTTATCGCGGTTATATTGTATTTGTGATAATACTCTCATGGTGACTGTGTTATGGTGCTATGGTTAATTTTATCGTTGGTGATATATTTTGTCATAAACTACAATTTTGTTTTAATCATATGATCATGATAACAATATTTTCAAGGCGGCTTATTTGGTAATGTGAGTGCAAGTGTATGTATATCATATTATCATGTCACTATATTGTCATGGTTTTTATACTGTGATGGTGTTTATGTCAGCCTCCTGATGATATTATCATGATTGATATGATTATGGTAACTAAATTGTAATGGCGATTATATTTCATTGTGACAATTTTATCATGTTGCCTGCATTTTCATGGTAGATATATTGTTATGGCAAGTAGATTTTCATTGTTGTTTCATTGTTTTATCGGCTATACTGTCAAGGTGACTATATCTTAATTATGTCATGGACACTATATTATGTCCTGAAGCCTATATGTTTGCTATGATCCGAAAGAGACTATTTTGTCACAGCATCAATATTGTCAGGTGGTTATATTGCCATAATGAATATAATTTGAAGGCTTCCTTATTGTTGCGTTGACTGAATTGTCATATCACTTATATGATCATGGCTATATTGTTATAGTGAATATATTGCCGTCTTGACTATATTATCATATTGGCTAAATTGTCATGGTACGTATGTTTACATAGAACCTTTATTTTCATGATGTTTATATAGTCAGTGAATTATATCGTGACATTATTGTCATAGTGGCTATACTTTCATGGTGGCTATATTGTCGTTTGCTGTATTTTCACTGTTACCCTTTGTGAAGATTGCTTTATTGTCATTGTAGCTATAGTGTCATGGGGGATATATTTTCATAGCAGCAGTATTGTCATTATGAACATACCGTCATTTTGGCTATCTACTCATTATGGTTATATTGTGAAGATTTACATATCGTCACCTTGGCTATATTATCAAGGTGATCTCTTTTATAGTTGCTATATTGTCATTTTTTTTAGTCATGCATATTTTTTCATAAGCGATACATTTTCGTGATAAATTTACTATTAAGGTGCCAGGATATTGTCATTGTGAAAATGTTGACAATATGACTATAATCTCTTAGTCGCTATATTGCTAAGATAACTATACTGTCATGGTGACTATTTCATTATGATGAATATACTGATAGTTTGAGTGCATTTTCATTGTAGCATATTTAATGTTGTTGATTTTGCCCTTGAAGATATATCATAAAAACGAAAATTTCCTTTTTTTAAAATATCATGTGTATATATTGATATGATATGCGATATTGTTATAGTTTCAGTACTGTCATGTTGAATGTATATTATGTTGGTTACATTACAATTAAAGTAATAGTGGGGGATAACTATATTTTCATGGTTTAATCATTTTGTTATGACGATTTTATTGTATTTGTGAGTATAATATCATGGTTACTGTGTTGCCGTAATTTCCATATTGTCCTGGACACTACATGTCATGAAATCTATATTGTCATATCAGTTATATGATCATAGTAGCTTTATTGTCATAGTGAATATCTGATCGTCGTGACTACTTTATCATAATGGCTAAATTGTCGTAGGAAATATGTTGACATGAGGGCTATATTTTCATGATATTCATAAAGTCATTGAAATATTACTATCAAGGTGACTCTAATAGCCTGGCGATTGATGTATATCGTGACATTATTGTCACTATAGCTGCATTGTCATGATGGCTATATTGTCGTTTCCTGTATTTTTAATGTTACTCTTTTGTGAAGATTGCTTTATTGTCATTGTAGCTATAGTGTCATGGGGAATATATTTTCGTAGTAGCAGCATTGTCATTATGAACATATCGTCATTTTGGCCATCTGCTCATTTTGGTTACATTGCGAAGATTTACATATCGTCACCTTGGCTATATTGGCAGGGTGATTTATTTATAGTTTTTATATTGTCATTTTTATTAATCATGTATAGTTTTTCATGAGTGATACATTATCTTGATAACTATATCATTAAAGGGACAGTATATTGTCATGGTAACTATACTGTCATTATGACTACAATCTCTTAGTGGCTATATTGCTATATTTTCATGATATTCATAAAGTCATTGAAAGATTACTATCAAGGTGACTCTAATAGCCTGGCGATTGATGTATATCATGACATTATTGTCACGATAGCTGCATTGTCATGATGGCTATATTGTCGTTTCCTGTATTTCTAATGTTACTCTTTTGTGAAGATTGCTTTATTGTCATTGTAGCTATAGTGTCATGGGGAATATATTTTCGTAGTAGCAGTATTGTCATTATGAACATATCGTCATTTTGGCTATCTGCTCATTTTGGTTACATTGCGAAGATTTACATATCGTCACCTTGGCTATATTGGCAGGGTGATTTATTTATAGTTCTTATATTGTCATTTTTATTAATCATGTATAATTTTTCATGAGTGATACATTATCTTGATAACTATATCATTAAAGGGACAGTATATTGTCATGGTAACTATACTGTCATTATGACTACAATCTTTAGTGGCTATATTGCTAAGATAACTACATGTGACTACATTTTCATTGTAGCTTAATTAATAGTGTTGATTTACCCTTGGAGATATATCATTATAAAAAGGAATATCTCATTTTTTCTAAATTATGAGGTGAATACATTGTCATGATATGCTATATTGTTATAGTTTCAGTACTGTCATGGTGAATATATATCATGTTGGCTACATTACTATGGAAGCCATAGTGGCAGGGTGGCTATATTTTCATAGTTTGATCATTTTGTTATCAGTATCTTATTGTATTTTTGAATATGTTGTCATGGTGACTGTGTTGCAATAATTCCTATATTGTCATTTGATTTATTAAATTGATGGCAATATTGTCATAGAGACTGTATTGTCATGTTGCCTATATGTTCAACTTGGTTGTCGCGTCATCGTGACTCTATGTTCATCATGGCTATACTGTCGTTAAGATTACATTCTTATGGTAACTATATTGCCATCATGGCTTTTTGTCAGAGTAGCTATATTGTTAAGTTAGCTATCATATTGTGGTGGGTAATTTTTTTCCTTTTGGTATATTGCCATGATGGCTATACTAGAATTTTGGCAATATTTGCATGGTGATATAGTGTTCGCAGCCCAACTGTTGTTTTGGAAATTTTTTCATGGGGATACATTATCATGGTGCCTACATTGTCAAGGTTACTATATTTCATGCAAGCTACATTGTAAAGATGACGATATTGGCATGGCGGGTGCATTGTTATGTTCAATATAACGCCATCCTGGCTAAATTATCTTGGTTGCTATATCAACTTGATGGCTATATTGCTACGGTCAATTTCGTCGTTGGGGATGTATTTTGTCTTTACCTACAATTTGGTTGTGATTATATGATCATGATAATATTTCTATGACGGCTTATTTGGCATCTTGAGTGTATCTGTCTGGATTTCATATCATCATGTAACAGTCTGTCATGCTTTTAAACGGTGATGGTGCTTATGTGAAATTGCTGATTACGTTATCATCATTAATGTATGATTATTGTAACTATATAGCAATGGAAATATCTTTTTTGATCATTTTCGTATGTTGATTTCATTTTGATAGTAGTTATACTGGTATGGCAGGTACATTTTCATGGTTCTGACATTGTTTTATGGGCTATACTGTCAAGGCGGCTGTATAGTAATGATAAATTCTGTTTTGAACGTTATTGTCTCCTGGACACAATATACTTTACAGGCTATATGCTTCCTATGATCCGAAAGCAACTATTTTGTCACGGTATCTATATTGTCAGGTGGCTCTATTGACGTTGTGAACATATTCTGAATGTTTCTTTAATGTTGCGTTGACTATATTGGTATGTCACTTATATGGCCATGATGGCTTTGTTGTTATAGTGAATATATTTCAGTTGTGACTATCCTATCATAATGGCTAAATTGTCATGGGAAATATGTTTATATGGATGGTATATTCTCATGATACTTTTATGGTAATTTTAAAAAAATTTTCAAGTTTACTCTAATATCACAGTGATTGATTTATGTTGTAACATTATTGTTATGGTGGCTGTACAATCATGGTGGCTATATTGTCTTTTGATGCGTTTTCAATGTTACTATTTAGTGAATATGGCTTTAATGTCAGTGTCAACTTTCATTGGGAACAAATTTTCATAGTGACGCAATTGTCATTTTGAAATAAAGTCATTTAGGCTATCTTCTAATTTGGGTTACATTGCTATGTTATATATATCGTCACCTTGGCTATATTAGGAAGGTGATTTTTTTATAGGTGGTATATAGCCATTTTTTAATCGTGTATATTGTTATAAAGGATATATTATCATGATACCCATATCATTAAGGTGAAAATATTGGCATGGCGACTATATTGTCTTTATGACTGTAATCTTATGATAACAATATAGGTGCCCTGATATATAGGCAACATGAAAAGACAATCCCCCCTTGCAATATAACAAAAAATAACAAATAGCCATTATGGCAATATATTCATTTAACAATATAGCCACCATGACAATATAGTTACCATATCAATATAATCTTAATGGAAATATAACTACCATGACCATATAGACACGATGACAATACGACCACCAAGACAATACAGGAACCATGACATTACATTATGACAATATAGCCACCTATTCAACAAATCAAAAGACAGTTTAGATATTATGGCAACAGTCACCATGATAATATACACACAAGTGGAACATAATCGACATAACCAAATGATTATATTATGAAAATATAGCCACTATGCCACCATGGCTTCCATTGGATTATAGCTAACATAATACATATACAATGACATTCCTGAAACCATAACAATATAGCATCTCACGACAATGTAGTCCCCTAATGATTTAATCAAAATGAGAATCTCGTTTTATAATGATACATCCTTAAGTGGAAACCCAACACCAATATAAAAGCTACCGTGAAAATGTAGTCACCATGGCATTATAACCATCATGATGAAATACACACCATGACAATAAAGTTACTTTGACAAGATATCCAACATGATATCATTGTCATAATAACAATATAGTCAAAATGCCAATATATAGTTACCGGAATGTTATAGTTATCATGATAATGTATCACCTACGACAAAAAATGCATGATTAAAAAAACGGAAATATAGCAACCGTAAAAAATATATCCAAAGCGATGATATATATAGGATACAATGTAACCAAAATAAGGAGATGGCCAAAATGACAGTATGTTCATAATGACAATGATTCCAAAATGGAAATATTTTCTCCATGACTCTATAGGTACACTGACAGTAAAGATATCTTCACAAAAGCGTAAAATTAAGATACAGCAAATTACAATATAGCCACCTTGACAATACAGCCATCTTGACAATAATATCACGATATAACTCAATCACCAGGACAATCGAGTCACCTTGACAGTAATATTACAATGACTTTATAGATATCATGAAAATATAGCCCCCCATGTCAAGATATTTGCTATGACAATTTAGCAATTATGAAAATATAGTCACGACGACAATCTATTCACTATGACAATAAAGCTACCATGATCATATAACTGATATGACAATATAATCAAAGCAAAAATATAGAAACATTCAACTTATATTCAAAATGCCAATATAACCACCTGACAATAGATAGGCGTTTTCGGATAATAGCAAAAATATACACTCCAGGACAATATAGTCTCTGTGAAAAAACAGTGACTCAGACAGGATTTATCATCACGATATGCTAATAACATTATAGCTGTCATGGAATTGTAGTCAATATGACAGAATTATCACAATGAAATAAAACATTACAATATACTTACCGTAATCATAAACCAATCATGATTATAAAATCAGCAGGTTGACATTAACAGGATCATAGTGTAAAAACTATGACAATTTAAGTGACATGATGAGATGATATCCATTCACGTACACTTACAATACCACATACGTTTTCATGAAAATATTATCATGATCATATAATCACAACAGTATTGTCACTAATTACAAAATATATCCCGAAAGACAAAATTAATCATAACAATATAGCCATCAAGTTGATACAGCTACCAAGATAATGTAGCAAGGACTGCATTATATTGAAAGAAAGAATACCACCACCATGCCAATGTCTTCACCTGACAATGTAGCTACCATGAAAATATAATAACCTTGACTATGTAGCTACAATGATAAAATATACAATTGAAAAATATCCACAACAAGAGTTTAGCTGCTAAGACACTATATCGCTGTGCCAATATCGCCAAAATGTTATTATTGCCATCATGATAATATACCCAATACTCGACAATATAGCTATTCTGACAATATTGCCTATATAAAAAGACATTCACCATTTGTTATATAACAAAAATGACAAATAGCCATAATGGCGATATAGGGATTTAACAATACAGCCCCTATGGTAATATAGTTAGCATAACAATGTGATCTTAACGACAATGTAGCCAACATGACTATATAGTTACGTTGACAATACAACAACCGTGACAATTCAGATGACATGACAGTACCGTCTCTAAGACAATATTGCCATCAATTTGATAAATTTTATTACAATATTGATATTATGGCAACATAGACACCATGACAATATACTTAAAAATGCAATATAATCGCCATGATAAAATCATCCTACCATGAACAAATAACACCTACCATTTTGGTTTCCATTGCAATGTAGAAACAGTAATAAAAGATTTACCATGATGGTACTGAAACCATAACAGTATAGCATATCATGGCAATGTAGTCACCAAATAATTTAATCAAAATGACAAATTCTCTTCGATAATGGTATATCCTCAAGGGCAATATTAACACCATTAAAAAAGCTTCTACGAAAATAGTCATTATGACATTATAAAAATCATGATAAAAAAGTCACCATGACAATATAGTTATCTTGACAATATAGCCACTGTGACGTTATAGTCATAATGATAATATAGTCGCTATGACAATATTTTCACCATAAAACATAATTATCATGATAATATTTCGCTTATGACAAAGTATACAAGAGTTAAATAATGACAATATATCACCTGTAAAAAGATCACCTTGCCAATATAGCTAAGGTGACGATATATACATTATAGCAATGTAACTAAAATGAAAAGATAGCCAAAATGACGGTATGGTCATAATGACAATACTGCTACCATGAAAATATGCTCCCGATGACACTATAACTACACTGACAACAAAGCCATATTGAAAAAAGACCAACATTGAAAATACAGCAAACGAGAATATAGCCACCATCATATTTCAGCAACCATGATAATAAAGTCACGATACATATGATCACCATGTCATTAGTCACCTTGATAATAAACTTACAATAACTATATAAATATGAAAATATAGCCTCCATGTCAACATGTCTACCATAATAATATGGCCATTATGATAATATAGTCATGACGGCAATTTATTCACTATAACAATATAGCCACAGTGATCACATAACTGAAGTGACAATACAGTCAAAGAAGCAAAAAAGAAATACACAAATCATATTCACTATGGCAGTATAACTACATGACAATATAGATACTGTGACAAATAGTCGCTTTTGAATCATGGCAAACATATAGCCGGCAGGACAACATAGTCTCTATGACAGAACAGCGACCAAGACAGGATATATCATTATAATATAGACACCTTGACAGTATAGACCATAAAGCAATGTAACAATCATGAAACTGTAACTGCCAAAACATTATAGATGTCATGAAATTTTAGTCAACATGACAAAATTATCATAATTTAATAACATCGGCATTACAATATAGTTACCATAATCATAGATCAATCATGATCATATAATCAGCAGGTTGATATAAACAACATCACAGTATAAAAACCAATACAGTATAAGTGACATGATGATATGATATCCATACACATACACTTACAACACCAAAGAAGCCCCCATGAACATATTGTTATCATTATCATATAATCACAACAATATTGTAGGTAGTGACAAAAATATCCCCAACGACAAAATTAATCATAGCAATATAGCCATCAACTTGTTATAGCGACCAAGATAATGTAGCGAGCATTGTATTGAGAATTACAATACATCCACCGTGCCAATGTCGTAACCATGACAATATAGCTACCATGAAAATATAGTAACGTTGATAATGTAGCTGCCATGGCAAAATGTTCAAGATAGAAAATACCCAAAAGATAGCCACAACAAGAGTTTAGCAGCTAAGACGATATATCACCATGCCAATATCTCTAAAATGTTAGTATAGCCATCATGGCAATATGTCAACAGAAAAAATACTCATCAAAACGATATAGCTAACTTGAAAATATACTACTCTGACAATATAGGTAACATTAAAAGACAGCCACCTCCTTCAAAAAAATTAAAAAAAAAAATGACAAATAGCCATCATGGCAATGTGGTAACTAAACAATATAGCCATCATAACGATATGGTAACCAAACAATATAGCCATCAGGGCAATATGATTACCATAGCAATGTATTCTTAATGGCAATATAGTCACCAAGTCCTTATAGTCACGATGACAATACAACTACCATGACAATACAGAAAACATCAAAATACAGTCTCTAAGACAATATTGCCACTGATTCAACAAGTTGAATGACAATATAGATATTATGGCAACACAATGACGATGACAATATACTCAGAAATGTTATACAATCGTCATAATAAAATGATCATACCATGAAAATATAGTCACCTTGCCTCTATGGCTTCCATTACAATATAGCCGCAATAACAAACCATTCACCACGACAGTAGTGAAACCATAACAATATAGCATATCATGACAATGTAGTCACTTGATCATTTAATGAAACATAAAAAATTCGATTCTATTATGGTATAACCTCAGGGACAAAATTTTATACACCATTAAAAAGCTGCCATGAAAATACAGTCACTATGACATAATTATCAAGATAAAATAGTGACCATGGCAATATAGCCACTCTGATATTATAGTCATTATGACAATATAATCGCTATTGAAATACTGTCATCTTGATAAGAAAGTTATCAAAATGATATATCGCTTGTGACAAAATATGCATGATTAGAAAATGACAGTATATCACCTATAGAAAAGATCACCTTACCACCATAGTCAAGGTGAAGATATATACATCATAGCAACGTAAAGAAAAAGAGATGATAACCAGAACGACGGTATGTTCATAATGACAATACTGCAACTATGAAAATAGCTTCACTGACATAAAGCCATATTCACAAAATGAGAACTATTGAAAAAATAGTAAACCACTATACATTCATCAAGACATTACATCCACCATGACAATAATCTCTCGATATAAATCAATCGCCAGGATATTAGCGTCGCCTTGATAATGAATATACACTGAGTACATGAACATCATGAAAATATAGCGTCCATATAAATATATTTGTCGTGAAAATATAGCCTCCATATGAATATCTTTAAAGTGACAGTTTCGCCATTCTGATAATATAGTCAAGACGCTAATATATTCACCATAACAATAAAGCCACCACGATCACATAAATGATATGACAATATAGTCAACGCAACAATAAATGCATTTATAAATTATATCGACTCTGAGAATACAGCCACATGAAAATATAGATACTGTGACAAAATAGTCATTTTTGGATCATAGCAAACATGTAGCGTCCAAGAGAATATAGTCTCTATGACAAAATAGCGAAGAAGACAGGCTTTATCATCACAATACAGTCACCTTGACAGTATAGCCATAAAACAGTGGAACAACCATGAAAATGTACCTACCACAACAATATAGCTTACATGAAAATATATTTACTTTGACTAATTCATTACAATGAAATACAAACTATATTACATTATGGTTTCGATAATCATACACCAATCATGATCATATAAGATAAAACTTTCAAAACAAAGCAAGGGTTGCGATAACGCAGGGAGGAATAGCTGCAACCTAGCTGTGAAAGACGATAGCAGCTCTGTACACGTCGGTAGCTGGTGCGCGACTATCATCAGGTGAGTACATTGTCATGATATGCTATATTGTCATGGTTTCAGTACTGTAGTAGTGAATGTATTATTATGTTAGCTATATTGCAGTGGCAGAGTGGCTAAACTTTCATGGTAGGATAATTTTGTTATCGCGGTTATATTCCCTTTGTGATAATACTGTCATGGTGACTGTGTTCCAGTAATATCTATATTATCATTTAAATTATTGAAGCGATTGCAATATTGTCGTAGAGACTCTAATGTTATGTTGCCTGTATTGTCATGATGGTTCCATGTCATCTTGACTATATAGTCATGTTGGTTATATTCCAGTTGTGATTACATGGTTATGGTAACTATATTGCCATGGTGACTATATTGATAGGTGACTACATTGCCATGAGAGCTATTTCTCATTTTTGTTATACTGTAAGGAGGTGACTGTCTTTTCATATTGAATATATTATCAGGGTAGCTTATATTGTTAAGTTAGCTATACCACTGTGGTGCTTATTTTCTTTTTCTGGTGTTATATTGCCATAATGCCTAGACTAACATTTTGGCGATATTGGCATGGTGATATAGTGTCTTAGCAAATAAACTGTTATTGTGGATATGTTCCATGGGATTTTATTATCATAGGAGCTACATTGTCAATGTTACTGTATTTTCATTGTAGCTACATTATCACGGTGACGATATTGCCATTGTGGCTGTATTGTTATTTTCAATATAATGCCTTCCTAACTACATTATCTTGGTCGCTATATTTACTTGCTGGCTATATTGCTATGGTTAATTTTGCTGTTGGGATATATTTTGTCATTAACCAAAATTTTGTTTTAATCATATGATCATGATAACAATATTTTCATGAAGGCTTATTTGGTAATGTGAGTGCAAGTGTATGGATGTCATATTATCATATCACTATATTGTCATGATTTTTATACTGTGATGGTGTTTATGTCAGCCTCCTGATGATATTATCATGATTAATATATGATTATGGTAACTAAATAGTAATGGCGATTATATTTCATTGTGACAATTTTGTCATGTTGCGTGCATTTTCATGGTAGCTATATTGTTATGGGAGGTACATTTTCAATGTTGTTTAATTGTTTTATCGGATATACTGTCAAGGTGACTATATCTTAATTGAAAATCTTGTCTTGGTCGCTATTTTGTCATGGACACTATATGTTTGCTATATGTTTGCCTATGAGCCTATATGTTTGCTATGATCCGAAAGAGACTATTTTATCAAGCATCAAAATTGTCAGGTGCTTATATTGCCATAATGAATGTAATTTGAAGGCTTCCTTCTTGTTGCGTTAAGTGTATTGTCATATCACTTATATGATCATGGCTATATTGTTATAATGAATATATTGCCGTCTTGACTATATTATCATATTGGCTAAATTGTCTTGGTAAGTATGTTGAAATGGAAGCCTTATTTTCATGGTGTTTATATAGTCAGTGAATTATATCGTGACATTATTGTCATAGTGGCTACACTTTCATGGTGGCTATATAGTCGTTTGCTGTATTTTCACTGTTACTCTTTTGTGAAGATTGCTTTATTGTCACTGTAGCTATAGTACCATGGGGGATATATTTTCATAGCAGCAGTATTGCCATTATGAACATACCGCCATTTTGGCTATCTCCTCATTTTCGTTATATTGCGAAGATATACTTATCGTCAACTTGGCTATATTATCAAGGTGATATCGTTTATAGTTGTTATATTGCCATTCTTTTTAGTCATGCTTAATTTTTCATAAGCGATACATTATCGTCATAACTTTACTGTTAATATGACAGTATATTGTCATTGTGACAATGTTGACATTATGACTATAATCTCTTAGTGGCTATATTGCTAAGGTAACTATACTGTCATGGTGACTATTTCATGATGATGGTTATAATGACAGTTTGACTGCATTTTCATTGTAGCATATTTAATGGTGTTGATTTTGTCCTTGAAGATATATCATAAAAACGAAAATCTCCTTTTTTTTAAATCATGTGAATATATTGCCATGATATGCGATATTGTTATAGTTTCAGTTCTGTCATGTTGAATTTATATTATGTTGGTTACATTACAATTAAAGTCATAGTGGCAGGGTAACTATATTTTCATGGTTGGATCATTTTGTTATGACGATTCCATTGTATTTGTGAGTATATTCTCATGGTTACTGTGTTGCCGTAATTTCTATATTGTCCTGGACACTACATATCCTGAAATCTATATTGTGATATCAGTTATATGATCATGGTAGCTTTATTGTCATTATGAATATCTTGTCGTCGTGACTATATTATCATAATGGCTAAATTGTCATAGGAAATATGTTGACATGAGGGTTATATTTTCATGATATAAAGTCATTGAAAGATTACTATCAAGGTGACTAATAGCCTGGCGATTGATGTATATCGTGACATTATTGTCACGATAGATGCATTGTCATGTTGGCTATATTGTCGTTTCCTGTATTTTCAATGTTACTCATTTGTGAAGATTGCTTTATTGTCATTGTAACTCTAGTGTCATTTGGAATATATTTTCGTAGTAGCAGTATTATCATTATGAACATATCATCATTTTGGATATCTGCTCATTTTGGTTACATTACGAAGATTTACATATGGTCATCTTGGCTATATTGGCAAGGTGATCTCTTTATAGTTGCTATATTGTCATTTTTTTTAATCATGTATATTTTTTCATGAGTAATACATTATCTTGATAACTATGTCATTAAAGTGACAGTATATTGTCATTGTGGCTATATTGTCATCATGACTACAATCTCTTAGTGGCTATATTGCTAAGATAACTACATGTGACTACATTTTCATTGTAGCTTAACTAATGGTGTTGATTTACCCTTGGATATATATCATTATTAAAACGGATATTTCATTTTGTTTTAATTATGAGGTGAATACATTGTCATGATAAGCTATATTGTTATAGTTTCACTACTGTCATGGTGAATGTATATTATGTTGGCTAATTACAATGGAAGCCATAGTGGCAGGGTGGCTATATTTTCATGGTTTGATCATTTTGTTATTAGTATTTTATTGTATTTTTGAATATATTTTCACTGTAACTGTGTTGCCATACTTTATATATTGTCATTTGATTTATTAGATTGGTGGCAATATTGTCATAGAGACTGTATTGTCTTGTTGCCTGTATGGTGATCATTGTTGTCTTGTCATCTTGACTCTATGGTCATCATGGCTATACTGTCGTTAAGATTACATTCTTATGGTAACTATATTGCCATCATGGATTTTTGTCAGAGTAGCTATATCGTTAAGTTAGCTATCTTATTGTCGTGGGTATTTTATTTCCTTTGGTTTATTGCCACGATGGCTATACTAGAATTTTAGAAAGATTAGCATGGTGATATAGTGTTTGCAGCCCAACTGTGGTTTGGGACATTTTTTTATTGGAATACATTATCATGGTACCTACATTGTCAAGGTTACTACATTTCATGTGAGCTACATTGTAAAGATGACGATATTGGCATGGCGGGTGTATTATTATGTTCAATATAACGCCATCCTGGCTACATTATCTTGGTCGCTATATCAACTTGATGGCTATATTGCTACGATCAATTTCATCGTTGGAGATGTATTTTGTCTTTACCTATAATTTGGTTGTGATTATATGATCATGATAATATTTCTATGACGGCTTATTTGGCATCTTGAGTGTATCTGTCTGGATATCATATTATCATGTAACTTAATATGTCATGCTTTTAAACGGTGATGGTGCTTATGTGAAAATGCTGATTACATTATCATCATTAATGTATAATCATTGTAACTATATAGCAATGGCAATATCTTTTTTGATCATTTTGATATGTTGACTTCATTTTGAAAGTAGTTATATTGGTATGGCAGGTACATTTTCTTGCTTCTGACATTGTTTTATGTGCTATATAGTGTCAAGGCGGCTGTATAGTATTGATAAATTCTGTTTTGGACGCTATTGTCTCCTGGACACTATATACTTTAAAGGCTATTTGTTTCCTATGATCCGAGAGCGACTATTTTGTCACGGTATCTATATTGTTAGGTGGCTATATTGACGTTGTGAACATATTCTGAATGTTTCTTTAATGTTGCGATGACTATATTGTTATATCAGTTATATGGCCATTGTGACTTTGTTGTTATAGTGAATATATTGTAGTTGTGAGTATATTATCATAATGGCTATATTGTCATGGGGAATATGTTGATATGGATGCTATATTTTCATGATACTTTTATGGGAATTGCAAAAAATTTTTCAAGTTTACTCTAATATCACAGTGATTGATTTATGTTGTAACATTATTGTTATGGTGGCTGTACAATCATGGTGGCTATAATGTCATTTGATGCGTTTTCAATGTTACTATTTAGTGAATATGGCTTTAATGTCAGTGTAGCTATACTTTCATTGGGAACAAATTTTCATAGTGACGCAATTGTCATTATGAAATAAAGTCATTTTATCTATCTTCTAATTTGGGTTACATTGCTATGTTATATATATCGTCACCTTGGCTATATTGGGAAGGTGATTTTTTTATAGGTGGTATATTCTCATTTTTTAATCGTGCATATTCTGTTATAAGCGATATATTATCATGATACCTATGTCATTAAGGTGAAAATATTAGCATGGCGACTGTATTGTCTTTATGACTGTAATCTTATGATAACAATATACGTACCTGATATATAGGCAACATGAAAGCCAATCAATCCCTTATATACAACAAAAAATAACAAATTGCCATCATGGCAATATGTTAATTTAACAATATAGCCACCATGGCAATATATTTACCGTATCAATATAATCTTAATGGAAATCTAACAACCATGACCATATAGAGACGATGACAATACAAAAACCATGACAATACAGGAACCATGACATTACATTATGACAATATAGCCACCAATTCAACAAATCAAACGACAGTATAGATATTATGGCAACAGTCACCATGACAATATACACACAAGTAGAATATAATCGACGTAAGAAAATGATTATATTATGTAAATATAGCCACTCCGCCACTATGGCTACCTTTGGAATATAGCCAACATAATAATACATATACAATGACATTCCTTGAACTATAACAATATAGCATATCACGAAAATGTAGTCCCCTAATGATTTATTCAAAATGAGAATCTCGTTTTATAATGAGAAATCCTCAAGGGCAAACCCAACACCAATATAAACGTTACAGTGAAAATATAGTCATCATGACATTATAACCATCATGATGAAATAGACACCTTGACAATAAAGTTACTTTGGCAAGATATCCAACATGATATCATTGTCATAATAACAATATAGTCAAAATGCCAACCTATAGTTACCGGAATGTTATAGTTATCATGATAATGTATCACTTACGACAAAAAATGCATGATTAAAAAAATGAAAATATAGCAACAGTAAAAAAAGATCACATTGCTAATGTAGCCAAGGTGAATATATATATGATAGAAATGTAACCAAAATAAGGAAATGGCGAAAATGACAGTATGTTCGTAATAACAATAATTCCACTATGAAAATATATTCTCCACGAAACTATAGGTACACTGACAGTAAAGCTATCTTCACAAAAGCATAAAATCAAAATACAGCAAACTACAATATAGCCACCATGACAATACATCCATCTTGACAATAATATTACGATATAACTCAATCACAAGGACAATGGAGTCACCTTGACAGTAATCTTAGAATGATTTTATAAATATCATGAAAATATAGCCAACAAGTTAAGATATTTGCTATGACAATTTAGCCATTATTAAAATATAGTCGCGACGACAATCTATTCACTATGACAATAAAGCTACCATAATCATATAACTTGACAATA
Source organism: Panulirus ornatus (assembly GCF_036320965.1). NCBI lineage: Eukaryota > Metazoa > Arthropoda > Malacostraca > Decapoda > Palinuridae > Panulirus > Panulirus ornatus. The sequence continues at coordinate 11,350,986 of NC_092278.1, forward strand.
TAATCAAAGCAAAAATATAGAAACATTCAACTTATATTCACAATGGCCATATAACCACCTGACAATATATAGACTATTAATAGATAGTCGTTTCGGATCATAGCAAAAATATAGACTCCAGGACAATATAGTGTCTGTGAAAAAACAGTGACTCAGACAGGATTTATCGTCATGATATGCTCATAACATTATAGCTGTCATGGAATTGTGGTCAACATGACAAAACTATCACAAAGAAATAAAACGACATTACAATAAAGTTACCATAATCATACACCAATCATGATTATATAATCAGCAGGTTGATATAAACAAGATCATAGCGTAAAAACCATGACAATCTAAGTGACATGATGAGATGATATCCATTCACTTACACTTACAATACCGCATAAGTTTTCATGAAAATATTATCATGATCATATAATCAAAACAGTATTGTCACTAATTAAAAAATATATCCCGAAAGACAAAATTAACCATAACAATATAGCCATCAAGTTGATATAGCGACCAAGATAATTTAGCCAGGACTGCATCATATTAAAAGTAAGAATACAACCACCATGCCAATGTCGTCACCATGACAATGTAGCTACCATGAAAATATAGTAATCTTGACTATGTAGCTACCATGATAAAAAATATAATTGAAAAATATCCACAACAAGAGTTTAGCTGCTAAAACACTATATCGCCATGCCAATATCGCCAAAATGTTATTATTGCCATCATGATAATATACCAGAAGAAAAGAAATATATATACTACTCGACAATATAGCTATTCTGACAATATTGCCAACATGAAAAGACAGTCACCTCCTTGTTATATAAAAAAATGAGAAATAGCCATCATGGCGATAAATTGATTTAACAATACAGCCACTATGGTAATATAGTTACCATAACAAATTGATCTTAACAAAAATCTAGCCAACATGACTATATAGTCACGATGACAATACAACCATCCAGACAATACAGATAACATGACAGTATCGTCTCTAAGACAACATTGCCAACAATTTGACAAATTATATGACAATATAGATATTATGTCAACTTAGTCACCATGACAATATACTCAGAAATGCAATATAATCGCCATGATGAAATTATCCTACCATGAAAATATAGCCACCTACCATTTTGGTTTCCATTCCAATGTAGAAACAGTAATAAAAGACTTACCATGACAGTACTGAAACCCTAACAGTATAGCATATCATGGCAATGTAGTTAGCTGAAAATTTATCAAAATGACAATTTCTCTTCAATGATGGTATATCCTCAAGGGCAATATCAACACCATTAAAAAAACTTCTACGAAAAAACAGTCATTATGATATTATAAAGATCATGACAAAAAAGTCACCATGACAATATAGTTATCTTGGCAATATAGCCACTGTGACATTATAGTCATAATGATAATATTGTCGCTATGACAATATTGTCACCATAAAAATATAATTATCATGATAATATTTCGCTTATGACAAAGTATGCAAGATTAAAAAATGACAATATATCACCTATAAAAAGATCACCTTGCCAATATAGCTAAGGTAACGATATAAAATTACAGCAATGTAACTAAAATGTAAAGATAGCCAAAATGACGGTATGGTCATAATGACAATACTGCCACTAGGAAAATATGTTCCCCATAACACTATAGCTACACTGACAACAAAGCCATATTCACAAAAGAGCAACATTGAAAATACAGAAAACGAGAATATAGCCACCATCATAGTTCAGCCACCATGATAATAATGTCACGATACAAATCATCACCATGTCATTAGACACCTTGATAATAAACTTACAATGACTATATAAATATCATGAAATTATAGCCTCCATGTCAACATGTCTGCCATGATAATCTGGCCATTATGATAATATAGTCATAAAGGCAATTTATTCACCATAACAATATAGCCACAGTGATCATATAACTGAATGACAATACAGTCAAAGAAGCAAAAAAGAAATATACAAATCATATTCACTATGGCAGTATAACTACATGACAATATAGATACTGTGACAAATAGTCGCTTTTGAATCATAGCAAACATATAGCCGGCAGGACAACATAATCTCTATGACAAATTAGCGACCAAGACAGGATATATCATTACAATATAGACACCTTGACAGTATAGACCATAAAACAATGTAACAATCATGAAACTGTACCTGCCAAAATATTACAGATGTCATGAAATTTTAGTCAACTTGACAAAATTATCATTCTGAAATATCATCGGAATTACAATATAGTTCCCATAATCATAGACCAATCATGATCATATAATCAGCAGGTTGACATAAACAATATCAGAGTATAAAAACCATGACAGTATAAGTGACATAATCATATGATATCCATACACTTACACTTACAATACCAAAGAAGCCGCCATGAATATATTGTTATCATGATCATATAATCACAACAATATTGTAAGTAGTGACAAATATATCCCCAAGTGCAAAATTAATCAAGACAATATTGCCATCAACTTGTTATAGCGACCAAGATAATGTAGCGAGCATTGTATTGAGAATTACAATACAGCCCCCGTGCCAATGTCGTTACCCTGAGAATATAGCTACCATGAAAATATAGTAACGTTGATAATATAGCTGCCATGGCAAAATATTCAAGATAGAAAATACCCAAAAGATAGCCACAACAAGAGTTTAGCTGCTAAGACGATATATCACCGTGCCAATATCTCTAAAATGTTAGTATAGCCACCATGGCAATATATCAACAGAAAAAATACTCATCACAACGATATAGGTAACTTGACAATATACTACTCTGACAATATAGGTAACATTAAAAGGCAGCCACCTCCTTGAAATATAAAAAAAAAAATGACAAATATCTATCATGGCAATATGGTAACTAAACAATATAGCCATCATGGCAATATGGTAACCAAACAATATAGTCATCATGGCAATATGATTACCATAGCAATGTATTCATAATGGCAATATAGTCACCATATCTTTATAGTCACGATGACAATGCAACTACCATGACAATACAGAAAACATCAAAATGCAGTCTCTAAGACAATATTGCCACTAATTCAACAAGTTAAATGACAATACAGATATTATGGCAACACAATCACGATGACAATATCCTCAGAAATGTTATATAATCGTCATAATAAAATGATCATACCATGAAAATATAGTCACCCTGCCACTATGGCTTCCATTACAATATAGCCACAATAACAAAACATTCACCACGACAGTACTGAAACCATAACAATATAGCATATCATGACAATGTAGTCACTTGATCATTTAATGAAAAAGAAAAATTTCGCTTCTATTATAGTATAACCTCAGGTACAAAATTTTATACACCATTAAAAAGCTGCCATGAAAATACAGTCACTATGACATGAATATCATGATAAATATTGACCATGGCAATATAGCCACTCTGAGATTATAGTCATTATGACAATATAGTCGCTATTAAAATACTCTCACCATAATAATAAAGTTATCAGAATGATATATCGCCAGTGACAAAATATGCATGATTAGAAAATGACATTATAGCACCTATAAAATGATCACCTTGCCACTATAGTCAAGGTGACGTTATATACATCATAACAACGTAAAGAAAAAGAGATGATAACCAGAACGACGCTATGTTCATAATGACAATACTGCAACTATGAAAATATGTTCCCCACGATTCTCCAGCTTCACTGACAATAAAGCCATCTTCACAAAAAGAGTACCATTGAAAAAATAGCAAACGACTATACAGCCATCAAGACAGTACAGCCACCATGACAATAATCTCTCGATATAAATCAATTGCCAGGATATTAGCGTCACCTTGATAATGAATATACAATGAGTACATGAACATCATGAAAATATAGAGTCCATATAAATATATTTGTCGTGAAAATATAGCCTCCATATGAATATCTTTAAAGTGACAGTTTCGACATTCTCATAATATAGTCAAGACGCTAATATATTCACCATAACAATAAAGCGACCATGATCAAATAAAAGATATGACAATATAGTTAACGCAACAATAAACGCATTTCTAAATTATATCCACTCTGAGAATACAGCCACATGAAAATATGGATACAGTGACAAAATAGTCATTTTTGGATCATAGGAAACATATAGCGTCCAAGAGAATATAGTCTCTATGACAAAATAGCGAAGAAGACAGGATTTATCATCACAATACAGTCACCTTGTCAGTATTGCCAATAAAACAGTGGAACAACCATGAAAGTGTACTTACTATAACAATATAGCTTGCATGAAAATATAGTTACTTTGACAAATTCATTCAATGAAATACAAACGATGTCATATTATGGTTTAGATAATCATACACCAATCATGATCATATAAGATAAAACCTTCAAAACAAAGCAAGGGTAGGGACAACGGAGGGAGGAATAGCTACAACCAAGATATGAAAGACGACAGCAGCTCCGTACACGTCGGTAGCGTGTGCGCCACTGTCATCAGGTGACTACATTGTCAAGATATGCTATATTGTCATGGTTTCAGTACAGTCGTAGTGAATGTATTATTATGTTAGCTATATTGCAGTGGCAGGGTGGTTAAACTTTCATGGTTGGAGAATTTTTTTATCGCGGCTATATTCCATTTCTGATAATACTGTCATGGTGACTGTGTTCCAGTAATATCAATATTATCATTTAATTTGTTGAAGAGATTGCAATATTGTCGTAGAGACTCTAATGTCATGTGGCCTGTATTGTCATGATGGTTGCATGTCATCTTGACTATATAGTCATGTTTGTTATATTCCAGTTATGGTTACATGGTTATGGTTACTATATTGCCACGGTGACTATATTGTTAGGTGACTACATTGCCATGAGAGCTATTTCTCATTTTTGTTATACTGTAAGGAGGTGACTGTCTTTTCATATTGAACATATTATCAGGGTAGCTATATTGTTAAGTTAGCTATGTCACTGTGGTGCTTATTTTCTTTTTCTGGTGGTATAGTGCCATGATGCCTAGACTAACATTTTGGCGATATTTGCATGGTGATATAGTGTCTTAGCAAGTAAACTGTTATAGTGGATATGTTCCAAGGGCTTTTATTATCACAGTAGCTACAATGTCAATGTTACTATATTTTCACGGTAGCTCCATTGTCACGGTGACGATATCGCCATTGTGGCTGTATTGTTATTTTCAATATAATGCCATCCTCACTACATTATCTTGGTCGCTATATTTACTTGCTGGCTATATTGCTATGGTTAATTTTGTCGTTCGGGATGTATTTTGTCATTAACTACAATTTTGTTTTAATCACATGATCATGATAACATTATTTTCATGGCGGCTTATTTGGTAATGTGAGTGCAAGTGTATGGATATCATATTATCATGTCACTATATTGTCATAGTTTTTATACTGTGATGGTGTTTATGTAATCCTCCTGATGATATCATCATGATTGAAATATGATTATGGTAACTAAATTGTAATGGCGATTATATTTCATTGTGACAATTTTGTCATGTTGCCTACATTTTCATGGTAGATATATTGTTATGGCAGGTACATTTTCATTGTTGTTTCATTGTTTTATCGGCTATACTGTCAAGGTTACTATATCTTAATTAAAAATCTTGTCTTGGTCGCTATTTTGTCATGGACACTATATTATCCTGGAGCCTATATTTTGCTATTATCCGAAAGAGACTATTTTGTCACAGCATCAATATTTTCAGGTGCTTATATTGCCATAATGAATATAATTTGAAGGCTTCCTTATTGTTGCGTTGACTGTATTGTCATATCACTTATATGATTATGGTTATATTGTTATAGTGAAAATTTTGCCGTCTTGACTATATTATCACATTGGCTAAATTGTCGTGGTAAGTAGGTTGATATGGAAGCCTTATTTTCATGATGTTTCTATAGTCGTTTCCTGTATTTTCACTGTTACTCTTTTGTGAAGATTGCTTTATTGTCATTGTAGCTATAGTGTCATGTGAGATATATTTTCATAGCTGCAGTATGGTCATTATGAACATACCGTCATTTTGGTTATCTAATCATTTTCTTTATGTTGCGAAGATTTACATATCGTCACCATAGCTATATTGTCAAGGTGATCTCTTTTATAGTTGCTATGTTGTCATTTTTTTATTCATGCATATTTTTTCATAAGCGATACATTATCGTGATAACTTTACTATTAAGGTGACAGTATACTGTCATTGTGACAATGTTGACAATATGACTACAATCTCTTAGTGGCTATATTGCTAAGATAACTATACTGTCATGGTGACTATTTCATGATGATGGTTATAATGACAATTTGACTGCATTTTCATTGTACCATATTTAATGGTGTTGACTTTGCCCTTGAAGATATATTATTAAAACGAAAATTTCCCATTTTTTTAAATTATCAAGTGAATATATATCCATGATATGCGATATTGTTATAGTTTCAGTACTGTCATGTTGAATGTATATTATGTTGGTTACATGACAATTAAAGTCATAGTGGCAGGGAAACTATATTTTCATGGTTGGATCATTTTGTTATGACGATTTTATTGTATTTGTGAGTATATTCTCATGGTTACTGTATTGCCGTAATTTCTATATTGTCCTGGACACTACATATCCTGAGATCTATATTGTCATATCTGTTATATGATAATGGTAGCTTTATTGTTATAGTGAATATCTTGTCGTCGTGAATATATTATCACAATGGCTAAATTTTCATAGGAAATATGTTGACATGAGTGCTATATTTTCATGATATACATACAGTCATTGAAAGATTACTATCAAGGTGACTCTAATAGCCTGGCGATTGATGTATATCGTGACATTATTGTCACGATAGATGCATTGTCATGGTGGCTATATTGTCGTTTCCAGTATTTTCAATGTTACTCTTTTGTGAAGATTGCTTAATTTTCATTGTAGCTATAGTGTCATGGGAAATATATTTTCGTAGTAGCAGTATTGTCATTATGAACATATCGTCATTTTGGCTATCTGCTCATTTTGGTTACATTACGAAGATTTACATATCGTCACCTTGGCTATATTGGCAAGGTGATCTCTTTATAGTTGCTATGTTGTCATTTTTTTTAATCATGTATATTTTTTAATGATTGATACATTATCTTGATAACTATATCATTAAAATGACAGTATATTGTCATGGTGACTATAATATCATTATGACTACAATCTCTTTATGGCTATATTGCTAAGATAACCACATGTGACTACATTTTCATTGTAGCTTATTTAATGGTGTTGATTAACCTTCGAGATATATCCTTATAAAAACGGATACTTCATTTTGTTTAAATTATGAGGTGAATACATTGTCATGATATGCTATATTGTTATAGTTTCAGCATTGTCATGGTGAATGTAAATTATGTTGGCTACAATACAATGGAAGCCATAGTGGCAGGGTGGCTATATTTTCATGGTTAGATCATTTTGTTGTTAGTATCTTATTGTATTTTTGAATATTTTGTCATGGTGACCGTGTTCCCATAATTTCTATATTGTCTTGTGATTCATTAAATTGATGGCAATATTGTCATAGAGATTGTATTGTTATGTTGCCTCTGTGGTCATCAAGGATGTCTTATCATCGTGACTCTATGATCATGATTGCTATACTGTCGTTAAGATTACATTCTTATGGTAACTATATTGCCATCATGGCTTTTTGTCAGAGCAGCTATATTGTTAAGTTAGCTATCTTATTATGGTGGGTATTTTTTTCCTTTTGGTATATTGCCATGATTGCTATACTAGAATTTTGGCAAGATTAGCATGGTGATATAGTGTTCGCAGCCCAACTGTTGTTTTGGACATTTTTTCATGGGAATACATTATCATGGTAACTACATTGTCAAGGTTACTATATTTCATGTGAGCTACATTGTAAAGATGACGATATTCGCATGACGGATGTATTGTTATGTTCAATATAACGCCATCCTGGCTACATTATTTTGGTCGCTATATCAACTTGATGGCTATATTGCTAAGGTCAATTTCCTCGTTTGGGGATGTATTTTGTTTTTACCTACAATTTGGTTATGATTATATAATCATGATAATATTTCTATGACGGCTTATTTGGCATCTTGAGTGTATCTGTCTGGATATCATATCATCATGTAACTTAATCTGTCATGCTTTTAAACGGTGATGGTGCTTATGTGAAAATGCTGATTACATTATCATCATTAATGTATGATTATTGTAACTATATAGCAATGACAATATCTTTTTTGATCATTTTGGTAAGTTGACTTCATTTTGATAGTAGTTATATTGGTATGGCAGGTACATTCTCATAGTTCTAACATTGTTTTATGGGCTATACTGTCAAGGCGGCTGTATAGTATTGTTAAATTCTGTTTTGGACGCTATTGTCTACTAGACACTATATACTTTAGAGGCTATATGTTTCCTATGATCCGAAAGCGACTATTTTGTCACGGTATCTATATTGTCAGGTGGCTGTATTGACGTTGTGAACATATTCTGAATGTTTCTTTAATGTTGCGTTGACTATATTGTTATATCAGTTATATGGCCATGGTGGCTTTGTTTTTATCGTGGATATATTGTAGTTGTGACTATACTATCATAATGGCTAAATTGTTATGGGAAATATGTTGATATGGATGCTATATTCTCATGATACTTTTATGATAATTGTAAAAATTTTTTCATGTTTATTCTAATATCACAGTGATTGATTTATGTTTTAACATTATTGTTATGTTGGCTTTACAATTAATATGGCTATATTGTCGTTTGATGCGTTTTCAGTGTTACTATTTAGTGAATATGGCTTTAATGTCAGTGTAGCTATACTTTCATTGGGAACAAATTTTCATAGTGACGCATTTGTCAGTATGAAATAGTCATTTTGGCTATCTTCTAATTTTGGTCACATTGCTATGTTATATATATCGGTATATTAGTATGGCAGGTACATTTTCATGTTTCTGACATTGTTTTATAGGTTATACTGTCAAGGCGGCTGTATAGTATTGTTAAATTCTGTTTTGGACGCTATTGTCTCCTGGACACTATATACTTTAGAGGCTATATGTTTCCTATGATCCGAAAGCGACTATTTTGTCACGGTATCTATATATTGTCAGGTGGCTGTATTGACGTTGTGAACATTCAGTTATATGACCATGGTGGCTTTGTTGTTATCGTGAATATATTGTATTTGTGACTATACTATCATAATGGCTAAATTGTCAAGGGAAATATGTTGATATGGATGCTATATTCTCATGATACTTTTATGGTAATTGTAAAAATTTTGTTATGTTTATTCTAATATCACAGTGATTGATATATGTTTTAACATTATTGTTATGGTGGCTGTACAATCATGGTGGCTATATTGTCGTTTGATGCGTTTTCAATGTTACTATTTAGTGAATATGATTTTAATGTCAGTGTAGCTATACTTTCATTGGGAACAAATTTTCATAGTGACGCATTTGTCATTATGAAATAAAGTCATTTTGGCTATCTTCTAATTTTGGTTACGTTGATATGTTATGTATATCGTCACCTTGGCTATATTGGGAATGTGATTTATTGTCATATTCTAATCTTGCATATTCTGTTATAAGCGATATATTATCATGATACCCATATCATTAAGGTGAAAATATTGGCATGGCGACTATATTGTCTTTATGACTGTAATCTTATGATAACAATATACGTACCCTGATATATAGGCAACATGAAAAGACAATCACCCCCTAGTAATATAATAAAAAGTAACAAAAAGCCATCATGGCAATATATTCATTTAACAATATAGCCACCATGGCAATATAGTTACTATATCAATAAAATCTTAATGGAAATATAATTCCCATCACCATATAGACACGATGACAATACAACCACCAAGACAATACAGGAACCATGACATTACATTATGAAAATATAGCCACCAATTCAACTAATCAAATGACAGTATAGATATTATGGCAACAGCCTCCATGATAATATACACACAAGTGGAACATAATCGACATAACAAAAAGATTATATTATGAAAATATAGCCACTCTGCCATCATGGCTTCCATTGGAATATAGCCAACATAATAATACATATTCAATGACATTCCCGAAACAATAACAATATAGCATGTCAGGCCAATGTAGTCCCCTAATGATTTAATCAAAATGAGAATCTCGTTTTATAATGATACATCCTCAAGGGCAAACCCAACACCAATATAAAAACTACCGTGAAAATGTAGTCACCATGACATTATAACCATCATGATGAAATAGACACCATGAAAATAAAGTTACTTTGGTAAGATATCCAACATGATATCATTGTCATAATAACAATATAGTCAAAATGCCGATATATAGTTACCGGAATATTATAGTTATCATGATAATGTATCCCTTACGACGAAAAATGCATGATTAGAAAAATGAAAATATAGCAACCGTAAAAAAAGATCACGTTGCTAATATAGCCAAAGGGATGACATATTTATGAGAGAAATGTAACGAAAATAAGGAGGTGGCCAAAATGACAGTATGTTCATAATGACAATAATTCCAATATGAAAATGTATTCTCCATGACACTATAGGAACACTGACAGTAAAGCTATCTTCACAAAAGCGTAAAATTAAAATACATTAAACTACAATATAGCCACATGACAATACACCATCCTGACAATAATATAACGATATAACTCAATCACCAGGACAATAGAGTCACCTTGACAGCAATCTTACAATGACTTTATGGATATCATGAAAATATAGCCCCCATGTCAAGATATTTGCTATGACAATTTAGCCATTATGAAAATATAGTCACGACGACAATCTATTCACTATGTCAATAAAACTCCCATGATCATATAACTGATATGAAAATATAATCAAAGCAAAAATATAGAAACATTCAACTCATATTCACAATGGCAATATAACCACCTGACAATATAGATACTGTTAATAGATAGTCGTTTTCGGATCATAGCAAAAATATAGACTCCAGGACAATATAGTCTCTGTGAAAAAACAATGACTCACACAGGATTTATCATCGTGATATGGTCATAACATTATAGCTGTCATGGAATTGTAGTCAACATGACAAAATTATCAAAAAGAAATAAAACGACATTAGAATATAGTTACCATAATCATAAACCAATCATGATTATATAATCAGCAGTTTGACAAAAACAAGATCATAGTGTAAAAACCATGACAATTTAAGTGATATGATGAGATGATATCCATTCACTTACACTTACAATACCACATAAGATTTCATGAAAATATTATCATGATCATATAATCACAACAGTATTGCCACTAATTACAAAATATATCCCGAAAGACAAAATTAACAATAACAATATAACCATCAAGTTGATATAGCGACCAAGAAAATGTAGCCAGGACGGCATTATTTTGAAAGAATACAACCACCATGCCAATGTCTTCACCATGACAATGTAGCTACCAAGAAAATATAGTAACCTTGACTATGTAGCTACCATGATAAAATATACAATTGAAAAATATCCACAACAATAGTTTAGCTGCTAAAACACTATATCGTGATGCCAATATCGCCAAAATGGTATTATTGACAGCATGATAAAAAAAAAACGCCAGAAAAGAGATATATGTACCCACTACTCGACAATATAGCTATTCTGACAATATTGCCGACATGAAAAGACAGTCACCTCTTGTTATATAACAAAAGTGACAAATAGCCATCATGGCGATATAGTGATTTAACAATACAGCCACTATGGTAATATAGTTACCATAAAAATGTGATCTTAACGACAATGTAGCCAACATGACTAGATAGTCACGTTGAAAATACAACCACCGTGACAATAGAGATAACATGAAAGTACCGTCTCTAAGACAATATTCCCATCAATTTGACAAATTATATGACAATATAGATATTATGGCAACATAGTCACCATGACAATATAATCAGAAATGCAATATAATCGCATGATAAAATTATCCTACCATGAAAATATAGCCACCTACCATTTTGGTTTCCATTGCAGTGTAGAAACAGTAATAAAAGATTTACCATGAAGGTACTGAAACCATAACAGTATAGCGTATCATAGCAATATAGTCAGCTGATAATTTAATCAAAATGACAATTTCTCATCTATAATAGTATATCCTCAAGGGCAATATGAACACCATTAAAAAAGCTTCTACGAAAATACAGTCATTATGAAATTATAAAAATCATGATAAAAAAGTCACCATGACAATATAGTTATCTTGGCAATATAGCCACTGTGATATTATAGTCATAATGATAATATAGTCGCTATGACAATACTGTCACCATAAAAAAATAATTATCATGATAATATTTCGCTTATGACAAAGTATGCAAGAGTTAAATAATGACAATATATCACCTATAAAAAGATCACCTTGCCAATATAGGTAAGTTGACGATATATACATCATAGCAATGCAACTAAAATGAAAAGATAGCCAAAATGACTGTATGGTCACAATGACAATACTGCCACTATGAAAATATGTTCCCCATGACACTATAGCTACATTGACAACAAAGCCATATTCACAAAAGAGCAACATTGAAAATACAGAAAACGAGAATATAGACACCATCATAGTTCAGCCACCATGATAATAATGTCACGATACAAATCATCACCATGTCATTAGTCACCTTGATAATAAACTTAAAATGATTATATAAATATCGTGAAAATATAGCCTCCATGTCAACATGTCTGCCATGATAATCTGGCCATTATGATAATATAGTTATGACGGCAATTTATTCACTATAACAATATATCCACAGTGATCATTTAACTGATGTGACAATACAGTCAAAGAAGCAAAAAACAAAATTTACAAATTATATTCACCACGGCAGTATAACTACATGACAATATAGATACTGTGACAAATAGTAGCTTTTGAATCATAGCAAACATATAGCCGGAAGGACAACATAGTCTCTATGACAAAATAGCGACCAAGACAGGATATATCATTATCATATAGACACCTTGACAGGATAGACCATAAAACAATGTAACAATCATGAAACTGTACCTGCCAAAACATTATAGATGTCATGAAATTTTATTTAACATGACAAAATTGTCATAATGAAGTATCATCGGCATTACAATATAGTTAGCATAATCATAGACCAATCATGATCATATAGTCAGCAGGTTGACATAAACAATATCACAGTATAAAAACCATGGAAGTATAAGTGACATGATGATATGATATCCATACACTTACACTTACAATACCAAAGAAGCCGCCATGAATATATTTTTTTTTATTTTTTTTTTGCTTTGTCGCTGTCTCCCGCGTTTGCGAGGTAGCGCAAGGAAACAGAAGAAAGAAATGGCCCAACCCACCCCCATACACATGTATATACATACGTCCACACACGCAAGTATACATACCTACACAGCTTTCCATGGTTTACCCCAGACGCTTCACATGCCCTGATTCAATCCACTGACAGCACGTTAACACCGGTATACCACATCGCTCCAATTCACTCTATTCCTTGCCCTCCTTTCACCCTTTATGAATATCATATAATCACAACAATATTGTAGGTACTGAAAAATATATCCCCAACGACAAAATTAATCATAGCAATATAGCCATCAACTTGTTATAGCGACCAAGATAATGTAGCGAGCATTGTATTGTGAATTGCAATAGAGCCACCGTGCCAATGTCGTCACCATGACAATATAGCTACCATGAAAATATAGTAACGTTGATAACGTAGCTGCCATGGCAAAATATTCAAGATAGAATATACCCAAACGATAGCCACAACAAGAGTTTAGCTGCAAAGACGATAAATCACCATGCCAAAATCTCTAAAATGTTAGTATAACTATCATGGCAATATATCAACAGAAAAAATACTCATCATAACGATATAGCTAACTTGACAATATACCACTCTGACAATACAGGTAACATTAAAAGACAGCCACCTCCTTGAAATATAAAAAAAAAAAAATGACAAATAGCTATCATAGCTATATGGTAACTAAATAATATAGCCATCATGGCAATATGGTAACCAAACAATATAGCCATCATGGCAATATGATTACCACAGCAATGTATTCTTAATGGCAATATAGTCACCATGTCCTTATAGCCACGATGACAATACAACTACAATGACAATACAGAAAACATCAAAATACAGTCTCTAAGACAATATTGCCACTAATTCAACAAGTTAAATGACAATATAGATATTATGGCAACACAATCACGACAACAATATACTCAGAAATGTTATACAATCGTCATAATAAAATGATCCTACCATGAAAATATAGTCATCCTGCCACTATGGCTTCCATTACAATATAGCCACAGTAACAAAACATTCACCACGACAGTACTGAAACCATTACAATATAGAATATCATGACAATGTAGTCACTTGATCATTTAATGAAAAATAAAAATTTCGCTTCTATTATGGTATAACCTCATGGACAAAATTTTATACACCATTAAAAAGCTGCCATGAAAATACAATCACTATGATATAAATATCATGATAAAATAGTGACCATGGCAATATAGCCACTCTGAGATTATAGTCATTATGACAATATAGTCGCTATTAAAATACTGTCACATAATAAAGTTATCAAAATGATATATCGTTCGTGACAAAATATGCATGACTAGAAAATGACAGTATAGCACCTTTAAAAAAGATCACCTTGCCACTATAGTCAAGGTGACATATACGTGATATATAATCAAGGTGACGATATATACATCACAGCAACGTAAAGAAAAAGAGAGTATTACAAGAACGACGGTATGTTCATAATGACAGTACTGCAACTATGTAAATATGTTCCCCACGATTCTCCAGCTTCACTGACAATAAAGCCATCTTCACAAAAAGAGTACCATTGAAAAAATAGCAAACGACTATACCGCCATCAACACAGTACAGCCACCATGACCATAGTCTCTCAATATAACTCAATCGCCAGGACATTAGCGTCACCTTGATAATGAATATACAATGAGTACATGAACATCATGAAAATATAGAGTCCATATAAATATATTTGTCGTGAAAGTATAGCCTCCATATGAATATCTTTAAAGTGACAGTTTCGCCATTCTGATAATATAGTCAAGACGCTAATATATTCACCATAACAATAAAGCCACCATGATCACATAAATGATATGACAATATTGTCAACGCAACAATAAACGCATTTATAAATTATATCCACTCTGAGAATACAGCCACATGAAAATATAGATACTGTGACAAAACAGTCATTTTTGGATCATGGCAAACATATAGCGCCCAAGAGAATATAGTCTCCATGACAAAATAGCGAAGAAGACAGGATTTATCATCACAATACAGTCACCTTGACAGTATAGCTAATAAAACTGTGGAACAACCATGAAAATTTACCTACCATAACAATATAGCTTACATGAAAATATAGTTACTATGACAAATTCATTACAATGAAATACAAACGATATCACATTATGGTTTCGATAATCATACACCAATCATGATCATATTAGATAAAACCTTCAAAACAAAGCAAGGGTAGCGACAAGGGTAGTGACTACATTGTCATGATATGCTATATTGTCATGGTTTCAGTACTGTCGTAGTGAATGTATTAATATGTTAGCTATATTGCAGTGGCAGGGTGGCTAAATTTTCATGGTAGGATAATTTTGTTATCGCGGTTATATTGCATTTGTGATAATACTGTCATGGTGACTGTGTTCCAGTAATATCTATATTATCATTTAATTTGTTGAAGAGATTCCAATATTGTCGTAGAGACTCTAATGTCATGTTGCCGTATTGTCATGATGGTTCCAAGTCATCTTGACTATATAGTCATGTTAGTTATATTCCAGTTATGATTACATGGTTATGGTAACTATATTGCCATGGTGACTATAGTGATACGTGACTACATTCCCATGATAGCTGTTTCTCATTTTTGTTATACTGTAAGGAGGTGGCTGTCTTTTTATATTGAATATATTATCAGGGTAGCTATATTGTTAAGTTAGCTATATCATTGTGGTTTTTATTTTCTGTTTCTGGTGGTATATTGCCATGATGCCTAGACTAACATTTTGACGATATTGGCATTGTGATATAGTGTCTTAGCAAATAAACTGTTATTTTGGATATGTTCCATGGGATTTTATTATCATAGTAGCTACATTGTCACTGTTACTATATTTTCATGGTAGCTCCATTGTCATGGTGACGATATTGCCATTGTGGCTTTATTGTTATTTTCAATATAATGCCATCCTATCTACATTATCTTGGGCGCTATATTTACTTGCTGGCTATATTGCTATGGTTAATTTTGTCGTTGTGGATATATTTTGTCATTAACTACAATTTTGTTTTAATCATATGATCATGATAACAATATTTTCGTGGAGGCTTATTTGGTAATATGAGTGCAGGTGTATGGATGTCATATTATCATGTCACTATATTGTCATGGTTTTTATACTGTGATTGTGTTTATGTCAGCCTCCTGATAATATTCTCATGATTGATATATGATTGTGGTAACTAAATTGTAATGGCGATTATATTTCATTTTGACAGTTTTCTCATGTTGCGTGCATTTTCATTGTAGCTATATTGTTTTGGCATGTACATTTTCATTGTTTCATTGTTTTATCGGCTATACTCTCAAGGTGACTATATCTTAATTAAAAATCTTGTCTTGGTCGCTAATTTGTCATGGACACTATATTGTCCTGGAGCCTATATGTTTGCTATGATCCGAAAGAGACTATTTTGTCACAGCATCAATATTTTCAGGTGCTCATATTGCCATAATGAATATAATTTGAAGGCTTCCTTATTGTTGCGTTGACTGTATTGTCATATCACTTATATGATCATGGCTATATTGTTATAGTGAATATATTGCCGTCTTGACTATATTATTATATTGGCTAAATTGTCATGGTAAATATGTTGACATGGAAGCCTTATTTTCATGATGTTTATATAGTCAGTGAAATATATCGTGACATTATTGTTATAGTGGATGTTCTTTCATGGTGGCTATATAGTCGTTTCCTGTATTTTCACTGTTACTCTTTTGTGAAGATTGCTTTATTGTCATTGTAGCTATAGTGTCATGGAGGATATATTTTCATAGCAGCAGTATTGTCATTATGAACATACCGTCATTTTGGCTATCTACTCATTTTGGTTATATTGCGAAAATTTACATATCGTCACCTTTGCTATATTGTTTAGGTGAAATCTTTTATAGCTGCTATGTTGTCATTTTTTTTAGTCATGCATATTTTTTTCGTAAGCGATACATTATCGTGATAACTTTACTATTAAGGTGACAGTATATTGTCATTGTGACAATGTTGACAATATGACTATGATCTCTTGGTGGCTATATTGCCAAGATAACTATATTGTCATGGTGACTATTTCATGATGATGGTTATAATGACAGTTTGACTGCATTTTCATTGTAGCATATTTAATGGTGTTAATTTTGCCATTGAAGATATATTATAAAAACGAAAATTTCCTTTTTTTTAAATTATCATATGAATATATTGCCATGATATGCGATATTGTTATAGTTTCAGTACTATCATGTTGAATTTATATTATGTTGGTTACATTACAATTAAAGTCATAGTGGCAGGGTAACAATATTTTCATGGTTGGATCCTTTTGTTATGACGATCTTATTGTAATTGTGAGTATATTTTCATGGTTACTGTGTTGCCGTAATTTCTATATTGTCCTGGACACTACATATCCTGAAATCTACATTATCATATCAGTTATATGATCATGGTAGCTTTATTGTCATAGTGAATATCTTGTCGTCGTGACTATATTATCATAATGGCTAGATTGTCACCGGAAATATGTTGACATGAGGGCTATATTTTCATGATATTCATAAAGTCATTGAAAGATTACTATCAAGATGACTCTAATAGCCTGGCAATTGATGTATATTGTGACATTATTGTCACGATAAGTGCATTGTCATTTCCTGTATATTGTCGTTTCCTGTATTTTCAATGTTACTCTTTTACGAAGATTCCGTTATTGTCATTGTAGCTATAGTGTCATTGGGAATATATTTTCGTAGTAGCAGTATTGTCATTATGAACATATCATCATTTTGGCTAACTGCTCATTTTGGTTACATTACGAAGATTTACATATCGTCACCTTGGCTATATTGGCACGGTGATCTCTTTATAGTTCCCATATTGTCATTTTTTTTTAATCATGTATATTTTTTCATGAGTGATACATTATCTTGATAACTATATCATTAAAGTGACAGTAGATAATCATGGTGACTATATTGTCATTATGACTACAATCTCTTAGTGGCTATATTGCTAAGATAATTACATGTGACTACAATACCATTGTAACTTATTTAGTGATGTTGATTTACCCTTGGATATATATCACTATAAAAACGGATATTTCATTTTGTTTAAATTATGAGGTGAATACATTGTCATGATATGCTATATTATTATAGTTTCAGTATTGTCATGGTGAATGTATATTATGTTGGCTACATTTCAATGGAAGCCATAGTTACAGGGTAGCTATATTTTCATGGTTTGATCATTTTGTTATTAGTATTTTATTGTATTTTTGAATATATTGTCATGGTTGCTGTGTTGCCATAATTTCTATATTGTCATTTGATTTATTAAATTGATGGCAATATTGTCATAGAGACTGTATTGTCACGTTGCCTGTATGGTCATCATGGCTCTCTTGTCAGCGTGACTCTATGGTCATGATGGCTATACTGTCGTTAAGAGTAAATTCTTATGGTAACTATATTGCCATCATGGCTTTTTGTCAGAGTAGATATATTATTATGTTAGCTATCTTATTGTGGTGGGTATTTTTTTTTCTTTTGGTATATTGCCATGATGGCTATACTAGAATTTTGGCAAGATTAGCATGGTGATCTAGTGTTCGTAGCCCAATTGTTGTTTTGGACCTTTTTTCATGGGAATACATTATCACGGTAAGTACATTGACAAGGTTACTATATTTCATGCAAGCTACATTGTAAAGATGAGGATATTAGCATGGCGGGTGTATTGTTATGTTCAATATAACGCCATCCTGGCTACATTATCTTGGTCGCTATATCAACTTGATGGCTATATTGCCACATTCAGTTTCATCGTTGGGGATGTATTTTGTCTTTACCCACAATTTGGTTGTGATTATATTATCATAATATTTCTATAACGGCTTATTTGGCATCTTGAGTGTATCTGTCTGGATATCATATCATCATGTAACTTAATTTGTCATGCATTTCAAATGGTGATGGTGCTTATGTGAAATTGCTGATTACATTATCATCATTAATGTATGATTATTGTAACTATATAGCAATGGGAATATCTTTTTTGATCATTTTTGTATGTTGACTTCATTTTGATAGTAATTATATTGGTATGGAAGGTACATTTTCATGGTTCTGACATTGTTTTATGGGCTATACTGTCAAGGCGGCTGTATAGTATTGATAAATTCTGTTTTGGACGCTATTGTCTCCTGGATAATATATACTTTAGAGGCTATATGTTTCCTATGATCCGAAAGCGACGATTTTGTCAAGGTATCTATATTGTCAGGTGGCTGTATTGAAGTTGTGAACATATTTTGAATGTTTCTTTAATGTTAGGTTAGGTTATATGGCCATGGTGGCTTTGTTGTTATAGTGAATATATTGTAGTTGCGACTATACTATCATAAAGGCTAAATTGTCATGGGAAATATGTTGATATGGTTGCTATATTCTCATGATACTTTAATGGTAATTGTAAAAATTTTTCAATTTTCCTCTATGATTTATGTTGTAACATTATTGTTATGGTGGCTTTACAATCAATATGGATATATTGTCGTTTGATGCGGTTTCATTGTTACTATTCAGTGAATATGGCTTTAATGTCGGTGTAGCTATACTTTCATTGGGAACAAATTTTCATAGTGACGCAATTGTCATTATGAAATAAAGTCATTTTTTGCTATCTTCTAATTTGGGTTACATTGCTATGTTATATATATCGTCACTTTGGGTATATTGGGAAGGTGATTTTTTTTTATAGGTGGTATATTATCATTTTTTAATCGTGCATATTCTGTTATAAGCGATATATCATCATGATACCCATATCATTAAGGTGAAAATATTGGCATGGCGACTATATTGTCTTTATGACTGTAATCTTATGATAACATTATAGGTACCCTGATATATATGCAACATGAAAAGACAATCACCCCCTTGTAATATAACAAAAATAACAAATAGCCATCTTGGCAGTATATTCATTTAACAATATAGCCACCATGACAATGTAGTTACCATATCAATATAATCTTAATGGAAATATAACTACGATCACCATATAGGCACGATGACAATAAAACCACCAAGACAATACAGGAACCATGACATTACATTATGACAATATAGCTACTAATTCAACAAATCAAATGGCAGTATAGATATTATGGCAACAGTCACCATGATAATATACACACAAGTGGAATATAATCGACATAACAAAATGATTATATTATGAAAATATAGCCACTCTGCCACTATGGCTTCCATTGGAATATAGCCAACATGATAATACATATATAATGACATTCCTTAAACCATAACAATATAGCATATCACGACAATGTAGTCCCCTAACGATTTACTCAAAATGAGAATCTCGTTTCATAATGATACATCCTCAAGGGCAAACCCAACACCATTATCAAAGCTACCGTGAAAATGTAGTCACCATGGCATTATAACCATCATGATGAAATAGACATCATGACAATAAAGTTACTTAGGCAAGATATCCAACACGATATCATTGTCATAGAAAAGCAAATGGATTTGTATGTAGCATTTATGGATTTGGAGAAGGCATATGATAGAGTTGATAGAGATGCTCTGTGGAAGGTATTAAGAATATATGGTGTGGGAGGCAGGTTGTTAGAAGCAGTGAAAAGTTTTTATCGAGGATGTAAGGCATGTGTACGTGTAGGAAGAGAGGAAAGTGATTGGTTCTCAGTCAATGTAGGTTTGCGGCAGGGGTGTGTGATGTCTCCATGGTTGTTTAATTTGTTTATGGATGGGGTTGTTAGGGAGGTAACTGCAAGAGTCCTGGAAAGAGGGGCAAGTATGAAGTCTGTTGGGGATGAGAGAGCTTGGGAAGTGAGTCAGTTGTTGTTCGCTGATGATACAGCGCTGGTGGCTGATTCATGTGAGAAACTGCAGAAGCTGGTGACTGAGTTTGGTAAAGTGTGTGGAAGAAGAAAGTTAAGAGTATATGTGAATAAGAGCAAGGTTATTAGGTACAGTAGGGTTGAGGGTCAAGTCAATTGGGAGGTGAGTTTGAATGGAGAAAAACTGGAGGAAGTGAAGTGTTTTAGATATCTGGGAGTGGATCTGTCAGCGGATGGAACCATGGAAGCGGAAGTGGATCATAGGGTGGGGGAGGGGGCGAAAATTTTGGGAGCCTTGAAAAATGTGTGGAAGTCGAGAACATTATCTCGGAAAGCAAAAATGGGTATGTTTGAAGGAATAGTGGTTCCAACAATGTTGTATGGTTGCGAGGCGTGGGCTATGGAGGCGTGGGCTATGCGAGGCGTGGGCTGTGGTGTGAGGTGGTTTGATCGAGTAAGTAACGTAAGGGTAAGAGAGATGTGTGGAAATAAAAAGAGCGTGGTTGAGAGAGCAGAAGAGGGTGTTTTGAAATGGTTTGGGCACCTGGAGAGAATGAGTGAGGAAAGATTGACCAAGAGGATATATGTGTCGGAGGTGGAGGGAACGAGGAGAAGAGGGAGACCAAATTGGAGGTGGAAAGATGGAGTGAAAAAGATTTTGTGTGATCGGGGCCTGAACATGCAGGAGGGTGAAAGGAGGGCAAGGAATAGAGTGAATTGGAGCGATGTGGTATACAGGGGTTGACGTGCTGTCAGTGGATTGAATCAAGGCATGTGAAGCGTCTGGGGTAAACCATGGAAAGCTGTGTAGGTATGTATATTTGCGTGTGTGGACGTGTGTATGTACATGTGTATGGGGGGGGGGTTGGGCCATTTCTTTCGTCTGTTTCCTTGCGCTACCTCGCAAACGCGGGAGACAGCGACAAAGTATAAAAAAAAAAATAACAATATAGTCAAAATGCCAATATATAGTTACCGGAATGTTATAGTTATCATGATAATACATCACTTCAAGAAAAAATGCATGATTAAAAAAAATGAAAATATAGCAACAGTAAAAAAAGATCACGTTACTAATATAGCCAAAATGATGATATATATATATATATATATATATATATATATATATATATGATAGAAATGTAACCAAAATAAGGAGATGGCCATAATGACAGTATGTTCATAATGACAATTATGAACATACAACATGAAAATATATTCTCTATGACACTATAGGTAAACTGACAGTAAAGCTATCTTCACAAAAGCGTAAAATTTAAATACAGCAAACTACAATATAGCCAACATGACAATACAGCCATCTTGACAATAATATCACGATATAACTCAATCACCAGGACAATAGAGTCACCTTGACAGTACTCTTACAATGACTTTATGAATATCATGAAAATATATCCCCCATGTCAAGATATTTCCTATTACAATTTAGCCATTATGAAAATATAGTCACGACGACAATCTATTCACTATGACAATAAAGCTACCATGAGCATATAACTCATATGACAATATAATCAAAGCAAAAATATAGAAACATTCAACTTCTATTCACAATGGCAATATAACCACCTGACAATATTGATACTGTTATTAGATTGTCGTTTTCGGATCATTGCAAAAATATAGACTCCAGGACAATGTAGTCTCTGTGAAAAAACAGTGACTCAAACAGGATTTATCATCATGATATGGTCATAACATAATAGCTGTCATGGAATTGTAGTGAACATGACAAAATTATCACATTGAAATAAAACGACATTACAATATAGTTACCATAATCATACACCAATCATGATTATATAATCAGCAGGTTGACATAAACAAGATCACAGTGTAAAAACCATGACAATTTAAGTGACATGATGAGATGATATCCGTTCACTTACACTTACAATACCACATAAGTTTTCATGAAAATATTATCATGATCATATAATCACAACAATACTGTCAATAATTACAAAATATATCCCGAAAGACAAAATTAACCATAACAATATAGCCATCAAGTTGATATAGCGACCAAGATAGTGTAGCCAGGACGACATTATATTGAAAGTAAGATTACAATCACCATGCCAATGTCCTCACTATGACAATGTAGCTACCATGAAAATATAGTAACCTTGACTATGTAGCTACCATGATAAAAAATACAATTGAAAAATATCCACAACAAGAGTTGAGCTGCTAAAACACTATATCGCAATGCCAATATCGCCAAAATTTTATTATTGCCATCATGATAATATACCGCTAGAAAAGAATATATATACCCACTGCTCGACAATATATCTATTCTGACAATATTGCCAACATGAAAAGACAGTCACCTCCTTGTTATATCCCAAAAATGACAAATAACTATCATGGCGATATAGTGATTTAACAATACAGCCACTATGGTAATATAGTTAGCATAACAATGTGATCTTAACGACAATGTAGCCAACATGACTATATAGTCACGTTGACAATACAACCACCGTGACAATACAGATAACATGACAGTACCGTCTCTAAGACAATATTGCCATCAATTTGACAAATTATATGACAATATAGATATTATGGTAACATAGTCACCATGACAATATGCTCAGATATGCAATATAATCGCCATGATAAAATTATCCTACCATGAAAATATAACCACCTACCATTTTGGTTTCCATTACAATGTAGAAATAGTAATAAAAGATTTACTATGACAGTAATGAAACCATACCAGTAAAACATATCATGGCAAAGCAGTCAATTGATAATTTAATCTAAATGACAATTTCTCTTCGATAATGGTATATCCTCAGGGGCAATATCAACACCATTAAAAAAGCTTCTACGAAAATACAGTCATTATATGACATTATAAAAATCATGATAAAAAAGTCACCATGACAATATAGTTATCTTGGTAATATAGCCACTGTGACATTATAGTCATAATGATAATATAGTCGCTATGACAACATTGTCACCAAAAATTATAATTATCATGATAATATTTCGCTTATGACAAAGTATACAAGAGTTAAATAATGACAATATATCACCTATAAAAAGATCACCTTGCCAATATAGCTAAGGTGACGATATATACATTATAGCAAAGTAACTAAAATGAGAAGATGGCCAAAATGACGGTATGGTCATAATGACAATACTGCCACTATGAAAATATATTCCCCATGACACTATAGCTACACTGACAAGAGAGATCTATTCACAAAAGAGCAACATTGAAAATACAGCAAACGAGAATATAGCCACCATCATAGTTCAGCCACCATGATAATAATGTCACGATACAAATCATCACCATGTCATTATTCACCTTGATAATAGACTTACAATTACTCTATAAATATCATGAAAATATAGCCTCTATGTCAACATGTCTGCCATGATAATCTGGCCATTATGATAATATAGTCATGACGGCAATTTATTCACCACAACAATAGAGCCACAGTGATCATATTACTGATGTGACAATACAGTCAAAGAAGCAAATAAGAAATATACAAATCATATTCACTATGGTAGTATAACTACATGACAATATAGATACTGTAACAAATAGTCGCTTTTGAATCATGGCAAACATATAGCCGGCAGGACAACATAGTCTCTTTGACAAAATAGCGAATAATACAGCATATATCATTATGATAAAGACACCTTCATAAGATAGACCATAAAACAATGTAACAATCTTGAAACTGTACCTGCCAAAACATTATAGATGTCAACATGACAAAATTATCATAATGAAATATCATCGGCATTACAATATAGTTACCATAATCATAGACCAATCATGATCATATAATCAGCAGGTTGACGTAAACAATATCACAGCATAAAAACAATGACAGTATAAGAGACATGATGATATGATATCCATACACTTACACTTACAATACCAAAGAAGCCGCCATGAATATATTGTTATCATGATCATATAATCACAACAATATTGTAGGTAGTGACAAATATATCCCTAACGACAAAATTAATCATAGCAATATAGCCATCAACTTGTTATAGCGACCAAGATAATGTAGCGAGCATTGTATTGAGAATTACAATAGAGTCACCGTGTCAATGTCGTCACCATTTCAATATAGCTACCATGAAAATATAGTAACGTTGATAATGTACCTGCCATGGCAAAATATTCTAGATAGAAAATACCCAAAAGATAGCTACAACAAGAGTTTAGCTGCTAAGACGATATATCACCATGCCAATATCTCTAAAATGTTAGTATAGCCATCATGGCAATATATCAACAGAAGAAATACCCATCACAACGATATAGTTAACTTGACAATATGCTACTCTGACAATATAGGTAACATGAAAAGACAGCCTCCTCCTTGAAATGTAAAAGAAAATAAAATAACAAATAGCCATCATTTCAATATAGTAACTAAACAATATAGCCATCATGGCAATATGGTAACCAAACAATCTAGTCATCATGGCAATATGATTACCATAGTAATGTATTCTTAATGGCAATATAGTCACCATGTCCTTACAGTCACGATGACAATACGACTATCATGATAATACAGAAAACATCAAAATACAGTGTCTAAGACAATATGGCCACTAATTCAACAAGTTAAATGACAATATAGATATTATGGCGAAACAATTACGATGACAATATACCCAGAAATGTTATACAATCGTCATAGAAAAATGATCCTACCATGAAAATATAGTCACACTGCCCCTATGGCTTCCATTACAATATAGCCACAATAACAAAACATTCACCACGACAGTACTGAAACCATAATAATATAGCATATCATGACAATGTAGTCACTTGATCATTTAATGAAAAAGAAAAATCTCGCTTCTATTATGGTATAACCTCAGGGACAAAGTTTTATACACCATTAAAAAGCTGCAATGAAAATACAGTCACTATGACATAAATATCATGATAAAATAGTGACCATGGCAATATAGCCACTCTGAGATTATAATTATTATGACAATATAGTCGCTATTAAAATACTATCACCTTAATGATAAAGTTATCAAAATGATATTTCGCTTGTGACAAAATATACATGATTAGAAAATGACAGTATAGCACCTATAAAAAAGATCACCTTGCCACTATAGTCAAGGTGACGATATATACATCATAGCAACGTAAAGAAAAAGAGATGATAACCAGAACGACGGTATGTTCATAATGACAATACTGTAACTATGAAAATATGTTCCCCACGATTCTCCAGCTTCACTGACAATAAATCCATCTTCACAAAAAGAGTACCATTGAAAAAATAGCAAACGACTGTACAGCCATTAAGACAGTACAGCCACCATGACAATAATCTCTCGATATAAATCAATCGCCAGGACATTAGCGTCACCTTGATAATGAGTATACAATCAGTACATGAACATCATGAGAATATAGCGTCCATATAAATATATATGTCGTGAAACTATAGCGTCCATATGAATATATTTAAAGTGACAGTTTCGCCATTCTGATAATATATTCAAGACGCTATTATATTCACCATAACAATAAAGCCAACATGATCACATAAATGATATGACAATATGATCAACGCAACAATAAACGCATTTATAAATTATATCCACTCTGTGAATACAGGCACATGAAAATATAGATGCTGTGACAAAATAGTCATTTTTGGATCATAGCAAACATATAGCGTCCAAGAGAATATAGTCTCTATGACAAAATAGCGAAGACAGGATTTATCATCACAATACAGTCACCTTGATAGTATAGCCAATAAAACAGTGGAACAACCATCAACATGTACCTACCATAACAATATAGCTTACATGAAAATATAGTTACTATGACAAATTCATTACAATGAAATACAAACGATATCACATCATGGTTTCGATTATCATACACCAATCATGATCATATAAGATAAAACCTTCAAAACAAAGCAAGGGTAGCGACAATGCAGGGAGGAATAGCTACAACCTACATCTGATAGAGGATAGCAGCTACGTACACGTCGGTAGCTGGTGCGCGACTCTCATCAGGTGACGACATTGTCATGATATGCTATATTGTCATGGTTTCAGTACTGTCGTAGTGAATGAATTATTATGTTAGCTATATTGCAGTGGTAGGGTGGCTAAATTTTCATGGTAGGATAATTTTGTTATCGCGGTCATATTGTATTTGTGAAATACTCTCATGGTGACATTGTTCCATGAATATCAATATTATCATTTAATATGTTGAAGCGATTGCAATATTGTCGTAGAGACTCTAATGTCATGTTTCCTGTATTGTCATTATGGTTGCATGTCATCTTGACTATATAGTCATGTTGGTATATTCCAGTTATGATTACATGGTTATGGTAACTATATTGCCATGGTGACTATATTGATAGGTAACTACATTGCCATGATAGCTATTTTTCACTTTTGTTATACTTTAAGGAGGTGACTGTCTTTTCATATTGAATATATTATCAGGGTAGCTATATTGTTAAGTTAGCTACATCATTGTGGTGCTTATTTTTTTTTTCTGGTGGTATATTGCCATGATGCCTAGACTAACATTTTGGCGATATTGGCATGGTGATATAGTGTCTTAGCAAATAAACTGTTATTGTAGATATGTTCCATGGGATTTTATTATCATAGTAGCTACATTGTAAATTCTCGATTAATATGGGTAAAACTGAAAGTTGATGGAGAGAGGTGGGTGATTATTGGTGCATATGCACCTGGGCATGAGAAGAAAGATCATGAGAGGCAAGTGTTTTGGGAGCAGCTAAATGAGTGTGTTAGCGGTTTTGATGCACGAGACCGGGTTATAGTGATGGGTGATTTGAATGCAAAGGTGAGTAATGTGGCAGTTGAGGGAATAATTGGTATGCATGGGGTGTTCAGTGTTGTAAATGGAAATGGTGAAGAGCTTGTAGATTTATGTGCTGAAAAAGGACTGATGATTGGGAATACCTGGTTTAAAAAGCGAGATATACATAAGTATACTTATGTAAGTAGGAGAGATGGCCAGAGAGCGTTATTGGATTACGTGTTAATTGACAGGCGCGCGAAAGAGAGACTTTTGGATGTTAATGTGCTAAGAGGTGCAACTGGAGGGATGTCTGATCATTATCTTGTGGAGGCTAAGGTGAAGATTAGTATGGGTTTTCAGAAAAGAGGAGTGAATGTTGGGGTGAAGAAGGTGGTGAGAGTAAGTGAGCTTGGGAAGGAGACCTGTGTGGGGAAGTACCAGGAGAGACTGTGTACAGAATGGAAAAAGGTGAGAATAATGGAAGTAAGGGGAGTGGGGGAGGAATGGGATGTATTTAGGGAATCAGTGATGGATTGCGCAAAAGATGCTTGTGGCATGAGAAGAGTGGGAGGTGGGCTGTTTAGAAAGGGTAGTGAGTGGTGGGATGAAGAAGTAAGAGTATTAGTGAAAGAGAAGAGAGAGGCATTTGGACGATTTTTGCAGGGAAAAAATGCAATTGAGTGGGAGAAGTATAAAAGAAAGAGACAGGAGGTCAAGAGAAAGGTGCAAGAGGTGAAAAAAAGGGCAAATGAGAGTTGGGGTGAGAGACTATCAGTAAATTTTAGGGAGAATAAAAAGATGTTCTGGAAGGAGGTAAATAGGGTGCGTAAGACAAGGGAGCAAATGGGAACTTCAGTGAAGGGCGCAAATGGGGAGGTGATAACAAGTAGCGGTGATGTGAGAAGGAGATGGAATGAGTATTTTGAAGGTTTGTTGAATGTGTCTGATGACAGAGTGGCAGATATAGGGTGTTTTGGTCGAGGTGGTGTGCAAAGTGAAAGGGTTAGGGAAAATGATTTGGTAAACAGAGAGGAGGTAGTAAAAGCTTTGCGGAAGATGAAAGCCGGCAAGGCAGCAGGTTTGGATGGTATTGCAGTGGAATTTATTAAAAAAGGGGGTGACTGTATTGTTGACTGGTTGGTAAGGTTATTTAATGTATGTATGACTCATGGTGAGGTGCCTGAGGATTGGCGGAATGCGTGCATAGTGCCATTGTACAAAGGCAAAGGGGATAAGAGTGAGTGCTCAAATTACAGAGGTATAAGTTTGTTGAGTATTCCTGGTAAATTATATGGGAGGGTATTGATTGAGAGGGTGAAGGCATGTACAGAGCATCAGATTGGGGAAGAGCAGTGCGATTTCAGAAGTGGTAGAGGATGTGTGGATCAGGTGTTTGCTTTGAAGAATGTATGTGAGAAATACTTAGAGCAAATGGATTTGTATGTAGCATTTATGGATCTGGAGAAGGCATATGATAGAGTTGATAGAGATGCTCTGTGGAAGGTATTAAGAATATATGGTGTGGGAGGCAAGTTGTTAGAAGCAGTGAAAAGTTTTTATCGAGGATGTAAGGCATGTGTACGTGTAGGAAGAGAGGAAAGTGATTGGTTCTCAGTGAATGTAGGTTTGCGGCAGGGGTGTGTGATGTCTCCATGGTTGTTTAATTTGTTTATGGATGGGGTTGTAAGGGAGGTAAATGCAAGAGTCCTGGAAAGAGGGGCAAGTATGAAGTCTGTTGGGGATGAGAGAGCTTGGGAAGTGAGTCAGTTGTTGTTCGCTGATGATACAGCGCTGGTGGCTGATTCATGTGAGAAACTGCAGAAGCTGGTGACTGAGTTTGGTAAAGTGTGTGGAAGAAGAAAGTTGAGAGTAAATGTGAATAAGAGCAAGGTTATTAGGTACAGTAGGGGTGAGGGTCAAGTCAATTGGGAGGTGAGTTTGTATGGAGAAAAACTGGAGGAAGTGAAGTGTTTTAGATATCTGGGAGTGGATCTGTCAGCGGATGGAACCATGGAAGCGGAAGTGGATCATAGGGTGGGGGAGGGGGCGAAAATTTTGGGAGCCTTGAAAAATGTGTGGAAGTCGAGAACATTATCTCGGAAAGCGAAAATGGGTATGTTTGAGGGAATAGTGGTTCCAACAATGTTGTATGGTTGCGAGGCGTGGGCTATGGATAGAGATGTGCGCAGGAGGATGGATGTGCTGGAAATGAGATGTTTGAGGACAATGTGTGGTGTGAGGTGGTTTGATCGAGTAAGTAACGTAAGGGTAAGAGAGATGTGTGGAAATAAAAAGAGCGTGGTTGAGAGAGCAGAAGAGGGTGTTTTGAAATGGTTTGGGCACATGGAGAGAATGAGTGAGGAGAGATTGACCAAGAGGATATATGTGTCGGAGGTGGAGGGAACGAGGAGAAGAGGGAGACCAAATTGGAGGTGGAAAGATGGAGTGAAAAAGATTTTGTGTGATCGGGGCCTGAACATGCAGGAGGGTGAAAGGAGGGCAAGGAATAGAGTGAATTGGAGTCATGTGGTATACAGGGGTTGACGTGCTGTCAGTGGATTGAATCAAGGCATGTGAAGCGTCTGGGGTAAACCATGGAAAGCTGTGTAGGTATGTATATTTGCGTGTGTGGACGTGTGTATGTACATGTGTATGGGGGGGGGGTTGGGCCATTTCTTTCGTCTGTTTCCTTGCGCTACCTCGCAAACGCGGGAGACAGCGACAAAGTATAAAAAAAAAAAAAAAAAAAGTAGCTACATTGTCAATGTTGCTATATTTTCATGGTATTTCCATTGTCATGGTGACGATATTGCCATTGTGGCTGTATTGTTATTTTCAATATAATGCCATCCTCACTACATTATCTTGGTTGCTATATTTACTTGCTGGCTATATTGCTATGGTTAATTTTGTCGTTGGGGATATATTTTGTCATTAACTTCAATTTTGTTTTAATCATATGATCATGATAACAATATTTTCATGGCGGCTTATTTGGTAATGTGAGTGCAAGTGTATGGATATCATATTATCATGTCACTATATTGTCATGCTTTTTATACTGTGATGGTGTTTATGTCAGCCTCCTGATGATATTATCATGATTGATATATGATTATGTTAACTAAATTGTAATGGCGATTATATTTCATTGTGACAATTTTGTCATGTTGCCTGCATTTTCATGGTAGCTATATTGTTATGGCAGGTACATTTTCATTGTTGTTTCATTGTTTTATCGGCTATACTGTCAAGATGAATATATCTTAATTAAAAATCTTGTACTGGTCGCTATTTTGTCATGGACACTATATTGTCCTGGAGCCTATATGTTTGCTATGATCCGAAAGAGACTATTTTGTCACAGCATCAATATTGTCAGGTGCTTATATTGCCATAATGAATATAATTTGAAGGCTTCCTTATTGTTTCGTTGACTGTATTGTCATATCACTTATATGATCATGGGTATATTGTTATAGTGAATATATTGCCGTCTTGACTATATTATCATATTAGCTAAATTGTCATGGTAAGTATGTTGACATGAAAGCCATATTTTCATGATGTTTTTATAGTCAGTGAATTATATCGTGACATTATTGCCATATTGGCTGTACTTTCATGGTGGCTATAAAGTCGTTTCCTGTATTTTCACTGTTACTCTTTTGTGAAGATTCCTTTATTGTCATTGTAGTTATAGTGTCATGGAGGATAGATTTTCATAGCAGCAGTATTGCCATTATGAACATACCTTCATTTTGGCTATCTACTCATTTTGGTTATATTGCGAAGATTTACATATCATCACCTTGGCTGTATTGTCAAGGTGATCTGTTTTATAGTTGCTATGTTGTCATTCTGTTTAGTCATGCATATTTTTTCGTAAGCGATAAAATATCGTGATAACTTTACCATTAAGGTGACAGTATATTGTCATTGTGACTATGTTGACAATATGACTATAATCTCTTAGTGGCTACATTGCTAAGATAACTATACTGTCATGGTGACTATTACATGATGATTGTTATCATGACAGTTTGACTGCATTTTCATTGTAGCATATTTAATGGTGATGATTTTGCCCCTGAAGATATATTATAAAAACGAAATTATCCTTTTTTTTTAAATTATCATGTGAATGTTCTGCCATGATATGCGATATTGTTATTGTTTCAGTACTGTCATATTCAATGTATATTATGTTGGTTACATTACAATTAAAGTCATAGTGGCAGGGTAACTAGATTTTCATGGTTGGATCATTTTGTTATGACGATTTTATTGTATTTGTGAGTATATTCTGAAGGTTACTGTGTTGTTGTAATTTCTATATTGTCCTGGACACTACATATCCTGAAATCTATATTGTCATATCAGTTACTGAATCATGGTAGCTTTATTGTCATAGTGAATATCTTGTCGTCGTGACTATATTATCATAGTGGCTAAATTGTCATAGGAAATATGTTGATATGAGGGATATATTTTCATGATATTAATAAAGTCATTGAAAGATTACTATTAAGGTGACTCTAATAGCCTGGCGATTGATGTATATCGTGACATTATTGTGACGATAGCTGCATTGTCATGGTGGCTATATTGTCGTTTCCTCTATTTTCAATGTTACTCTTTTGTGAAGATTGCTTTATTGTCATTGTAGCTATAGTGTCATGGGGAATATATTTTCGTAGTAGCAGGATTGTCATTATGAACATATCGTCATTTTGGCTATCTGCTCATTATGGTTACATTGCGAAGATTTACATATCATCAACTTGGCTATATTGGCAAGGTGATCTCTTTATAGTTGCTATAATGCCAGTTTTTTTAATCATGTATATTTCATTTTGTTTAAACTATGAGGTGAATACATTGTCATGATATGCTATATTGTTATAGTTTCATTACTGTCATGGTGAATGTATATCATGTTGGCTACATTACAATGGAAGCCATAGTGGCAGGGTGGCTATATGTTCATGGTTTGATCATTTTGTTATTAGTATTTTATTGTATTTTTGAATATATTGTCATGGTGACTGTTGTCATGATTTCTATATTGTCATTTGATTTATTAAATTGATGGCAATATTGTCATAGAAAATAGATTTGTCATGTTGCCTGTATGTGCATCACGGTTGTCTTGTCATCGTGACTCTATGGTCATGATGGCTATACTGTCGTTAAGATTACATTCTTATGGTAACTATATTGCCATCATAGCTTTTTGTCAGAGTAACTATATTGTTAAGTTACCTGTTTTATTGTGGTGGGTACTTTTTTTTCCTTTTGGTATATTGCCATGATGGCTATACTAGAATTTTGGCAACATTAGCATGGCGATATAGTGTTCGCAGCCCAACTGTTGTTTTGGGCATTTTTTCATGGGAATACATTATCATGGTACCTACATTGTCAACGTTACTATGTTTCATACAAGCTACATTGTAAAGATGACGATATTGGCATGGCGGGTGTATTATTATGTTCAATATAACGCCATCCTGTCTATATTATCTTGGTCGCTATATCAACTTGATGGCTATATTGCTACGGTCAATTTCATCGTTGAGGAAGTATTTTTGTCTTTACCTACAATTTTGTTGTGATTATATGATCATGGTAATATTTCTATGATGGCTTATTTGGCATCTTGAGTGTATCTGTCTGGATATCAATGATTATCATCATGTAACTTAATCTGTCATGCTTTTAAACGGTGATGGTGCTTATGTGAAAATGCTGATTACATTATCAACATTAATGCATGATTATTGTAACTATATAGCAATGGCAATATCTTTTTTGATCATTTTGGTATGTTGACTTAATTTTGATAGTAGTTATATTGGTATAGCAGGTACATTTTCATGGTTCTGACATTGTTTTATGGGCTATACTGTCAAGGCGGCTGTATAGTATTGATAAATTCTGTTTTGGACGCTATTGTCTCCTGGACACTATGTACTCTAGAGGCTATATGTTTCCTATGATCCGAAAGCGACGATTTTGTCACGGTATCTATATTGTCAGGTGGCTATATTGACGTTGTGAACATATTCTGAATGTTTCTTTAATGTTGCGTTGACTATATTGTTATATCAGTTATATAGCCCTGGTGGCTTTTTTGTTATAGTGAAAATATTGTAGTTTTGACTATCCTATCATAATGGCTAAATTGTCATGGGAAATATGTTGATATGGATGCTATATTCTCATGATACTTTTATGGTAATTGTTAAAATCTTTTTAAGTTTACTCTATCATAGTGATTGATTTATGTTTTAACATTATTGTTATGGTAGCTGCACAATCATGGTGGCTATATTGTCGTTTGATGCGTTT
This sequence comes from Panulirus ornatus, assembly GCF_036320965.1. NCBI lineage: Eukaryota > Metazoa > Arthropoda > Malacostraca > Decapoda > Palinuridae > Panulirus > Panulirus ornatus. The sequence continues at coordinate 11,385,726 of NC_092278.1, forward strand.
TCAATGTTACTATTTAGTGAATATGGCTTTAATGTCAGTGTAGCTATACTTTCATTGGGAACAAATTTTCATAGTGATGCAATTGTCATTATGAAATAAAGTCATTTTGGCTATCTTCTAATTTGGGTTACATTGCTATGTTATATATATCGTCACCTTGGCTATATTGGGAAGGTGATTCTTTTATAGGTGGTATATTGTCATTTTTTAATCTTGCATATTATGTTATAAGCGATATATTATCATGATACCCATATCATTAAGGTAAAAATATTGGCATGGCGACTATATTGTCTTTATGACTGTAATCTTACGACAACAATATAAGGACCCTGATATATAGGCAACATGAAAAGACAATCACCCCCTTGTAATATAAGAAAAATAAAAAATAGTCATCTTGGCAATATATTCATTTAACAATATAGCCACCATGGCAATATAATTTCCATATCAAAATAATTCTAATGGGAATATAACTACCATGACCATATAGACACGATGACAATACAACCACCAAGACAATACAGGAACCATGACATTACATTATGATAATATAGCCACCAATTCAACAAATCCAATGACAGTATAGATATTATGGCAACAGTCACCATGACAATATAAACAAAAGTGGAATGTAATGGACATAACAAAATTATTATATTATGAAAATGTAGCCACTCTGCCACTATGGCTTCCATTGGAATATAACCAACATAATAATACATATACAGTGACATTCCTGAAACCATAACAATATAGCATGTCACGACAATGTAGTCCCCTGATGATTTAATCAAAATGAGAATCTCGTTTTATAATGATACATCCTCAAGGGGAAACCCAACACCAATATAAAAGCTACCATGAAAATGTAGTCACCATGACATTATAACCATCATGATGAAATAGACAACATGACAATAAAGTTTTTTTGGCAAGATATCCAACATGATATCATTGTCATAATAACAATATAGTCAAAATGCCAATATATAGTTACCGGAATGTTATAGTTATCATGATAATGTATCACTTACGACAAAAAATGCATGATTAAAAAAATGAAAATATAGCAACAGTAATATAGGATCACGTTGCTAATATAACAAGATGATGATATATATATATATATATATATATATATATATATATATATATATATATATATATATATATATATATATACATATATATATATATATATATATATATATATATATATATATATATATATATATATATATGATACAATGATATATATATATATATATGATACAATGATTCATATGTATATATATGTATGTGTGTGTGTGTGTATATGTGCGTATGTATGTGTATGTGTGTGTATGTGTATATGTATATATATATGTATATTATCCCTGGGGATAGGGGGTGAAAGAATACTTCCCACGTATTCCTCGCGTGTCGTAGAAAGCGACTAGGGGGGACGGGAGCGGGGGGCCAGAAATCCTCTCCTCCTTGTATTAACTTTCTAAAATGGGAAACAGAAGGAGTCACGCGGGGAGTGCTCATCCTCCTCGAAGGCTCAGAGTGGGGTGCCTAAATGTGTGTGGATGTAACCAAGATGTGAAAAAAGGAGAGATAGGTAGTATGTTTGAGGAAAGGAACCTGGATGTTTTGGCTCTGAGTGACACGAAGCTCAAGGGTAAAGGGGAAGAGTGGTTTGGGAATGTCTGGGGAGTAAAGTCAGGGGTTAGTGAGAGGACAAGAGCAAGGGAAGGAGTAGCAATACTCCTGAAACAGGAGTTGTGGCAGTATGTGATAGAATGTAAGAAAGTAAATTCTCGATTAATATGGGTAAAACTGAAAGTTGATGGAGAGAGGTGGGTGATTATTGGTGCATATGCACCTGGTCATGAGAAGAAAGATCATGAGAGGCGAGTGTTTTGGGAGCAGCTAAATGAGTGTGTTAGTGGTTTTGATGCACGAGACCGGGTTATAGTGATGGGTGATTTGAATGCAAAGGTGAGTAATGTGGCAGTTGAGGGAATAATTGGTATACATGGGGTGTTCAGTGTTGTAAATGGAAATGGTGAAGAGCTTGTAGATTTATGTGCTGAAAAAGGACTGATGATTGGGAATACCTGGCTTAAAAAGCGAGATATACATAAGTATACTTATGTAAGTAGGAGAGATGGCCAGAGAGCGTTATTGGATTACGTGTTAATTGACAGGCGTGCGAAAGAGAGACTTTTGGATGTTAATATGCTGAGAGGTGCAACTGGAGGGATGCCTGATCATTATCTTGTGGAGGCTAAGGTGAAGATTTTTATGGGTTTTCAGAAAAGAAGAGTGAATGTTGGGGTGAAGAGGGTGGTGAGAGTGAGTGAGCTTGGGAAGGAGACCTGTGTGAGGAAGTACCAGGAGAGACTGAGTACAGAATGGAAAAAGGTGAGAACAATGGAAGTAAGGGGAGTGGGGGAGGAATGGGATGTATTTAGGGAATCAGTGATGGATTGCGCAAAAGATGCTTGTGGCACGAGAAGAGTGGGAGGTGGGTTGATTAGAAAAGGTAGTGAGTGGTGGGATGAAGAAGTAAGAGTATTAGTGAAAGAGAAGAGAGAGGCATTTGGACGATTTTTGCAGGGAAAAAATGCAATTGAGTGGGAGATGTATAAAAGAAAGAGACAGGAGGTCAAGAGAAAGGTGCAAGAGGTGAAAAAAAGGGCAAATGAGAGTTGGGGTGAGAGAGTATCATTAAATTTTAGGGAGAATAAAAAGATGATCTGGAAGGAGGTAAATAAAGTGCGTAAGACAAGGGAGCAAATGGGAACTTCAGTGAAGGGCGCAAATGGGGAGGTGATAACAAGTAGTGGTGATGTGAGAAGGAGATGGAGTGAGTATTTTGAAGGTTTGTTGAATGTGTCTGATGATAGAGTGGCAGATATAGGGTGTTTTGGTCGAGGTGGTGTGCAAAGTGAGAGGGTTAGGGAAAATGATTTGGTAAACAGAGAAGAGGTAGTGAAAGCTTTGCGGAAGATGAAAGCCGGCAAGGCAGCAGGTTTGGATGGTATTGCAGTGGAATTTATTAAAAAAGGGGGTGACTGTATTGTTGACTGGTTGGTAAGGTTATTTAATGTATGTATGACTCATGGTGAGGTGCCTGAGGATTGGCGGAATGCGTGCATAGTGCCATTGTACAAAGGCAAAGGGGATAAGAGTGAGTGCTCAAATTACAGAGGTATAAGTTTGTTGAGTATTCCTGGTAAATTATATGGGAGGGTATTGATTGAGAGGGTGAAGGCATGTACAGAGCATCAGATTGGGGAAGAGCAGTGTGGTTTCAGAAGTGGTAGAGGATGTGTGGATCAGGTGTTTGCTTTGAAGAATGTATGTGAGAAATACTTAGAAAAGCAAATGGATTTGTATGTAGCATTTATGGATCTGGAGAAGGCATATGATAGAGTTGATAGAGATGCTCTGTGGAAGGTATTAAGAATATATGGTGTGGGAGGCAAGTTGTTAGAAGCAGTGAAAAGTTTTTATCGAGGATGTAAGGCATGTGTACGTGTAGGAAGAGAGGAAAGTGATTGGTTCTCAGTGAATGTAGGTTTGCGGCAGGGGTGTGTGATGTCTCCATGGTTGTTTAATTTGTTTATGGATGGGGTTGTTAGGGAGGTAAATGCAAGAGTTTTGGAAAGAGGGGCAAGTATGAAGTCTGTTGGGGATGAGAGAGCTTGGGAAGTGAGTCAGTTGTTGTTCGCTGATGATACAGCGCTGGTGGCTGATTCATGTGAGAAACTGCAGAAGCTGGTGACTGAGTTTGGTAAAGTGTGTGGAAGAAGAAAGTTAAGAGTAAATGTGAATAAGAGCAAGGTTATTAGGTACAGTAGGGTTGAGGGTCAAGTCAATTGGGAGGTGAGTTTGAATGGAGAAAAACTGGAGGAAGTGAAGTGTTTTAGATATCTGGGAGTGGATCTGTCAGCGGATGGAACCATGGAAGCGGAAGTGGATCATAGGGTGGGGGAGGGGGCGAAAATTCTGGGAGCCTTGAAAAATGTGTGGAAGTCGAGAACATTATCTCGGAAAGCAAAAATGGGTATGTTTGAAGGAATAGTGGTTCCAACAATGTTGTATGGTTGCGAGGCGTGGGCTATGGATAGAGTTGTGCGCAGGAGGATGGATGTGCTGGAAATGAGATGTTTGAGGACAATGTGTGGTGTGAGGTGGTTTGATCGAGTAAGTAACGTAAGGGTAAGAGAGATGTGTGGAAATAAAAAGAGCGTGGTTGAGAGAGCAGAAGAGGGTGTTTTGAAATGGTTTGGGCACATGGAGAGAATGAGTGAGGAAAGATTGACCAAGAGGATATATGTGTCGGAGGTGGAGGGAACGAGGAGAAGAGGGAGACCAAATTGGAGGTGGAAAGATGGAGTGAAAAAGATTTTGTGTGATCGGGGCCTGAACATGCAGGAGGGTGAAAGGAGGGCAAGGAATAGAGTGAATTGGAGCGATGTGGTATACAGGGGTTGACGTGCTGTCAGTGGATTGAATCAAGGCATGTGAAGCGTCTGGGGTGAACCATGGAAAGCTGTGTAGGTGTGTATATTTGCGTGTGTGGACGTGTGTATGTACATGTGTATGGGGGGGTTGGGCCATTTCTTTCGTCTGTTTCCTTGCGCTACCTCGCAAACGCGGGAGACAGCGACAAAGTATAAAAAAAAAAAAAAATATATATATATATATATATATATATATATATATATATATATATATATATATATACATATATATATATATATATATATATATATATATATATATAAATGTAACCAAAATAAGGAGATGGCCAAAATGACAGTATGTTCATAATGACAATAATTCCACGATGAAAATATATTGTCCATGACACTATAGGCACACTGACAGTAAAACTATCGTCAAAAAAGCGTAAAATTAAAATACAGCAAACTACAATATAGCCACCATGACAATACAGCCATGTTGACGATAATATCACGATATAACTCAATCACCAGGACAATAGAGTCACCTTCACAGTAATCTTACAATGACTTTATAAATATCATGAAAATATAGCCCCCATGTCAAGATATTTGCTATGACAATTTAGCCATTATGAAAATATAGTCACGACGACAATCTATTCAATATGACAATAAAGCTACCATGATCATATAACTGATATGACAATATAATCAAAGCAAAAATATAGAAACATTCAACTTATATTCACAATGGCAATATTTCCACCTGACAATATAGATACTGTTAAAAATTAGTCGTTTTCGGATCATAGCAAAAATATAGACTCCAAGGACAATGTAGTCTCTGTGAAAAAAAGTGACTCAGACATGATTTATCATCATGATATGCTCATAACATTATAGCTGTCATGGAATTCTAGTCAACATGACAAAATTATCACAATGAAATAAAACGACATTACAATATAGTTACCATAATCATACACCAATCATGATTATATAATCAGCAGGTTGACATAAACAAGATCATAGTGTAAAAACCATGACAATTTAAGGAACATGATGAGATGATATCCATTCACTTACACTTACAATACCACATAAGTTTTCATGAAAATATTATCATGATCATATAATCACAACAGTATTGTCACTAATTACAAAATATATCCCAAAAGACAAAATTAACCATAACAATATAGACATAAAGTTGATATAGCGACCAAGATAATGTAGCTAGGACGGCATTATATTGAAAGAAGGAATACAACCACCATTCCAGTGTCTTCACCATGACAATGTAGCTACCATGAAAATATAGTAACCTTGACTATGTAGCGACCATGATAAAATATACAACTGAAAAATATCCACAACAAGAGATTAGCTGCTAAAACACTATATCGCTATGCCAATATCGCCAAAATGTTATTATTGCCATCATGATAATATACCGCCAGAAAAGAAATATATATACCCAATACTCGACAATATAGCTATTCTGACAATATTGCCAACATGAAAAGACAGTCACCTCCTTGTTATATAACAAAAATGACAGATAGCCATCATTGCGATATAGGGATTTAACAATACAGCCACTATGGTAATATAGTGAGCATAATGATGTGATCTTAACGACAATGTAGCCAAAATGACTATATAGTCACGTTGACAATACAACCACCGTGACAATACAGATAACATGACAGTACCGTCTCTAAGACAATATTGCCATCAATTTGACAAATTATATGACAATATAGATATTATGGCAACATAGTCACCATGACAACATACTTAAAAATGCAATATAATCGCCATGATGAAATTATCCTACCATGAAAATATAGCCACCTACCATTTTGGTTTCCATTGCAATGTAGAAACAGTAATCTAAGATTTATCCTGAATGTACTGAAACCATAACAGTATAGCATATCATGGGAATTTAGTCAGCTGATAATTTAATCAAAATGACAATTTCTCTTCTATAATGGTATATCCTCAAGGGCAATATCAACACCATTAAAAAAGCTTCTACGAAAATACAGTCATTATGACATAAAAATCATGATAAAAAAGTCACCATGACAATATAGTTATCTTGGCAATATAGCCACTGTAACATCATTGTCATAATAATAATATAGTCGCTATGACAATATTGTCACCATAAAAATATAATTATCATGATAATATTTCGCTTATGACAAAGTATGCAAGAGTTAAATAATGACAACATATCACCTATAAAAAGATCACCTTGCCAATATAGTTAAGCTGACGATATATACATTATAGCAATGTAACTAAAATGAGTATATAGCCAAAATGATGGTATGGTCATAATGACAATATTGCCACTATGAAAATATGTTCCCCGTGACACTATAGCTACACTGGCAACAAAGCCATATTCACAAAAGACCAACATTGAAAATACAGCAAACGAGAATATAGCCACCATCAAATTTCAGCCACCATGATAATAATGTCACGATACAAATTATCACCATGTCATTAGTCACCTTGATAATAAACTTACAATGACTATATAATATCATGAAAATATAGCCTCCATGTCAACATGTCTGCCATGATAATCTGGCCATTATGATAATATAGTCATGACGGCAATTTATTCACTATAACAATATAGCCACAGTGATCATATAACTGATGTGACAATACAGCAAAGTAGCAAAAATAAAATATACAAATCATATTCACTATGGTAGTATAACTACATGACAATATAGATCCTGTGACAAATAGTCGCTTTTGAATCATAGCAAACATATAGCCGGCAAGACAACATAGTCTGTATGACAAAATAGCGAGCAAGAGAGAATATATCATTATAATATAGACACCTTGACAGTATACACCATAAAACAATGTAACAATCATGAAACTGTACCTGCCAAAAAATTATAGATGTCATGAAATTTTAGTCAACATGACAAAATTATCATAATGAAATATCATCGGCATTACAATATAGTTACCATAATCATAGACCAATCATGATCATATAATCAGCAGGTTGACATAAACAATATCACAGTATAAAAACCATGACAGTATAAGTGACATGATGATACACATACACTTACAATACCAAAGAAGCCGCCATGAATATATTGTTATCATGACCATATAATCACAACAATATTGTAGGTAGTGACAAATATATCCCCAACGACAAAATTAATCATAGCAATATAGCCATCAACTTGTTACAGCGACCAAGATAATGTAGCGAGCATTGTATTGAGAATTACAATACAGCCACCGTGCCAATGTCGTCACCATGACAATATATCTACCATGAAAATATAGTAACGTTGATAATGTAGCTGCCATGGCAAAATATTCAAGACAGAAAATACCCAAAACATAGCCACAACAAGAGTTTAGCTGCTACGACGATATATCACCATGCCAATATCTCTAAAATGTGAGTATAGCCATTATGGCAATATATCAACAGAAAAAATACTCATCACAACGATATAGCTAACTTGACAATATACTACTCTGACAATATAGGTAACATTAAAAGGCATCCACCTCCTTGAAATGTAAAAAAATAAAATGGCAAATAGCCATCAAGTCAATATGGTAACTAACCAATATAGCCATCATGGCAATATGGTAACCAAACAATATAGCCATCATGGCAATATGATTACCATAGCAATGTATTCTTAATGGCAATATAGTCACCATGTCCTTATAGTCACGATGACAATACAACTACCATAACAATGCAGAAAACATCAAAATACAGTCTCTAAGACAATATTGCCACTAATTCAACAAGTTAAATGACAATATATATATTATGGCAACACAATCACGATGACAATATACTCAGAAATGTTATATAATCGTCATAATGAAATGATCCTACCATGAAAATATAGTCATCCTGCCACTATGGCTTCCATTACAATATAGCCACAATAACAAAACATTCACCACGACAGTACTGAAATCATAACAATATAGCATATTATGACAATGTAGTCACTTGATCATTTAATGAAAAAGAAAAATTTCGCTTCTATTATGGTATAGCCTCAGGGACAGAATTTTATACACCATTAAAAAGCTGCCATGAAAATACAGTCACTATGACATAAATATCATGATAAAATAGTGACCATGGAAATATAGCCACTCTGAGATTATAATCATTATTACAATATAGTCGCTATTAAAATACTGTCACCTTAATAATAAAGTTATGAAAATGATATATCGCATAGCACCTATTAAAGCGCATAGCACCTATTAAATGATATATCGTATAGCACCTATCAAATATCACCTTGCCACTATAGTCAAGGTGACGATATATACATCATAGCAACGTAAAGAAAAAGAGATGATAACCAGAACGACGGTATGTTCATAATGATAATACTGAAAATATGTTCCCCACAATTCTCCAGCTTCACTGACAATAAAGCCATCTTCACAAAAAGAGTACTATTGAAAAAATAGCAAACGACTATACAGCCATCAAGACAGTACAGCCACCATGACAATAATCTCTCGATATAAATCAATCGTCAGGACATCAGCGTAAACTTGATAATGAATGTACAATGAGTACATGAACATCATGAAAATATAGCGTCCATATAAATATATTTGTCGTGAAAATATAGCCTCCATATGAATATCTTTAAAGTGACAGTTTCGCCATTCTGATAATATAGTCAAGACGCTAATATATTCACCATAACAATAAAGCCACCATGATCACATAAATGATATGACAATATAGTCAACGCAATAATAAACGCATCTATAAATTATATCCACTCTAAGAATACAGCCACATGAAAATATAGATATTGTGAAAAAATAGTCATTTTTGAATCATAGCAAACATATAGCGTCCAAGAGAATATAGTCCCCATAACAAAATAGCGAAGAAGACAGGACTTGTCATCACCATACAGTCACCTTGACAGTATAGCCAATAAAACAGTGGAACAACCATGAAAATGAACCTACCATAACAATATAGCTTACATGAAATTATAGTTACTATGACAAATTCATTACAATGAAATATAAACGATATCACATTATGGTGTCGATAATCATACATATATTATGATCATATAAGATAAAACCTTCAAAACAAAGCAAGGGTAGCGACAACGCAGGGAGGAATAGCTACAACCTACCTCTGAGAGACGATAGCAGCTCCGTACACGTCGGTATCTAGTGCGCGACTGTCATCAGGTGACTACATTGTCATGATATGCTATATTGTCATGGTTTTAGTACTGTCGTAGTGAATATATTATTATGTTAGCTATATTGCAGTGGCAGGGTGGCTAAATTTTTATGGTAAGATAATTTTGTTATCGCGTTTATATTGCATTTCTGATAATACTCTCTTGGTGACTGTGTTCTAGTAATATCTATATTATCATTTAAATTGTTGAAGCGATTGCAATATTGTCGTACAGACTCTAATGTCATGTTGCTTGTATTGTCATGATGGTTGCATGTCATCTTCACTATATAGTCATGCTGGTTATATTCCAGTTATGATTACATGGTTATGGTAACTATATTGCCATGGTGACTCTATTGATAGGTGACTACATTGCCATGATAGCTATTTTTCATTTTTGTTATGCTGTAAGGAGGTGACTGTCTTTTCATATTGAATATATTATCAGGGTAGCTATACTGTTAAGTTAGCTATATCATTGTGGTACTTATTTTCTTTTTCTGGTGGTATATTGCCATGTTGCCTAAACTAACATTTTGGCGATATTGGCATGGTGATATAATGTTTTAGCAAATAAACTGTTATTGTGGATATGTTCCATGGGATTTTATTATCATAGTAGCTACATTGTCATTGTTACTATATTTTCATGTTAGCTCCATTGTCATGGTGACGATATTGCCATTGTGGCTGTGTTGTTATTTTCAATATAATGCCATCCTAACTACATTATCTTGGTCGCTATATTTACTTGCTGGCTATATTGTTATGGTTAATTTTCTCGTTGGGGATATATTTTGTCATTAACTACAATTTTGTTTTAATCATATGATCATGATAACAATATTTTCATAGCGGCTTATTTGGTAATGTGAGTGCAAGTGTATGGATGTCATATTATCATGTCACTATATTGCATGGTTTTTATACTGTGATGGTGTTTATGTCAGCCTCCTGATGATATTATTATGATTGATATATGATTATGGTAACTAAATTGTAATGGCGATTATATTTCATCGTGACAAGTTTGTCATGTTGCCTGCATTTTCATGGTAGTTATATTGTTATGGCTGGTACATTTTCATTGTTGTTTCATTGTTTTATCGGCTATACTGTCTAGGTGACTATATCTTAATTAAAAGTCTTGTCTTAGTCGCTATTTTGTCATGGACACTATATTTACCTGAAGCCTATATGTTTGCTATGATCCGAAAGAGACTATTTTGTCACAGCATCAATATTGTCAGGTGCTTATATTGCCATAATGAATATAATTTGAAGGCTTCCTTATTGTTGCGTTGACTGTATTGTCATATCACTTATATGATCATGGCTATATTGTTATAGTGAATATATTGCCGTCTTGACTATATTATCATACTGGCTAAATTGTCATGATAAATATGTTGACAGGGAAGCCTTATTTTCATGACGTTTATATAGTCACTGAATTATATCGTGACATTATTGTCATAGTGGCTGTACTTTCATGGCTATATTGCCGTTTCCTGTACTTTCACTGTTACTCTTTTGTGAAGATTGCTTTATTATCATTGTAGCTATAGTGTCAAGAGGGATATATTTTCATAGTAGCAGTATTGTAATTTTGAACATAACGTTATTTTGGCTATCTACTCATTTTGGTTATATTGCGAGGATTTACATATCGTCACCTTGGCTATATTGTCAAGGTGATCTCTTTTATAGTTGCCATGTTGTCATTTTTTTTAATCATGCATACTTTTTTATAAGCGATATATTGACGTGATAACTTTACTATTAAGGTGATAGTATATTGTCATAGTGACAATGTTGACAATATGACTATAATCTCTTAGTGACTATATTACTAAGATAACTATACTGTCATGGTGACTATTACATGATGATGGTTATAATGACAGTTTGACTGCATTTTCATTGTAGCATATTTAATGGTGTTGATTTTGCCCTTGAAGATATATCATAAAAACGAGAATTTCCTTTTTTTTTAAATTATCATGTGAATATATTGCCATGATATGCGATATTGCTATAGTTTCAGTACTATCATGCTGAATGTATATTATGTTGGTTACATTACAATTAAAGTCATACTGGCAGGGTAGCTATATTTTCATGGTTGGATCATTTTGTTATGAATATTTTTATTGTATTTGTGAGTATATTCTCATGGTTAGTGTGTTGCCGTAATTTCTATATTGTCCAGGACACTACATATCCTGAAATCTATATTGTCATATCAGTTATATGATCTCGGTAGCTTTATTGTCATAGTGAATATCTTGTCGTCGTGAATATATTATCATAATGGCTAAATTGTCATAGGAAATATGTTGACATGAGGGCTATATTTTCATGATATTCATAAAGTCATTGAAAGATTACTATCAAGGTGACTCTAATAGCCTGGCGATTGATGTATATCGTGACATTATTGATCATAATAGCTGCACTGTCATGGTGGCTATATTGTCGTTTCCTGTATTTTCAATGTTACTCTTTTGTGAAGATTGCTTTATTGTCATCGTAGCTATAGTGTCATGGGGAATATATTTTCGTAGTAGCAGTATTGTCATTATGAACATATCGTCATTTTGGCTGTCTGCTCATTTTAGTTACATTGCGAAGATTTACATATCGTCACCTTGGCTATATTGGTAAGGTGATCTCTTTATAGTTCCTATATTGTCATATCTTTTTAATCATGTATATTTTTTTCATGAGCGATACATTATCTTGATAGCTATATCATTAAAGTGACAGTATCTTGTCATGGTGACTATATTGTCATTATGACTACAATCTTTTAGTGGCTATATTGGTAAGATAACTACATGTGACTACATTTTCATTGTAGCTTATTTAATGGTGTTGATATACCCTTGGAGATATATCATTATAAAAACGGATATTTCATTTTGTTTAAATTATGAGGTGAATACATTGTCATGATATGCTATATTGTTATAGTTTCAAAACTGTCATGGTGAATGGATATTATGTTGGCTACATTACAATGGAAGCCATAGTGGCAGGGTGGCTTTATTTTCATGGTTTGACAATTTTGTTATTAGTATTTTATTGTATTTTTGAATATATTGTCATGGTGACTGTATTGCCATAATTTCTATATTGTCATTTGATTTCTTAAATTGATGGCAAATATTGTCATAGAGACTGTATTATCATGTTGCCTGTATAGTCATCATGGTTGTCTTGTCATCGTGACTCTATGGTCATGATGGCTATACTGTCGCTAAGATTACATTCTTATGGTAACTATATTGCCATCATGGCTTTTTGTCAGAGTAGCTATATTGTTAAGTTAGCTATCTTATTGTGGTGGGTATTTTTTTTCCTTTTGGCATATTGCCATGATGGCTATACTAGAATTTTGGCAAGATTAGCATGGTGATATAGTGTTCGCAGCCCAACTGTTGTTTTGGACATTTTTTTATGGGAATACATTAACATGGTACCTATATTGTCAAGGTTACTATATTTCATGCAAGCTACATTGTAAAGATGACGATATTGGCATGGCGGGTGTATTGTTATGTTCACTATAACGCCATCCTGGCTACATAATCTTGGTTGCTATATGAACTTGAGGGCTATATTGCTACGGTCAAGTTCATCGTTGGGGATGTATTTTGTCTGTACCTACAATTTGGTTGTGATTATATGATCATGATAATATTTCTATGACGGCTTATTTGGCATCTTGAGTGTATCTGTCTGGATATCATATCATCATGTAACTTTGTCATGCTTTTAAACGGTGATGGTGCTTATGTGAAAATGCTGATTACATTATCATCATTAATGTATGATTATTGTAACTATATAGCAATGGCAATATCTTTTTTAATCATTTTGGTATGTTGACTTCATTTTGATAATGGTTATATTGGTATGGCAGGTACATTTTCATGGTTCTGACATTGTTTTATGGGCTATACTGTCAAGGCGGCTGTATAGTATTGATAAATTCTGTTTTGGACGCTATTGTCTCCTGGACACTATATACTTTAGAGGGTATATGTTTCCTATGATCCGAAAGCGACTATTTTGTCACGATATCTATATTGTCAGGTGGCTAAATTGACCTTGTGAACATATTCAGAATGTTTCTTTAATGTTGCGTTGACTATATTGTTATATCAGTTATGTGGCCATGTGGCTTTGTTGTTATAGTGAAAATATTATAGTTGTGACTATACTATCATAATGGCTAAATTGTCATGGGAAATATATTGATATGGATGCTATATTCTCATGATACTTTTATGGTAATTGTAAAAAAATTTCAAGTTTACTCTATCATAGTGATTGATTTGTTTTAACATTATTGTTATGGTGGCTGTACAATCATGGTGGCTATATTGTCGTTTGATGTGTTTTCAGTGTTACTATTTAATGAATATGACTTTAATGTCAGTGTACCTATACTTTCATTGGGGAAAATTTTCATAGTGATGCAATTGTCATTATGAAATAAAGTCATTTTGGCTATCTTCTAATTTGGGTTACATTGCTATGTTATATATATCGTCACCTTGGCTATATTGGGAAGGTGATTTTTTTTATATTTGGTATATTGTCATTTTTTAATTGTGCATATTATGTTATAAGGCATATATTATCATGATACCCATATCATTAAGGTGAAAATATTGGCATGACGACTATATTGTCTTTATGACTGTAATCTTATGACAACAACATAGGTACCCTGATATATAGGCAACATGAAAAGACAATCACCCATTTGTAATATAACAAAAATTAACAAATAGCCATCATGGCAATATATTCATTTAACAATATAGCCACCATGGCAATATAGTTACCATATCAATATAATCTTAATGGAAATATAACTACCATGACCATATAGACACGATGACAATATAACCACCAAGACAATACAGGAACCATGACATTACATTATGACAATATAGCCACCAATTCAACAAATCAAATGACAGTATAGATATTATGGTAACAGTCACCATGACAATATAACGACAAGTGGAATATAATCGACATAACAAAATGATTATATTATGAAAATATAGCCACTCTGCCACTATGGCTTCCATTGGAATATAGCCAACATAATAATACATATACAATGACATTCCTGAAACCATAACAATATAGCATATCACGACAATGTAGTCCCCTAATGATTTAATCAAAATGAGAATCTCGTATTATAATGATACATCCTCAAGGGCAAACCCAACACCAATATAAAAGTTTCCGTGAAAATGTAGTCACCATGACATTATAACCATCATAATGAAATAGACACCATGACAATAAAGTTACTTTGGCAAGATATCCAACATGATATCATTGTCATAATAACAATATAGTCAAAATGCTAATATATAGTTAAAGGAATGCTATAGTTAACATGATGATGTATCACTTACGACAAAAAATGTATGATTAAAAAATGAAAATATAGCAACCGTAGAAAAAGATCACGTTGCTAATATAGCCAAGGAGTTTTGATGATATATATATGATACAAATGTAACCAAAATAAGGAGATGGCCAAAATGACAGTATGTTCATAATGACAATAATTCCACTATGAAAATATATTCTCCATGACACTATAGGTACACTGACAATAAAGCTATCTTCACAAAAGCGTAAAATTAAAATACAGCAAACTACAATATAGCGTCTATGACAATACAGCCATCTTGATAATAATAGCACGATGTAACTCAATCACCTTGCCAATAGAGTCATCTTGACAATAATCTTACAATGACTTTATAAATATCATGAAAATATAGCAACCACGCGAAGATATTTGCTATGACAATTTAGCCATTATGAAAATATAGTCACAACGAGAATCTATTCAATAGGACAATATAGCTACCATGATCATATAACTGATATAACAATATAATCAAACAAAAATATAGAAACATTCAACTTATATTCACAATGGCAATATAACCACCTGACAATATAGATACTCTTAATAGATAGTCGTTTTCGGATCATAGCAAAAATATAGACTCCAGGACAATATAGTCTCTGTGAAAAAACAGTGACTCAGACAGGATTTATCATCAAGATATGCTCATAACTTTATAACTGTCATGGAATTGTAGTCAACATGACAAAATTATCACAATGTAATAAAGCGACATTACAATATAGTTCCCATAATCATACACCTATCATTATCATATAATAAGCAGGTTGACATAAACAAGATCATAGTGTAAAAACCATGACAATTTAAGTGACATGATGAGATGATATCCATTCACTTACATTTACAATACCACATAAGTTTTCATGAAAATATTACCATGATCATATAATCACAACAGTATTGTCACTAATTACAAAATATATTCCGAAAGACAAAATTAACCATAACAATATAGCCATCAAGTTGATATAGCGACCAAGATAATATAGCCAGGACGGCATTATATTAAAAGTAAGAGTACAACATCCATGCCAATGTCTTCACCATGACAATGTAGCTACCATGAAAATATAGTAACCTTGACTATGTAGCTACAATGATAAAATATACAATTGAAAAATATCCACAACAAGAGTTTAGTTGCTAAAACACTATATCGCTATGCCAATATCGCCAAAATGTTATTATTGCCATCATGATAATATACCGCCAGAAAAGAAATATATATACCCACTACTCGACAATATAGATATTTTGCCAATATTGCCAACATGAAAAGACAGTCACCTCCTTGTTATATAACAAAAATGACAAATAGCCATCATGGTGATATAGGGATTTTACAATACAGCCACGATGGTAATATAGTTAGCATAACAATGTGATCTTAACGACAATGTAGCCAACATGACTATATAGTCACGTTGACGATACAACCACAGTGACAAAACAGATAACATGACCGTACCGTCTCTAAGACAATATTGCCATCAATTTGACAAATTATATGACAATATAGATATTATGGCAACATAGTCACCATGACAATATACTCAGAAATGCAATATTATCGCCATGATAAAATTACCCTACCATGAAAATATAGCCACCTACCATTTTGGTTTCCATTGCAATGTAGAAACAGTAATAAAAGATTTACCATGAAGGTACTGAAACCATAAAAGTATAGCATATCATGGCAATGCATTCAGCTGATAATTTAATCTACATGACAATTTCTCTTCTATAATGGTGTATCCTCAAGGGCAATATCAACGCCATTACAAAAGCTTCTACGAAAATAGTCATTATGACATAAAAATCATTATAAAAAAAGTCACCATGACAATATATTTATCTTGGCAATGTAGCCACTGTGACATTATAGTCATAATGATAATATAGTTGCTATGACATATTGTCAGCATAAAAATATAATTATCATGATAATATTTCGCTTATGACAAAGTATGCAAGAGTTAAATAATTACAATATATCACCTATAAAAAGATCACATTGCCAATATAGCTAAGGTGACGATATATAAGTTATAGCAATGTAACTAAATTTAGAAGATAGCCAAAATGACGGGATGGTCATAATGACAATACTGCCACTATGAAAATATGTTCCCCATGACACTATAGCTACACTGACAACAAAGCCATATTCAAAAAAGAGCGACATTGAAAATACAGCAAACGAGAATATAGCCACCATCTTATTTCAGCTACCATGATTATCATCACCATGTCATTAGTCACCTTGATAAAAAACTTACAATGACTATATAAATATCATGAAAATATAGCCTCCATGTCAACATGTCTGCCATGATAATCTGTACATTATGATAATACAGTCATAACGGCAATTTATTCACTATAACAATATAGCCCCAGTGATCATATAACTGATGTGACAATACAGTCAAAGAAGCAAAAAAGAAATATACAAATCATATTCACTATGGCAGTATAACTACATGACAATATAGATACTGTGGCAAATAGTCGCTTTTGAATCATAGCAAACATATAGCCGGCAGGACAACATAGTTTCTATAACAAAATAGCGACCAAGGCAGGATATATCATTATAATATAGACAAATTGACAGTATAGACAATAAAACATTGTAACAATCATGAAACTGTACCTGGCAAAACATTATAGATGTCATGAAATTTTAGTCAACATGACAAAATTATCATAATGAAATATCATCTGCATTGCAATATAGTTACCATAATCATAGACCAATCATGATCATATAATCAGCAGGTTGACATAAACAATATCACAGTATAAAAACAGTGACAGTATAAGTGACATGATGGTATGATATCCATACACATCCACTTACAATACCAAAGAAGCCGCAATGAATATATTGTTATCATGATCATATAATCATAACAATATTGTAGGTAGTGACAAATATATCCCCAACGACAAAATTAATCATAGCAATATAGCCATCAACTTATTATAGCGACCAAGATAATGTAGCGAGCATTGTATTGAGAATTACAATACAGCAACTGTGCCAATGTCGTCACCATGACAATATAGCTACCATGAAAATATAGTAACGTTGATAATGTAGCTGCCATGGCAAAATATTCAAGATAGAAAATACCCAAAATATAGCCACAACAAGAGTTTAGCTGCTAAGACGATATATCACCATGCCAATATCTCTAAAATGTGAGTATAGCCATCATGGCAATATATCAACAGAAAAAATACTCATCACTACGATATAGCTAACTTGACAATATACTACTCTGACAATATAGGTAACATTAAAAGACAGCCACCTCCTTGAAATATAAGAAAAAAAATGACAAATAGCCATCATGGCAATATGGTAACTAAACAATATAGCCATCATGGCAATATGGTAACCAAAAAATATAGCCATCATGGCAATATGATTACCATAGCAATGTATTCTTAATGGCAATATAGTCACCATGTCCTTATAGTCACGATGACAATACAACTACCATGACAATACAGAAAACATCAAAATACAGTCTCTGAGACAATATTGCCACTAAGTCAACAAGTTAAATGACAATATAGATATTATGGCAACACAATCACGATGAGAATATACTCATAAATGTAATGTAATCGTCATGATTAAAGATCCTACCGTGAAAATATAGTCACCCTGCCACTATGGCTTCCATTACAATATAGCCACAATAACAAAACATTTACCACGACAGTACTGAAACTATAACAATATAGCATATCATGACAATGTAGTCACTTGATCATTTAATGAAAAATAAAGATTTCGCTTCTATTATGGTATAACCTCAGGGACAAAATTTTATAGACCATTAAAAAATTCCCATGAAAATACAGTCACTATGACATAAATATTATTATAAAATAGTGACCATGGCAATATAGCCACCGTGAGATTATAGTCATTATGACAATACACTCGCTATTGAAATACTGTCACTTTACTAAAGTTATCAAAATGATATATCGCTTGTGACAAAATATGCATTATTAGAAAATGACAGTATAGCACCTATAAAAAAGATCACCTTGCCACTATAGTCAAGGTGACGATATATACATCATAGCAACGTAAAAAGAGATGATAACCAGAACGACGGTATGTGCATAATGACAATCCTGCAACTATGAAAATATGTTCCCCACGATTGTCCAGTTTCACTGCCAATAAAGCCATCTTCACAAAAAGAGTACTATTGAAAAAATAGCAAACGACTATACAGCCATCAAGACAGTACAGCCACCATGACAATAATCTCTCGATATAAATCAATCGCCAGGACATTAGCGTCAACTTGATAATGAATATACAATGAGTACATGAACTTCATGAAAATATAGCGTCCATATAAATATATTTGTCGTGAAAATATAGCCTCCATATGAATATCTTTAAAGTGACAGTTTCGCCATTCTGATAATATAGTCAAGACGCTAATATATTCACCATAACAATAAAGCCACCATGATCACATAAATGATATGACAATATAGTCAACGCAACAATAAACGCATCTATAAATTATATCCCCTCTAAGAATACAGCCACATGAAAATATAGATATTGTGAGAAAATAGTCATTTTTGAATCATAGCAAACATATAGCGTCCAAGACAATATAGTCCCCATAACAAAATAGCGAAGAAGACAGGACTTGTCCTCACAATACAGTCACCTTGACAGTATAGCCAATAAAACAGTGGAACAACCATGAAAATGAACCTAACATAACAATATAGCTTGCATGAAAATATAGTTACTATGACAAATTCATTACAATGAAATACAAACGATATCACATTATGGTGTCGATAATCATACATATATTATGATCATAAAAGATAAAACCTTCAAAATAAAGCAAGGGTAGCGACAACGCAGGGAGGAATAGCTACAACCTACCTCTGAGAGACGTTAGCAGCTCCGTACACGTCGGTAGCTAGTGCGCGACTGTCATCAGGTGACTACATTGTCATGATATGCTATATTGTCATGGTTTTAGTACTGTCGTAGTGAATGTATTATTATGTTAGCTATATTGCAGTGGCAGGGTGGCTAAATTTTTATAGTAAGATAATTTTGTTATCGCGTTTATATTGCATTTCTGATAATACTGTCTTGGTGACTGTGTTCCAGTAATATCTATATTATCATTTAAATTGTTGAAGCGATTGCAATATTGTCGTACAGACTCTAATGTCATGTTGCTTGTATTGTCATGATGGTTGCATGTCATCTTCACTATATAGTCATGCTGGTTATATTCCAGTTATGATTACATGGTTATGGTAACTATATTGCCATGGTGACTATATTGATAGGTGACTACATTGCCATGATAGCTATTTTTCATTTTTGTTATACTGTAAGGAGGTGACTGTCTTTTCATATTGAATATATTATCAGGGTAGCTATATTGTTAAGTTAGCTATATCATTGTGGTGCTTATTTTCTTGTTCTGGTGGTATATTGCCATGTTGCCTAAACTAACATTTTGGCGATATTGGCATGATGATATAATGTTTTAGCAAATAAACTGTTATTGTGGATATGTTCCATGGGATTTTATTATCATAGTAGCTACATTGTCAATGTTACCATATTTTCATGGTAGCTCCATTGTCATGGTGACGATATTGCCATTGTGGCTGTGTTGTTATTTTCAATATAATGCCATCCTAACTACATTATCTTGGTCGCTATATTTACTTGCTGGCTATATTGTTATGGTTAATTTTCTCGTTGGGGATATATTTTGTCATTAACTACAATTTTGTTTTAATCATATGATCATGATAACAATATTTTCATGGCGGCTTATTTGGTAATGTGTATGGATTTCATATTATCATGTCACTATATTGTCATGGTTTTTATACTGTGATGGTTTTTATGTCAGCCTCCTGATGATATTATTATGATTGATAAATGATTATGGTATCTAAATTGTAATGACGATTATATTTCATCGTGACAAGTTTGTCATGTTGCCTGCATTTTCATGGTAGCTATATTGTTATGGCTGGTACATTTTCATTGTTGTTTCATTGTTTTATCGGCTTTACTGTCAAGGTGACTATATCTTAATTAAAAGTCTTGTCTTGGTCGCTATTTTGTCATGGACACTATATTTACCTGAAGCCTATATGTTTGCTATGATCCGAAAGAGACTATTTTGTCACAGCATCAATATTGTCAGGTGCTTATATTGCCATAATGAATATGATTTGATGGCTTCCTTACTGTTGCGTTGACTGTATTGTCATATCACTTATATGATCATGGCTATATTGTTATAGTGAATATATTGACGTCTTGACTATATTATCATATTGGGTAATTTGTCATGGTAAATATGTTGACAGGGAAGCCTTATTTTCATGACGTTTATATAGTCACTGAATTATATCGTGACATTATTGTCATAGTGGCTATACTTTCATTGTGGCTATATTGCCGTTTCCTGTACTTTCACTGTTACTCTTTTGTGAAGATTGCTTTATTGTCATTGTAGCTATATAGTGTCGAGAGGGATATATTTTCATAGTAACAGTATTGTCATTTTGAACATACACTTATTTTGGCTATCTACTCATTTTGGTTATATTGCGAGGATTTACATATCGTCACCTTGGCTATATTGTCAAGGTGATCTCTTTTATAGTTGCTATGTTGTCATTTTTTTTAGTCATGGATACTTTTTCATAAGCGATACATTAACGTGATAACTTTACTATTAAGGTGATAGTATATTGTCATAGTGACAATGTTGACAATATGACTATAATCTCTTAGTGGCTATATTGCTAAGATAACTATACTGTCATGGTGACTATTTCATGATGATGGTTATAATGACAGTTTGACTGCATTTTCATTGTAGCATATTTAATGGTGTTGATTTTGCCCTTGAAGATTTATTATAAAAACGAGAATTTCCTTTTTTTTTAAATTATCATGTGAATATATTGCCATGATATGCGATATTGCTATAGTTTCAGTACTATCATGTTGAATGTATATTATGTTGGTTACATTACAATTAAAGTCATAGTGGCAGGGTAGCTATATTTTCATGGTTGGATCATTTTGTTATGACGATTTTATTGTATTTGTGAGTATATTCTCATGGTTAGTGTGTTGCCGTAATTTCTATATTGTCCAGGACACTACATATCCTGAAATCTATATTGGCATATCAGTTATATGATCACGGTAGCTTTATTGTCATAGTTAATATCTTGTCGTCGTGACTATATTATCATAATGGCTAAATTGTCATAGGAAATATGTTGACATGAGGGCTATATTTTCATGATATTCATAAAGTCATTGAAAGATTACTATCAAGGTGACTCTAATAGCCTGGCGATTGATGTATATCGTGACATTATTGATCATGATAGCTGCACTGTCATGGTGGCTATATTGTCGTTTCCTGTATTTTCAATGTTACGCTTTTCTTAAGAGTGCTTTATTGTCATTGTAGATATACTGTCATGGGGAATATATTTTCGTAGTAGCAGTATTGTCATTATGAACATATCGTCATTTTGGCTGTCTGCTCATTTTAGTTACATTGCGAAGATTTACATATCGTCACCTTGGCTATATTGGTAAGGTGATCTCTTTATAGTTCCTATATTGTCATTTCTTTTTAATCATGTATATTTTTTTCATGAGTGATACATTATCTTGATAACTATATCATTAAAGTGACAGTATCTTGTCATGGTGACTATATTGTCATTATGACTACAATCTCTTAGTGGCTATATTGGTAAGATAACTACATGTGACTACATTTTCATTGTAGCTTATTTAACGATGTTGATATACCCTTGGAGATATATCATTATAAAAACGGATATTTCATTTTGTTTAAATCATGAGGTGAATACATTGTCATGATATGCTATATTGTTATAGTTTCAGTACTGTCATGGTGAATGTATATTATGTTGGCTACATTACAATGGAAGCCATAGTGGCAGGGTGGCTTTATTTTCATGGTTTGATCATTTTGTTATTAGTATTTTATTGTATTTTTGAATATATTGTCATGGTGACTGTGTTGCCATAATTTCTATATTGTCATTTGATTTCTTAAATTGATGGCAAATATTGTCATAGAGACTGTATTATCATGTTGCCTGTATAGTCATCATGGTTGTCTTGTCATCGTGACTCTATGGTCATGATGGCTATACTGTCGCTAAGATTACATTCTTATGGTAACTATATTGCCATCATGGCTTTTTGTCAGAGTAGCTATATTGTTAAGTTAGCTATCTTATTGTGGTGGGTATTTTTTTTCCTTTTGGCATATTGCCATGATGGCTATACTAGAATTTTGGCAAGATTAGCATGGTGATATAGTGTTCGCAGCCCAACTGTTGTTTTGGACATTTTTTTATGGGAATACATTAACATGGTACCTATATTGTCAAGGTTACTATATTTCATGCAAGCTACATTGTAAAGATGACGATATTGGCATGGCGGATGTATTGTCATGTTCAATATAACGCCATCCTGGCTACATAATCTTGGTTGCTATATGAACTTGAGGGCTATATTGCTACGGTCAAGTTCATCGTTGGGGATGTATTTTGTCTGTACCTACAATTTGGTTGTGATTATATGATCATGATAATATTTCTATGACGGCTTATTTGGCATCTTGAGTGTATCTGTCTGGATATCATATCATCATGTAACTTTGTCATGCTTTTAAACGGTGATGGTGCTTATGTGAAAATGCTGATTACATTATCATCATTAATGTATGATTATTGTAACTATATAGCAATGGCAATATCTTTTTTAATCATTTTGGTATGTTGACTTCATTTTGATAATGGTTATATTGGTATGGCAGGTACATTTTCATGGTTCTGACATTGTTTTATGGGCTATACTGTCAAGGCGGCTGTATAGTATTGATAAATTCTGTTTTGGACGCTATTGTCTCCTGGACACTATATACTTTAGAGGGTATATGTTTCCTATGATCCGAAAGCGACAATTTGTCACGATATCTATATTGTCAGGTGGCTATATTGACCTTGTGAACATATTCAGAATGTTTCTTTAATGTTGCGTTGACTATATTGTTATATCAGTTATATGGCCATGTGGCTTTGTTGTTATAGTGAAAATATTATAGTTGTGACTATACTATCATAATGGCTAAATTGTCATGGGAAATATATTGATATGGATGCTATATTCTCATGATACTTTTATGGTAATTGTAAAAAAAATTTCAAGTTTACTCTATCATAGTGATTGATTTGTTTTAACATTATTGTTATGGTGGCTGTACAATCATGGTGGCTATATTGTCGTTTGATGTGTTTTCAATGTTACTATTTAGTGAATATGACTTTAATGTCAGTGTAGCTATACTTTCATTGGGAAAAATTTTCATAGTGACGCAATTGTCATTATGAAATAAAGTCATTTTGGCTATCATCTAATTTATGTTACATTGCTATGTTATATATATCGTCACCTTGGCTATATTGGGAAGGTGATTTTTTTATAGATGGTATATTGTCATTTTTTAATTGTGCATATTATGTTATAAGGGATATATTATCATGATACCCATATCATTAAGGTGAAAATATTTGCATGGCGACTATATTGACTGTGATCTTATGACAACAACATAGGTACCCTGATATATAGGCAACATGAAAAGACAATCACCCACTTGTAATATAACAAAAATTAACAAATAGCCATCATGGCAATATATTCATTTAACAATATAGCCACCATGGCAATATAGTTACCATATCAATATAATCTTAATGGAAATATAACTACCATGACCATATAGACACGATGACAATAGAATCACCAAGACAATACAGGAACCATGACATTACATTATGACAATATAGCCACCAATTCAACAAATCAAATGACAGTATAGATATTATGGCAACAGTCACCATGACAATATAACCACAAGTGGAATATAATCGACATAACAAAATGATTATATTATGAAAATATAGCCAATCTGCCACTATGGCTTCCATTGGAATATAGCCAACATAATAATACATATACAATGACATTCCTGAAACCATAACAATATAGCATGTCACGACAATGTAGTCCCCTAATGATTTAATCAAAATGAGAATCTCGTATTATAATGATACATCCTCAAGGGCAAACCCAACACCAATATAAAAGCTTCCGTGAAAATGTAGTCACCATGACATTATAACCATCATAATGAAATAGACACCATGACAATAAAGTTACTTTGGCAAGATATCCAACATGATATCATTGTCATAATAACAATATAGTCAAAATGCTAATATATAGTTAAAGGAATGCTATAGTTATCATGATAATGTATCACTTACGACAAAAAATGCATGATTAAAAAAATGAAAATATAGCAACCGTAGAAAAAGATCACGTTGCTAATATAGCCAAGGAGTTTTGATGATATATATATATATATATATATATATATATATATATATATATATATATATATATATATATATATATATATATATATGATACAAATGTAACCAAAATAAGGAGATGGCCAAAATGACAGTATGTTCATAATGACAATAATTCCACTATGAAAATATATTCTCCATGGCACTATAGGTACACTGACAGTAAAGCTATCTTCACAAAAGCGTAAAATTAAAATACAGCAAACTACAATATAGCGTCCATGACAATACAGCCATCTTGATAATAATAGCACGATATAACTCAATCACCAAGCCAATAGAGTCATCTTGACAGTAATCTTACAATGACTTTATAAATATCCTGAAAATATAGCAACCACGCGAAGATATTTGCTATGACAATTTAGCCATTATGAAAATATAGTCACGACGAGAATCTATTCACTAGGACAATAAAGCTACCATGATCATATAACTGATATAACAATATAATCAAATCATAAATTTGGAAACATTCAACTTATATTCACAATGGCAATATAACCACCTGACAATATAGATACTCTTAATAGATAGTCGTTTTCGGATCATAGCAAAAATATAGACTCCAGGACAATATAGTCTCTGTGAAAAAACAGTAACTCAGACAGGATTTATCATCAAGATATGCTCATAACTTTATAGCTGTCATGGAATTGTAGTCAACATGACAAAATTATCACAATGTAATAAAACGACATTACAATATAGTTCCCATAATCATACACCTATCATTATCATAAAATCATCAGGTTGACATAAACAAGATCATAGTGTAAAAACCATGACAATTTAAGTGACATGATGAGATGATATCCATTCACTTACATTTACAATACCACATAAGTTTTCATGAAAATATTATCATGATCATATAATCACAACAGTATTGTCACTAATTACAAAATATATCCCGAAAGACAAAATTAACCATAACAATATAGCCATCAAGTTGATATAGCGACCAAGATAATATAGCCAGGAGGGCATTATATTAAAAGTAAGAGTACAACCACCATGCCAATGTCTTCACCATGACAATGTAGCTACCATGAAAATATAGTAACCTTGACTATGTAGCTACAATGATAAAATATACAATTGAAAAATATCCACAACAAGAGTTTGGCTGCTAAAACACTATATCGCTATGCCAATATCGCCAAAATGTTATTATTGCCATCATGATAATATACCGCCAGAAAAGAAATATATATACCCACTACTCGACAATATAGATATTTTGACAATATTGCCAACATGAAAAGACAGTCACCTCCTTGTTATATAACAAAAATGACAAATAGCCATCATGGTGATATAGGGATTTAACAATACAGCCACGATGGTAATATAGTTAGCATAACAATGTGATCTTAACGACAATGTAGCCAACATGACTATATAGTCACGTTGACGATACAACCACAGTGACAATACAGATAACATGACAGTACCGTCCCTAAGACAATATTGCCATCAATTTGACAAATTATATGACAATATAGATATTATGGCAACATAGTCACCATGACAATATACTCAGAAATGCAATATAATCGCCATGATAAAATTACCCTACCATGAAAATATAGCCACCTACCATTTTGGTTTCCATTGCAATGTAGAAACAGTAATAAAAGATTTACCATGAAGGTACTGAAACCATAAAAGTATAGCATATCATGGCAATGCATTAAGCTGATAATTTAATCTAAATGACAATTTCTCTTCTATAATGGTGTATCCTCAAGGACAATATCAACACCATTACAAAAGCTTCTACGAAAATAGTCATTATGACATAAAAATCATGATAAAAAAGTCACCATGACAATATACTTATCTTGGCAATGTAGCCACTGTGACATTATAGTCATAATGATAATATAGTTGCTATGACATATTGTCAGCATAAAAATATAATTATCATGATAATATTTCGCGTATGACAAAGCATGCAACAGTTATATAATGACAATATATCACCTATAAAAAGATCACATTGCCAATATAGCTAAGGTGACGATATATACATTATAGCAATGTAACTAAATTTAGAAGATAGCCAAAATGACGGGATGGTCATAATGACAATACTGCCACTATGAAAATATGTTCCCCATGACACTATAGCTACACTGACAACAAAGACACATCCAAAAAAGAGCGACATTGAAAATACCGCAAACGAGAATATAGCCACCATCTTATTTCAGCCACCATGATTATCATCACCATGTCATTAGTCACCTTGATAATAAACTTACAATGACTATATAAATATCATGAAAATATGGCCTCCATGTCAACACGTCTGCCATGATAATCTGTACATTATGATAATACAGTCATAACGGCAATTTATTCACTATAACAATATAGCCCTAGTGATCACATAACTGATGTGACAATACAGTCAAAGAAGCAAAAAAGAGATGCACAAATCATATTCACTATGGCAGTATAACTACATGACAATATAGATACTGTGGCAATTAGTCGCTTTTGAATCATAGCAAACATATAGCCGGCAGGACAACATAGTTTCTACAACAAAATAGCGACCAAGGCAGGATATATCATTATAATATAGACAAATTGACAGTATAGACCATAAAACAATGTAACAATCATGAAACTGTACCTGGCAAAACATTATAGATATCATGAAATTTTAGTCAACATGACAAAATTATCATAATGAAATATCATCTGCATTACAATATAGTTACCATAATCGTAGACCAATCATGATCATATAATCAGCAGGTTGACATAAACAATATCACGGTATAAAAAACAATGACAGTTTAAGTGACATGATGGTATGATATCCATACACATACACTTACAATACCAAAGAAGCCGCCATGAATATATTGTTATCATGATCATATAATCATAACAATATTGTTGGTGGTGACAAATATATCCCCAGCGACAAAATTAATCATAGCAATATAGCCATCAACTTATTATAGCGACCAAGATAATGTAGCGAGCATTGTATTGAGAATTACAATACAGCAACTGTGCCAATGTCGTCACCATGACAATATAGCTACCATGAAAATTTAGTAACGTTGATAATGTAGCTGCCATGGCAAAATATTCAAGATAGAAAATACCCAAAAGATAGCCACAACAAGAGTTTAGCTGCTAAGACGATATATCATCATGCCAATATCTCTAAAATATGAGTATAGCCATCATGGCAATATGTCAACAGAAAAAATACTCATCACAACGATATAGCTAACTTGACAATATACTACTCTGACAATATACGTAACATTCAAAGACAGCCACCTCCTTGAAATATAAGAAAAAAAAATGACAAATAGCCATCATGGCAATATGGTAACTAAACAATATAACCATCATGGCAATATGGTAACCAAAAAATATAGCCATCATGGCAATATGATTACCATAGCAATGTATTCTTAATGGCAATATAGTCACCATGTCCTTATAGTCACGATGACAATACAACTACCATGACAATACAGAAAACATCAAAATACAGTCTCTGAGACAATATTGCCACTAATTCAACAAGTTAAATGACAATATAGATATTATGGCAATACAATCACGATGACAATATACTCAGAAATGTTATATAATCGTCATAATAAAATGATCCTACCATGAAAATATAGTCACCCTGCCATTATGGCTTCCATTACAATATAGCCACAATAACAAAACATTCACCACGACAGTACTGAAACCATAACAATATAGCATATCATGACAATGTAGTCACTTGATCATTTAATGAAAAATAAAAATTTCGCTTCTATTATGGTATAACCTCAGGGACAAAATTTTATACACCATTAAAAAGCTGCCATGAAAATACAGTCACTATGACATAAATATCATAATAAAATAGTGACCATGGCAATATAGCCACTCTGAGATTATAGTCATTATGACAATATAGTCGCTATTAAAATACTGTCACCTTAATATAAAGTTATCAAAATGATATATCGCTTGTGACAAAATATGCATGATTAGAAAATGACAGTATAGCACCTATAAAAAAGATCACCTTGCCACTATAGTCAAGGTGACGATATATACATCATAGCAACGTAAAGAAAAAGAGATGATAACCAGAACGACGGTATGTGCATAATGACAATCCTGCAACTATGAAAATATGTTCCCCACGATTGTCCAGTTTCACTGCCAATAAAGCCATCTTCACAAAAAGAGTACTATTGAAAAAATAGCAAACGACTATACAGCCATCAAGACAGTACAGCCACCATGACAATAATCTCTCGATATAAATCAATCGCCAGGACATTAGCGTCAACTTGATAATGAATATACAATGAGTACATGAACATCATGAAAATATAGCGTCCATATAAATATATTTGTCGTGAAAATATAGCCTCCATATGAATATCTTTAAAGTGACAGTTTCGCCATTCTGATAATATAGTCAAGACGCTAATATATTCACCATAACAATAAAGCCACCATGATCACATAAATGATATGACAATATAGTCAACGCAACAATAAACGCATCTATAAATTATATCCACTCTAAGAATACAGCCACATGAAAATATAGATATTGTGAGAAAATAGTCATTTTTGAATCATAGCAAACATATAGCGTCCAAGAGAATATAGTCCCCATAACAAAATAGCGAAGAAGACAGGACTTGTCATCACAATACAGTCACCTTGACAGTATAGCCAATGAAACAGTGGAACAACCATGAAAATGAACCTAACATAACAATATAGCTTACATGAAATTATAGTTACTATGACAAATTCATTACAATGAAATACAAACGATATCACATTATGGTTTCGATAATCATACATATATCATGATCATATAAGATAAAACCTTCAAAATAAAGCAAGGGTAGCGACAACGCAGGGAGGAATAGCTACAACCTACCTCTGAGAGACGATAGCAGCTCCGTACACGTCGGTAGCTAGTGCGCGACTGTCATCAGGTGACTACATTGTCATGATATGCTATATTGTCATGGTTTTAGTACTGTCGTAGTGAATGTATTATTATGTTAGCTATATTGCAGTGGCAGGGTGGCTAAATTTTCATGGTAGGATAATTTTGTTATCGCCGTTTATTGCATTTGTGATAATACTGTCATGGTGACTGTGTTCCAGTAATATCTATATTATCATTTAATTTGTTGAAGCGATTGCAATATTGTCGTAGAGACTCTAATGTCATGTTGCTTGTATTGTCATGATGGTTGCATGTCATCTTGACTATATAGTCATGTTGGTTATATTCCAGTTATGATTACATGGTTATGGTAACTATATTGCCATGGTGACTATATTGATAGGTGACTACATTGCCATGATAGCTATTTTTCATTTTTGTTATACTGTAAGGAGGTGACTGTCTTTTCATATCGAATATATTATCAGGGTAGCTATATTGTTAAGTTAGCTATATCATTGTGGTGCTTATTTTCTTTTTCTGGTGGTGTATTGCCATGATGCCTAGACTAACAATTTGGCGATATTGGCATGATGATATCGTGTCTTAGCAAATAAACTGTTATTGTGGATATGTTCCATGGGATTTTATTATCATAGTAGCTACATTGTCAATGTTACTATATTTTCATGGTAGCTCCATTGTCATGGTGACGATATTGCCATTGTGGCTGTATTGTTATTTTCAATATAATGCATCCTAACTACATTATCTTGGTCGCTATATTTACTTGCTGGCTATATTGCTATGGTTAATTTTGTCGTTGGGGATATATTTTGTCATTAACTACAATTTTGTTTTAATCATATGATCATGATAACAATATTTTCATGGCGGCTTATTTGGTAATGTGAGTGCAAGTGTATGGATATCATATTATCATGTCACTATATTGTCATGGTTTTTATACTGTGATGGTGTTTATGTCAGCCTCCTGATGATACTATCATGATTGATATATGATTATGGTAACTAAATTGTAATAGCGATTATATTTCATTGTGACAATTTTGTCATGTTGCCTGCATTTTCATGGTAGCTATATTGTTATGGCAGGTACATTTTCATTGTTGTTTCATTGTTTTATCGGCTATACTGTCAAGGTGACTATATCTTAATTAAAAGTCTTGTCTTGGTCGCTATTTTGTCATGGACACTATATTGTCCTGAAGCCTATATGTTTGCTATGATCCGAAAGAGACTATTTTGTCACAGCATCAATATTGTCAGGTGCTTATATTGCCATAATGAATATAATTTGAAGGCTTCCTTATTGTTGCGTTGACTGTATTGTCATATCACTTATATGATCATGGCTATATTGTTATAGTGAATATATTGCCGTCTTGACTATATTATCATATTGGCTAAATTGTCATGGTAAATATGTTGACATGGAAGCCTTATTTTCATGATGTTTATATAGTCAGTGAATTATATCGTGACATTATTGTCATAGTGGCTGTACTTTCATGGTGGCTATATTGTCGTTTCCTGTATTTTCACCGTTACTCTTTTGTGAAGATTGCTTTATTTTCATTGTAGCTATAGTGTCGAGGGGGATATAATTTCATAGAAGCAGTATTGTCATTATGAACATACCGTCATTTTGGCTATCTACTCATTTTGGTTATATTGCGAAGATTTACATATCGTCACCTAGGCTATATTGTCAAATTGATCTCTTTTATAGTTGCTATGTTGTCATTTTTTTTAGTCATGCATATTTTTTCATAAGCGATGCATTTTCGTGATAACTCTACCATTAAGGTGACATTATATTGTCATTGTGACAATATTGACAATATGACTATAATCTCTTAGTGGATATATTGCTAAGATAACAATACTGTCATGGTGACTATTTCATGATGATAGTTATAATGACAGTTTGACTGCATTTTCATTGTAGCATATTTAATGGTGTTGATTTTGCCCTTGAAGATATATCATAAAAACGAGACTCTCCGTTTATTTAAATTATCATGTGAATATATTGCCATGATATGCGATATTGCTATAGTTTCAGTACTGTCATGTTGAATGTATATTATGTTGGTTACATTACAATTAAAGTCATAGTGGCAGGGTGACTATATTTTCATGGTTGGATCATTTTGTTATGACGATTTTATTGTATTTGTTAGTATATTCTCATGGTTACTGTGTTGCCATAATTTCTATATTGTCCTGGACACTACATATCCTGAAATCTATATTGTCATATCAGTTATATGATCATGGTAGCTTTATTGTCATAGTGAATATCTTGTCGTCGTGACTATATTATCATAATGGCTAAATTGTCATAGGAAATATGTTGACATGAGGGCTATATTTTCATGATATTCATAAAGTCATTGAAAGATTACTATCAAGGTGACTCTAATAGCCTGGCGATTGATGTATATCGTGACATTATTGTCACGATAGCTGCATTGTCATGGTGGCTATATTGTCGTTTCCTGTATTT
The DNA here is from genome assembly GCF_036320965.1 of Panulirus ornatus. Taxonomy (NCBI): domain Eukaryota; kingdom Metazoa; phylum Arthropoda; class Malacostraca; order Decapoda; family Palinuridae; genus Panulirus; species Panulirus ornatus. The sequence goes on from NC_092278.1 coordinate 11,418,981, forward strand.
TCAATGTTACTCTTTTGTGAAGATTGCTTTATTGTCATTGTAGCTATAGTGTCATGGGGAATATATTTTCGTAGTAGCAGTATTGTCATTATGAACATATCGTCATTTTGGCTATCTGCTCATTTTGGTTACATTGCGAAGATTTACATATCGTCACCTTGGCTATATTGGCAAGGTGATCTCTTTATAGTTGTTATATTGTCATTTATTTTAATCATGTATATTTTTTCATGAGTGATACATTATCTTGATAACCATATCATTAAAGTAACAGTATATTGTCATGGTGACTATATTGTCATTATGACTACAATCTCTTAGTGGCTATATTGCTACGATAACTACATGTGACTACATTTTCATTGTAGCTTATTTAATGGTGTTGATTTACCCTTGGAGATATATCATTATAAAAACGGATATTTCATTTTGTTTAAATTATGTGGTGAATACATTGTCATGATATGCTATATTGTTATAGTTTCAGTACTGTCATGGTGAATGTATATTATGTTAGGCTATATTACAATGGAAGCCATCGTGGCAGGGTGGCTATATTTTCATGGTTTGATCATTTTGTTATTAGTATTTTATTGTATTTTTGAATACATTGTCATGGTGACTGTGTTGCCATAATTTCTATATTGTCATTTGATTTATTAAATTGATGGCAATATTGTCATAGAGACTGTATTGTCATGTTGCCTGTATGGTCATCATGGTTGTCTTGTCATCGTGACTCTATGGTCATGATGGCTATACTGTCGTTAAGATTACATTCTTATGGTAACTATATTGCCATCATGGCTTTTTGTCAGAGTAGCTATATTGTTAAGTTAGCTATCTTATTGTGGTGGGTATTTTTTTTCCTTTTGGTATATTGCCATGATGGCTATACTAGAATTTTGGCAAGATTAGCATGGTGATATAGTGTTCGCAGCCCAACTGTTGTTTTGGACATTTTTTCATGGGAATACATTATCATGGTACCTACATTGTCAAGGTTACTATATTTCATGAAAGCTACATTGTAAAGATGACGATATTGGCATGGCGGGTGTATTGTTATGTTCAATATAACGCCATCCTGGCTACATTATCTTGGTCGCTATATCAACTTGATGGCTATATTGCTACGGTCAATTTCATCGTTGGGGATGTATTTTGTCTTTACCTACAATTTGGTTGTGATTATATGATCATGATAATATTTCTATGACGGCTTATTTGGCATCTTGAGTGTATCTGTCTGGATATCATATCATCATGTAACTTAGTCTGTCATGCTTTTAAACGGTGATGGTGCTTATGTGAAAATGCTGATTACATTATCATCATTAATGTATGATTATTGTAACTATATAGCAATGGCAATATCTTTTTTGATCATTTTGGTATGTTGACTTCATTTTGATAGTAGTTATATTGGTATGGCAGGTACATTTTCATGGTTCTGACATTGTTTTATGGGCTATACTGTCAAGGCGGCTGTATAGTATTGATAAATTCTGTTTTGGACGCTATTGTCTCCTGGACACTATATACTTTAGAGGCTATATGTTTCCTATGATCCGAAAGCGACTATTTTGTCACGGTATCTATATTGTCAGGTGGCTATATTGACGTTGTGAACATATTCTGAATGTTTCTTTAATGTTGCGTTGACTATATTGTTATATCAGTTATATGGCCATGGTGGCTTTGTTGTTATAGTGAAAATATTGTAGTTGTGACTATACTATCATAATGGCTAAATTGTCATGGGAAATATAGTTGATATGGATGCTATATTCTCATGATACTTTTATGGTAATTGTAAAAAATTTTTCAAGTTTACTCTAATATCAGAGTGATTGATTTATGTTTTAACATTATTGTTATGGTGGCTGTACAATCATGGTGGCTATATTGTCGTTTGATGCGTTTTCAATGTTACTATTTAGTGAATATGGCTTTAATGTCAGTGTAGCTATACTTTCATTGGGAACAAATTTTCATAGTGACGCAATTGTCATTATGAAATAAAGTCATTTTGGCTATCTTCTAATTTGGGTTACATTGCTATGTTATATATATCGTCACCTTGGCTATATTGGGAAGGTGATTTTTTTTATAGGTGGTATATTGTCATTTTTTAATCGTGCATATTCTGTTATAAGCGATATATTATCATGATACCCATATCATTAAGGTGAAAATATTGGCATGGCGACTATATTGTCTTTATGACTGTAATCTTATGACAACAATATAGGTACCCTGATATATAGGCAACATGAAAAGACAATCACCCCCTTGTAATATAACAAAAGATAACAAATAGCCATCATGGCAATATATTCATTTAACAATATAGCCACCATGGCAATATAGTTAACATATCAATATAATCTTAATGGAAATATAACTACCATGACCATATAGACACGATGACAATACAACCACCAAGACAATACAGGAACCATGACATTACATTATGACAATATAGCCACCAATTCAACAAATCAAATGACAGTATAGATATTATGGCAACAGTCACCATGACAATATACACACAAGTGGAATATAATCGACATAACAAAATGATTATATTATGAAAATATAGCCACTCTGCCACTATGGCTTCCATTGGAATATAGCCAACATAGTAATACATATACAATGACATTCCTGAAACCATAACAATATAGCATATCACGACAATGTAGTCCCCTAATGATTTAATCAAAATGAGAATCTCGTTTTATAATGATACATCCTCAAGGGCAAACCCAACACCAATATAAAAGCTACCGTGAAAATGTAGTCACCATGACATTATAACCATCATGATGAAATAGACAACATGACAATAAAGTTACTTTGGCAAGATATCCAACATGATATCATTGTCATAATAACAATATAGTCAAAATGCCAATATATAGTTACCGGAATGTTATAGTTATCATGATAATGTATCACTTACGACAAAAAATGCATGATTAAAAAAATGAAAATATAGCAACCGTAAAAAAAAGATCACGTTGCTAATATAGCCAAGGTGATGATATATATATATGATAGAAATGTAACCAAAATAAGGAGATGGCCAAAATGACAGTATGTTCATAATGACAATAATTCCACTATGAAAATATATTCTCCATGACACTATAGGTACACTGACAGTAAAGCTATCTTCACAAAAGCGTAAAATTAAAATACAGCAAACTACAATATAGCCACCATGACAATACAGCCATCTTGACAATACGATATAACTCAATCACCAGGACAATAGAGTCACCTTGACAGTAATCTTACAATGACTTTATAAATATCATGAAAATATAGCCCCATGTCAAGATATTTGCTATGACAATTTAGCCATTATGAAAATATAGTCACGACGACAATCTATTCACTATGACAATAAAGCTACCATGATCATATAACTGATATGACAATATAATCAAAGCAAAAATATAGAAACATTCAACTTATATTCACAATGGCAATATAACCACCTGACAATATAGATACTGTTAATAGATAGTCGTTTTCGGATCATAGCAAAAATATAGACTCCAGGACAATATAGTCTCTGTGAAAAAACAGTGACTCAGACAGGATTTATCATCATGATATGCTCATAACATTATAGCTGTCGTGGAATTGTAGTCAACAAAACAAAATTATCACAATGAAATAAAACGACATTACAATATAGTTACCACAATCATACACCAATCATGATTATATAATCAGCAGGTTGACATAAACAAGATCATAGTGTAAAAACCATGACAATTTAAGTGACATGATGAGATGATATCCATTCACTTACACTTATAATACCACATAAGTTTTCATGAAAATATTATCATGATCATATAATCACAACAGTATTGTCACTAATTACAAAATATATCCCGAAAGACAAAATTAACCATAACAATATAGCCATCAAGTTGATATAGCGACCAAGATAATGTAGCCAGGACGGCATTATATTGAAAGTAAGAATACAACCACCATGCCAATGTCTTCACCATGACAATGTAGCTACCATGAAAATATAGTAACCTTGACTATGTAGCTACAATGATAAAATATACAATTGAAAAATATCCAAAACAAGAGTTTAGCTGCTAAAACACTATATCGCTTTGCCAATATCGCCAAAATGTTATTATTGCCATCATGATAATATATCGCCAGAAAAGAAATATATATACCTAGTACTCGACAATATAACTATTCTGACAATATTGCCAACATGAAAAGACAGTCACCTCCTTTTCATATAACAAAAATGATAAATAGCGATCATAGCGATATAGTGATTTATCAATACAGCAACTATGGTAATACAGTTAGCATAACAATGTGATCTTAACGACAATGTAGCCAACATGATTATATAGTCACGTTGACAATACAACCACCGTGACAATACAGATAACATAACAGTACCGTCTCTAAGACAATATATCCATCAATTTCACAAATTATATGACAATATATATATTATGGCAACATAGTCACAATGAAAATATACTCAGAAATGCAATATAATCGCCATGACAAAATTATCCCACCATGAAAATATAGCCACCTCCCATTTTGGTTTACATTGCAAAATAGAAACAGTAATAAGAGTTTTACCATGAAGGTACTGAAACCATAACAGTATAGCATTTCATGGCAATGTAGTCAGCTGATAATTTAATCAAAATGACAATTTCTCTTCTATAGTGGTGAATCCTCAAGGGCATTATCAACACCATTACAAAAGCTTCTACGAAAATAGTCATTATGATATTATAAAAATCGTGATAAGAAAGTCACCATGACAATATAGTTATCTTGGCAATATAGCCACTGTGACATTATAGTCATAATGATAATATAGTCACTATGACAATATTGTCATGATGAAAATATAATTATCATGATGATATTTCGCTTATGACAAAGTATGCAAGAGTTATATAATGACAATATATCACCTATAAAAAGATCACCTTGCCAATATAGCTAAGGTGACGATATATACATTATAGCAACGTAACTAAACTGAAAAGATAGCCAAAATGACGGTATGGTCATAATGACAATACTGCTACTATGAAAATATGTTCCCCATGACACTATAGCTACTCTGACAACAAAGACATATTCACAAAAGAGCAACATTGAAAATACAGGAAACGAGAATATAGTGACCATCATACTTCAGCCACCATGATAATAATGTCACTATATAAATCATTACCATGTTATTAGTCACCTTGATGATAAACTTACAATGGATATAAAAATATCTTGAAAATATAGCCTCAATGTCAACAACATGTCTCCCATGATAATCTGGCCATTATGATAATATAATCATGACTATAACAATATAGCCACAGTGATCATATAACTGATGTGACAATACAGTCAAAGAAGCAAATAAGAAATATACAAATCATATTCACTATGGCAGTATAACAACATGACAATATAGATACTGTGACAAATAGTCGCTTTTGAATTATAGCAAACATATAGCCGGCAGGACAACATAGTCTCTACGACAAAATAGAGACCGAGACAGGATATATCATTATAATATAGACACCTGGACAGTATAGACCATAAAACAATGTAACAAACATGAAACTGTACCTGCCAAAACATTATAGATGTCATGAAATTTTAGTCAACAAGACAAAATTATCGTAATGAAATATCAATGGCATTACAATATAGTTACCATAATCATAGACCAATCATGATCATTTAATCAGCAGGTTGACATAAACAATATCACAGTATAAAAACCATGACAGTATAAGTGACATGATGATGTGATACCCATACACATAAACTTACAATACCAAAGAAGACGCCATGAATATATTGTTATCATGATCATATAATCACAACAATATTGTAGGTAGTGACACAATATCCCTAACGATAAAATTAATCATATTAATATAGCCATCAACTTGTTATAGCGACCAAGATAATGTAGCGAGAACTGTATTGAGAATGACAATACAGCCATCGTGCCAATGTCGTCACCATGACAATATAGCTACCATGAAAATATTGTAACGTTGATAATGTAGCTGTCATGGCAAAATATTTAAGATAGAAAATACCCAAAAGATAGCCACAACAAGAGTTTAGCTGCTAAGACGATATATCACCATGCCAATATATCTAAAATGTTAGTATTGCCATCATGGCAATATATCAACAGAAAAAATACTCATCACAACGACATAGCTAACTTGACAATATACTACTCTGTCAATATAGGTAACATTAAAAGACAGCCACCTCCTTGAAATATAAAAAAGAAATGACATATAGCCATCATCGCATTATGGTAACTAAGCAATATAGCCATCATGGCAATATGGTAACCAAACAATATAGCCACCATGGCAATATGATTACCATAGCAATGTATTCTTAATGGCAATATAGTCACCATGTCCTTATAGTCACGATGACAATACAACTACCATGACAATACAGAAAACATCAAAATACAGTCTCTAAGACAATATTGCCACTAATTCAATAAGTTAAATGACAATATAGATATTATGGCAACACAATCACGATGACAATATACTCAGAAATGTTATATAATCGTCATAATAAAATGATCCTACCATGAAAATATAGTCACCCTGCCATTATGGCTTCCATTACAATATAGCCACAATAACAAAACATTCACCACGACAGTACTGAAACCATAACAATGTAGCATATCATGACAATGTAGTCATATAATCATTTAATGAAAAAGAAAAAATTCGCTTCTATTATGGTATAACCTCAGGGACAAAATTTTATACACCATTAAAAAGCTGCCATGAAAATACAGTCACTATGACATAAATATCATAATTAAATAGTGACTATGGCAATATAGGCACTCTGAGATTATAGTCATTATGACAATATGGTCGGTATTAAAATGCTGTTACCTTAATGATAAAGTTATCAAAATGATATATCGCTTGTGACAAAATGTGCATGATTAGAAAATGACAGTATAGCACCAATAAAAAAGATCACCTTGCCACTATAGTAAAGGTGACGATATATACATCATAGCAACGTAAAGAAAAAGTGATGATAACCGGAACGACGGTATGTTCATAATGACGATACTGCAACTATGAAAATATGTTCCCCACGATTCTCCAGCTTCACTGACAATAAAACTATCTTCACAAAAAGAATACTATTGAAAAAATAGCAAACGACTATACAGCCACCAAGACAGTACAGCCACCATGACAATAATCTCTCGATATAGATCAATCGCCAGGAACTTAGCGTCACTTTGATCATGAATATACAATGAGTACATGAACATCAGGAAAATATAGCGACCATATAACTATATTTGTCGTGAAAATATAGCCTCCATATGAATATCTTTAAAGTGACAGTTTCGCCATTCTGATAATATAATATAATAAAGCCACCATGATCACATAAATGATATGACAATATAGTCAACGCAACAATAAACGCATTTATAAATTATATCCACTCTGAGAATACAGCCACATAAAAATATAGATACTGTGAGAAAATAGTCATTTTTGGATCATAGCAAACATATAGCGTCCACGAGAATATAGTCTCTACGACAAAATATTGAAGAAGACAGGATTTATCATCAAAATACAGTCACCTTGACAGTATAGCCAATAAAACAGTGGAACAACCATGAAAATGTACTTACCATAACAATATAGCTTACATGAAAATATAGTTACTATGACAAATTCCTTACAATGAAATACAAACGATATCACATTATGTTGTCGATAATCATACACCAATCATGATCATATAGGATAAAAACTTCAAAACAAAGCAGGGGTAGCGACAACGCATGGAGGAATAACTACAACCTAGCTCTGAAAGACGATAGCAGCTCCTTACACGTCGGTAGCTGGTGCGCGGCTGTCATCCGGTGACTATATTGTCATGATATGCTATATTGTCATAGTTTCAGTACTGTCGTAGTGAATGTATTATTATGTTAGCTACATTGCAGTGGTAGGGTGGCTAAATTTTAATGGTAGGATAATTTTGTTATCGCCGTTATATTGCATTTGTGATAATAATGTCATGGTTACTGTGTTTCAGTAATATCTATATTATCATTTAATTTGTTGAAGCGATTGAAATATTGTCGTAGAGACTCTAATGTCATGTTGTTTGTATTGTCATGATGGTTGCATGTCATCTTGACTATATATTCATGTTGGTTATATTCTAGTTATGATTACATGGTTATGGTAACTATATTGCCATGGTGACTATATAGAAAGGTGATTACATTGCCATGATAGCTATTTTTCATTTTTGTTATACTATATGGAGGTGACTGTCTTTTCATATTGAATATATTATCAGGGTAGCTATATTGTTAAGTTAGCTATATCATTGTGGTGCTTATTTTCTTTTTCTGGTGGTATATTGCCATGTTGCCTAGACTAACAATTTGGCGATATTGGCATGATGATATAGTGTCTTAGCAAATAAACTGTTATTGTGGATATGTTCCATGGGATTTTATTATCATAGTAGCTACATTGTCAATGTTACTATATTTTCATGGTAGCTCCATTGTCATGGTGACGATATTGCCATTGTAGCTGTATTGTTATTTTCAATATAATGCCATCCTAACTACATTATCTGGTCGCTATATTTACTTGCTGGCTATATTGCTATGGTTAATTTTGTCGTTGGGGATATATTTTGTCATTAACTACAATTTTGTTTAATCATATGATCTTGATACCAATATTTTCACGGCGGCTTATTTAGATAGGAAATGTGAGTGCAAGTGTATGGATATCATATTATCATGTCACTATATTGTAATGGTTTTTATACTATGATGGTGTTTAAGTCAGCCTCCTGATGATACTATCATGATTGATATATGATTCTGGTAACTAAATTGTAATAGCGATTATATTTCATTGTGAAAATTTTGTCATGTTGCCTGTATTTTCATGGTAGCTATATTGTTATGGCAGGTACATTTTCATTGTTGTTTCATTGTTTTATCGGCTATACTGTCAAAGTGACTATATCTTAATTAAAAGTCTTGTCTTGGTCGCTATTTTGTCATGGACACTATATTGTCCTGGAGCCTATATGTTTGCTATGATACGAAAGAGACTATTTTCTCACAGCATCAATATAGTCAGGTGCTTATATTGCCATAATGAATATAATTTGAAGGCTTCCTTATTTCTGCGTGACTGTATTGTCATATCACTTATATGATCATGGCTATATAGTCATAGTGAACATATTGCCGTCTTGACTATATCATCATATTGGCTAAATTGTCATGGTCAATATGTTGACATGGAAGCCTTATTTTCATGATGTTTATATAGTCAGTGTATTATATCGTGACATTATTGTCATATTGGCTATACTTTCATGGTGGGTATATTGTCGTTTAGGGTATTTTCACCGTTACTCTTTTGTGAAGATTGCTTTATTGTCATTGTAGCTATAGTGAGAAGGGGGATATAATTTCATAGAAGCAGTATTGTCAATATGAACATACCGTCACTTTGGCTATCTACTCATTTTTGTTATATTGCGAAGATTTACATATCGTCACCTTGGCTATATTGTCAAGGTAATCTCTTTTATAGTTGCTATTTTGTCATTTTTTTTAGTTCTGCATATTTTTTCATAAGCGATGCATTATCGTGATAACTTTACTATTAAGGTGACATTATATTGTCATTGTGAAAATATTGACAATATGACTATAATCTCTTAGTGGCTATATTGCTAAGATAACAATATTGTCATGGTGACTATTTCATGATGATAGTTATAATGACAGTTTGACTGTATTTTCATTGTAGCATATTTAATGGTGTTGATTTTGCCCTTGAAGATATATCATAAAAACGAAAGTCTCCGTTTCTTTAAATTATCATGTGAATATATTGCCATGATATACGATATTGCTATAGTTTCAGTACTGTCATGTTGAATGTATATTATGTTGGTTACATTACAATTAGTCATAGTGGCAGGGTGCCTATATTTTCAAGGTTGGATCATTTTGTTATGACGATTTTATTGTATTTGTTAGTATATTCTCATGCTTACTGTGTTGCCATAATTTCTATATTGTCCTGGACACTACATATCCTGAAATCTATGTTGTCATATCACTCATATGATCATGGTAGCTTTATTGTCATAGTGAATATCTTGTCGTCGTGACTATATTGTCATAAAGGCTAAATTGTCATAGGAAATATGTTGACATGAGGGCTATATTTTCATGATATTCATAAAGTCATTGAAAGATTACTATGAAGTTGACTCTAATACCCTGGCGATTGATGTATATCGGGACAATATTGTCACGATAGCTGCATTGTCATGGTGGCTATATTGTCGTTTCCTGTATTTTCCTTGTTATTCTTTTGTGAAGATTGCTTTATTATAATTGTAGCTATAGTGTCATGTGGAATATATTTTCGTAGTAGCAGTATTGTCATTATGAACATATCTTCATTTTGGCTATCTGCTCATTTTGGTTACTTTGCGAAGATTTACATATCGTCACCTTGGCTATATTGGCAAGGTGATCTCTTTATAGTTGTTATATTGTCATTTATTTTAATCATGTATATTTTTTCATGAGTGATACATTATCATGATAACTATATCATTAAAGTGACAGTATATTGTCATGGTGACTATATTGTCATTATGACTACAATCTCTTAGTGGCTATATTGCTACGATAACTACATGTAACTACATTTTCATTGTAGCTTATTTAATGGTGTTGATTTACCCTTGGAGATATATCATTATAAAAAGGGATATTTCATTTTGTTTAAATTATGAGGTGAATACATTGTCTTGATATGCTATATTGTTATGGTTTCAGTACTGTCATGGTGAATGTATATTATGTTAACTACATTACAATGGAAGCCATCGTGGCAGGGTGGCTATATTTTCATGGTTTGATCATTTTGTTAATAGTATTTCATTGTATTTTTTAATAAATTGTCATGGTGACTATGTTGTCATAATTTCTATATTGTCATTTGATTTATTGAATTGATGGCAATATTGTCATAGAGACTGTATTGTCATGTTGCAAGTATGGCCATCATGGTTGTCTTGTCATTGTGACCCTATGGTCATGATGGCTATATTGTCGTTACGATTACATTCTTATGGTAACTATATTGCCATCATGGCTTTTTGTCAGAATAGGTATATTGTTAAGTTAGTAATCTTATTGTGGTGGGTATTTTCTTTTCCTTTTGGTATATTGCCATGATGGCTATACCAGAATTTTGGCAAGATTAGCATATTGATATAGTGTTCGCAGCCCAACTGTTGTTTTGGACATTTTTTCATGGGAATACATTATCATGGTACCTACATTGTCAAGGTTACTATATTTCATTAAAGCTACATTGTAAAGATGACGATATTGGCATAGCGGTAGTATTGTTATGTTCAATATAACGCCATCCTGGTTACATTATCTTGGTCGCTATATCAACTTGATAGCTATATTGCTACGGTCAATTTCATCTTTGCGGATGCATTTTGTTTTTACCTACAATTTGGTTGTGATTATATAATAATGATAATATTTCTATGACTGTTTCTTTGGCATCTTGAGTGTATCTGTGTGGATATCATATCATCATGTAACTCAGTCTGTCATGCTTTTAAACGGTGATGGTGCTTATGTGAAAATGCTGATTACATTATCATCATTAATGTATGATTATTGTAACTATATAGCAATGGCAATATCTTTTTTGATCATTTTGGTATGTTGACTTCATTTTGATAGTAGTTATATTGGTATCGCAGGTACATTTTCATGGTTCTGATATTGTTTTATGGGCTATACTCTCAAGGCGGCTGTATAGTGTTGATAAATTCTGTTTTGGATGCTATTGTCTCCTGGACACTATATACTTTAGAGGCTATATGTTTCCTATGATCCGAAAGCGACTATTTTGTCACGGTATCTATATTATCAGGTGGCTATGTTGACGTTGTGAACATATTCTGAATGTTTCTTTAATGTTGCGTTGACTATATTGTTATATCAGTTATATGGCTATGGTGGATTTGTTGTTATATTGAAAATATTGTAGTTGTGACTATACTATCATAATAGCTAAATTATCATGGGAAATAAGTTGATATGGATGCTATATTCTCATGATAGTCTTATGGTAATTGTAAAATTTTTCAAGTTTACTGTAATATCAGAGTGATTGATTTAGGTTTTAACATTATTGTTATAGTGGCTGTACAATCATGGTGGCTATATTGTCGTTTGATGCATTTTCAATGTTACTATTTAGTGAATATGGCTTTAATGTCTGTAGCTATACTTTCATTGGGAACAAATTTTCATAGTGACGCAATTGTCATTATGAAATAAAGTCATTTTGGCTATCTTCTAATTTGGGTTACATTGCTATGTTACATATATCGTCACCTTGGCTATATTGGGAAGGTGATTTTTTTATAGGTGGTATACTGTCATTTTTTAATCGTTCATATTCTGTTATAAGCGATATATTATCATGATACCCATATCATTAAGGTGAAAATATTGGCATGGCGACTATATTGTCTTTATGACTGTAATCTTATGACAACAATATAGGTACCTTGATATATAGGCAATATGAAAGGACAATCACCCCCTTGTAATATAACAAAAGATAACAAATAGCCATCATGGAAATATATTCATTTAACAATATAGCCACCATGGCAATATAGTTAACATGTCAATATAATCTCAATGAAAATATAACTACCATGACCATATAGACACGATGACAATACAACCACCATGACAATACCGGAACCATGACATTATATTATGACAATATAGCCAACAATTTAAAAAAACAAACGACAGTATAGATTTTATGGGAACAGTCACCATGACATTGTACAAACAAGTGGAATAAAATCGATATAAAAAAATGATTATATTATGAAAATATAGCCACTCTGCCACTATGGCTTGAATTGGAATATAGCCAACATAATAAAACATATACAATGACATTCCTGAAACCATAACAATATAGCATCTCACGACAATGTTGTCCCCTAATGATTTAATTAAAATGAGAATATCGTTTTATAATGATACATCCTCAAGGGCAAACCCAACACCAATATAAAAGCTACCGTGAAAATATATTTACCATGACATTATAACCATCATGATGAAATAGACAACAGGACAATAAGTTACTTTGGCAATATATCCAACATGATATCATTGTCATAATAACAATATAGTCAAGATGCCAATATATAGTTACCGAAATGTTATAGTTATCATGATAATGTATCACTTACGACGAAAAATGCGTGATTAAAAAAATGAAAATTTAGCAACCGTAGAATAAGATCACGTTGCTAATATAGCCAAGGTGATGATATATATATATATATGATACAAATGTAACCAAAATAAGATGACGGCCGGAATGACAGTATGTTCATAATGACAATAATTCCACTATGGAAATATATTCTCCATGACACTATAGGTACACTGACAGTAAAGCTATCTTCACAAAAGTGTAAGATTATAATACAGCAAACTACAATATAGCCACCATGAAAATAAAGCCATCTTGACAATAATGTCACGATATAACTCAATCACCAGGACAATAGAGTCACCTTGACAGTAATCTTACAATGACTTTATAAATATCATGAAAATATATCCCCCATGTCAAGATATTTGCTTTGATAATTTAGCCATTATGAAAATATAGTCACGACGACAATCTATTTACTCTGACAATAAAGCTACCATGATCATATAACTGATATGACAATATAATCAGAGAAAAAATATAGAAACATTCAACTTATATTCAAAATGGCAATTAACCACCTGACAATATAGATACTGTTAATGGATAGTCGTTTTCGGATCATAACAAAAATATAGACTCCAGGACAATATAGTCTGTGAAAAAACACTGACTCAGACAGGATTTATCATCATGATATGCTCATAACATTATAGCTGTCATGGAATTGTAGTCAACATGACAAAATTTTCACAATGAAATAAAACGACATTACAATATACTTCCCATAATCATACATCAATCATGATTATATAATCAGCAGGTTGACATAAACAAGATCATAGTGTAAAAACCATGACAATTTAAGTGACATGATGAGATGATTTCCATTCACGTACACTTACAATACCACATAAGTTTTCATGAAAATATTATCATGATCATATAATCACAACAGTATTGTCACTAGTTACAAAATATATCACGAAAGACAAAAGTAACCATAACAATATAGCCATCAAGTTGATATAGCTACCAAGATAATGTAGCCAGAACGGCATTACATTGAAAGTAAGAATACAATCACCATGCCAATGTCTTCACCATGACAATGTAGCTACCATGAAAATATAGTAACCTTGACTATGTAGCTGCAATGTTAAAATATGTAAATGAAAAATATCCACAACAAGAGTTTAGCTGCTAAAACACTATATCGCTATGCCAATATCGCCAAGATGTTATTATTGCCATCATGATAATATACCGCCAGTAAAGAAATATATATACCCAATACTCGACAATATAACTATTCTGAAAATATTGCCAACATGAAAAGACAGTCACTTCCTTATTATATAACAAAAATGACAAATAGCCTTCATGGCGATTTAGGGATTTTATGTTACAGCCACTATGGTAATATAGTTTGCATAACAATGTGATCTTAAAGACAATGTAGCTAACATGACTATATAGTCACGTTGACAATACAACCACCGTGACAGTACAGATAACATGACAGTACTGTCTCTAAGACAATATTGCCATCAATTTGACAAATTATATGATAATATAGAAATTATGGCAACATAGTCACCATAACAATATACTCAGAAATGCAATATAATCGCCATGATAAAATTATCCTACCATTAAAATATAGCCACCTACCATTTTGGTTTCCATTACAATGTAGAAACAGTAATAAAAGATTTACCATGAAGTTACTGAAACCATAACAGTATAGCATATCATGGCAATGTAGTCAGCTGATAATTTAATCAAAATGACAATTTCTCTTCTATAATGGTGTATCCTCAAGGGCAATATCAACACCATTACAAAAGCTTCTACGAAAATAGTCATTATGACACTATAAAAATCATGATAAAAACTCACCATGACAATATAGTTATTTTGGCAATATAGCCACAGTGACATTATAGTCATAATGATAATATAATCGCTATGACAACATTGTCACCATAAAAATATAATTATCATGATAATATTTCGCTTATGACAACGTAAGCAAGAGTTGAATAATGAAAATATATCACCTATAAAAAGATCACCTTGCCAATATAGCTAAGGTGACGATATATACATTATAGCAATATAACTAGAATTAGAAGACAGCCAAAATAACGGTATGGTCATAATGACAATACTGCCACTATGAAAATATGTTCCCCATGACACTATAGCTACACTGACATCAAAGACATATTCACAAAAGAGCAACATTGAAAATACAGCAACCGAGAATATAGGCAACATCATATTTCAGCCACCATGATGGTAATGTCACGATACAAATCATCACCATGTCATTAGTCACCTTGATAATAAACTTACAATGACTATATAAACATCATGAAAATATAGCCTCCATGTCAACATGATAATCTGGCCATTATGATAATATAGTCATGACGGCAATTTATTCACTATAAGAATATGGCCACAGTGATCATATAACTGATGTGACAATACAGTCAAAGAAGCAAAAAAAGAAATATACAAATCATACTCACTATGGCAGTATAACTACATGACAATATCGATACTGTGACAAATAGTCGCTTTTGAATCATAGCAAACATATAGCCGGCAGGACAACATAGTCTTTATGACAAAATAGCGACCAAGACAGGATATATCATTATAATATAGACACCTTGACAGTATAGACCATAAAACAATGTAACAAACATGAAACTGTACCTGCCAAAACATTATCGATGTCATGAAATTTTAGTCAACATGACAAAATTCTCAAAATGAAATATCATCGGCATTACAATATAGTTACCATAATTATAGACCAATCATGATCATATAATCAGCAGGTTGACATAAACAATATCACAGTATGAAAACCATGACAGTATAAGTGACATGATGATATGATATCCATACACATACACTTACAATACACAAGAAGACGCCATGAATATATTGTTATATGGATATCATATTATCATGTCACTATATTGTCATGGTTTTTATACCATGATGGTGTTTATGTCAACCTCCTGATGATACTATCATGATTGATATATGATTATGGTAACTAAATTGTAATGGCGATCATATTTCATTGTGACAATTTTGTCAAGTTGCCTGCATTTTCATGGTAGCTATATTGTTATGGCAGGTACATTTTCATTGTTGTTTCATTGTTTTATCGGCCATACTGTCAAGGCGACTATATCTTAATTAAAAATCTTGTCATGGTCGCTATTTTGTCATGGACACTATATTGTCCTGGAGCCTATATGTTTGCTATGATCCGAAAGAGACTATTTTGTCACAGCATCAATATTGTCAGATGCTTATATTGCCATAATGAATATAATTTGAAGGCTTCCTTATTGTTGCGTTGACTGTACTGTCATATCACTTATATGATCATGGCTATATTGTTATAGTGAATATATTGCAGACTTGACTATATTATCATATTGGTTAAATTGTCATGGTAAGTATATTGACATGGAAGACTTATTTTCATGATGTTTATATAGTCAGTGAATTATATCGTGACATTATTGTCATAGTGGCTGTACTTTCATGGTGGGTATATTGTCGTCTGCTGTATTTTCACTGTTCCTCTTTTGTGAAGATTGCTTTATTTTCATTGTAGCTATAGTGTCATGGGGGATATATTTTCATAGCAGCAGTATTGTCATTATGAACATACCGTCATTTTGGCTATCTACTCATTTTGGTTATATTGCGAAGATTTACATATCGTCACCTTGGCTATATTGTCAAGGTGATCTCTTTTATAGATGCTATGTTGTCATTTTTTTAGTCATGCATATTTTTTCATAAGCGATACATTATCGTGATAACTTTAATATTAAATTAAGGTGACAGAATATTGTCATTGTGACAATGTTGACAATATGACTATAATCTCTTAGTGTCTACATTGCTAAGATAACTATACTGTCATGGTGACTATCTCATGATGATTGTTATAATGACAGTTTGGCTGCATTTTCATTTTAGCATATTTAATGGTGTTGATTTTGCCCTTGAAAATATATTATAAAAACGAGAATTTCCTTTTTTTTTAAATTATCATGTGAATATATTGCCATAATATGCGATAATGCTATAGTTTCAGTACTGTCATGTTCAATGTATATTATGTTGGTTACATTACAATCAAAGTCATATTGGCCAGGTAACTATATTTTAATGGTTGGATCATTTTGTTATGACGATTTTATTGTATTTGTGAGTATATTCTCAGGGTTACTGTGTTGCCGTTATTTCTATATTGTCCTGGACGCTACATATCCTAAAATCTATATTGTCATATCAGTTAAATGATGATTGTAGCTTTATTGTCATAAAGAATATCTTGTCGTCGTGATTATTTTATCATAATGGCTAAATTGTCATAGGAAATATGTTGACATGAGGGCTATATTTTCATGATATAAAGTCATTGAAAGATTACTATGAAGGTGACTCTAATAGCCTGGCGATTGATGTATATCGTGACATTATTGTCACGATAGCTGCATTGTCATGGTGGCTATATTGTCGTTTCCTGTATTTTCAATGTTACTCTTTTGTGAAGATTGCTCTATTGTCATTGTGGCTATAGTGTCATGGGGAATATATTTTCGTAGTAGCAGTATTGTCATTATGAACATATCGTCATTTTGGCTATCTGCTCATTTTGGTTACATTGCGAAGATTTACATATCGTCACCTTGGCTATATTGACAAGGTGATCTTTTTATAGTTGCTATATTGTCATTTTTTTAATCATGTATATTATTTCATGAGTGATACATTAACTTGATAACTATATCATTAAAGTGACAGTATATTATCATGGTGACTATATTGTCATTATGACAACAATCTCTTAGTGGCTATATTGCTAAGATAATTACATGTGACTACATTTTCATTGTAGCTTATTTATTTATTATTGGAGATATATCATTATAAAAACGGATATTTCATTTTGTTTAAATTATGAGGTGAATACATTGTCATGATATGCTATATTGTTATAGTTTCAGTACTGTCATGGTGAATTTATGTTATGTTGGATACATTAAAATGGAAGCCATAGTGGCAGGGTGGCTATATTTTCATGGTTTGAACATTTTGTTATTAGTATTTTATTGTATTTTTGAATATATTGTCATGGTGAATGTGTTGCCATAATTTCTATATTGTCATTTGATTTATTAAATTGATGGCAATATTGTCATAGAGACTGTATTGTCATGTTGCCTGTATGGTCATCATGGTTGTCTTGTCATCGTGACTCTATGGTCGTTAAGATTACATTCTTATGGTAACTATATTGCCATCATCACTTTTTGTCAGAGTAGCTATATTGTTAAGTTAGCTATCTTATTGTAGTAGGCCTTTTTTTTTTCTTTTGGTATATTGCCATGATGGCTATACTAGAATCTTTGCAAGATTAGCATGGTGATATAGTGTTCGCAGCCCAACTGTTGTTTTGGTTATTTTTTCATGGGAATACATTATCATGGTACCTACTTTGTCAAGGTTACTATATTTCATGGAAGCTTCATTGTAAAGATGACGATATTGGTATGGCGGGTGTATTGTTATGTTCAATATGACGCCATCCTGGCTACATTGTCTTGGTCGCTATATCAGCTTGATGGCTATATTGCTACTTTCACTTTCATCGTTGGGGATGTAATTTGTCTTTACCTAATATTTGGTTGTGATTATATGTTCATGATAATATTTCTATGACGGCCTATTTGGCATCTTGAGTGTATCTGTCTGGATATCATATCATCATGTAAGTTAGTCTGTCATTCTTTTAAACGGTGATGGTGCTTATGTGAAAATGCTGATTACATTATCATCATTAACGTATGATTATGGTAACTATATAGCAATGGTAATATCTTTTTTGATCATTTTGGTATGTTGACTTCATTTTGATAGTAGTTATATTGGTATGGGAAGTACATTTTCGTGGTTCTGACATTGTTTTATGGGCTATACTGTCAAGGCGGCTGTACAGTATTGATAGATTCTGTTTTGGACGCTATTGTCTCCTGGACACTATTTACTTTAGAGGATATATGTTTCCTGTGATCCGAAAGTGACTACTTGGTCACAGTATCTATATTGTCAGGTGGCTATATTGACGTTGTGAACACATTCTCAATGTTTCTTTAATGTTGCGTTGACTATATTGTTATATCAGTTATATGGCCATGGTGGCTTTGTTGTTATAATGAAAATATTGTAGTTGTGACTATACTATCATAATGGCTAAATTGTCATGGGAAATATGTTGATATGGATGCTATATTCTCATGATTCTTTTATGGTAATTGTAAAAATTTTTTCAAGTTTACTCTTATATCATAGTGATTGATTTATGTTTTAATATTATTGTTATGGTGGATGTACAATCATGGTGGCTGTACAATCATGGTGGCTATATTGTCGTTTGATGCGTTCTCAATGTTACTATTTAGTGAATATGGCTTTAATGTCAGTGTAGCTATACTTTCAGTGGGAGCAAGTTTTCATAGTGGCGCAATTGTCATTATGAAATGAAGTCATATTGGCTATCTTCTAATTTGGGTTACGTTGCTATATTATATATATCGTCAACTTGGCTACATTGGGAATGTGATTTTTTTTATAGGTGGTATATTGTCATTTTTTAATCGTGCATATTCTGTTATAAGCGATATATTATCATGATACCCATATCATTAAGGTGAAAATATTGGCATGGCGACTATATTGTCTTTATGACTGTAATCTTATGACAACAACATAGGTACCCTGATATATAGGCAACATGAAAAGACAATCACCCCCTTGTAATATAACAAAAAATAACAAACAGCCATCATGGCAATATATTCATTTAACAATATAGCCACCATGGGAATATAGTTACCCTATCAATATAATCTTAATGGAAATATAACTACCATGACCATATAGACACGATGACAATACAACCACCAAGACAATACAGGAACCATGACATTACATTATGACAATATAGCCACCAATTCAACAAATCAAATGACAGTATAGATATTATGGCAACAGTCACCATGACAATATACACACAAGTGGAATATAATCGACATAACATAATGATTATATTATGAAAATATTGCCACTCTACCACTATGGCTTCCATTGGAATATAGCCAACATAATAATACATATACAATGACATTCCTGAAACCATAACAATATAGCATGTCACGCCAATGTAGTCCCCTAATGATTTAATCAAAATGAGAATCTCTTTTTATGATGATACATCCTCAAGGGCAAACCCAACACAAATATAAAAGCTACCGTGAAAATGTAGTCACCATGACATTATAACAATCATGATGAAATAGACACCATGACAATAAAGTTACTTTGGCAAGATATCCAACATGATATCATTGTCATAATAACAATATTTTCAAAATGCCAATATATAGTTACCGGAATATTATAGTTATCATGATAATTTATCAACTACGACAAAAAATAAATGATTAAAAAATGAAAATATAGCAAATATAGCCAAGGTGATGATATATATATGATACAAATGTAACCAAAATAAGGAGGTGGCCAAAATGACAGTGTGTTCATAATGACAATAATTCCACTATGAAAATATATTCTCCATAACACTATAGGTACACTGACAGTATAGCTATCTTCACAAAAGCGTAAAATTAAAAAACAGCAAACTACAATATAGCCGCCATGACAATACAGATATCTTGACAATAATATCACGATATAACTCAATCACCAGGACAATAGAGTCACCTTGACAGTAATCTTACAGTGACTTTATAAATATCATGAAATAATGGCCCCCATGTCAAGATATATGCTATGACAATTTAGCCATTATGAAAATATAGTCACGACGACAATCTATTCACCATGAAAATAAAGCTACCATGATCATATAACTGATATGACTATATAATCAAAGAAAAAATATAGAAACATTGAACTTATATTCACAATGGCAATATAACCACCTGACAAAATAGATACGGTTAATAGATAGTCGTTTTCGGATCATAGCAAAAATATAGGCTCCAGGACAATATAGTCTCTGTGAAAAAACAGTGACTCAGACAAGATTTATCATCATGATATGCTCATAACATTATAGCTGTCATGGAATTGTAGTGAACATGAAAAAATTATCACAATAAATAAAACGACATTACAATATGGTTACCATAATCATACACCAATCATGATTATATAATCAGCAGGTTGACATAAACAAGATCATTGTGTAAAAACCATGACAATATAAGTGATATGATGAGATGATATCCATTCACTTACACTTACAATACCACATAAGTTTTCATGAAAATATTATCATGATCATATAATCACAACAGTATTGTCACTAATTACAAAATATATAATGATATAGCCATCAAGATGATATAGCGACCAAGATAATGTAGCCAGGACGGTATTATATTGAAAATAAGAATACAACCACCATGCCAAGGTCTTCACCATGACAATGTAGCTACCATGAAAATATAGTAACCTTGACTATGTAGCTACAATGATAAAATATACACTTGAGAAATATCCACAACAAGAGTTTAGCTGCTGAAACACTATATCGCTATGCCAATATCGCCAAAATGTTATTATTGCCATCATTATAATATACCGCCATAAAAGAAAAATATATACCCAATACTCGAGAATATAGCTATTATGACAATATTGCCAACGTGAAAAGACAGTCACCTCCTTGTTATATAACAAAAATGAAAAATGGCCATCATGGCGATATAGTGATTTAACAATACAGCCACTATGGTAATATAGTTAGCATAACAATGTGATCTTAACGACAATGTAGCCAACATGACTATAAAGTCACGTTGACAATACAACCAACGTGACAATACAGATAACATGACAGTACCGTCTCTAAGACAATATTGCCATCAATTTGATAAATTATATGACAATATAGATATTATGGCAACATAGTCACCATGACAATATACTCAGAAATGCAATATAATCGCCATCATAAAATTATCCTACAATGAAAATATAGCCACCTACCATTTTGGTTTCCATTGTAATGTAGAAACAGTAATAAAAGATTTACCATGAAGGTACTGAAACCATAACAGTATAGGATATCATGGCAATGTAGTCAGCTGATAATTTAATCAAATACAATTTCTCTTCTATAATGGTATCTGTTTCCCATTTTAGAAAGTTAAAAAATACAAGGAGGGGAGGATTTCTGGCCCCCCGCTTCCGTCCCCTCTAGTCGCTTTCTACGACACGCGAGGAATGCGTGGGAAGTATTCTTTCACCCCTATCCCCAGGGATAATATACATATATATATATAACACATACACACACACACACACACGCACATATACACACACACACACATACATATATATACATGTGAAAAATGTAAGAAACAATTTAGAAAACTGAAACTTCTAGCTTGAAATGAAATGAAAAAATGAATGTCACATAATGGTTCAACCTCTGGCTATGGAGAGGAAATGTTTAATTTATTTACACAAGCGTCAATAGTAGTTCTCATCAATTTATCCACTGTATCAATAAGCTTCAATGTCTAAGCTACATTTTTTCCAATTTCACTATTTTCTTGTCAAAGCACCATGTATGAAAACTATCACTCCAGTAACACAACTATAAACATATATATATATATATATATATATATATATATATATATATATATATATATATATATATATATATATATATATATTCCCTGTTTCCCTTTTAGAAAGTTAAAATACAAGGAGGGGAGGGTTTCTGGCCCCCACGCTCCCGTCCCCTTTAGTCGCCTTCTACGACACGTGAGGAATGCGTGGGAAGTATTCTTTCTCCCCTATCCCCAGGGATAAAATATATGTATATATACATATATATATATATATATATATATATATATATATATATATATATATATATATATATATATATATATATATATATATATATATATATGCATGAAGGCTCTGGTGGGAGGGAGGAACTTTAAGACACCGTAAGACAAGTCCAGCTGCGTGTGAGGAGAGCTTAGGGCATATGGATGACGACTGTAAGAAGTAAACACCAGCAACTCGATCATTGCTTCCTGGCTGACCAGCTGGCGTCACGCAGGGGCCCACGTCTGGTCCCCAGGCTGTATAGACAGAGACGAGAAAATAGGAGAGAAAGTTCAGAGAAGGGCAACGAAGCAAATTCCTTAAACCAGTGAACAAATCACCAGACAAAACAGCGACGGAATTTTTTAGTTATCTTCGAGGGAGGGAGGGAGGGAGGAGGGAAACACACACACACACACACACGTAGGTTCCGTGACATTCCGACAGAAATGTTTATTAAAGAAATTCGACATTATCAATTACAACCGTCGTTCCGGGGGCACAGACGCCTGGTATCTCCGAATAACGGGCGAGAATTCCGGAGGCCTGAATTTACGGAGTCGGTTACTGCTTCGACCGTCCACGAGTCGCCATAAGCCAATGCTGAGGTCGGTGAGGACACAGGTTCACTCCAGCCTGGACTCGCGTACCTCTACGCTAGGCAATGACAATATATCACCTATAAAAAGTTCACCTTGCCAATATAGCTAAGGTGACGATATATACATTATAGCAATGTAACTAAAATGAGAAGATAGCCAAAATGACGGTATGGTCATAATGACAATACAGCCACTATGAAAATATGTTCCCCATGACACTATAGCTACACTGACAACAAAGCCATATTCACAAAAGAGCAACATTGAAAATACAGCAAACGAGAATATAGCCACAATCATAGTTCAGCCACCATGATAATGTCACGATACAAATCATCACCATGTCATTAGTCACCTTGATAATAAACTTACAATGATTCTATAAGTATCATGAAAATATAGCCTCCATGTCAACGTGTCTGCCATGATAATCCTGCCATTATGATAATATAGTCATGACGGCAATTTATTCACTATAACAATATAGCCACAGTGATCATATAACTACTGTGACAATACAGTCAAAGAAGCAAAAATGAAATATACAAATCATATTCACTATGGCAGTATAACTACATGACAATGTAGATACTGTGACAAATAGTCGCTTTTGAATCATAGAAACATATAGCCGGCAGGACAACAGTCTCTATGACAAAATAGCGACCAAGACGAGATATATTATTATAATATAGACACCTTGACAGTATAGACCATAAAACAATATAACAATCATGAAACTGTACCTGCCAAAACATTATAGATGTCATGAAATTTTAGTCAACATGCCAAATTATCATAATGAAATATCATTGGCATTATAATATAGTTACCATAATCATAGACCAATCATGATCATATAATCAACAGGTTGACATAAACAATATCACAGTATGAAAACCATGACAGTATAAGTGACATGATGATATGATATAATACACATAAACTTACAATACCAAAGAAGAAGCCATGAATATATTGTTATCATGATCATATAATCACAACAATATTTTAGGTAGTGACAAATTTATCCCCAACGACAAAATTAATCATAGCAATATAGCCATCAACTTGTTATAGCGACCAAGATAATATAGCGAGCATTGTATTGAAAATTACAATACAGCCACCGTGCCAATGTCGTCACCATGACAATATAGCTACCATGAAAATGTAGTAACTTTGATAATGTAGCTGCTATGGAAAAATATTCAAGATAGATAATACCCAAAATAAATCCACAACAAGAGTTTAGCGGCTAAGACGATATATCACCATGCCATATCTCTAAAATGTTAGTATAGCCATCATGGCAATATATCAACAGAAAAATACTCATCACAACGATATAGCTAACTTGACAATATGCTGCTCTGATAATATAGGTAACATTAAAAGACAGCCACCTCCTTGAAATATAAAATAAAAAATGACACATAGCCATCGTGGCAATATAGTAACTAAACAATATAGCCATCATAGCAATATGGTAACCAAAAAATATAGCCATTATGGTAATATGATTACCATAGCAATGTATTCTTAATGGCAATATAGTCACCATGTCCTTATAGTCACGATGACAATACAACTACCATGACTATACAGAAAACATCAAAATACAGTCTCGAAGACAATATTGCCACTAATTCAACAAGTTAAATGACAATATAGATATTATGGCAACACAATCACGATGACAATATACTCAGAAACGTTATATAATCGTCACTTTAAAATGATCCTACCATGAAAATATAGTCACCCTGCCTCTATGGCTTCCATTACAATATAGCCACAATAACAAAACATTCACCACGACAGTACTGAAACCATAACAATATAGCATATCATGACAATGTAGTCACATGATCATTTAATGAAAAATAAAAATTTCGCTTCTATTATGATATAACCTTAGGGACATATCATGAAAATATAGCCTCCATGTCAACATGTCTGCCATGATAATCTGGCCATTATGATGATATAGTCATGACGGCAATTTATTCACTATAACAATATAGCCACAGTGATCATATAACTGATGTGACAATACAGTCAAAGAAGCAAGAAAGAAATATACAAATCATATTCACTATGGCACTATAACTACATCACAATATAGTTACTGTGACAAATAGTCGCTTTTGAATCGTAGCAAACATATAGCCGGCAGGACAACATAGTCTCTATGACAAAATAGCGACCAAGACAGGATATATCATTATAATAAAGACACCCTGACAGTATAGACCATAAAACAATGTAACAATCATGACACTGTACCTGAAGAAACATTATAGATGTCATGAAATTATAGTCAGCATGACAAAATTATCATAATGAAATATCATCGGCATTACAATATAGTTACCATAATCATAGACCAATCATGATCATATAATTAGCAGGTTGACGAAAACAATATCACAGTATAAAAACCATGACAGTATAAGTGACATGATGATATGATATCCATACACATACACTTACAATACCAAAGAAGCCGCCAAGAATATATTGTTATCATGATCATATAATCACAACAATATTGTATGTAGTGACAAATATATTCCCAACGACAAAATTAATCATAGCAATATAGCCATCAACTTGTTATAGCGACCAAGATAATGTAGCGAGCATTGTATTGAGAATTACAATACAACCACCGTGCCAATGTCGTCACCATTACAATATAGCTACCATGAAAATATAGTAACATTGATAATGTAGCTGTCATGGCAAAATATTCTAGATAGAAAATACCCAAAAGATAGCCACAACAAGAGTTTAGCTGCTAAGACGATATATCACCATGCCAATATCTCCAAAATGTTAGTATAGCCATCATGGCAATATATCAACAGAAAAAATACTCATCACAACGATATAGCTAACTTGACAATATACTACTCTGACAATATAGGTAACAATAAAAGACAACCACCTCCTTGAAATATATAAAAAAAATAAATGACAAAAAGTCATCATGGCAATATGGTAACTAAACAATGTAGCCATCATGGCAATATGGTAACCAAACAATATAGCCATCATGGCAATATCATTACCATAACAATGTATTCTTAATGGCAATCTTGTCACCATGTCCTTATAGTCACGATGACAATAGAATTACCATGACAACACATAAAACATCAAAATACAGTCTCTAAAACAATATTGCCACAAATTCAACAAGTTACATGACAATATAGATATTATGGTAACATAATCACGATGACAATATACTGAGAAATGTTATATAATCGTCATAATAAAATGATTCTATCATGAAAATATAGTCACCCTGCCACTATGGCTTCCATTACAATATAGCCACAATAACAAAACATTTACCAAGACAGTACCGAAACCATAACAATATAGCATATCATGACAATGTAGACACTTGATCATTTAATGAAAAATAAAAATTTCGCTTTTATTATGGTATAACCTCAGGGACAAAATTTTATACACCATTAAAAAGCTGAGATGATAGTCATTATGACAATATATTCGCTAGTAAAATACTGTCACCTTAATAAAGAAGTTATCAAAGTGATATATCGTTTGTGACAAAATATGCATGATTAGAAAATGACAGTATAGCACCTATAAGAAAGATCACCTTGCCAATATAGTCAAGGTGACGATATATACATCATAACAACGTAAAGAAAAAGAGATGATAACCAGAACGACGGTATGTTCATAATGATAATACTGCAACTATGAAAATATGTTCCCCACGATTCTCCAGCTTCACTGACAATAAAGCCATCTTCACAAAAGGAGTACTATTGAAAAAAGAGCAAACGACAATACAGCCATCAAGACAGTACAGCCACCATGACAATAATCTCTCGCTATAAATCAATCGCCAGGACATAGCGTCACCTTGATAATGAATATACAATGAGTACATGAACATTATGAAAATATAGCATCCATATAAATATATTTGTTGTGAAAATATAGCCTCCATATGAATATCTTTAAAGTGACAGTTTCACCATTCTGATAATAAAGTCAAGACGATAATACATTCACCATAACAATAAAGCCACCATGATCACATAAATGATATGACAATACAGTCATCGGAACAATAAACGCATTTACAAATTATATCCACTCTGAGAATACAGCCACATGAAAATATAGATACTGTGACAAAATAATCATTTTTGGATCATAGCAAACATATAGCGTCCAAGAGAATATAGTCTCTATGACAAAATAGCGAAGAAGACATTATTTATCATCACAATACAGTCACCTTGACAGTATAGCCAATAAAACAGTGGAGCAACCATGAAAATGTACCTACAATAACAATATAGCTTACATGAAAATATAGTTACTATGACAAATTCATTACAATGAAATACAAACGATATCACATTATGGTGTCGATAATCATACACCAATCATGATCATATAAGATAAAACCTTCAAAACAAAGCAAGGGTAGCGACAACACATGGAGGAATAGCTACAACCTAGCTCTGAAAGACGATAGCAGCTCCGTACACGTCGGAAGCTGATACACGACTGTCATCAGGTGACCACATTGTCATGATATGCTATATTGTCATGGTTTCAGTACTGTCGTAGTGAATGTATTATCATGTTAGCTATATTGCAGTGGCAGGGTTGCTAGATTTTCATGGTAGGATGATTTTGTTATCGCGGTTATATTGCATTTGTGCTAATACTGTCATGGTGACTGTGTTCCAGTAATATCTATATTATCATTTAATTTGTTGAAGCGATTGCAATATTGTCGTAGAGACTCTAATGTCATGTTGCTAGTATTGCCATGATGTTTGCATGTCATCTTGACAATATAGTCATGTTGGTTATATTCCAGTTATGATTACATTCTTATGTTAACTATATTACCATCATGGCTTTTTGTCAGAGTAGCTATATTGTTAAGTTAGCTATCTTATTGTGGTGGGTATTTTTTTCCTTTTCGTATATTGCCATGATGGGTATACTGGAATTTTGGCAAGATTAGCTGGTGATATGGTGTTCGCATCCCAACTGTTGTTTTGGACATTTTTTCATGGGAATACATTATCATGGTACCTACAATGTCAAGGTTACTATATTTCATGCAAGCTACATTGTAAAGATGACGATATTGGCATGGCGGGTGTATTGTTATATTCAATATAACGCCATCCTGACTACTTTATCTTGGTCGCTATATCAACTTGACAGCTATATTGCTATGGTCAATTTCATCGTTGGGGATGTATTATGTCTTTACCTACAATTTGGTTGTGATTATATGAACATGATAATATTTCTATGACAGCTTATTTGCCATCTTCAGTGTATGTGTCTGGATATCATATCATCATGTAACTTGGTCTGTCATGCTTTTAAACGGTGATGGTGCTTATGTGAAAATGCTGATTACATTATCATCATTAATGTATGATTATTGTAACTATATAGCAATGGCAATATCTGTTTTGATCATTTTGCTGAGTTGACTTCATTTTGATAGGGCAGGTACATTTTCATGGTTCTGACATTGGTTTATGGGCTATACTATCAATGCGGCTGTATAGTATTGATAAATTCTGTTTTGGACGCTATTGTCTCTTGACACTATATACCTTAGAGGCTATATGTTTCCTATGATCCGAAAGCGACTATTTTGCCATGGTATCTATAATGTCAGGTGGCTATATTGACGTTATGAACATATTCTGAATGTTTTTTTAATGTTGCGTTGACTATATTGTTATATCAGTTATATTGCCATGGCGGCTTTGTTGCTATAGTGAAAATATTGTAGTTTTGACTATATTATCATAATGGCTAAATTGTCATGGGAAATATGTTGATATGGATGCTATATTCTCATGATACTTTTATGGTAATTGTAAAAATTTTTTCAACTTTACTCTAATGTCATAGTGATTGATTTATGTTTTAACATTATTGTTATGGTGGCTGTACAATCATGGTGTCTATATTGTCGTTTGATGCGTTTTCAATGTCACTATTTAGTGAATATACTTTCATTGGGAACAAGTTTTCATAGTGATACAATTGTCATTAGGAAATAAAGTCATTTTGGTTATCTTGTAATTTGGGTTACATTGCTATGTTATATATATCGTCACCTTGGCTATATTGGGCGGTGATATTTTATAGGTGGTATATTGTCATTTTTTAATCGTGCATATTCTGTTATATGCGATATATTATCATGATACCCATATCATTAAGGTGAAAATATTGGCATGGCGACTATATGGTCTTATTGACTGTAATGTTATGACAACAATATAGGTACCCTGATATATAGGCAACATGAAAAGACAGTCACCCCATTGTAATATAACAAAAAATAACAGATAGCCATCATGGCAATATATTCATTTAACAATATAGCCACCATGCCAATATACTTACCCTATCAATATAACCTTAATGGAAATATAACTACCATGATCATATAGACGCGATGGCAGTACAACCATCAAAACAATACAGGAACCATGACATTACATTACGACAATATAACCACTAATTCAACAAATCAAATGACAGTATAGATATTATAGCAACAGTCATCATGACAACATACACACAAATGGAATATAATCGACATAACAAAATGATTATATTACGAAAATCTAGCCACTCTGCCACTATGGCTTCCATTGGAATATAGCCAACATAATAATACACATACAATGACATTCCTAAAACCATAACAATATAGCATGTCGCGACAATGTAGTCCCCTAATGATTTAATCAAAATGGGAATCTCGTTTTATAATGATACATCCTCAAGGGCAAACCCAACACCAATATAAAAGCTACCGCGAAAATGTAGTCACCATGACATTATAAACATCATGATGAAATAGTCACCATGACAATAAAGTTACTTTGGCAAGATATGCAAGATATCCAACATGATATCATTGTCATAATAACAATATAGTCAAAAGGCTAATATATAGTTACCGGAATGTTATAGTTATCATGATAATGTATCACTTACGACAAAAAATGCATGATTAAAAAAATGAAAATATAGCAACCGTAAAAAAAGATCGCGTTGCTAATATAGCCAAGATGATGATATATATAAGATAGAAATGTAACCAAAATAAGGAGAAGGCCAAAATGGCAGTATGTTCATAATGACAATAATTCCACTATGAAAATATATTCTCCATGACACTATAGGTACACTGACAGTAGAGCTGTCCTCACAAAAGCGTAAAATTAAAATACAGCAAACTACAATATAGCCACCATGACAATACAGCCATCTTGACAATAGTATCACGAAATAACTCAATCACCAGGACAATAGAGTCACCTTGACAGTAATCTTACAATGACTTTATAAATATCATGAAAATATAGCCCCATGTCAAGATATTTGCTATGACAATGTAGACATTATGAAAATGTAGTCACGACGACAATCTATTCCCTATGACAATAGAGCTACCATAATCATATAACTCATATGAGAATATAATCAAAGCAAAAATATAGAAACATTCAACTTATATTCACAATGGCAAAATAACCACCTGACAATATAGATACTGTTAATAGATAGTCGTTTTCAGATCATAGCAAAAATATAGACTCCAGGACAATATAGTCACTGTGAAAAAACAGTGACTCAGACAGGATTTATCATCATGATATGCTCATAACAATATAGATGTCATGGAATTATAGTCAACGTGACAAAATTATGACAATGAAATAAAACGATATTACAGTATAGTTACCAAAATCATACACCAATCATGATTATATAATCAGCAGGTTGACATAAACAAGATCATAGTGTAAAAACCATGACAATATAAGTGACATGATGAGATGATATCCATTCACTTACACTTACAATACCACATAAGTTTTCATGAAAATATAATCATGATCATATAATCACAACAGTATTGTCACTAATTACAAAACATATCCCGAAAGACAAAATTAACCATAAC
Organism: Panulirus ornatus; assembly: GCF_036320965.1. Classification (NCBI taxonomy): domain Eukaryota; kingdom Metazoa; phylum Arthropoda; class Malacostraca; order Decapoda; family Palinuridae; genus Panulirus; species Panulirus ornatus. The sequence goes on from NC_092278.1 coordinate 11,451,002, forward strand.
AATATAGCCATCAAGTTGATATAGCGACCAATATAATGTAGCTAGGACGGCATTATATTGAAAGTAAGAATACAACCACCATGCCAATGTCTTCACCATGACAATGTAGTTACCATGAAAATATAGTAACCTTGACTATGTAGCTACAATGATAAAATATACAATTGGAAAATATCCACAACAATAGTTTAGCTGCTAAAACACTATATCGCTATGCCAATATCGACAAAATGTTGTTATTGCCATCATGATAATATACCGCCAGAAAAGAAATATATATACCCAATACTCGACAATATAGCTATTCTGACAATATTGCCAGCATGAAAAGACAGTCACCTCCTTGTTATATAACAAAAATGACAAATAGCCGTCATGGCGATATAGAGATTTAACAATACAGCCACTATGGTAATATAGTTAGCATAACAATGTGATCTTAACGACAATGTAGCCAACATGACTACACGTTAATAATACAACCACTGTGACAATACAGATAACATGACAGTACCGTCTCTAAGACAATATTGCCATCAATTTGACAAATTATATGACAATATAGATATTATAGCAACATAGTCACAATGACAATATACTCAGAAATGCAATATAATCTCCATCATAAAATTATCCTACCATGAAAATATAGCCAGCTAGCATTTTGGTTTCCATTGCAATGTAGAAACAGTAATAAAAGATTTACCATGAAGGTACTGAAACCATAACAGTATAGCATATCATGGCAATGTAGTCAGCTGATAATTTAATCAAAATGACAATTTCTCTTCTATAATGGTATATCCTAAAGGGCAATATCAACACCATTAAGAAAGCTTCTACGAAAATACAGTCATTATGACATTATAAAAATCACGATGAGAAAGTCATCATGACAATATAGTTATCTTGGCAATATAGCCACTGTGACATTATAGTCATAATGATAATATAGTCGCTATGACAATATTGTCACCATAAAAATATAATTATCATGATAATATTTCGCTTATGACAAAGCATGCAAGAGTTAAATAATGACAATATATCATCCATAAAAAGATCACCTTGCCTTTATAGCTAAGGTGACGATGTAAACATCATAGAAATGTAACTAAAATGAGAATATAGCCAAAATGATGGTATGGTTATAATGACAATAATGCCACTTGGAAAATATGTTCCCTATGACACTATAGCTACACTGACACCAAAGCCATATTCACAAAAGAGCAGCATTGAAAATACAGCAAACGAGAATATAGCCACCATCATATTTCAGCCACCATGATAGTAATATCACGATACAAATCATCACCATGTCATTAGTCACCTTGATAATAAACTTACAATGACTATATAAATATCATGAAAATATAGCCTCCATGTCAACATGTCTGCCATGATAATCTGGCCATTATGATAATATAGTCATGACGGCAATTTATTCACTATAACAATATAGCCACAGTGATCATATAACTGATGTGACAATACAGTCAAAGAGCAAAAAAGAAATATACAAATCATATTCACTATGGCAGTATAACTACATGACAATATAGATGCTGTGACAAATAGTCGCTTTTGAATCATAGCAAACATATAGCCGGCAGGACAACATAGTCTCTATGACAAAATAGCGAACAAGACAGGATATATCATTATAATATAGACACCTTGACAGTATAGACCATAAAAAAATGTAACATTCATGAAACTGTACCTGCCAAAACATTATAGATGTCATGAAATTTTAGTCAACATGACAAAATTATCATAATGAATTATCATCGGCATTACAATATAGTTAACATAATCATAGACCAATCATGATCATATAATCAGCAGGTTTACATAAACAATATCACAGTACAAAAACCATGACAGTATAAGTGACATGATGATATGATATCCATACACATACACTTACAATACCAAAGAAGCCGCCATGAATATATTGTTATCATGATCATATAATCACAACAATATTGTAGGTAGTGACAAATATATCCCCAACGACAAAATTAATCATAGCAATATAGCCATCAACTTCTCAGAGCGACCAAGATAATGTAGCGAGCATTGTATTGAGAATTACAATACAGCCACCGTGCCAATGTCGTCACCATGACAATATAGCTACAATGAAAATATAGTAACGTTGATAATGTAGCTCCCATGGCAAAATATTGAAGATAGAAAATACCCAAAAGATAGCCACAACAAGAGTTTAGCTGCTAAGACGATATATCACCATGCCGATATCTCTAGAATGTTAGTATAGCCATCATGGCAATATATCAACAGAAAAAATACTCATCACAACGATATAGCTAACTTGACAATATACTACTCTGACAATATAGGTAACATTAAAAGACAGCCACGTCCTTGAAATATAAAAAAAAAATGACAAATAGCCATCATGGCAATATGGTAACTAAACAATATACCCATCATGGCAATATGGTAACTAAACATTATACCCATCATGGCAATATGGTAACTAAACAATATAGCCATCATGGCAATATGATTACCATAGCAATGTATTCTTAATGGCAATATAGTCACCATATCCTGATAGTCACGATGACAATACAACTACCATGACAATACAGAAAACATCAAAATACAGTCTCTAAGACAATATTGCCACTAATTCAACAAGTTAAATGACAATATAGTTATTATGGCAACACAATCACGATGACAATATACTCAGAAATGTTATATAATCGTCATAATAAAATGATCCTACCTTGAAAATATAGTCACCCTGCCAGTATGGCTTCCATTACAATATAGCCACAATAACAAAACATTCACCACGACAGTACTGAAACCATAACAATATAGCATATCATGACAATGTAGTCACTTGATCATTTAATGAAAAATAAAAATTTCGCTTCTATTATGGTATAACCTCAGGGACAAAATTTTATACACCATTAAAAAGCTGCCTTGAAAATACAGTCACTATGACATAAATATCATGATAAAATAGTGACCATGGCAATATAGCCACTCTGAGATTATAGTCATTATGACAATATAGTCGCTATTAAAATACTGTCACCTTTATGATAAAGTTATCAAAATGATATATCGCTTGTGACAAAATATGCATGATTAGAAAATAACAGTATAGCACCTATAAAAAAGATCACCT